>NC_062284.1:75630934-76246100 GCF_902655055.1 Lutra lutra
CAGTCAACATAGGGGAGGAAGGAAGTAGGCCGACCTTCGCATAGATGAGAAGCTCCCGCAGAAGCCAGGGAGATAGACAGGCTTCTGCCCTCAGCCCTCTTCTTACTCAGGCCGTAATGAAGCTCAGAGGAGCTCAGCTCTGCACAGCCAATTGAGCTGTGTCTCTCCCACCATTAATTCCTGCAAATCTAGAAAAGGTAGCTGGGGAAGCAATTAGAGAAGAGCAAAAAATTTTCAGAGTCTTATTGCCTTTTGTACAAAATCAGGGTTTTGTTGCTCCTGTGGTTGTTTTTCCATCACAGACCCAAAAGAAATAAAGCAGTCCAAGACTTTGCCGTCACATTTCTGCTTTGAAAACTGCTAGAGGAGGAAATAAAGTGTAGACAAAGGAGCCCGCACACACATACCCCAAATACATACATTTCAAAAGATAAAACTTCGCATGTACTCTTTTATTTTTTTATGTCCTATTAATTCACTTTAATTTAATAAATATTGACCGTGTTCTATTTGCAAAATGCTGAGTTACAGGTGCAGAAAGAGGAAAAGTTATTAGCCCTGCATTTCTGAAGTGGACTCATGGAGCAGGAATTATAGGTAAGAGTCTCCAATAGAAGGATTTAACAAAGATGCCTAGTAATAATTATGCCACTGAAGTCATTATCACACGTACCTTTTGCGCTCATCTGCTATCTCCTCAGCGATCCCTCTTCCCAGCCACTTTGGCAAGGACCAGTTCAGTGGGCTCCGCACGAGGGCAGCCTGGCTGTGCCTCACCTTGGCCGGTGCCCCTTGCTTCCTGCCCTGGGTCTTACCTGCAGCAGCGGGGTGGGACGCCTTCATGAAACCACGAACCTGTGCATTCAGAACCTGGAAATGTGGGAGAGTTTAGTGGGGTTTTGGGATGAGGGATGATTTCCATCAGGCAGGAACAGGAACCATAGATAAATGCTTCCCCTGCTGTCATCTAGGGGGGCACAGTTAATAAGGTTCTCTAGGAGGTTGTGTGCAATCCATCCTGTTATTTGCAAGGGTAACCACTTCTGCCTTTGCTTTCCAGCCTTTCTCTAGTACTGCTTGCTGGGCTGGCTTCTTAGACAGGGTGCGGGCCTTTGCTTTCGGCTATGCTTTCAGGAGAACCCAGGCTGAGGAGACTAATGGTATTTACTCCGTATCAAACATCGCATTGATCACTCTTTATGCAATAGCTGAGAAGATTCTTCCCAGATATCTCTGAAGCTGGGAGGCAATATGATTATTCTCATTTTACAAATAAAGAAATGGGTTTAAACATTCCGTGACTGGTCCAACATCATACTATTGGTGACGGTGCTGACATTTAAATCCAGGTTCATTTAATGTCCAAACTGTCACAGCAACAACAAAAACCTTAAAGTTGTATGGTTAGTGGGGCAGGAACTGTGGTTCTCTCCTCAACATCTGATCTACTTCTCTGTGTCCATCATGTGGTTTGGACGGGTTTAGCCTCGGCTCTCTTCCCCAACCACAGGGGTGACCCCTGATTGGCCTGAACCTGATTAATCCCATCATTCTTGCCATAGTGACTGCTTCAGATATGTAAGGCCTCCATTCATTACAACACAGCATTTCCTAAGTCACAGTGCTAGGTTTACTCGTGATGAGCATATGACCCAAGATGCTTTCATTAGAGGCTGCTAACTGCTTAATATTGGAGTGCTCGAGCTCAATCTTTGGGCCTCTTCTCTATCAGTACTCGCTTACCTGGAGACATCATCTGGTCTCATGGCTTTAAAGGCTGTTGATAGATCGAAACCCCCAAATGTGTATATCCAGCCCAGACCTCTTCTCGAAACCCTGGACTTATTCATACATCCATTACCTCTTAGATGTTTCCACTTGGGTGTTTAATAGACCCATAAAACTTAACACGTCCAAGAGTGAACTTCAGATCCCCTTCTTTCTCATCTCAGTTAACGCCAACTCTAGCCTTCTAATTCCTTAGACCAAAACTTTGGAGACCTCCTTGGCTTGTCCCTTTTGCTCACCCCTACACTCATTCATTGACAAATTATTGGTTCTCCATCTAAAGAATAAGCAGAATCTGACCATGACCTCCATACTGCACTGCCACCACGCAGCCCAAACCACTACACCTTCTGCCTGGATGCTTAGCCACTTGGCTCCTCTGTACTCCCATCGCCTGTCTCCTACCTACGCCTGTGACAGCACTTACTTGTTTTGGCACTTTTATCTGACCTTTGGAAAATGCTTCCATCACTCATACAGAATTAAGTGGTTATGAATTCAAGGCCATCATGGGTATACACCATCAGCATCTCAGTTAGGCCTTTGGGGCAAGGTATTATTTTGGTGATAGTTGAAAAGCTCTGCAGGCTTACAGAGCAACATGTTAAATAACATCTGCGACACAAAAGATGGTCCTTTCTCGAATGGGCTCATACGCCGAGAGGTCAAATTATTGCTTAAGCCAATTTTTGTATATTCACTGCTAGCGTGGGTATGTTGATATAAAGATAGAAATAGGGAAAGAGCGTCAGGCCAGGAGTTGAAAGAGCTGACATTCGTTCTGCCTGATAACTTTTCCCCTTAGATAAGTCATTTCTGTTTCTGAGTTATTTAATCTCTTTCTGTGTCAAATGGAAAAATAATACTTGCCTACATACCTCACAAGGCTATTGCCTGAAAAGATGTAGGGAAACTCCCGTCTCTCCTGAATTGTATGTAAAATGTGTTTGTGTATGGGCATAAGGCACTTTTTCTTTTTTCTGCTAAGAGAGTCCAAGAGTCCATAGTTTTTATGACCCAAGAGGGATCAAGAGCTGCTGGTAGTGGTACTTTGTAAACTATAACATACTATTCACATAAAGGTACCATCTACTGGGTTCCTTAAATCATTCTTGATGACCCTGTGGTATGTGGGGACAAAGACTCTTTACAACGCAATTGTGGCTTTGGCCTTTAAAAACCAATAGTGAATCAATAGCTTTGTATGTCCAAGATTTGGACATACAAAATTACCAATTGCAATTACCAAGATCGGGAATCATGGCTTCACCGAAAATTATCCAGCATATATGTTTTAACAATCAAGTTACTGCTCCAATCTAGAGCATGACAATGAAGACAATGAAGTTTGGAAGCTGGTATGGGAACTACTATTAAAATATCGGAATAGCTTTTTTTTTTTAATATTTTTTATTTATTTAACAGACAGAGATCACAAGCAGGCAGAGAGGCAGGCAGAGAGAGAGGGGGAAGCAGGCTCTCTGCTCAGCAGAGAGCCCAATGCAGGGCTCGATCCCAGGACTTTGGGATCATGACCTGAGCCGAAGGCAGAGGCTTGTGATTGAGTTCTAGCTTCAGAGCATTGTGGTCTGAAAATATGCAGGGAATGATCCCAGTCTTTTGATACCGGTTGAGACCTGATTTAGGACCGAGGATGTGATCAATTCTGGAGAATGTTCCATGTGCACTAGAGAAGAATGTGTATTCTGTTGCTTTGGGATGAAATGTTCTGAATATATCTGTGATGTCCGTCTGGTCCAGTGTGTCATTTAAGGCCTTTATTTCCTTGTTGATCTTTTGCTTGGATGATCTGTCCATTTCAGTGAGGGGAGTGTTAAAGTCCCCTACTATTATTGTATTATTGTCGATGTGTTTCTTTGATTTTGTTATTAATTGGTTTATATAGTTGGCTGCTCCCACGTTAGGGGCATAGATATTTAAAATTGTTAGACCTTCTTGTTGGACAGATCCTTTGAGTATGATATAGTGTCCTTCCTCATCTCTTATTATAGTCTTTGGCTTAAAATCTAATTGATCTGATATAAGGATTGCCACTCCTGCTTTCTTCTGATGTCCATTAGCATGGTAAATTCTTTTCCACCCCCTCACTTTAAATCTGGAGGTGTCTTCGGGTTTAAAATGAGTTTCTTGTAGGCAACATATAGATGGGTTTTGTTTTTTTATCCATTCTGATACCCTGTGTCTTTTGATTGGGGCATTTAGCCCATTAACATTCAGGGTAACTATTGAGAGATATGAATTTAGTGCCATTGTATTGCCTGTAAGGTGACTGTTACTGTATATTGTCTCTGTTCCTTTCTGATCTACTACTTTTAGGGTCTCTCTTTGCTTAGAGGACCCCTTTCAATATTTCCTGTAGAGCTGGTTTGGTGTTTGCAAATTCTTTCAGTTTTTGTTTGTCCTGGAAGCTTTTCATCTCTCCTTCTATTTTCAGTGATAGCCTAGCTGGATATAGTATTCTTGGCTGCATGTTTTTCTCGTTTAGTGCTCTGAATATATCATGCCAGCTCTTTCTGGCCTGCCAGGTCTCTGTGGATAAGTCTGCTGCCAATCTAATATTTTTACCATTGTACGTTACAAACTTCTTTTCCCGGGCTGCTTTCAGGATCTTCTCTTTGTCACTAAGACTTGTAAATTTTACTATTAGGTGACGGGGTGTGGACCTATTCTTATTGATTTTGAGGGGGGTTCTCTGAACCTCCTGGATTTTGATGCTTGTTCCCTTTGCCATATTGGGGAAATTCTCTCCAATAATTCTCTCCAATATACTTTCTGCTCCCCTCTCTCTTTCTTCTTCTTCTGGAATCCCAATTATTCTAATGTTGTTTCGTCTTATGGTGTCACTTATCTCTCGAATTCTCCCCTCGTGGTCCAGTAGCTGTTTGTCCCTCTTTTGCTCAGCTTCTTTATTCTCTGTCATTTGGTCTTCTATATCGCTAATTCTTTCTTCTGCCTCATTTATCGTTTCAGAAAGTGGTTGATTTTCTGTTTCTAGAATTGCTATTCTACTTCTCTTAGATCTCCCGTTGGATTTGTAGGTGTTTGCAATCTTTAGATAAGTTATCTAGCTGATCTCCCGCTACCTGAAGTAGTCTCAGCCTGCTACTTCTCCGCCATCTTGACTCCTCCCCGAAGGCAGAGGCTTAACCCACTGAGCCACCCAGGTGCCCCTCGGAATAGCTTTTTATCGTAAGCTCTTGAGACACAAACATTTACTATACTGAAAATTTCCTTCCTCTCTTGTTCCTTTCTCTCTCTTTCCCCCCTTCCTCCCTCCCTCCCTCATTTCCTTTCTCCCCACCTTTCTTTCTTTCTTCTTTCCTTCCCCAGACACTTACTGAAGGCCAAGTGGGCCTTGAACAGCACTGTGCGGGCCTGGGTTCCTGGAGGAGCCCCATCCTGTGAGTGTGGAGAGATACCCTGGGGTCCCAGGAAGTAAGAATGGAGCTGGGAGACTGCCACTGTCTGGGAGCACTGGCTCTGCTATTCAAATCATTCAGTGACCCTCTGCCGGTCACTTAACCTGCGGTGCTGCTATATGCTCATCTGTAAAATTGCTCTCCCTTTTGGGTTTGTTGTGAGGATAAAGGAAAATAATGGTGGCAAAGTGCACTGAATGGTAAAAGTCTAATACCAAATCAAAGTATTATCATTTTAGAAGTTTATCCCTGAGTAGTGCTGACACTGACAGATGGAAGTTAAAGCTGCAATTAGAGGTCTGCTTCCTCTTTAATCCACCAGTAATAAAGCATTCTCCAAGCAGTGACCCAATTTCAGGTGCCCTATGGTTATTTGCAAGTTTTCTTATTCTTGATATAAGTAGAGCAATGCAGAATTTTTGAGGACAATTCCAATATCAACGAGTCTGCAGTCTTGCCTCTCAAAAGTATGGGTCCGGAGCATGTATCATTAAAGCTAGCAGGAGCATTATTAAAGGATGCAGGCCTGGGGGTGATTTTGTTTAGTTCAACCGATCTCAACTGGGGCCTGCTGTGGCACAAACCTCAGGGATACAGAGGTGGGAAATGTCCACCCTAGACCCGAGGGAGTGAACAGTCTAGTAAGAGAAGACCTCACAAGGAAATGTGCTCCAAAGAGTGGTATTATAACAGATCTCCTTTGGTGAACACATGCTAGGTGCTAGGCCCAGTGTCAGAACTTTTCATGACTCATCATTTTTAAGCTTCCCAACCACAGTATGAGGTAGGAATTTTAAACCCATTTCCTGAAGGGGTGCTTGGGCTCAGAAATCTTACGTAACTTGGCCAGGATCATGTACTTTGTAGGTCTCAGCTAGGTCACAGAGTTTGGTCTGTCTGACTTAATGGATGTTACAAAGTAAGAGAGGAAAGCAGCCCCCAGGGAGGACCAGAGAGGCAACTAAAGGGCTGGACTAAAGATTAAATTGAGCAATGTACCTGTCTGGTGCTGAGCGATGGGATATGTTCCTTTTAATAGATGTAGTGTGAGTCTATCCTGATTTTGGAAAACCAGCTAAGTGTAGATCAATGAAGCCCTAACATCATCTGGATGATTCCAAGATACTCATAGGCATAGGTAATGCTAAAGTTTTCATTATTCAGATCTCAAATATCTGAAATATAAATTTTTTAAAAATGTGTATCTTTCATAAACCAGGCTAATCAAGCATTAGCTGCATTAGTAGGTAACCAACCAACACTGCTTTCTGGCAATGAAGTTAACAAAGGCTGGGTTAGGTCAGGGATTCTTTTTGTCTATTTCTTGTGTTTAGAATATTCTTTGATAATAATATGTCCTTATTATTACTCACTCCCTGAGTTCCACTGTGGGAGTTTCATTCCTTTACCTAAGAATCGTGGACTCTATTATGTCAGTAAGTGCACTCCAAGAACAGTAACCTTTTAAAGCAGGAGTTGGCAAATAATGACCCATGGGCAAAATTTGGACTCCAACCTGGTTTTGTATAGCTTGCAAGAGCTAAGGATTTTTTTTTTTAATTTCTAAAAGATTGTTTAAAAAAAGTAACAGTTCATATTTACTATCTTGCCCTTGAAAATGTTGACTTCTGCATTAAATGATAATGACTGGTTAATTTTCTTAGGGACGGGCAGATTTTTAAGGAGAAGAGAGAAAGGCCATGTGAGTCCTGGGTACATGTTTCCCACCAGCCAAGGGGCTGTGGGAGCCAACGAGGTACACCACTCAGGGATCACTCCCAGAGAATTCTTTCTGTGACTCCTCCAGGATCTGCCTTAGCTTTGGGGTGGAGGCCATGCTCTTCCTGGGCGGTAATGGGTCCCAGAAAATTCCACCCCAAAATATGTCTCTGGCATATGGATTATTTTGAGCTAAAGGCTACTGAAGGCCAGCAAATGCAGGAAAAACTCTAGAATCAGAGCACACATTTTCCTTTTGTAAAAGAAACTTCCATTTATTAAGAAAATTTACATTTGTTGAAAGTGTCTCCCTGACCTGTACCCGAAAGAGGAGGACTCTTAACTCTTTCAATGAGGAAAGTGTCAACTTAAATCTGTTTAATAAAACTTACTAAACAACATTCATTTATCATATTTTCCTGGACACCTTCCTATAACTTGTCTTTCCTGTCCAGAGTCCAAAACTGCCCTTTTCCTTTGTTTAGCCTCAGAAGGCAAATAAGCCCAAGTTCTAACCATCTCTTTGGGTTACTCATCATGGGATTCTCCCATGCATACATGTATGACATCCCTGTTAATAAACTGTTTTTCTCTCGTTAGCCTGTCTTTTGCCAGTCTAATTCACAGGCCTCAGCTGGAGAACCTAAGATGGGCAGAGGAAGAATGTTTTTTTTCCCTCCCCTATAGCAACCTCAGCCAATGTCTGAACATGACACGTGTCAAATGGGTTATCCCGGGATAAGCAGCTTTACTTACAATGTAGGATTGGACTGGACATAGGAGATGAGCAAAAAAGGAAAAAAAAAAGATACTAAAATAATTTCAGGATAGTGAAATACAATTTTACTTGATTAGGCATATTCCATTGCATAAGCTAAAGAGGCTATATGGCTAGAGTTGCCAGATTTAACAAATGAAAATCAAGGATACCCAGTTAAATTTGACTTTCAGATAAACAACAAATCTTTTAGTGTATGTCTTTTCCTTAGCATAAGTGTTTCTCAAATGGGAGTGCCACAAGAGATTGCCTATTAAAAGAGTCCTGTACTGGGTGAAGAAAAAGAAAATTATTTTAGCATGAATATATCCCAAATACTGCATGAGATATACTACAAATTATTTGGTATTTACGTGAAATTCAAATCTAATTGCGTGTTCTGTATTTTTTCTGGCAACTCTAGTTATGGTATTATTGGCTTAAAGACAATCTATTGAAACACAGGTCATGTCTTAATTCATTAGAAAGACTAGTTTTTGAAGGTTAGATGGGAATTTGAGATTCCTTAGTCCAACATGTTTATTTTTACATGAGGGTGGCAAGTGTCTTGCTCTGGGTCATGGAGCTAGTGAATCTCAGAACTGTGTCTCAACAGTGTAGCACTATTCTTTTCAGTTTCCTTTGCCTCCTCTTCTTTCTATTTTTCCTATCAAATTGGTCTTCATCGTGAAATGACATATTTGTTGACACATAATCTGGGTAGTTAATAGATGTCACATTATATTAAGTGTGTCTTCTTGGGTCCGTATATCTATATTAGTATTTTCAAGATTAAAATACCTAATTGTAGAAAAATCAGGAAGTCTAAAATAATACACAGAAGAAAATAAAAATTATCCATAATTTTCCACAGATAAAGATAGCCACTATAGTCCTTTTGATGGGATCCTTATTTTACTATCAAAAACAAAACAAAATTGAGGTGTAAAAGTGTATATATAATTATAACCTATATATATTTATATTTATTAAGGTTATATAAAATATACATTACCTATTATATTTTATATTTAACTTACATTTATTTTAATTTAATTAAGTTTTTGATATATTTTAATTTATACATCATAACATATTTTATATATTCATAACTTATTCTATACTTTAAATATTTCTGATATATATATAAAAATCTATCTATATATTTTATAACTTGCTTATGTAAATTGACAGTATCCTATGTATTTTCTTGTTACTAATATTTTCTACCACAGGATAGGGCTTTATTACATGAATATACTGGGCTTTATTCAGTCACTTCCTATTGAAATAACTTGACTTTATTTTTTCTCCTGGTAGTAATTGATATTCTGACAAACATTATTATACATAAAACCTTGCAAGTTTACCAATTGTTTCCATATTTATTTATTTATTTATTTTAAGATTTTGTTTATTTATTTGACAGAGAAAGAGAGAGATCACAAGTAGGCAGAGAGAGAGAGGCAGAGAGAGAGGAAGGGAAGCAGGCTCCCCGCCCAGCAGAGAGCCTGACGCAGGGCTCGATCCCAGGACCCCGGGATCATGACCCGAGCCAAAGGCAGAGGCTTTAACCCACTGAACCACCCAGGTGCCCCTATTTTTATTTTTTTAAAAATATTTTATTTATTTATTTGACAGACAGACATCACAAGTAGTCAGAGAGGCAGGCAGAGAGAGAGGGGAAGCAGGCTCCCTGCTGATGCAGGGCTTGATCCCAGGACTCTGGGATCCTGACCTGAGCCAAAGACAAAGGCTTTAAGCCACTGGCCACCCAGGCATCCCAACTGTTTCCATATTTAAAGGGTAGATGTGAATTACTGAATTGTAGAGGGAGCTTGTTTGAAAGATTATTGATTTGTGCTCCTAAAGCTTTCTGTAGAAAGACGAGGCCAGTAAAGGGCTGATAAGCAGTGTATGGAAGGACACCTTTCCTATACCTTTCTCAACCATGGCTATTGGCAACTTAAAAAAAAAAAAAAAACAAACCAAAAAACCAATAACACAGGTTATTTAATTTTAATTTCCCTGGTCATGAAAGGAAAGTCAAAAATTTGTCATGTATTTATATATCTTTTCTACTTTTTCTATAGTCAATTGTCATTTTTCTTTTTTCCTTGAATAAATTCTTTCCCATTGAAATGTTAATTTTCTTATTAACTGCAATTAAAAATATATATCTTAAGATTCTTAATCTTTTGTTTTATTCCATGCCAGGAATAATTTTTTTCTAGTTTGTCATTAGCTTTTTAATTTTATTTGTGAATATATTTATTATGCAAAAGATCTGAGTGTGTATATAATTAATTATATCAATTTTTGTTCCTAGGCTTTGAAGTTATGCTGAGAAAGACCTTCCTTTATTTGTAAAATATAAATACTTATCTGTATTTTTCTTCTCTTGTTTTTAATGAACGAATTGAGCTGTTTGCATTTAACTCTTAACCCAGACAGAATATTTTGGTGTGCAATTTTCTTCTTGATTTTTTTTGTTGTTGTTGTTTTTATCATCTGGGCATTTAAAACACATTTAAAGAAAAGAAATCTGTAATAAAAACAGTTTTTCACATACAGTCATTTCCTCCATTTCTGCATAGAAGTACCTATGCAAAGAATTTGTAAATGTTATGACCCCCAGGGAGATCTCAAGAGAGAACACTTCTTTAATGTCTTAATGCTTCAAAGGACCTGCGAACAAAGAAGGTTTTTCTTTTTTTATTGACCTATTATATTTGCATAATCTTTTCTGATGTCACACAGAGGAAAAGAGAAAACTTATTATGGCATCAGAAGGCAGAACTAGGACAGATGGGTGAAAGGTACACAGAGACAGAACTCAGCTCAAAGTAGGGAGGACAATGGTGCCTGAAAGTCATTGTTCTGACCTTCCAGCCTAAGTCTTTTCTCAGATGCTGTGTGTGGCTTTGCTCAAAGAGATGCCTGTTTTAGCATGCTTTGTGATGAGAGTTAATGGGCAGGTATCGTATCCTTGTGAGAACAGTGTCTTTCAGTTAAACAGTTTGAACCTCGTTATTTTAGTTACTATTTATTATCCTCAGACGAGGCACTTAAAACAACTGTTTTATTTTGCTCATGATTTTGTGGGTCCGGAATTAGGGTTAATTTTGTCTTGGAATCTCTCCCAAGGTTGGAGTCAGCGGCTGGCTGGGGTGGATCCTCTGAAGCCTCCTCTGGGCTGGATGTTCTAGATGGCTCCCTCACGTGGCTGTCAGTGGATGCTGGCTGTTGGCTGGGAGCTCAGGGAGGACTGTTGACCTAAGCTCCTACATGTGGTCTCTCAAGCACGGTGGTCTCAGGGAAGCCAGAATTCTTACATGACACCTGGTGACCCCCGAGCAGATATTCCAAGGGAAGCATGTGGAAGCTGAATGGTCTTTTCTCATTTAGGCTTGCAAGTCACACAACATCCCTTCTGTCGTGCTCTGTTGGTCAAAGCAGTCGCAAGGCCCCCCAGGTTCAAGAAGAGGGAATATACACCAGGTCTCTTATTGCAAGGAGTAGAAAAACATTTGAGACCATTTTTTAAAAAATTGCCACACTTGCCAACGCACGTTTTCTGTTTCCCTGCCTCCTCTTCTCCCTGTGGTTCGTATTTCGTGGCTCCTCCCCTGTGTGACTCTACTCTGATTTGTTCCAAAGACGGAAGAATAGTTGGGAGTGGGAGTGGGAGTTCGTTGAAGGGGGATCACATGATCTCATCCTGCTTAGAGGGCATTTCAAAAGAGCCATTTGGAGAATTTTTCATTTTAATATTATACTGAGTTACTATCTTTATATTTGTTATTCATCAAATACATACACTCTCAATTTCACTGTATGTTCATTTACTTGAAGACAAACTCTAACTTAGCTGGGAAGAGAGGATGCTACACGGTCCCCAGACTCCATTTAAATTTTCTATGCTGGGAGTTGTAAGATTGACCTTGGCTGCTGGCCTGTGACTCTCTAGGATGACAGGCTGAATCTGTGACCTCTTCGTGGATTGCTGGATTCACCTTCTGTGACCTCATGCTACGTTCAGCCTTTGGTCAGCACCCCTGGTAAGCAGGCTGCAAGAAATGCTCTGTAGAATTCCTTCCTTGGGGGGAATGTCCTCTAAGAGTCTATACTCCTTTTCCATACATCTTTTAGAGGCTAAATAAGCTAAATACGCAAAACCCCAATTATTTCGAGTAGAGAACACTGGGTTACAAATGAGTTTATGTAATTCAAGTAGCATGGTCCTAACCTGGAAGTGAGGAGTCAGGCAGGCAGCCCGGACTTTGCTGTCTGGCTACATCTGCAGAGCTGTTGTGCCTGCCTTAATTAGACCACATTTACGGTTCCAGAAGGGTATGAATGTGAGATTTGTTGGTTCATGTCCCAATAACATCACAATGGCCTAGGGTGTATTTGCATCAATTGCTCTGGGGTGCTGATGGCTCTTTGTGACTTTGCTCCGTGCAGCCTGTCAGAGACCCACATGCAGCAGTGGGGTGGGGAAGGAGTGAAGTTGTAGAAGAGATCTGCAGTGCTGAGCTCCGCTGCATTTTGCAAGGGGATGGCAACCCGGACCACAGGATTTGGCCTAATGAGACAGTGAAAATTGGATGTGGTGAGTTAAATCTCCCTTTTTTGCCCTACTTTAGAAGAAGCCCTCCTGCTGTTTAGGTTAAAAAAAAAAAAAAAAAAGAGTAAATGGGCTGGGCAGAAAACTCAGAGCTGTAACATACAGGGTAGTTTAATTAATTATTTTGAAGTTTCCTTGCTGTCAGGGAGACATATTTGCCAGTGTTTTCTCTATGATATGTGGGCGGCATCATCTAAGGATCAGACTTTGCCTTTGTAAGCAAGAACCCTCCTATTTACCCATTGCTTCCTAATCTATCCATTTGTTCTCACATCATACCAAGCCCCCAGTCTACCTATGTTTGGAGATCGTTTCCTGCCCTCAACAGAGAAGATAGTAAAAGTCTCTGGCATTACCAAATATTGGCCCAACATCAAGGCCCTTCTCATGTACATTAGGACCCCTCCCATTCCTGGATCACAGCTACACAGACTCCCTTCATAATTTCAGTCCTTGGTCCTATACTGGCAAGGGAAGCCTACCCAGCGCTCTTCTCTTTGCCCTCCTTTCTGTGAGTTCATAACCTCATTACCTCTTATGTCCCAGTGCGACACCCAGAGATACAACCACTGAACGTTGTTCGGTTTTTGGATGATATTTGCTTAGCATGAAGATATTCAGGAACACATTTTAACCGAAGTAATAAGGAACAGAATCAGTGTCTTTCTCCACAAAGCCAGGGATTAGATAAAATAGTGCTCTACATTCTGTTGAGGTCTACAGTTCATTAATTCATTCAACACATATTTATTGAGTGGTTAATATGTGCAAGGTGCTGGGGTGCCTGGGTAGCTCAGTCAATTAAGGGTACAGTTCTTGATTTTGGCTCAGGTCATGATCTCATGATCATCTCTAAGGGAATAGAGACCTGAATAATGAGAAAGACTAGCCAGACAAAGATTTGGGAGAAAGAACATTCTACATAGATGAACTGTGTCAAGGTTGTAAGGAGAGAAGGATTCCCAAGAAGAGTACATGGGCAGAGGTAAAGTGAAATGACGTAGAGAGGTTTCCAAAAAGTTCTTTAAAGGCCAGGGTGAGGGGAACAGATTATGTCCATAATAGTTACGCTAAGCCATTGGAGGGTTCTAAGCAAGAAGATGGTATGAATTTATGTTGGGGCTATGGCTGGGCCAAGGTACCAGCTACAAGGCTAAAACCATTTTCCAGGTAAGGGATGCTGGAAAAGTGCACAAGGGGTATAGTCCTACTAGGAATGGATGGGCCTTGATGGATTTAAATAGGGAATGGCAGAGAGAGAGTAAGGTCAAGGATATCTTCTAAGTTTTCATCTTGAGCAACTGAATAATTTGATGGGTAAGAGCAAAGAGGAAGCAAATTTGAAAGAAATGGATCCTTGTATTTGGAGTCCAAGGGGAAAGGACAGATTTGGTAATTGTCAGTTTACACATAGGGTCTAAATTCATCAGACAGATGCAAATAGTTCTTCAATTAAAGTATTACAAAGAAAAATCCAAAGATGGGGTAAAAAAGTGATTTCTTAAGAAAGAGGATTCCAAGAAGTGACTTAATGTTTCTGTTGTACAGAAGAGCAAGAAAAGGAAAAATGGACTTAACCCAAAGCAGAAGGGATTTATTGAAACTAAACAGACACATGAATCAAATTGAATAGGTGAGGGGAACTGGAATGAATTTCATCATGTTTTTTTAAACTACATGTGAATACATAGCTAAATGCACATGTCATGTGTATATAACTTACTTAATTTTCACAAAATGAAAATATCTACATAACCAGCATCCAGAGCAAGAAACAACCTCACCAATATCACGGAAACCTACTTGTGCTTCTCACAATTAGAAATGTGACTTCTGATAGTGTAGATTAATACTGCCTCTTTTAAAACTTTGTATGAATGGAATCATACAGTATATGTTTTGTGTCTATTTTTACTCACCATCAGGTTTGTGAATTTTTTTCCTATTGTTGCATGTGCACTCTCTGATGAATAATATTCCCCATCATGTGAAGATATAGTTTATTTATCCATTCTACTATTGATGGACATTTGGCCAGTTTCTGGTTTTTTGACAAAGATGAGTAATGCCATTCTGACCATTCTAGTCTATATGTTTGATGAACATGCACACGTATTTCTGCTGGATACATAGCTAACTGTGGAATTGCGCTTTCATAGTATGTGCCAACGTTCAGCCTTAGTAGATCCTGCCAAACATTTTCCAGAGTGGTTGGAGTAATTTACGGTCGTATTAGCAGTGTATAAAAATTAATGTTGTTCCAAGTCCTTGACTACACTTGGCTTTGTTGGTCTTTTTCATTTCAACAATTTTGATTGGTGTCTAAGTGGTACCACATAGTTTTAATTTGCATTTCCTTGGTGGCCAATCAATTTGAACACATTTTCATGTTTTATTGCTCACTTGGGTATTCTCTTTTGTGAAGCATTATTTCAAGCCTTTGGGTAATTTTTCCAATGGATTTCCTATCTTTTTCATAGAGGATTGTAAGAGTACTTTATATATTTTACGAGTGTTTTGTCATGTGTTGTATAAATATCCATGCTCAGCTAAAAATCTGCTGGAGATTCTTTCTCCCTCCCTTTCCTTCTGCCTCTCCCCCAGCTCACCTGCATGAGCATGTGCACTCACTCTTTAAAATAAGTAAATAAGTCTTAAATAAAAAACAAAAGGTGTCTTGGGATAAATAGAAATGATTAATATTAGTATAGTCAGGTTTTATTTTTGGTGGTTAATTTTTTTAAATGTCTTATTAAAAAACCTTTGTCTACTCCAAGATCACAAATATTTTTCTCATAAATTTTCCTCTAAAAGGTTTTTTTTATTTACTTTTCACATTTAGATGTCTTTTGCATTCAGAATTGGAGTGTGTGTGTGTGTGTGTGTGTGTGTGTGTGTGTGTGTGGTATGAATCCACAGATGCATATATTTTTTGCCTTTGTGGCTATTCAATTGACCCAGTGCCAGTTTTTGAGAAGCCCTTCCCTCACGGCAGCATAGTGTTGCCTTTGTCATAAATCAGGTGACTGTAAATGTGTATGTTCATAAAGGTTTTCAACATTGTACTGAAGCCTCTGCCATTCCTCCATCAAATTATCACCATAAAAACCAAATACTTAATGTTGAAATATAACTTAAAGGTCTTTCAGTTCAGTAGTTCTCAAAGTGTGGTCCTTGAGCAGCAACAACCTCACCTGGGAACTCATTAGAAATGCAAAGTTTAGGGCCCCACCCCTTATCTAGAGAATCAGAAACTCTAGGAATGGAGCTTAGAAATCTGCATTTTAGCAAGCCCCCCAAGGTTTGCTTAACTTGAGCCAGGTGAATTTGGTTCAAGTTCAAATTAAAAAAAAAAAAAAAGAAAAGAAAAAAGAAAACACAATCCTAGCACATCTTCTATTTACAGCTACCAAGAGAAAACTAGATATCAGGTATTTTTGTTTTAGTCAACGATTTAGAATTCATGATGAAAATAGATCAGTTTTACTGATATGGAGCAAATTTGAGAACTTCAAAACGTTTGACATTTCTAACCTGAACAAAGTAGTTAGTATATTTAGTTTAACAGGAATTTCTTGTTAATGGAGATTTTTAGAAGATGAGGGGACAGAAACAGTTTAGAATCTCTTTCCCTATGCTACAGCATGCTCCCAAACACTGATTGGGCCAACAGGGAAATGCCCCAAAGCAAAAAAAAAAAAAAAAGTGATGGGCTGGAGCAAAGCAAGAGAGATTGAGAGAGAGAGGGAGAAAGGGAGACAAGAAACAGACTTAACTCTAGAGAACAAACTGATGGTTACCAGGTTACCAGATGGGAGGTGGGTGGGGGATGGGGGAAATAGGTGATGCGGAATAAGGGAGGCACTTGTGATGAGCGCTGGGTGGTGTATGGAATTACTAAATCAGTATATGGTGCACCCACCGCTAATAACAACACTGTATGTCAACTGTACCAGAATTAAAATTTTAAAAATGGATGCGCTATAAAGATATTTCTCCAGGATATTTCAAGCTGTTATTCTCCCCAGTCTGAAGTATAAATTCATGGGGTGAAGAGTCATTTCATTATCCGTTTCTGAATTTCTTCCTACTTAAGTGAGTACAGCCCTTTCCCTGAGAGCTGCAGAGCTGGAAGCAGCTCCTTGGTGCCAGGCAATGTGAGTTGTTGGTCTCTTAAGCAGCTCCTTAATGGATTACACAGCCCTCCTCAGGCTCCCCACCTGCATTGACGAGGTATCTCTGAGTCCCTCATTAGGGGAGAAGATTTCATCGATGTCCAGAAAAGGGCTTACGAATTGTTCCCTAGTACTCCTGTTCTTGAAATCTCATGGTTAAGACAGGTGCACCCTGCATCAAGGCTCCTTCTGGAAGGCAAATGAGATGATCTGGAAATTGCCTCCAAAATACTTCTAAACCTCCACTGATTAGAATAAGCAGAGAAAGGAGCAGAGAGAGGCACTCAGGGCTTTCAAACTAAGCTCTCGGCTTCTGCTTCTCTGCTTGCTAGCCAATTGCTCTTTTACCACTCATTTGCCTTTCTCTAAGGCTGCATCTTCAGGGAAGGCAATCTAGGAAATATGCAAATCACTTCAAAAGGCCTAGCTTCTCTCTTGTTCCTTCTGTTCCGGAGGGTCTGGGGCAAGCACTGAAATTCGCTTTCTTTTTGGTTACCAGAAACAGACTGTAGCTATTTCTTCTTAGAGCATTAGCTTTGTGAGACTTTCTGATGATAAATGAGTCAAGAGTTCCAAGAGTGCAAATGAAAAGGAGATCCTAAACCACCACGTATTGGTGGTATTGTTGTTACTAAATTCGATCTTCTTTTGGAAATTACCTTTTCCCTGTTCGCTTCTGTTTTAATATGCTAGCTTTCCATGACCTTCACATTATTTGTTTACAGAGTAAGTAAAGTTAATGCTTCACATTTAACATCGGACTTTGCATCTTCAAAGAACTCTTCAAATAAGCTAATTGAAAGGAAGCTAACAGGAGAGAACAAAGTTAACATTAAAAAGAAAGAAAGAAAGAAAGAAAGAAAGAAAGAAAGAAAGAAAGAAAGAAAGAAAGAAAGAAAATGCTTCTAAACACAGACCTGGAAAGATAATGACAAAAAGCAAATCAGTCAAACACATATTTATGAGAAGGAATTGAAGGTCTGGAACAAAGTCTGGATGGAAGTGTGGTGTCAGTAAGGGTTGTGTGCATACCCTGGGGGTGTGTGTGTGGAGGGGCACGTGGTGTGCATGCACGTGTGTGCACACTCTCTTGTTATTTATCAGTCAGGGTGTTCAAGGTTTGAAAAACTTCTGCTTTTGTTACTGCTTCTCAGTTGGAAGACCAGTACATGGTCATTTTCTTACCTTCCTGCTACTTGTGGCTACAACTGGGTGAATGAAATTCATTTCAAAGTTAGAGGTAGATGAGTAAGGATCTCCAAACTGCTCCTATGGGCAGTTGGGGCTCCATTTGGGTGGGCAATTGGCCCGGCTTTTGTAATCATTCTTGGCCTTTCTGATTTGCTGTTTTGATTTCGTTGGCACCATGCATGGGTGCCAGCTCCTAATGGAAGGAGATGGCATGTCTGCATTGGAGAGCTCTGAGCACGTCTTGGTGATGTGAGGCTAGGTACTTTCACTGTTCTACCCCAGTGTGTAGCACAAAGCCTGGCTCAGGGAATACATTCATTTGATCATTGTAGAGTCAATAAATGAATTAATGAATCACCTTGGGTCCCTGTTAAAACTCTTGGATGGTTAGTGTGAAAGGCCACCTGAATATAATATTGTGCTTGCTTTACCTTTCTTTATGGCTGACTTTTAGAAAATATAACCCAGGGGGCACCTGGGTGGCTCAGTTCTTAAGCCTCTGCCTTCGGCTCGGGTCACCATCTCAGGGTCCTGGGATCGAGTCCCGCATCGGGCTCTCTGCTCTGCGGGGAGCCTGCTTCCTCCTCTCTCCCTGCCTCTGCCTGCCTCTCTGCCCACTTGTGATCTCTCTCTGTCAAATAAATAAAATCTTTAAAAAAAAAAAAAAAAGAAAATATAACCCATTCAGCACCCTGGTTTCTTCCTGCGGAACATAATAACTGGGTATTGTGAATAATATCTATAGTTTATTCAAGTTCCCCATTGTCTTGAAGCTCTCTGATATATACATGCTATTTTTTTTCCCCATCAAGCAAGAAGACTTGCATGTGGCCTCTGTCATTAATTTCACACCTTGCAAATAAAAAGTACCAAACAGGATAAGAAAGTCCAGGTATGCTGCTGACCTCAGATGAAATACTGCTTTTCTATGGAAGTCTCGCCATAAAACTTGGTCACAGTGCTTTATATGAGGAAAATAACATTTTGTTATTAATAAAACCTAGACAGATTCTCAATGGTTGGTAAGAGAGGGAAATGGCAAAGATCTTTGAGTGTCTAATTTTTGTCTCCTGAATTCACCTGACTGATAAGGATTTCACCTTACTTATGCCTGCCACCTACGCATAGACCTTTTACATAGTTCCACTTCTGTAACATTCTGGCCAATGTTGATACCTGATTCCTTACTATTCCATAAGAGAGCTGAGATCAGGCCAATAGGGAAGGGGTTGTTTTCTCTTGTGCAATAAGGCAAGTGGTAAGAGTGTTCCTGGTATCAGACAGGCTTAGATTCAGTCACTGTCTGCCAATTTTTTGATGGTATGACCCTGGGCTAGTCACTTTACCCCTCTGAGTCTCACTTTTTTTCATCTGTGGAATAGGGATGCCTATAATACTCATGACCTGGGGCCACTGGGAGCATCGAATTAGATAATTGTAGGAAAATTTAGCATAGTCCCAGGCACAAAGTAAGTGCTCATTAGATGTTAGAAAAAAAATTTTTTAAAGATTTTATTTTTTTATTTATTTGACAGAGAGGGAGATCACAAGTAGGCAGAGAGGCAGGCAGAGAGAGAGGGGGAAGCAGGATCCCCACTGTGCAGAGAGCCCGATGTGGGGCTCTATCTCAGGACCCTGAGATCATGACCAGAGCTGAAGGCAGAGGATTAACCCATTGAGCCACTCAGGCGCCCCAGATGTTAGAAATTTTTATGACAAAATGCTACTACAGGTCGGCAGATAGCAAAAGAAAGAGAAAAACACGAACATAAATCCAGATAATTGGGTTTCTAAGAGATGGCTTACTTCCTGGCCTTCCAGGATTCAACCCATTCTCACTCCTGGGGTACCTCTGTGAGTCGGCTATCCTCCTAGGACTCAGCATCTAGAAGCCTGGGCCTAGCCCCAAGGGTGTGGGGCCAGTACAAGGCAGGATTTTCTTCTCCCTTCTCCCTAAGACTCCGCCTCCTGGTTTTATTTTTTTTCTGACTGAGAAACCACCTCTTGCCAGAGAATAAAAAATTAGAACTGACTGGCCCTCTGAGAACAGGTAGGTCCCTGCTGGTGTGGGAGAAGAGAGGGTGGCCTCAGCAGGAAAATAACAGGATACTGCAAAACAAGCCTAACACACATACAAGAGATACACATAAATAGAGACAATGGGGACATTTCATTATATCTAAAACTTTTTCTCATTATTCTGTGATTTTCCCTATTACCTTCAAATGTGCTCTCCCACACACAATTAAGTTATTTTGTGTTCCATTCTCTTCCTTAAACTCTATCTGGGCAGACTCTTCCCTGGCAGGATAGCTCTCTCCCTTCAGGTATTGGAGAATTGCAGCAAGGAGGACCTCCATGGCTGGCCAGATGGAGGGAGGAAGACTGAGGGCTACTGAGAAGTCCTTCCCCCACCCCTGACCCAAGGCTCAGGAACCCTGAAGAAGGGGGAAGGCATTTGCCCTGGCTGGGTATAGGGAGGGTGGTCAGAAATCCTTGTGTCACTGCCTCATTCCAGGAAACATCAGGAATATCATAGAACACATTTTGTTTGGAAGTTTATTTTGTGCTTGTCTCAGGGAGTACAGTGGAAATAAGAAATTAAAAATAAATCCATGATCATTGAGAGTTGTTCTGTATAGTCAGGGCCTATAGAATAGGAGAGCCTCTAGGGAGGCAGATTCCAAAGAAGGTTAAACAGTATTTGGCTTGCAATGGCGTGGGTTCAAATCTATATTGTGCCTCTTAGTAGCCATGTGATCTTGGGCATGTTTCTTAATGTTTCATAGTTACAGTCTTTAAAAGGGTGATGGTAATAGTATCTACCTTATAGTATCATATGGAGAATTTTCTGGGGCTCAAAGGAGCTCCTAGCATGAGGTAGGAGCCTTTAAAAGCTCAAACAGATACTGAGGGAGTCAGGCAAGAGTTTTGATTTAAGGTGATAGCAGATGAGAAGTTGACCCCAGAATATATTTCAGGGCTATGGATTCTTAGGGGATGTGATGGTTGTTAGTGTTATGTGTCAACTTGACTGGGCTAAGGAATGCCCAGATAGGGGGTGAGTGATTTCTGGGTGTGTCTGTAAGGGTGTTTCTAGAAGAGATTTACATTTGAATTAGTAGATTGAGTAAAGAAGATCAGTGAGGGTAGACACCATCTATTCCACTGAGGGTCTGGATAATACAGAAAGGCAGAGGAAAGGTAAATCCATTCTCTCTGCCTGAGTCAGGACAGCCATCTTCTCACATTCTGGGACTTCTGTCCTCCTGGTTCCGGGCCCTTAGGCTTAGACCAACAGTTAACTGCATTGACCCTTCATGTCCCACTTCAAACTCAGACCAGGACTTACACCATTGAATTCCCTGGTTCTCTGGCCTTTGGCTTTGGACTTGAATTCTACCACCAGCGTTCTTGAGCCTCCAGTTTGCTGATGGCAGATTGTGAGGCCTTTCAGCCTCCATAATTATGCAAGTCAATCCCTCATAATAAACCTCTTTCTTTCTATCTCTATATATCCTATTGGTTCTGTTTCTCTGGAGACCCTGACTAATAAAGGTACAATAAATAAGCCCAGGCAGATCTACCTAGCTCAATCTACTGAGGGAGGCCCAGGAATGATCGGTTTTCCTGTCCTATTAACAATACTTGTGGGGTCAGCGTGGCTTAAACCCACCTATAAAACCAGATAAACAGAAAGGAGCTGCTTCTCTGAGATGAGGCCTCATACCTTGTGTTTGTGACTCTGAGGGCTCAGACTCTGGACTTTGCCTGATGAGACCAGGGATGTTTTGTTTCCTCCTGATTTGTCTGTCCTTTCTGGGGTTAGCTTCTCACCTGCTAAATTCTTTAGCTTTGTCATCTCTTGGCATCCATATCTTCTCAGAGTCGTTCACCCCCCTCCCCGCTACGTATCAGTCAGAGTTGCATTTGGAAAACAGAAACCACTGTAGGTATTTTAAGGAATCAGAGAGTTAATATAATTAGAATTCCAAACCTTTGGAGGCCTGGGGGAAGGGATTCTAATCTTGATCTCCAGGGATGACTCCCAGAACTCTTGTATTGACTCCAAGGCTTCTGTTGACTCCATGGCTTCGACTAGATGAACCAATTTCAGAAGACATTAGTGAGATGGCTCACAATCTAGGGAGGGAGCAGCTTCTACTGCTGTCAGCATAGCGGTCAGTGAATGGCCTCTCAATAAACCAGCAATGGAGTCAGGCTACTGTCTCCCCTGCAAATGCCTCCCCACAGCCAGAAAGCTAGAGAATGGAGACTGGAACAATATTGCACAAAAACCTGACCTTTCCCTGGACTTGTTGCCTCAAACGACTTGCTTCTGTCTTTCAGATCTCATTCAAGTGCACCTGGTATGTAGAATCTAATTTGCATCCAACACCTTGGTCGCATGGGAAACTGGGGAGTTCACATTTGAGCTTTTCTGTCTCTGCAGTATAGGAAGGCACACTGAAGTAACTCCATAAGGTAATGAGCTAGCAGCCGAAGGGAAGATGGAAAATTTGGGCAGACCACAGACTGGGTTCAAGTTGTTCCTCAGCTAAATATATACAGTGGTCAGCAGGGATCCAGAGGGACTCCATCAAGAGGGATAAAAAAATCAGCTGTGGAAAACTGGGTGGCAGAAGGCTGTGAGCCTAGGTAAAGAGTACAGCCAAAAGGTGTCATCATTCAAGCCTGGGGAAGAGTAAAAGATGTGTAGGCCTCACAATAAACATGGGAACTGACCAAAGCCTGCTGTTTGTGGAGCTGTGGGCTTCTGGTGCCTAGTTTGTCCAGAGCCTTAACTCACCTAAATTTGGGCAGGTCTGAGCCTGCAGGTAGAGGGACTGGAAGGGGGGAAGGCAGAGAGCAAAGCAATCTGGACACCAAGTCCCAGGTTCCACCTGACCCTCAGAACCTCTCTGCTCCCCCATTCACTCCCCCTACTGGCCAGAAGAACTTGGTACCTGTCACTATACCTATCCCTCCTCTTTTCTGCAGTGCTTTATTTAGGATGCAAACTCTTACATATACTTTGACATATAGTGAGGTTTGTATGATTATTATAAAAGCAATGTAACTGTGTTCTCAGTGTATTGGGAGAAGAATATAGAGATGGGACTCTACATGGACCTGATCAGTGATAACACATGTTAAATATTCCCTTATCAGTAAAAACAAAATATTAAGTACCTTTAAAAAGCATAGTTACATGAAAATTTCCAAAGCAGAAGAAATAATGTATACTGACTGTAAAACAGTAGCAAGCATTAAAATGAAAACGTGAGATAATAACAAAGAATTCCTATCTACAGACATACATACACATAGACACCCATAATACAAATATAAGTGTGGATGCGTGCACATAAGCACATACCCACAGAAATCATTTTAAATTAAGATGAAGAACAAGTACAAAAAAAAAAAAAATCCCATAACCTGAATTTTTAGGATTTAAAAGGTGAAAAGTAGTGAGCAGGACTCACATGCCAAAAATTACTTCCTTGGCAAAATCAGGTCTTTTGTGAAAGGAGTTTTTCAGCAAACACATTTTGACAATTGACACCCCATGAGCACCGTCTGTGAAAAACATTTTTTTTTTTTTTGCTGTAATTTGATGAAGCAGAAGTGGAAATCGATAGGACGTTGCCAAATGAGTTCTTTGCTCATGCCCTGTCTTTCTCTCCTTTGCTCCTGTTCTGTAGTAGATAAGAGATAGGAGGAGCCCAGAACACAATATATGGATTTTTTTCCTTTCTTTCCTTTTTTTACCCCGGCTAACACAACAAAGGAAGCTACAGAACACTTTTAACTGCAGAAATGCTCTTAGCACCATGTTGTAGATTTGCAATGGAGCAGTACAGGCTGATTTCAAGCCCAAAGGTGGTTTGGGAGTTCGTATGATCCCCCAGAACTTCAGGGAGATCCTTCCTCACTGGAGTGCTCATCCCTGCCTCTCAGCACTGCTGGTTTCCATGACAACCAGGCCAATGTCTAGTTCAGTTTTGCAAATACTCCCCAAAGCCCAGTAGGCCTAAAATTTTCTCTATAGGCTCTCAAATCTGCCTTATTTCATCCAACTTTCCTAATGTACCTCTCTTTTTAACCTTTTTCAACTTGGGAGGGGAGGACCGTAAGATTTTATAGCAGCAAATTTACCAATGGTCAGACCAAGACAGATGTTAGAGAAAACACAGGGGAAAGAGGCTAAAGTAGTGCCTAGTTGACCTTCAGTCCTGCTGCCCCCTTGTCACTGTTTGTCGCATCTTGTTTTAGACTCTGGGAAGATGGTGTGGTGTGTATTTGCTTGGCTGTTCTGGGTGGATATGTTCTAGGGGGGGTAAAAGGAGCAGTGATATTTCAGTGTGGTAGTAGGAACACTGTTCTAGGAGGAGAGACCTGAGCTCTGTCCCTGAGCTTGTGTCTTTGTGACCTTGAGCCAGGAAGAATTCCTATCTACAGAAATACACACACATAGGCACCCATAATACAAATGTAAGTATGGATGCGTGCACATAAGCACATACCCACAGAAATCATTTTGTGATTTGGAAGGAAGGCAACAGAGGAGGAACAGCCCAACTTTGTCTCCCATGACCTTATCTTCTAGGTCTAGTCTTCTCACATTTGAATAAACTGGTGTTTCCCTAATCAAATATTATTATTGCAGGCTGGTGATTAAACAGACCAATCTTAATCTTGACTCAAGAATAAGGTAGAAAAAAAAACCTATTACTGCTTAGAACACTTCTGAATATTCCATCCAAGGGCCCACCTTTTAGAGTAGGAATGAAACTTTTAGGGACATCTCTAAAGATACAGTATTCATCGTTCATTAACTCTGTGCTTAGACACACCTGACAGATTTACTGCTGATGTAAATAATTCAAAATCATTCTGTATCTATTAACTAAACTGTTTATGAAAAAACCTCATCAGAAAGCATTCTGGAAAACAAACTCATTTTCAGGAGCAGTTGGTCCAAAGTAGAGACATGTGTATTTCTCCTGCAATTCTGCTCATCCATGGACATGTCCAATATCCTAATTATCTTCAACCACCCACCAAACTCAACACAAAGGCTAGCCCTGCAGATGACATCCTTGAGGATCTTTTATATGTGACCATCATAAATGACATCAGTCCTTTGCACAGGAAGCAGTGCATGTATGTCAGAACACTGTTGTAAGATCATTTTCTTTCTTTCTTTTTTTAAAAAGATTTTATTTTATGTGTTTGAAAGACAGAGGGTGAGCCAGCAAGAGAGTACATGAGCAGGGGAAGGGGGAGGGGCACAGGGAGAGGGTTAGTAAGAAGCCTGATGTGGGCTCCATCCAAGGACCCCAGGATGGTGACCTGAGTTGAAGACAGACACTTAACAAACTGAGGCATCCAGGTGTCCCATAAGATTATTATTTTTTTAAGATTTTATTTATTTATTTGACACACAGAGAGAGAGATCACAAGTAGGCAGAGAGGCAGAGAGAGAGAGGGGGAAGCAGGCTCCCCGCTGAGCAGAGAGCCCAATGTGGGGCTTGATCCCAGGACCCTGAGAACATGACCTGAGCCAAAGGCAGAGACTTAGCCCACTGAGCCACCCAGGCGCCCCTGGTAAGATCATTTCCTTAATGTCACATTACCTATTTAATTTTCTTACTGAAACTCGATGAGAGAGAGAGAGAGAGAGAGTTTCATAGTGGACTTGACAGAGAGAAAAGCTGAGGGGCCTGGGGAGGAAGTGCTGTGTTAAGGGAAGTTGCAGCCGTGAAGCCAGAGGTCACCTTGAGGATGCAGGGTCCCGGGTCCGGGATAGAGCACCTTCTTACTGAGCACCTGTTTGCCCAACTGATGGTGGTAAACTCCTGCTTTTTATTTTCCTCAGAGTTAAGGAGGCTTGATTATTTTTGTTTTGTTTTGTTTTGTGATTTTCAGTTGTAGTGTATAGTATCAGAGAAGATACTTATAAAATAGGCAAATCATACATATGTTTCATAAAATCTGCTGGCTATGGGCACCTGCAGAATGTTCTCTCAGGAAGCCCCAAGTTCTGTTTCCTCAATCTAAGCAGGCTATACCCCTATTGATACACTTAGTTTGATTTGATGAAAATTTGAGTCCCTTGCCATCTTGATGAGCAATGTTCAGATGTTTTTGTAGTGTTACATTTCATCATGGAAATGCTAGGTCATAGAGAGTGAATAAAGGTCAGTAGATACAGAAAAAGTGTGGCGTTTGGAATCTTGGTGATAAATGAACATCCTTTCATTTTTAAAGTTACTTGTATTACCTGAGAAGTAGGAGGTATTTTTGTATGGAAGAACAAAGATTTGGCTGAATGCTTCCATTTTTCACTGTACTATATTTGAAGAACAACTATTTGATTACATGTAAACTGTGTGTGTGTATGTGTGTGAATCAGAGCTAACAGAAACTGAATTACATTTAATTCAGTTTCTGTTAGCTCTGATTCACTCACACACACACACACACACACACACACACACACACACACACACACACACCTAAAATTATAAAGCCGGCAGAGCATTGTTTCTAAGTAAAATGGGATCTTTAAAATATAAGCTAAAGGCTCAATAACTAATCAGTTTTCAAACAACTGCATTAATCCAAGAAAGAAGTTTTTTCATCCCTAATGCCCCCAAAGGACAGAGGATGCTCAACATTCTGTCACCATCTTGCAGCCCTTTGCCTTGGAAGTTACTTTCACAGTATCGCTCAATGTATTTGGAGAAAATTCAGAAAGAGGCTTATACATCAAAGTGCAGGAAAGCCAACTTAAGCTTTGGAATAAATACCCAAATCTCCTATCTTTTCATATTAGTTTTTTGCTCTAATCTTTGCAAAGTAACCTCTAATAGTGAGGGGAGGGGCCGGGAAATGAAGAGGAAGGGAAATCACTAGATTTGAATATCTGATTAAAAACAAACAAGTATGAGTATTCTACCAATCTTAAAATGTGGATTAGAGCATGCGAGTAGGTAGAGGTGGAAGGGAAGAGTGTTCAAAATCTATACAATCTTCTTAAAATAGATGTAACTCCCGATGAGAACAATTTTTCGCCAAGGTTTACTGTACCCTGACTAATGAGTTCTGATTCCATCCAGGAGAAACAGAGATGGAATCCTTGACATCATACCGTCATGTTGGTGAGACAGGTATATAAACAGTATCTACTATGTAGTTGTTGTTGTTTGGGTATAGATTAAAGTTGGTTAATATATGTAAAGTGATTAGAATAATACCTGGTACATTGTAAGTATTGTATAAGAGTTTGTGTTGTGACTGTTATTTCTAATAATAATAGTAACTAACATTTAATGCTTCCTTAATACGGAGTTTCTCAGCCTGGCTCTACTGACATTTGGGGATGGATAATCCCTTATTGTGGGGGGCTGTCATGTGGATGGCAGGATATTTAGCAGGATCCCTGGCTTCTACTCATTACATGTCTGGTGCCCCACCCCCATCCTGTTGTGACAACCCAAGATCTCTTTGACATTGCCAGTTGTACTGTGGAGGGACAGGGTCACACTCGGTTGAGGAACACTGCTTTACTATATCCCAGGAACTATTCCCAGAGTCTTATAATATGTTATCCATTTAATAGGCCCTATTTTATTTGTTTTGATTTTATTTATTTATTTTTAAAGATTTTATTTATTTATTAGACAGAGAGATCACAAGTAGGCAGAGAGGCAGGCAGAGAGAGAGGAGGAAGCAGGCTCCCCAGGGAGCCCGATGCAGGGCTCGATCTCAGGGCCCTAGGATCATGACCTGAGCCGAAGGCAGAGGCTTAACCCACTGAGCCACCCAGGCGCCCCATAATAGGTCCTATTTTAATTCCCATTTTGTAGATGCAGTAACTGAGGTATAGAAAGGTTAGGTAATTTGCACAAGTCACACCACCAAAAATGGTAAAGCCAAGATTCAGATTTTCAACCACAATTATTATTTCCAAGGTAGATTCTTATTTTTATTTTGGGATAATGAAGAGGCTATTTTTTTTTTTAAGATTTTATTTATTTATTTAACAGAGAGAGCTCACAAGTAGGCAGAGAGGCAGGCAAAGAGGGAGAGAGGAGGAAGCAGGCTCCCTGCTGAGCAGAGAGCAGCTTGATCCCTGGACCCTGAGATCATGACCTGAGCTGAAGGCAGAGGCTTAACCCACTGAGCCACCCAGGCATCCCCAATGAAGAGGCTATTAGTTGGGTTCTAGAAAGAATAATTTCCATGCCTTGCCTATATCTAGTTAGAGGCTTGATGAAAACACTTTACTAGTCAAATAATGACATGGATATGTTAAAGTTCCTTGAGTTTTCTATTTACTTCTGGTGTCAAAATAATGTCTTTTTGTTGCAATTAAACAAACATTTATTGAGCATCTAAAGATATGAGACACTGTGCTATAAATATTTTAAATAATTGAGAAAGTCTGGTTCCTGCAGGGGTTACCAGAGAGTTTACCAGCACCTGTCTTTGGCAATCCCTCCCTTCCCCCAACCTTGTCTTTAATAAAGGAACCCGAGTATTAGTACAGCTTACCTTGCCCTCCTAGAAGCTCCTGTCCCAGGCCAGGACAATGAGTCTGCCACTGAGGAGTTTAAATCTCAGGATTCTGGAGAGCCTGTGTTTTCCATCTCCTGGGGATGAAGGTACAAGATAGAATCTTTGGGAGTTAGTAGTGGTAGGATTTCCACCATGTGGGGAGAGACCTTCTGCAGTGACAGAAACTAACCCCAACACACTGAGAGGGGCAAAGACGAGAGACAGAGTCTTAGAAATTTCTAGATCCATGACTTCAATGGTTTCTGAGGCTGGGCGGCACTTCTGAGGCTCACAGAGCTGGATTGTTCAGCCAGTTCTTCGAGACCCTGTGCCAGTCAAGTCCCTTTGGACTGCTAGCCAAAAGTAGCCTGTCCTTTGCAACCAAGAGAATCCTGATTAATATTACACCTATTATTGAGAAGCTTATAGGACTCAAGAGATATTTGGTGGTACAAATTAAGGGGGTCTTTGTTTTCTTCCCACAGACAGAACCTAAAGAACCCTTACATGGAGATTTGATAACCCTTGCCCCATTATGAAGGCTGGGTCTGTGAGTTAACACATTGGGTACTGGGAGACCTCTCGAGCTACTACAAAAGTCCAGGAAGAAAGAAATGGAGTTTCAAAGTATAGGTAAGATCAAGAAGAACTGAGATAAACAGGTGGAGAGCAGGAGATGTTGCATAAGATTCTCTAAGTACATAGTGTGATACAGGAATCAGAGAGTCAAGGTTAATAGCTGTGTTCTTTTGGAAACTTGGGGTAACTTAGAAGCCAGCAAACTCTAGCCTGGCATAAGTGACTGGGGAGGTATTATTATCCAAGGCAGACAGATGAGCAATGCATTTACTTTGGGTAAATATTTATTAAGAGTTTACCACCTTTCTTTACCACTTTTCTAAGTGCTTGGTTAGATCAGAGGACCATAAGGACAAAAATCTATATATTCTGGACTTTACATCTGAACAGGAGGAGAGTTGGACTCCACGTGTCAAAGGGAGAAGTTGGGGAAATTTGCAATTTAAAATCTCATGGGTCCCTTTCAAAAGATAATGTGTGGGGGCGCCTGGGTGGCTCAGTGGGTTAGGCCTCTGCCTTCGGCTCAGGTCATGATCTCAGGGTCCTGGGATCCAGCCCCGCATTGGGCTCTCTGCTCAGCAGGGAGCCTGCTTCTCCCTCTCTCTCTCTCTGTCTGCCTCTGCCTACCTGTGATCTCTCTCTGTCAAATAAATAAATAAAATCTTAAAAAAAAAAAAAGATAATGTGTGTCTTAAAGATGCATTTTTAAGATTTATGTAGGCACAAGAAACCTCTGTCCTAGGCATAGCATGTACAATTGCCTTGCAATTTCATCCCTCTCTGAACATCACATTCTTGTGGCTAAAAGGGAATGAGATGCATGATGGGTAAAGATGGGATGTATTAGCTCAGTATTGTAATCTCTGCCCTTTTCTTCTGGAAGTTCTCTCCATCTTCGTGACTTCCTGCCATCTGTCCTAAGTACCGAAGATATCTGTTTTTATCACCTACCCTGGAACATGGGACTGCTCCCAGATTTAGGATCAGTGGGTACAAATAACCAGAATCACATAGATCCCACGTAGGGGAAAAAAAAAAAAAGAGTAGGCAAAAGAGAAAAAGCATTAAGACAATGCTAGAACTCAGGCTATCCCCCAGTATCTCCATTTCACAGATATGAAATGCAGGCAGGAACTCAGGTGTTCGTGTAGACCAGGACTGTCCAACAGAACTCTTTGCCATGATGGAAATGTTCTCTAGCTCTGCTGTCCAAACAGTAGCCATAAGTAGCTACTGACTTTGAAATGTGGCTAGGGCAACTAAGGAGCTAGCTCTAATTCAGTTTGATTTTAATTAAAGTTTAAATAGCCACATGTGGCTGGTGTCTACAGGATTGGCCAGTGCAGCCTAGAGCACTGGTTTTATATGAAGAATCCAGAATATTTTCCTCGTTTGCATTGAAGCCACTGTAACATCCTTTGCCATTCATTTTAAGATGAAAACTTCTAGAGGCTGAATTATACTTTCAGGCAACTAGAAGCATCTTTCAGCGGAAAGGAGCTTGACAGTTGGCTTTCTGGACTGAGTGCCAGGAGAGAATGGGCTCACCCATGTCCCCCAGTTAATACAGCTGCTAGGAAAGAAGACATGTTTAGCAGTTTTACTAACAACAAAATTGCAGCCTCTTCAGAATCCACACCAGGAGCAAGTAAATTCTTGGTTCTGCTTCTGGAGAGGCCGAGCAATGCCCCTTCTGGGGGTTTCTATCTGGAGAGTCACCAAATGTGAGGGATTTATGTGTTCTTCTGAAAAGCGCGGGCTGTTTTTCCTTCTCCTATTAAGTTGCCAAAGGCATCTCCCTGTGCTGACAATAGATTCCCCTACCTCCTCTTTCCTTTCTCCTCTTCCCCTAGGAGAGATAATTGGACTGTGTGATTTCCATTAAATGTAATGTACCACATGCAGTTGAAACACAATAGCAAAATGCATTAAGATAGAAACCTTTGGAAAAAAAAATGGCCCGGGTGTTTTTCCATTTGTTAAAATTAGCTACCAAATTATTTTTGTTTTTGCACAATTAAATGCAGAGGTCTCATTTACTCTTTTTAAAGGTGACTTGTATTCCATACTCTTGTTTTTGGAAGAGACATATCACAGTCATTTTTGGTTTTGTCATTTATGTGTATATGTATATGTATGTATATATACACATACACATACATATATATATTTGAAAAATATATACATGCACTCACATACTCACCCACAAACCACATAGTGGTGCTCTAAACCTGCCAAAATCACACAGAAGAGCTTTGCAGTTGTTAGATGAAAATGCAGTGAGCCTGATTGCAGTTAGAATCCTCTCTGAAATGGACTACTGATAATTTTCCTTTAAAAATATGCTTCCAGCATTCATCATTTTGCAAGATAGACCCTTTGTACACACTCTGAAATCATGAGTTGAACAAACAGCACTAAAGGAGAAAAAGCCATTTGAGAGAGCCTTGTCTCATCCATAAACCTGAAATAACCATTTCTTTTTCCATCATAACTATCATTATTATTAGGTTTTAATTAATTCATGCCACAGCTCCGTGGTTAGGGTTAGGAATCACATGCTCTGGACAAAAGGCAGAAGGAGTTCAACAGTATTGATTTCAGGCTCCTTCTTTAATCATTCTCCTTGTCTCATCCCAAGCTGTTTTGGTTGACAGTTATCCTTGGTAGGCTGCAAAACGGTTCAGAATGTCAGGGGCAGAGTGTTCTGGTACCTTCCTGTGCCATCGGGACACTAAGCAATCTACTCTACTCTTTGGAGCTGCTTGGGTTTTACAACGAGATGCAGGGAACATGAGAGCACACATGGGGAAGGGCCGTGGGATACAAAACAATCCTGCTTTTGCAGCCAGTCTGAATTGTGTAGGCGACTCTCCTGTGTTCAAAGCCAATTGTCTTTCTTTTCCTGATCCGTTTGAGAAAGACTGCTGCATCCCTGGGGGGCTGGAGGGGGGAGGGGTTGCTGAAATTCACATGGAGTTTAATATCTTTTATAATTGTGGAAGTGTATGATTGGGAATGACCAGAATAAACACTCTTGGATTTCCTTTGGTGATTCAAAAATGTGTGGAAATTGGAAAGGGTTTTGTCTTATATTTTGGATATTTACAAATCAGATGGTCTCTGTATTAGCTGTCTATTATCATGTGAATGCTATGTACCAACAAAACCCAGTGGTTTAAACAAGGAGTATCTGTTGATCTCAGGAATATGCAGGGCTGCTGGGTGGGTCTTCAGGTCTCAGCTAGCTTTGACTCACCTCAGCGGGGCTCTTTTCCTGTGTCTGAAGTTGGATGCAAGTGTGCTGGCTGCAGGTTGTTCTAGAATGGGATGGCTGAGTTCTCATCCACATCTCACATCCTCCAGCAGGCTGTTTCCCTGCAGGAGCTGGTTTGCAGAGCCCCTTAAGACATAGACTCAGCTTGCACACGGTTACTTCTCACACATTCTGTGTGACCAGAGCAGGTCACGGGCCAGTCCAGATTCAAGGGATGAGGAAATAGACTTCACCTCTTGATGGAAGCAGCATAAGGGCCATTTTCGTGACAAATCTACTGTAACGTGTGTGCCCTCAGAAAAAGAAAAAACACACACAAAAAATAATTGGTATCAATCTTGTGAAAGGTCTTAGTTTGAGATTTAAACCCTGCCCATTGCTATCAGAGCATGTGGGATATTAAGAGATAAAGAGATTAATCTAAAGGAAAACAATATAGTGAGACTTGACTTATTCTTACATCGATCACCTCAATTACTGAACTAGAGCCCTGTTTTCCATATTTATATTGTATCTCATAACATCAACAGACTGGCTCGAAACTCCAATGAAACCAATCAAAGTATTGTCCATTGAAGATAAGAATCTACATGATCTGTTAAATCTATACAGTCGTAATAATGGGTATTTTATGTGACTTTCACAAACCAAAACAAGAAAATCATTAAGCTAGAATATTCACAGTGAGGTCTTTTAGATTTTTAGATTTCTGTTGCATCAAGCTTTATATAACACAGAGATTCATACCCTAACCCTAGTATACTATGATCTTAATAAAGAACAGGATTAGCCTGTGTGGCAGGTGTTAGTCCTGTTTGCCAATGAATAGAGTTCATTATTATATTCATTTTCCTTCTGTTCTCAACATAAAACTATCCAAATTCCAACCCCGGGAGCAAAATGAAAAACAGACAGCCATGACTTCTCTTTCCTTCTCTTCTCCTCTTTTTTGTTCTTATTATTAGATTACAGTTCTTCGTACCTAGACTGCTGGAGGCCAGTGGGTCCGTGTGTGAACTTCTGCCTTTTGCTGAAACTGTGGGATGTCTAAAATGAACATAGACCCTCTGTTCCCTTCGGTCATTATTTTTTTAAAATTGGTACCACGTTAGAATCACTCAGGAATCTTTTAAATACTCCTCATATCTTTGTCTTACCTAAGATGAATTAAATCTGCATCTCTGGTAAGAGGGATCCAGGCATCAGTATTTTAAAGCATTTCCCTGAAGATTCTAATGTTTAGTTAAGGTTGAGAACCACACTTTATGTGGGTCGTCAAAGGATACCGTATTTGATTCTAGATTCAAACATACTTATGTATCCATTGCCTTATTCTAATTTTTTAGTGTGTAAATACACAATGTTGCTTGGACATCTGGTTTAAAAATTAAAAACGACATCAATTGTCTGTATGTATAGATAGTTGATTGTTGTATTTTCTTATCCCGATGCTTAGGTCCTTGGAGACATATATAAATATGTCTGGTGTCTCTGGCAACTTAATTCTTCCCATATAGGGGCCCCATGGGTGGCTCAGTCACTTAAGTGTCTGCTTTTGGCTTGAGCTGTGGTCTCACGGTCCTGAGATCAAGTTTTGCATTGGGCTCCCTGGTTATTAGTAGAAAGTCTGCTTCTCACTCTCCTGCTGCCCCTCCCCCCTGCTCCTGCTCTCTCTCTCTCTCTCTCTCTCCCTGGCTCACTCTCTCTCAAATAAATAAATACAATTTTTTTTTTTTAAAAAGAAGAATTCTTCCTGTAGGAAGAATTTAGGAAGATTTCCTCCCTTTCAAGTTTTCGTAAGTTGTGATTTGTAGGCTACGTAGCCCTTGGCTGGTAGGCAAGCTGTCTCCCATTATTATTCAACTTTCCTAAAGAAACATGAGGAGAAAGAAATAACCCAACCACAAAATCTTCTTTCTCAGCAGCCTAAGACACAAGATGAAAAAAGACCAGAAACCCAAAGGAAATTTTGCCCTTTTTTTTGGTTTTATTTTTTATTTAAAAAGCTTACTTTAAGTGAGTCTTCTTTCAATCTCAGTTTATATGGGAAGGGAATAAGGAAAAGTGGGTGAGTAGGGACTTCATTGTCATTGTATAAAGTTTTGAGAGAGAAAACTGTGCTTACCCACACAGAAACTCCCTGTTGTGGGGACCAATGGCCAGGCTTGCAAGATGCGTGGCCGTTACCTTCCAAGCAAATGGGGATAGGACAGCAGCCATTGCTCAGGGACTGAATGAACAGGACAGAGCCTTGCAGCCTCATTGTCTAACAGATTTTCTCTTCAGACACTTCTGTCTTCTAACAGGTACTTAGGGTTGCTGCTCTTTCCCAACTACTGGTCATTTCTAACTGGTTCAATATATTGATGCAGATCAATGGAAATGGAAGTTAACCTAGGGATTAGTGTGTGCCCTAGGCTGGGGCTTTTCCGGGCACTTTTTCATGCATTATCTTTTTAACTCTTAGAGCAGTCCTACAAAATAGATGCTGTTATTACCCACCCTTTGGAGATATAGAAGTGAATCATTAAGGAGAACAAAGAACTTTCCCAAGGTTATTAAACAACTCTTTCAGTCGGTGAGTAGATTGGGTGCCTGAAGCTGTGTTATTTTAAATCATTCTACAAAGTATCAGGCATGCAAATAGAAATCTGACTACTTAAAATCAGGAAAAAAAAAAAACTTTGGCTGATGTTGTGACTTCTTGATTGTGTTTTTTGGTAGTTAAGGTGGCCTAGATCCATAGCATGCGTGTGTGTGCGTATACACACACACACACACACCTCTGCACACACATAGTTACACTACTTCTGTCTTTTGGTTTATTGCTTCCCTCCCCATGACCAGAAGAGGTATGTGAAACTGTATTTTTACACATTTTCAACTTCCCCATTATCTTTGTTCTTTCCATCCACAAAATGTACTTTTCTTCAGTTGAAATTCCGTTTCTTTTATTGTCTTTGCCTTTCAGAGCTTGGGAGTTTGAGAGAAGCTATTTTCCATATACACTATAAAACTAAAGTCTATTTCTAGCCTTATAAATGTTGAAGAAGTTTAGGTAATTAATTTGGTTTAGTACCTTCTTTCTCTTTAAGCAAAACTGGTCTCCAGTGAAATGACCTTGGTCTGTTTTCCCTGTGGTGCCAATACACTGAGGAATTCCTTTTAGAGAATCATACTTTTTTTCAATTCTAAGGAAGCCTCTTGCTTCTGGATCTCCCTTGTGATTTCACTCAGGCCAGCTTGGATGGCCCACCATCCTAAGTTGAACCTCCTGGAACAGAATTCGCTCAGTGAGCTGTCATCTCTGAAAATTTGGAAGTGTTTTCAAAATAGCAAATGTGTGTTTTGGGAGCCAATTTTTGAAAGGTCAAAACATAGCATTTTCAAAATCTGGACTAGATTTTTGTTTCTACACACTTGTTCTGGCATATTTTGTTATCTGTAAGGATAGGCAAAGACTTTGGCCATCTCTTGTTAAATTTTGTGTATATATATATGCATATATATGTGATTTACATTTTATATATGTAATATACATTTTTGTGTATATAAAATATGCATATTTATGTATACATACCAGGACATGTCTCAAACACAGTACATAAACCCTTTAGAAGGAAAAATATCAAACCAAATTGTACAATAGCCAATCTTATTTACAGTTGGAATACGAGTAGCCTCTGCTAGTGAGAAATCATTGGTACACATGACTTGCTGGAGAAGGAACTGGGTGTATTATCTATGAACAGCTGTTGGATTGGCTGCATATCATGCCAAGTTTGGTTCTCTTCAACAATCCAAGGGTAGTTGCTCTGTTGTACTATAAGCTACTTTACTTGACTACACTAAGATCTATTAAAGAAAATGATTACATCAACATGCATCATTTGGTACAACAGAAATGAAGCTACTGTATTAGAACATTTTCTTATAATCAATGTTTCTCAATTTGTCTTGACATTTACTTTCAATAAATGTCTAGCTTTACCTTGGCATTTATCTAGCAAAAGCAAGCTATTATCTTGTGACAGTGTTCCAGTCCAGTGACTTTATTTCTCATATGTATATTTTGAAAGATATGTGCAGTAATGAGAAGCATATTAAGAAGAGCCAAAATAAACAAATGAAACAGCTAGGTAAATGACAGTATTATTAATATTCAGCAAAATAAAAACAAAAAACCCCCATGAAATAATATTCTGAAATGTCCATTGATAAATTAGCCAAATGGCTCCCCAAATCTCTTATTTAGGTAAAATATTTTCTTATAGCTCTTCTTCCTTTTGTCTTTTCCTTGGCCACCAACAATGGCCCTGTGCAAGTTTTGATGAAAATGTCTTAATATTTTATGATGAGATCCTGAAGATTTATGCTTTATCTCAGACTAGATACACCGTAGAGAGGTACACATAGAACTATTTGTTTATTCTTGGGGAAAAGACCAAGAGTTGGCTTGTTTCAAATGAGCAAATCTGTAATACTCCAGGGATTAGTGAACTAGAAAGGGGACTCCAGCCTCTTCTCAGGGATGGAGAAACTTGGAGGCTACTGATCAGAGAATTGCTGATGTCATCTCTATGTCATCTCTAGCCAGTTTTGACTTTTTAAAAAAATTCTATTTCCTTATATGCTGCTCTTTAAGAGTGATAGTTTTCCTTTAACATAAACAAAGTACATGCACAGTAGATACGTGAGGCTTGTATCTCTAGATAAACAACCTAATTTAGAGGAATAGTCAGTAGATTATAAGGAGATGTGGGTTCTAATCCATATCCTACTACTGCCAATTAGCTATGAATTTTTTGGACAAGTCATGGAAACTCTTTGTGTTTTATTTTCCTCATCTATAAAATGGAAAACATGAGTCTACCTGGTATCTTAAAGACTTTCCAGTGTTCTCACTCTATGAGTACATGTGTACTTTTATAAGGCATTAAAGTACCAAATCATAGTGAGTCAACACTAAAATTCTGATAAGCTGTCATTTGAGTGACCTCCCTTGCATCCTATTATCTTAAAAAAGAAAAAAATCTGTGCATTGACTCATTGAGTGCTACTATTAGAGTCAAACCAAGTATTGTTGCTATTCTAAGTGCTCATTTTCCACTTCCCAGCTAAACAGCATTGTTTTGCTCCCAGAGTCATATCCCATATATAGGTGGTCACGTTGCCATATTGTACATCTTATGAACTTGACAGCTATGTGTGTCTCCTCCTGAGCAGCAGTAACACATTTTCATGTGTAAATGGCACTCCATATTTTTTTTTAAAGATTTTATTTATTTATTTGAGAGAGAGACAGTGAGAGAGAGCATGAGCGAGGAGAAGGTCAGAGAGAGAAGCAGATTCCCCATGGAGCTGGGAGCCCGGTGCGGGACTCGATCCCGGGACTCCCAGGATCATGACCTGAGCCGAAGGCAGTTGTCCAACCAACTGAGCCACCCAGGCGTCCCGGCACTCCATATTTGAGGAATAGAATGAAGCCAGGATTTTTGAAACATTTCCATTTTTCATGCAGATGCTCGATCATAGATAGCTGTTGGATGAGATAATCTGCCAAGTTGAAATAACAGCATAGGTAATATTGATGGGGTTGTGATGTGATTAATATCAGCCAAGGTATCAGGACATCATAAAATAAAGAGAAAGAAGCATGCTCAGTTGAGTCGAACTTCTCATATATATTCCTTTTACAGGATTACACTTTGACCCTTGGGCTTCTTTTATGAGAGGGGAATCTTTTACCAGATGACTGGACCATGACTTATTAACACACAACTTTGGAGGGACTGTTACTGGAACCAGTAAAATTAATATGAATAGAAGTTTTGTTTTCTTAAATGGAGGTCTTTTGTTAAATTAAGGAGAATTTCTAGGGAGTCTACTATTTTAGAACTGAAAAAAAAAAAAAGATTCTTAAGTAATGAGGATAACTTAACCAGGGTAAATAGAATCAATTAATTCTCATTTTATTAAAATGAAATAATGTGTCACTTCTGTACTCTTGTCTCTAGTACATATAATTCCATTGTATTTATATTACCAAACACGTTTATTAAATTGCATACCTTTATAATTTCACATTTTATTATCTCAAAGATAAAAACAATTAGAGTATATTAATTACAGATAGAGACCAGGGTAGCATTTAATTATAAAAGAAAACTGAATTTACCCTGATTTCAAATCTCCCATTTGCTTTATAATCACCAATAGAACAATTCTGGAAAATAATTCTGTGGCTAACAACTTTGGGGGAAATTTAAGGTGAATCACCTAATAGCCTCATTAGCTCAAATCACTAGCTAAAGCCATCCTACATTCAGATCCTAAGGCATTCAGTACCTTATACACTCACTAATCATGAAAGCAGTCAGAATTTCCCATAAATCCTGAAATACAGTCTTAACTATGATTTGGTTCATTATTTTAGATAACTTGCTAACCATAGTTATGAAGAATTATTTCTTTTGATTAAGCAGTGTTATTAAGATCAAAGAAAGAAACTAGTCATAACCCATGGCGTTGACCCACTAAATGGTTTGTGATGTGGTGTGTTACCATCCAGGGGCTCAGGCTTTTGAGAGAAGAGCATAGGCAACCTGCTGGTAGACAATTCAGTTCTATTTGAGTCAATCTGGCAAATACTTATAAGTTTCTACTGGTTTCCAGGACTGTAAGAGATAAGAAGATACATAAATTCTAGAACATATCATCTAAGAATGTATAATCAGTTTGAAGGGATGTGATGAGTATATGTGTGTGTGTGTGTGTGTATACTCATATATATTATATATACACCCAACATATATATATATGTTATTATGTATACACACACATATATACATACACATTCATCATATATATAATTACAAGTAAAAATAGCCAATTCTGTAGAATGATAAAATATGAAACTAGAGTTCAAAGGAAGGGATGACTGATACCTTTTAGTTGGACAGGTCAGAAAAATTTCAGGGACTAGGAGGCTATGACAGGCAGAAATTAAATGACATTAACAATAGTCAAAGTGATGTGGATCATATGTGAGGAAAAAATGATAATTCTGGTTTGGCAATAGTCTTGAGCAAGCATCAGCGAACATTTTCAATGATGGGTCAGATAGTAAATATTTTGGGATTTGTGGGGCATATGATCTCTGTCATAATTACTCAGCCTGTCAAGTATGGTATAGTAGAGTATAGAAAAGAGGAGAGAAGGGTGAGTTTAGAGCTAACAATATGTAAATGAGTTTGTCTGTGTTCCAATAAAACTCTATTTACAGGAAATGGTGGCAGTCTGGATTTGGCCTATAGGCTAGGCTGTAGTTGGCCAAGGTCTAGTTTAAAGCCTCAAGATAGGGGCACCTGGGTGGCTCAGTCGGTTAAGCGCTACCTTCGGCTCAGGTCATGATCCCAGGGTCCTGAGATTGAGTCCCACATCAGGCTCTCTGCTCAGCAGGAAGCCTACTTCTGCCCTCCCCCTCCCTCCCCTGCCTGCCTCTCTGCCTAGTTGTAATCTCTGTCAAATAAATAAATAAAATCTTTAAAAAAATAAATAAATAAAAAATAAAGCCTCAAGATATGTGTCAGTGGGAGAGAAAATAATTTGGGCCATATTGCTAGGTGTATTGAGAATACTGGTGAAGAATTTGTGCCTAAGCCATTGTTTGTTAGTTACTGAGTGAGAAGAATTAAAAACAAACAAACTGACATTTATTTCCTACTTATTACTTATTAGGTACTGTGGTATATATTATCTAAGGATGGAATTTGAAGTAAAGTTGACTGGCTAGTTGGAGGTTTTCCTTGAATTAGCATGTTTTTAAGTCCTCTCACATTATAGAACCTGAGCCAAAGACAGCCTGTTTCTACATCTTCCCAGAGAAACTTATAATTCATTAACCCCACAAAAAATAAATGAGAACTTATGATATTCCTATCATGTGCTGGATAATGTCCTGGGTAGCATGGGTACAGAGATGAATCAGCATTAGGTCTTGTTTCTACAGAGCTCATGATCCAGCAGAGCACAAAGACATCTAAGTAAGTAATCATAGCATTAACTGGCACATAACAGGGTGTACAAACGGAAACTGTACTCATCATAAGGGAGTGATGATTCTGCTTCAAGAGGCCAAGAAAAGCGTCACAGAAGAAGTGATATTTAACAAGGATAGTAAAGAATATTTAAGCATCTGTCTCCAGAGGAAAAAATGAGAGTTATTTCAGGAAAGTGTATAAAAACACCAAGGTGTCAAAGCTGACTAAATGTGGCTACTGATTCAGGGTGTCAATCTTCATCTGATGTAAAGAATTTTAACTAGGCACAAGATTAACTAGGTAACAAAAGGCAAAACAACCAGAACCACCACAATAGTAACTAATTACAGGGGTACTCATTACATTGTCAAGGCTAGGGGAACATTGGGAAGAAATTGGAATTATTCAAACCCAGAAGTCTGCAGAAAGGGCTCTGTGGGGTTGGGCCTCAGGCCTGAGGCGGGGAGCTGGGTGGCTTGGAGTGGTGTCTCTGAGGGGTCCACTCTGAGGCTGGTTCTGTAAATGGTAGGAAAATAGCAAACAGAATTAGCTGCCTTTATAGGAAGAAACTACCCCTTCTGGGTCAAAGAAGCATTGCTAGTTGGATTGTCACAGCAAAAAAGCAAACAGTAAGTAAACAGAAAGCACACAGGAAGCAAACGGGAAGGACTACTAATTCTCTTCTTCCTTGTCTCCTCTTGCATCCTCCAGCTATCGTCTCTATTGTTGGAACTCGGGGAGACACTGGTAATGCAGAAATGCTATTTGTAAAGTCCCAGCCTCAGCATCACAAGGCCAAGTTTATAGAAGGGCAAGTTTGGAGCTGAGAGGTAAAAGTGTGGTAACTGGCACCTTCGGTATGTCTAGTGTATAAGTTACGTTTTGAAAACTAGGCTGGTTTTGTAGTTTCATACCCATGGAGGGGCGGGACTTTATTCTGTAGGCCATGGAAACCACCCAATGGTAGATGGAAGAATTAATATACAGCACCGTTCCTGGCTTAATAGCATAGTATGTTCTCAGTTCTGGTAGAAACTTACCTAGTACTCCGTCTTCAGAATGATTTGGTCGTAGTAACAAGTGTTCTGTGTGTTCTTAAATGGTCATCACTAGGATGCTAAAACTTGGCCTAACAGTGGCTTATTCTTATGTTTTGGAGCTATTAGGGACGATATAGTATTTCATTTGCTTTTACTGAGGGGAGATCCACTGCTGACTCACTGATGTATATACAGAAAGTCTCTTCCCAATTCAGCATTTGTCCTTCTATTTGTAAATTGAAGCTATTTTTAGTTTAATTGTTTTAGAAAATTGAGCTGAGCATTCTCTGTGCAGGGTGCTAACTGCCCAGGTTAGGCTGTGCATTTTCTATACCAGACAGATGAATTACAAGAACAAAGGGAAGGAAAAGAGAGCAAGTCATGTCAGAAACCGAGCAGAACAAGGATATATGGTCAGTGAATGTCCAGAAGGATTAATGCCTTTGTTTTCTCTGGAAATGTTACATTGGATCAAGAAAGACTAAAAAAGTCTTAAAAGTGTTAAGAATGGGCTGGGGATGGAATTTGGAGGGGAACTGTTCCACATAATTTAATGGACTAAGAGAAATCCCATTCTTACTTATTAACTTGATTTTTTAGTACCTTTGGGTCATCATATAATTTTAATAGGGACATTGGGAATGTAATGGGCCAGAGGAAGATTGGAACTAGTATGTAAATTCAGAATTGGTAAAGTAGACATATTGATGGTCTTTGTTATTCTTAAATGTTTGCACTATTCTTTTCTGTGACAAATCTTTTAAAATAATCATGAATGCTTCCAGATAATTTTAAGAGAACTAAAAAACTCTGAACCAAATTATTTCTTCAGTATAGAATATTTTTCTATGCCTAGGATGTCATCATCTAATGGACTTAATATTAATAAATTATTGCAATAGAATCTAATAGCAGTGGATTCGTATGTGACAGGAACAAATTTTCAACGACAGTGAGAACATATATTATGATCAGAGACAGGGACTTGAATCAAAGATTACCACTCTATTAAAATAAAAAATAATGAAAATGATATTTGAAAAGAAAAACATGTCAAGCGGAGGAATGCTATAAAGTATAGATTAATTTTAAACATTTTTTCTGTTAACTCTTCATGCTACTAGGGATTTAATATGTCAACATTTACCCCTGAAGTGTGTGTCATAGCTTACTAGGCGACCTGTCTTGGAATTACAAGTAATTTGGCTTGCTTTGATTTGAAGCCTTTGATAAGAAGTGTATTGATTTCCTTCTAACAATTAAATACCCCAAACTACGAACCCTAATTGAAATACACAGGTAATAACCACTCTATTAAGCTACAGTACGAGAAGTGAGTGGATAAGAGATACCACTACTGGCCTCTGGAACTGAGTAAACAAATAATTAATAGTATAGCTAGCACCCAGGAGACATTTGTCCATAATGTTGGTATCTTCTTTGAGAGGCAGAGCCAGAGCCAAGTGGGAGAGTAAAGAAGCTTCTGAGAAACTCCAGGAGGCATTGGGTGGTTGGACTGGAATATCTGTGACTCAGTGGGCCTCTATATCCAAGGGGGCTTCACAACTATTTCAGAACAAGCATCTCTATTCCTGGTGCTATTTCCATGGTGCAGTGCTCTGAATGTTTGTTCAGAGGGTCTGCTATGCCCACCAAATTCATATGTTGAAATCCTAATGCCCAGTGTGATAGTATTCGGGAGGTGCTTAGGTCATAGGGGTGGAACCCTTATGAATGGGATTAGTGACTTTATATAAGAGATCCCATAGAGATCTCTCACCCCTTTCACCATGTAAGAATAAGACTGCCATCTGGAAGAGGGTCCTCCTCTGACCATGCTGGCATCCTGCTCTCAGACTCCCAGCCTCCAGAACTGTGAGGAACAAATTTCTGTTACTTACCAGCTGCCCAGTCTGTGACATTTCATTATAATGGCCTGAACTGAATAAGGCACTTGGGTTTACTGCTGTATAGAGTAGAGTGATGGGCTAACTGTCACCAGTATTATTCACCACCATTGAGAATCAAGATTGGTTAAATAATTGATGGGCCCAGTGTAAAATGAAAATGGAGCCCCTTATTCAGAAATAATTCAAGATTTGAAGACAATGACCACAGAGCATTAAACCAAGTGTGGGGTCCTAAGTGTAGAGCTCTGTGCAGCTGCATGGACCAAATGCCCATAAAGCTGGCCCTACAAGGGATGGAGTTAGGGTTTGTTCATTCATTTCATTAATTCACTCATTTTGCTGGCATATATTTAGCATCTACTGTGTTATGCCTTTATGATCAGTGGTGGGGATATGGGAGGAACAAAACTGACAAGTGCCCTGTTCTTAGGAATTTGTGTTTCTTGTATGTGGTTGTAGATATTGGGAGGATTTGATGATGGGGTTACAGTCTTTCTCCAAACACTCTCAAATCATATTTTAGAAGTCTTGAGACTGTTGGAAGCAACACAGGGTCAAATATTTATGGTGTTATTATGTATGTGAATAATACTGTCTCTTCCAGCCTTATTCCTCTACAGGCATCCTAGAAATCTGTCATCCTAGGAGCAAAAAAAAAAAAAAAAAAATCCCACACCATTTCTAGTCTTTTGAGCCTATCTACCTATACTTACTTACACATTGGATGTATGATCATAGTTTTTCTCTTTCATCAGGAATCTTTTCTCAGCATAGGATGAGAAATACAACATCTTCTTTTGGGTTTTAGTTTTCAAGTCCCTAAGAGTATTAACATCATTGATCAGTCAACAGGAATTTTCTGAGCACCTTGCTCTGTGTCAGGCATTGTGCTAGCTATATGGGGGAGGGAGGGGCATTGAGTTGGTAAAAAGTTTAGGAGATCAAGCACAGATGACAAGATCAGAACCCTAAAAGAGGCAACAGTCAGTAATGTTGTAGGTGAGGGCAGTGATGCCCTTATTGAGCAATGACCCTGTGTCAACCTTAATCATAAATACTGTCACCTATATTCACATATTCAGTCTTTGGTTCAGTGAGGTAGTTTGTATTACTAAAGATCAGAGGGACAAATCACTTTCTCAAGGTCATGTAACTAGCACATATCGAAGTAAGTGGCATATATTTAAGTATATTGTAAGTATATTTAAGTAAGTGCCAAGTGGGACATCTGACTGAGCTGGTTTAATTGGGAAAGTCTTGATGAATGAGGTGCCGCTGGCATCCAGACATTTTGTTTTCATGCCCCTTGGTCTGAGAACTGCCTCTGCCCCTCCCCCACAACGTGAGAGACCATGTTTGTAACGCGCTCTCTGTGACCTCAGTTGTTTAAGTGTTTTACCTGATCCAACCTGGACCCATTAGATTCTCTCTCTTGGGAGCCTAAAACCTGGACTCAATTTAATTATCCTTTGTTCTCTGGGAAGTAATGTAAATAAGGCCTAGGGCTTTCTTGTTTGCTTGTGTGCATTTGGAAGCAGAATAGTCAGTCTGAGGTAGGGACAGGGAAGAAAGGGAGAGATGGAGTCTTGTGAAGACAGAAGCAAAAAGAGAAAGACAGGGACATGGACACGCAAATTCACACACGTGGAAAGTCACAGAAAAGGAAGAGAGAGACACAGGGAGACTCACATGAACACGGAGGCACAGAGAGGTTGAGATGGAGCGAGGGATAGAGAGAAAAAGCCACAGAGAAAGAAATGGAGAGAGCCAAGCTGTAGAAATGACCTTTTCACCAATACAGATCCTATTTGACTCTGTTTGGCAACTGTGTGTGATGACCAGGGCAAGATTCCAGGACAGAACCAACGAGTTACCTCTCTGTTGTTCTGAACGCACCACCCCCTGCCCCCACTTTGCAGTCTTTGGATTCATTTTAAACTAATGATGTAGCAGTGCCTTCTTTTTCTTCTTTCCATATTTTTTCTGTTCCTAGATAAACCTGCACAGCTGGTATTTATTTGGGTTTCCTTTTATAGCTTGAAAAATATTTAGGCATGTTTACCACAAGTGGGAATCTAGAAGCAATTTATGTATACATACATACTGGCACTTCTCTTTTTTGAACCTGGTTTATAATCAGCTTATTAATTTAATTTTTAAAAAATACCAGTTGATTAATATACTATATCAATACACTCTAGGAGTTATAGTAACTCATTTCTTTCTATCAGGCTCTTCCCACTTCCCATTCCCAGTCTTTGAAAACCAATGCTGTTTTGTGAAAGTAACATTTAGGAAGATGTGATTAAGAAATCAAATGTCGAATATCTCCGCAAACTCTTTAGTTTCTATGGAAATAACTAAGTAAAATTTAATTCCCTTATCAGACACTAAAAGCTTAAAATGATTCCCATTAAATTGACAAATGCGGTAGTGGGTGCCTCTTATCAGAGGAGAGCATCATCTTGCTTTCGTTTCGTTGTCAGACTCGGACTGCTTTGCTCTATGAGTGCATTCCGTTGGATACAGGGATAGAGCTCTTTATCAGTCAGGAGCCACACACTCTTCATGGGGAGGCATATGCACGGGTCCTTATCTTGTAGCACGTTGCTGGTACCGCTTTCCTGTAAGCCCGAAGGATGGCTTGGCGCTGGTCTCAGGACAGAGGTGTGCACTTACCGTTGGAACTGTGGTAACACCATGTGTCATTTGTGGGGGCTTCATATTTCCTCCTTCCTGGGAAGATAGTTCATTTGTCATGTGTTGTTGGCGGAAATGCTCTGCTCTGGTCTTTGGGTCTGCTTTATGCTAAATATATCATTGAAAAATCTTCAGAGGGCTCCAGTTAAAGGATCAAGTGTTTATGGAACAGCAGGCTGGTTGCCAGCTCTAGAAGGAACCGAACCATATTGTGGTAAGAGGAAACCTAGGGGTCAAAATATCACGTGTTGAAATGGACTGAAGCTACTGGATGTCGGTAATAGCTTCAAAGTCAGGGGAATGATCTATAAACAGGTAATCAAAGGATGAATCCAAATAGCTCCAAGGAGACACAGAGAACAGAGATGTTCTCTATGGCTTTGATTGGAAGGTTTTGGAGACTCAGAAGAATTCTTCCCACTCATCCTACACAGCCGTTCCAGATTCATTATTGTCTGTTATGCTATAGTCTATGAATTTCAAGAGTTGATAATGCTCTTTGCACAACCCTGGACACGCTATGTATTTAGAATATTTGTACTTCCACCAGTGTTGTGTTTTTAGAATTTGTCTTTCTTTCTTTTTGATAATTAGAACCCATGTATTTCATTTTTAAAAAATTATTTATATATTTATTTGAGAGAGCAAGAGTGTACACACACAAGTGGGGGAGGGAAAGAGGCAGAAGGAAGGCGAGAATCTCAAGCAGGCTCCCCACTGAGTGCGAAGCCCAACGTGGGGCTTGATCCTAGGACCCTGAGATCATGACCTGAGCCGAAATCAAGAGCTGGTCATTCAACCCACCAAGCCACCCAGGTGCCCCAGAACCTGTATATTTTAGAATAAAAGTCAGTTTGCTAAATTATATCTCTCTTCTCAATTGATATACAATATTTGTTTAAAATGTTCAGAATCCACTTATTTCCAGTGATTTTTTTCCTTCTTTTTGACATCATAGTCTTTCTTCCCTAACCAGATGGTATGGCCATACCCAGAAGGAAAGAAAAGCCTAAACAAAACCTGTGTTTATAAAGTCGGATGTGAGGAAGGGAGATGTGCGTCAATCAGAGAAAGACTGGTCGTGTCACTTTTGCAGCAGTAGTACAATGAACCATTTTTAAAAGTTGAAGAAGACTTAATATTTCCTTTTTTTTAAGATTTTATTTATTTATTTGACAGAGAGATCACAAGAGAGAGGCAGGCAGAGAGAGAGAGAAGCAGGCTCCCTGCTGAGCAAAGAGCCCGATGTGGGGCTCTATCCCAGGACCCTGAGATCATGACCTGAGCCGAAGGCAGATGCTTTAACTCACTGAGCCACCCAGGTGCCCCAAGACTTAATATTGCTTATGGGGTGTCACCATCATCACATCCTGTCTCTGTACCTTTATATATGCTCTTCCCTCTGTCAGAAGTTCTCACTCTCATTTGATTGTCTGTTCTATTCATTCTGCAAAACCCGTATCAATGCTTACTTCTTCTGTTCACAGGCCCTTCCCAAACTCCCCAGAAAGTAGCAGCCACTCTCCTCTGGGACCAGCAACCAATTACATAGTGTGGCACATACAAATTATTAAGGCATCCCAGTGATCACTTTACTCTTCAAAGTCAGGGACTACTCCTTAATCATCTTTGCCACATTAGCACCTATGACAGTGGATCACATGGTAGATGCTCAGTGGGTATTGGTTGAATGACTACACAAAGGAGTCACTAAATATATTATGGCCTGACCATCAACAGAAAACGCCACAGGTATTAGAAATGATGTGGGAAATATTTCTGATAAAATATTAAGTGATGACTGCAGTATCTATAGAAAGGTATTTACAGGGGCGCCTGGGTGGCTCAGTGGGTTAAAGCCTCTGCCTTCGGCTCGGGTCATGGTTCCAGGGTCCTGGGATCGAGGCCCACATCGGGCTCTCTGCTCAGCAGGGAGCCTGCTTCCTCCTCTCTCTCTCTGCCTGCCTCTCTGCCTACTTGTGATCTCTGTCAAATAAATAAATAAAATCTTAAAAAAAAAAAAAGAAAGGTATTTACAATATGATCTCCAACATGTTAATGTATCCATACATGTGAGCAGAAAAAGAACCTAGGAAGTTATAATTACATTAAAATATTGCAGTATTTCTTTCTTGGTAGTAGCGCTACAGGTGATATCTGTACTTTCTGAATTTCTTCCATGCATGTGCATTTTTTAATCTGGGAAAAAATAATTAGAAACACAAGGTGTTTAATAGCATCCTACGACTGTCTTGATGGGAGGTTCCTTCCATGCTCTGACTTGGTGGTCATTTTTAATCCGATGTAGGACTTGTCTTTCCTTGGTGGGCTGGTATGTAGGTACCCGAAGCCAGCTGTAGAAATGAGGATCTGCTCTGAAGTCTCTCTCATTTACAAGGGGGTCTGAATGTAAACATAAATTAGAGTAGAGCATATGGTTCTCCTGCTGAAGAGCACAATCAGAACTGGGAGAGAAAACAAGGGAAGGCAGGGAGGAGAGGGAGATTAGGGATTCATGGCATCTCTCAGGTATTTAGTGATTCCTTGAGGTTTTAATTTTCAACTTTCCTAAAACAATAACAAGAGTCTCCCCGTTTCTATTTTGTGCTATTGTTTGGACTGTTGTTGTTTTTTTAAAAATTGCATTCTCGCCATTTCAGAGAAGGATTAATACCCCCCCAATCTCATTATTGTGCAATCGTCCCCCCGTGGTTTCTTTGTTTGCACATTGTAATTATGGATAGCATTAATTGTTCACAAAACTACCATTTCTCCTCTTTATTTTTGCATATATTTCAAATACCCATTATAACTTCTCCATCTTCTGTATAGTGAACTGGTTTCATTACAATATGACAATGCGTTTGTCTTTTGCACTGCCCTGCACAGGGTTAGAACAATTTATAAAGAATTCACATTATTATTTTGGAGCAGAGCTGAGTGTTGGTTTCAGTGTAAATCTCCTCAAAGCACTTCTTGCTATAATAGCAACATTTTTTTTTTCAGAGATGCCATAATTCTGGGTTGCTTTTGTTGCTTCCTTTGGCAACCAAATGTCCCATCATTGCAAATTGATGGTAGTAAAATTGACCTTTATTATGGCCTTTTTATTCGCTTAACTCAGAAGGATTTACAGTATTATATTTTGTTACCACATTGACTGTTAATGGGAACTATAAAAGAATGACTGAATTCTACATATCCTTTTTATTTTCTAATGCCCTTGGCATTATTTACCAACTAGACTTAGATTTTAAGATTTGTCTTGGACAGTTCAGGAAGGGTTTTGTAAAACCAGTGCTTCTCCCTTATGTGAGATGCATATTCTGCTATATACTGCCAAAATAATTAAATGTTTGTTATAAATTTGGGCCCTTAAAAATGACAAAACCATTGCATGTAATGGAATGCAAGAAACAAAAAAATCTAAAAAAAAAAAACAAAAATAAAAACCAAAAAAACCTATAAGGTAATTCAAACTGCTTCATCTGTAAATAATGAGAATTTAATGAGTCTCATATTGCAAAATCTTTCTTTTCTAAGAGCATAATGCATTCATTTTCATATTAATTGTCTTTCCCCTTGCATCCTTCAGATGATGTTCACAGAGGAAAGGTTACATTCTTCACACTGCAAGTGATGGTCTATGGAGGCCCAGCCTAGAGCTGCTCGGGACTCTTTTTTCAAAATGAAAGGGGGAATCCTCTGGTTCTGAGAACCTAGGGTGAAGTGCTGCATATTTGTGCATAGTTGTCAGAGAAAACGAGAGTAGCAGTTCTTGGAGGCATGGGAGTGACCAAACTGGAGAGTCGTGGTGAGAGACTGAGCGGGTTTGGGGATCTCTGCTCCCAGCAGCCTGTCTGGGACACTTGGGTGAGGCAGAAGAAGCCTGAGTGCCCGATGTCCACGATCACAGGTAGGAGGCAAGCCCATGCCATTTCATCTACGGGCTCTGCTTCCCCTCACAAAGCTGAGTTTGCCTGTCAGCTTGCTGTCGCTTTAACATGTAGTACTATACTAACTGCCCCAAATGTTCTCCAGTTTCCACAGGAGATTGATTGATTGATTGATTGATTGATTTTAAAATATTTTACTTATTCATTTGACAGAGAGAGAGAGATCACAAGTAGGCAGAGAGGCAGGCAGAGAGAGAGGGGAAGCAGGCTCCCTGCTGAGCAGAAAACCCCATGCGGGTCTTGATTCCAGGACCCTGAGATCATGACCTGAGCCAAAGGCAGAGGCTTAACCCACTGAGCCACCCAGGCGCCCCCAGAGGAGATTTTTGAAACTACAGAGAGTCTTGAAAAGGAGGGTTGGATCTGTGAGGGTCCACTTATACGCAGATGTTTTTTGATAAACACTCCAGTTCCATAAATGTATTTTCTCTTCCTTATGATTTTCCTAGTAACATTTTCTATTCTTAAGCTTATTTTATTGTAAGGATATAGTACATAGTGGCTCCTGGGTGGCTCAGTCGGTTGAGGGGTTGCCTGCAGCTCAGATCATGATCCCAGGGTCCTGGGATTGAGCCCCACATCGGGCTCCACATCTGGCTATCTGCTTAGCGTGGAGCCAGCTTCTTCCTCTCCCTCTGCACCTACTCCCATGCTCGTGTTCTCTCTCTCTCTCACTCTCTGTCAAAAAAGAAAAAAAAAAGGACAGTATATAATATACACAATACAGTATATAATATACAATATTATAGTATAAATAGTATAATATAATAGTATAGTATAAATAAATAAAGACAGTATATAATACAGTATACAGTATAAATAAAGAGTATATAATACACATAATACAATATATAATATACACAATACAGTATATAATACACACAAGATACAAAATATGTGTGAATGTTCTCTTTATGTTATCAGTAAGGCTTCCAGTCAACAATAAACTATTAGTAGTTCAGTTTTGGGGGAGTCAAAAGTTATGTGCTGGTTTCTGGCTTTGTGGGGGTCAGGACCCCAAGCCTTTGCATTGTTCAGGGGTCACCTGTATATACTCTCTCCACCATGGCATGTTGATTTTAGAATCTCTTGATTTTTAAATATAATCTGAAATACCACTAGATTGTTTATTGTTTAGAATCTGTTTTTAGATATTTCAGTTTATGCATTTTATGTTTTTAGTTTTGAAAAAGTATTACATTTGCAGAATTAAAAAAAAAAAAGCTGGCCTAGACTCCAGAAGTCAATATTATAAGAAATAAAATCTGCAAAAGGTCTCAAGACTCTCAAACAAAAACAAAAACACCCAAGCACACAATACCAAAGAAACAAACAAATTAATGTAACGAGATATACTGGGAAATCTTATTCTCATCTATGCCCCTCTGTCTCATTTTTCTCCCCACATGCCCTAGAGAGAATCAATAGCTTGTATTTGTTCATGTGCATAGAACATTGTTAATTTAACTAGCTCCATACTGAAAAACACTTGGGCAATTTCCAAATGTTGGAGATTACAATCAACTTTCCAATGAACAGGTTTGTATATGCATTATTGATAACGTGTGGTGGTGTATCTATAGGAGAAATTCCTAGGATTAGAATTGCCAGGTCTAATGTCAAATACCTTTATTATTTTGTTAAATATACCAAAGATTGCCTTGTTCTGGGCACACCTAATGGCAATGCATGAAAATACCCTTCGCCTTATAGTTTTGCCAATGGCGTATCTTGTCCAAATATGGTTTTGCAAGATTGGTAGGTAAAATGTTATGCTGGAATATTTTAAATTTGTATCTTCTAATTATGAATGAGGTTGGGGATCTTTTCATATACATAAAGTGAATTTATATTGTCATTTTTTGTTGACTGTTCATGGCCTTTGCCCATTTTTCTGTTGGATTGCTGGTTATGGTCCTTTTCTTATTGTTTTCTAAGATTCCTTTAAATATTGGGATTATTGCCCTTTTTGCTGTGATATGAGTTATTAGCATTCTTCACATTTATCATTTGACATTTGTTTTTGCTTACAATGATTTTCCATTCATTTGTCTTCCCAAGCAGAAGGATCTAATTTCCATGTTCAAAGGTTTTTATCAATCTTTTCTTTTATGATTTCTGGATTTTGAGACATATTTAACATATTTTCCTTGTCCTTACTCCTCCTAATTTATTCTTAATTTCTTAGCTAATCTTTTTTTTTTCTCTTTCTATTTCTATCATAGGTCTGTTTGTTTATTTCCTTTCCTCCTGTTAGCAGGAGGTTTATTTCCTGATCTCTTCACAATTCCAGTGACTTCCTGGAGATTTGTCTTAATTCATATTCACAACTTTCATCTTCTCCTTGGCAACATTTTCCTAGCTGGTTTTCATCTGTAGGGATCTTGCCTTGTTCTTTTCCATGTTTTTATTTATATAGAATATATTCCTTGCCTAATGCTCATTGTTTACCTGGATAACCAAGAGAAGGATTCTGCTGTGTGGGAGTGTTCAGGTCCTTGAGGGTTGACCCCTGAAGGACTCCACCTCTGTTGCTCCAGAGTAAAGGGAAGGGCTCCTTTTAATCTATGAATAAGTGCTACCCACCGCCTCCTCACTTTTTGCAGATTATATTGGATAGAGATCTGTGTGCAGACTCTGGAGTCAGACTTTCTGAGTTGAATACTGTCCCTGTTCCTTACTAGTTGATGACCTTGAGCAAATGTGTGCCTGTGTCTCCTCATCAGTAAAATGGGGATAGAGAACCTATATCTTAGGGTTGAGATGAAATGAGCTAATATATATAAGTGCTCAGCATACAGTGTTCACTTTTGCTCTGCCATGATGAGGAAATGCAAATGAGCCTGGTGGTTTCCATTTGCCCTGCGTTTGCTCTCCCTGACCACAGCATCTCTGTTTGGTTCAAGAGAAGCCTGGACTTCCTTCTTCACACTGCCGCCTTATGTAGCACTTGTTCATCACAGGAAGCACACGCTTTAAAAGATATTTTTGGGGATGCCTGGGTGGCTCAGTCACTTAAGCATCTGCCTTCAGCTCAGGTCAGGAATGCAGGGTCCTGGGATCGAGCCCCGCATCAGGCTCCTTGCTCAATGGGAAGCCTGCTTCTCCCTATCCTGCTGCTCCCCCTGCTTGTACTCTCTCTCTCTCTGACAGATGAATAAATAAAATCTTTAAAAAAAAAAAAGTATTTTTGAAGATTCTGTCAGAGGTATGTTCCCAATGTCCCCTACTCCATGCCCGCCAAGATAACTTCAGACTTCAGAATCTTCTCTCTTTCCCACATTGACAATGCTCCGTGCCACCACAGATTTGCTCACAGCGGCCCCTTCTCAGGGAAGACCCTCTCCATTTGGAAGAAGGTCATTTGCTGCAACGTGCTGAGCTCAACCATCCCTAGAACCCCTCTAAACTCCCTGGTGTTTTCCCTAGAGCATACTCATGACTTCTGGTGTGAGATAAAATTAGGGCAATGCCAAGTTGCATTTGTGGGTGTTATCTGGTCCAACTCTGCTGAAAATGCTTGGTTTTCTCCATTCTCCTTGTTTTTGTGGATGATTGCCAAAGGGAAGTGGGAGGTTTCCGTCTAAGCTTCCATTGTGCTCCTACTGGAACTGCTGTTAGTTTCCCACACTTTGCCCCTAGGTATTTCTTTTGAGGACGTGGATTGGGGTTTTTATTTGGGGCATTATCCATCACATCCAACATACTGGAAAGCAAATGGGTGGTTGAGTGAAAGAATTTTCATGAAAACTTGTGGCCAAGGGCCTGCTTTGTCTGAGTTTAGACTTTCTGCGGCACAGGATTCTAAGGGCCCACTGTAGAGTCTGGGATCCCTGACAGTTTTGTATGGCTTTCTTTCTGTAGTTTCTTTCTGTACTTCATGTTGCCAGAAGTCCTCTTCCTGTTTGGCCTCGTACAGTCCTGCAACTACCACAGAACTTCTGGAAGTGACAAGACATTTTCTATCTCTGTGGTTTGTGCCAGTTTTGGGAAAGAGGGTCTCCGAGGCAGTTGGCTCATCTGGGAATTCATGGGGTTTCACAGCAATTGCTGCATTTTTTATTTGCTTTCCCTCCCCCATCTAAGGTTTTTGACCATTGACATTGAGCTAGGCACTTGACTATGAGGCCAAATGCTTTACATGACTAACCAATGTTCTTTTCACAATAATCCTCTGAGAAGTGGGCATGATTACATCCATTTGATGGATAAGGAAACTGAGCTGAAGAAAATTCATATGCCTTTCTCAAAGACATATGGCAGAAAAATAGCAAAACTGGGATTGGATCTTAGGCAGTCTGACTCTGGAGCTCTGTGTGCAACTAACGCTTTATTCTTCTGTATCATTGTTCTGATGCTTATTTACATGAATAACCCTGAAATTGCTCTTTAAATTAGACAACTGGACAGAAGGACAAGTAGGATTCTAGAAATCTCAAAAAAGTTCTGTTTGGGTTAGGAGCCGCTGAGGCAAATATTGCTTGGTATATAGTCACAAAAGTTGGGTTGGCAGTGACTCCAGTGTCTGTGATAATAACTAAGAGGTTGTAAGGACTTTTTAACATGTCCAGTATTTTTCTAAGCACTTCATTCATTGACTAATTTGACCTTGACAGTCCTGTATGGCATGGGCAGTATTATTTCGTCCCTGTCAGATGAGAAGTCTGAGGTCAGAAGGGAGCAAGTATCTTGCCCCGGGGAACCTAGTAGTTGATAACAGAACTACAAATACTTCCCAGGTGATAGGGCTCCTGAGCCCACACTTCTCTACCCACGGGCTTTATCCATGCATGGTGTTACCCAACAAATGTGAGTGAACCTGTGAGCCCAGCAGTCTGTATCTGCCCTTGGTGAACTGTCACTGGTCAAGAGATTTGATTCATTGTCTTGATTGGAACAAACTCCTTGTCTCTAAAAAGAATAACAAACACTTAGACAATCACAACCTAGACATATGTGTGTGCCTTTATAGAACACGAAGTAATTCTCAGAGGAATGGTAGGATCACAGCTTCAACCAGAGTTGTTTAGGAACCTCTTTCATTAAGGAGCATCTTTGCCTTTCAAAAAGAGTCGCACATACAAATGAGAGGGACCCAGCTGTCACGCCACAATATTTTATACAAATGCTTTTATGATTCCAAATGTCTGTAACCTTTACCTCTACAGCATCCTCTCAAGCTTTCAACCAGCAGTGATTTTCTGTTTCTACCGTGATCATTTCAAAAAAAACCAATATGCTTCCAGTAGGTGAGGTCAAGGAATATTTTCACTTCGGTGTTTTCTTTTTTGTTAGCTGAGTTTCTAGTGATTTGCCTACAATAGCAACACATGTGACTTGGAGAATATCTAAGGAAAAAAAAGGAACCGGAAGATGGTTAATTACTAAGAAAACCTGTTTCTTTCTACACTGAAGAAAGAATTGTTACCCAGTGCAGGATGGCAAAGATTAAAACGAAAAAAAATTATGAAGGCTGAACACATCTGTTTCTTTGTTTGCTTTAAGAATAGAAGCCTCTTGTTTTTTTCCTGTTGATTTCACAAGGTAAGGCACTGAAGAAGCGTACCCAGAGAGGCTTCATAAAGTAATTCAAAATAAGGACACGTTTCCTCCCCCATCCATTATTGTCCTGCTCTCCATTCAGGCTACAACAATTAGAAAGGGCCTTTTGTATGACGAGCACTCAACTTGGCCTTTATAGATATACATAAGAAATGTGGACTCTGTCATAGAGGGTTTACAGACTAACACTGTTTATGTGATAGTTAACTAATTGAAATATAAAAAATTCAGAATATCTCCCATAATTTTAGTTTGTAAAACAAATAACCATCTCGACAGGAAATTAAATTCACAGATTTAGGTAGGACAGGTATGCCTAGATATGCATATACATAGATAGGCACATATATGTGTCTCTATGTATATATGTTGTTTTCACTGAGTTGCTCAGGGCATTGCAGACACATTATTATAACTGCAGATGGAGGACAAATCAGTTTTTGGAAAAATATCATAACAATTGGATCATCATATTTAGTTTTTAAACTTTATTAATCTCATAGTTGAGAAATTGTCATTCTCTGAACTTTGGCTGATACAGAGTGTAAATTAGGGAATATTTAATTTAAGTAGTTCAGATAAACTGAGGATGAAGTTAAATATTGGCTTTTTTGTGTATTTTATTTTTATCTTGGAATTTTTCTATAAATTACCCCATTTTATCTGCAACCCTGTGATGTTTAGGTAGGCATTAGTAAGCTTTCCAATTTGTTAAGTACATAGCACATTTAGGAAATCATTATAAGATACCATTTGGCTATTGACCAGTGGAACAATGTTTATTCAGACCTCGGGCTTTCAACCACATTGTTTAGACACGGGCACATACAGCCTTTTCCCTCCTATTTTTCATTGTCTCTATGTCAATCCAAAGTGCCCATCCAAAGACAGCAACTAACAAAAAAGATTTGGGAAACATCTAATGGGCAAACCAACCCTAGGCTTATTCAAAAGTAGGGTGTTAGATACCATGGAGACTACAGAAGCATGTATGTGTGGTCTTTTCCTGCTAAAATATATCCAAACAAACAAAAGTAGTTGGAGAAACAGTCCTGTCAGCAGAAGAACAGAAAGCAGCAATTTGAGATAAAGCTACAAAATGCCAGCTGTGTGGTACAGCTGAGGTATGGGTGGGCTCTGCTCAGAGGAGGGCCACTGCGTTTTTACCCAGGGGCACTGAGGCCAGGGAAAGCCTCTCAGAGGAAGAGGGGCTTCTGCTGGGTCCTGGAGAAGAGTGGGGTTTACATGAGAATGATCTAATTAAGGCAAAAGATGAAGTTAGGGTTTGTCCTTGTAGACTCTTCCATCCAAATACGATTTGCAGTTCTTTAAAAGTTCATATGCATTCTCTGTCCAGCCACATCAGGCTCCAAACAATATTGAATCAAAAGAAAGTTTCAATCTTTCTGCTCTTGCATTATTGAACACTGTGAATATTCCCCAGGCCTCCTCTTTCGGAAAACACTTTCCTACCATATGCAACTGTCTGAGAAAATCTACTCCATGTGGTAGATTGTTGTTATTCATTATTCATTACATTATTTAGTTGAACAACCTACCAAAGAAAACTTGGTTCTGTAGGGGGAAATGTACAAACTCAGAGAACTAAATTATTTTACTATAAATGCTTTAAAAAGAGCAAGCTTTATGGTCCTCATTATTTGGTGTGTGCTGAGGAAAACAAGTTTTCTCCAATGGAAAATAAGCCATAAAGGACAGAAGCTATGTGATCCAGTGTATTCAATAAAAGTTGGAGGTGTGGATCTGCTGGTAACACACTAAATGAATAAAGAAAGACCATGGCAGTGTTTACAGTCCTCAATCAAATAATGAGCATTTGTCGAGTAGACGCTATGTGCCTAGAACTTCTAATTTCAAGAAACACACGTTTACCAGCCTTGTTGTCATAGGGCACTCGTTCTGACATTCTGGAGCATATGGGGGCTTCCTTGATAGGACTGTCCCAGCAATCCTGCTTTGGTTTGTTTTTTTTTTCCTTACTCTGGGAGAAAATGTGGGTGGATCCTTATCTTCTTGGTCACTCTAGGATATTAAATGCCCAATTCAGTCAAATGCTGAAACTCTAAGCCTTCATCCCATGCAAATGTCTCACCACTCTCACCTGCTCTTCTACTTCCTATGGTCCCATTGAGTTGGGGTGTTTGGGAGGTCTGCTGTTCTCTTAAGTTGACCCAATATGAGCCATGAAAAATTCACCATCTTTTGCCTTGACAACCCTGGGGAACAGAGTACCTTCCTGAAGTAGCCATCTCTCTTTGTGCTAACCTCTGACCATATTGAAAGCATCAGTGCAATTCCTGTGTTCCCCATAAGCCCAGAGGAACCACGTAAAGGGCTCTGAGTAGTTCTCTTGAAATATCCTTCACTTGGCTTAAGAGCACCCCTTTATCTTGCCCCACAGTAGGGGACAGGGCCTCATGAAACAGTTCTTTTCACAGAAATCTCTTAGTGGGCTTTTAGCCGCTCTCTAAAACTCCATATCTTCTGTTATGTAGCACTAATGGTTACAGTTTCAAATCTCTCAGCACATGTTTCATAGGTGAGCTCAATTTACGATGGGGGTTTATTTGGAATATGTTTTATTGTTCTTGGTCTTTGGGACCTGAAGAGTACAACAAAAAAGACATTGCATTTAACATTCCCTATATGGTTTCCTTTTTCCCTCTTAGATTAATGAATACTATTTTGATAAGTTAACTCTTTGTTAATGGGATGGGAGGATGACTATAAAAATATTTTGTACTAATATTTAGCACGCTTTATATTATAGCAAATGTGTGTTAACAAGTATACTGGCAGTTTTTTGTTACAAAAATGCAAGTGTGCTATGTTAGCAACGGTCTATGAAAATATCTCAGTAATTTATTACCCAGCAGATATTTTTGAAAAAATAAACAGACAATGTGTCTTTTCATGTTAAAGGTGAAAAATGTTAACAATTAGTAAGAAATGACCGTGTTTGAAAAAAATCGATGCTGTGGAAAGAACACTCTGAATATGAATATTTAAATTTATGTTTTTATTCATATTTTATATTCATGTTATATAATATTTTATCAAAAGCAATACACAGGCCATATATCATAATTCTCATATCTGTTCATTGAAATATTTTAGAAATGGAATTTTCTTATTGATTCTGGAAATCATCCAAAGAAATGTGTGTGTCTACTCAACACCTTTGTTAAAAATATACAAATGTTGTGTCTTCCAACTAGTTTTCCACTTACAACTGAGAGAGCTACGTAGAGGAAGGTTTACCAGCTGAATTTCACAAATACAAAATTGGTGATTGGAATTGAATAGTGAGTGTCAGAGGCTCACGGCCAAAAGTGGCTTCCATCTTGGTTCCATGTGTCTGTGAGACACCTTTTTCAGCTAAGAGAGCCATTATAACTAAGTTTCCAAAGAGAGTGAATTTGGAATCAGACCTTTGAGTCCCTGTCTCCCAAAAGGTTAACCTAATATTTTCAAATTCATAAAATATTAAATAACTTTTTTTTACCAAAAATATTATTATTAATGGCAATCCTTAAGTGGCTGCAAAAGGCTTTTTAACTGATAATGAAATAAGTTATTTGAAATTATGATTAGGTTAACCATATATCATTTTTTGGAAGCTCTTTTATGTGTTTTGCTTTGGTGTTTATTAGTACAGTCATTCATAGATGAAATAAATATACTAATAAATAAATTTACTGCAAACATTGGGGTGTGTTCTTAATTTTCATGGACGTGGTACATACTAAGAAAATGTTTGTAGACCCAGGTTCTTCATTAGCGGGACAGACTACCCTGAAATGTAAGCACATTCTCTCCATGTCACTTTCTTATTCCTTCTACTCCTTTACGACTCTCCACCACTTCCATGATCAATGACAACTCCTTCATGAGACACATGGAGACTTTCATGGTCTGACTTTTGCTTAATTTTTCCACTGTTTCCTTTGGCTGTGTTCTCTCTATATCTTTCTTCCAGATATGCTAAACTGTAGTTCCTTAGATGAACGGTATTCTCCTATTGCTACTGTCTCCACAGTTTTGTGAATGTTGCTCACTTGGCCAGGATCTCACCTCTGTACCTCGCCACTCCTTCTTCCCTCACACCTCGAGTCTCTTTATCTGATTAACTTTGACATGTTCCTCAACGTGTGTCCCAACCTGCTTGTTCTGACTCCATCGTGGTACCTGCCACGCTTGAGAGGATAACGCCCATTGCCGGTGTTCCTGCCTCACTAGACTGCAGATTCCTTGGGGAAACCATACATGTGCTTTGTCTCTGTACTTCTGGAAACGTGGCTGCATATATTAGTATTTTACAACAATAATAATGCATTTATTATTTACCGTGGATCAGGCACTTTAGATAGGTTGGTTTATGTAAGCCTCACGGTAGCGCTACGAAACACATACTGTTTTTTAAAAGGTTTGTTTTAATTCCAGTTAGTTAACATGAGGTATTACATTAGTTTCAAGTGTACAGTTATAGTGATTCAGCACTTCCATATGTCACCCTGTGCTCATCACGACGAAAACACATGTTATTATTAACCCCATTTTACAAGTGGGGAAACTGAGGCCCACAGGGAATAAGTAATTTACCCAAGGAAACACTGCTATTAAGTGGCAGAACTGAGGTTTAAATTGGGCAGTTTAGAGTCACACCTTTATTAAATCTAAGTGTAGTGGGCAAACTAGGCCCCAAAAGATATGCCCAATTCTTAACCTTGGTTCCTGAGAATGTGACCTTCTTTGGAAATAGGGTCTTTGCAGATATAATTAATGTTAAGGATCTGAGACCATCCTGGATTGCCGTTACCATCCTGGATTACAGTAAGCCATAAACCTAATGATGGATGTCCTATAAGGACAGAAATGAAGACATTGAGAGCTAGAAGAAAGAAGGCCATGTGAAGACTGACAGAGACCAGAGTTAGACAGCACAAACCAAGCAATGCCAGGAAGTACCAGAAGCTGGAAAAGCAAAGATTCTCCCCTAGAGGCTTCCGAGGGAGCACGGCCCCACCAACACCTTGATTTTCAGCTGTCTAGCCTCCATAACTGTGAGAGAATAAATTTCAGTTATTTTAAGTCACCAAGTTTGTGATAACTTGTTACGGTAGCCCTAGGAAATGAACAGACCAGTCTATTTTGCTTTTTAAAGCTCTTCAAAAATATCTGTTGAATGAATGAATGAATGAATGCATTTCTCGAATGTCTCTGTGTTCCAGGCACTGTGGTGCATGTGGAGAGTAGGAAGATTATTGAAACCTACTTGCTTGTCATTAAAGATCTCACTGTCTAACATCTTCAAAGTCTTTCTCTTACATGGCCTCTCTCCTGGTTGAGCTCTGAATTGTCTTTTGCCTCATACAATATAGGAGACTGCTAACATCTCCATTTTCCTTTTCTTCTCTTCACATCACCTTAAATGTTTCTGCCAGTTATTTTTTTAAAAAATATTAAACTCTGCAGAAAACTCTGCAGAAAAATAGAGATCAGAGGTTTTTGTTTTGTTTTGTTTTCCTGTTCTTAAGCAAATAAAGTCTCAACCTGGTAGCATATCATTCAAGGCCTTCTTCATCTGGATCTTTCCATCTTCATCTGGAGCTCTCCGTTTTTAGGCTTCCTTTCCAATAACTGTATGAATCAGGCTCTCCTGGTCTAAGCTACCCTCACCTTGAACCTGCATCACGATTACCTCCTAACTGGCCTCCTATTGTGTGAGACATTAACTCAGACCGCCCTTCTCCTCTATTTGAGACTTCCAGTGGTTTCTCCTCTCCCTCAGAGGGAAGCTGCAGTACTTTTTATGACCTCCCAGCTCCTACTCCTCCATGACGCCTTAGTTCCCTCTGCTCCAACACCCTGACCTCCAGAGAACTCACGAGATGTACAGGGGACGGTCCTGGCTTGCGGGCCTTCTCACTTACTCTTTTATCACCTACATTGATTTTCCCAAGATGCCCCCAAGGAACTTCCTCATGTCCTGAAGGTCTTTACTCCCAACTTCACCATCTCCCTGGCTGCCATATTTAAAATTTCAATACCCCATCCCCCCTGACAGTCTATGTTCTCCTCTGTTTGTGTTTTTCTCCATAGTGCTTTACCACTGTTACACGATGCATTTTACTTATTAATCTGACTTGCTGTCTGTCTCTCCCTTAAAAATGTCAGCTCCTTAAGGACAGGGTGCTGAGCCTGTTTTGTTCATGGTTGTGTTCCCAGAAAAGGGCCTGGCACGCGGCGAGCTTGATGTTTTGGATACATCAGGTTTCCTTGTACCACAAGTCACACCTCAGCATGGCTCTGTGAACCAAAGAATGAGGGGTCTAAAGAGGGAAGGGCTGAGTCTTGGCTCCAGAAGTCCCCATCAGGGCTGGTCTAGTCTGCTGGGATAAACTGGCTGTAGGTGCTGAGGAGGTTGAGTCTGATGGACTGGATTCTGTCACCAAGTATATGCCAAGAAACAATGGGGTGGTGCTGGCAAGTGGCTGCCTGGAGCCCTGAGGACAGGGGCCTCACCAAGTTTGGTGAAGCAGAGCAGAGGCAGTACAAGATTGGAGAGACGCATCGTCAGCCTGCATCCCGGGAGTCTGCCGGCAGGTGGCAGCATTCCCTTCTTTAGGCTGGGGCTTGCACAGACCCTCCCGCTCTGGGTGCAGAGGCAAGTAGAAGGCAGAAAATACGAATAGTGAAGGGTCTGGAGAACTGGGTGGTCTGGGATGGATGACTGGCTGATTACAAACCTAAGCACTAGGAATACATTAGCAATTCTGTTCTAAGTCTGGGATACCTGGAGGGGAGACAAGTTCAGGGTAAAGTTCTGTTATCATCTCTAGAGGAGCAAGACCAGAACCAACTGGAAAGAAATTTGAATGATGGGTCCCGGCATGGGAGGCTCTGTTCTTCTAAATGCCTTTGTCTTCCATCCCAGAGGTTACAGGATTGACATGAAAGTGGGCCAGAAGAAGAAGAAAGGTGGTCAGGGGACCACCAAGTCCCTGCCACATGCCTTGCTCTGCAGCTTTACCATGGAATGCTTTGTTGATCATTCTGTTTCTCACTAAATAAAGTGCATTTGACCGAGGAAGGCTGATCAGATTCACAGCTGTAGTCTAGTTTGCCAAAAAAAAGTTTTAAAATCAGCTTTGAAATCCTTTCAGTGGGGCCTTGATGGTACAGCTTGCCTTAGGCTCCAGCTCTCTAGTGCTTCTCATATTGATGTTACCCAGCTGGTCCTGAAGGCATTCCTTTTTGCTACCCTTAATTGTTTTGCTTACCCTCCCAGGTTCAGTGCAAGCTTTTTCTGACTTTCTTCCTCTCAAAATTAATTGCTCTCATTACTTATTTTGCGGCTTTACTTAGTACATTACATTTTTCTTTGCAGCATGAATACCTGTTTACATACTTGTTTTCTGCTTGAGACAAAAAACCTCTAAGGCCAGGAACTAGGTCTGAGTCATTGTGAGTGCTTCTGTAGTGTCTCTTACTTGGCATCTTGAGCTGAGAAATGCTCAATAAATATTTCGATTGGATTTATTACTCGGGGTAATCCTTGGTCATCCTGAAAAGCAAGAATTCTTCAGAAAGTCATCAGTTTGTGCATTTTTGCATCACCTTTGTTATTTCTTGTCATCATTAAAGTTAATCACAGAGAAAAAGATCAATTTGCAAATGCTCAATCCAATTTGGCTGCTTCATGATTCAAATAACTGAATCATGCTGGTTAAGGTCAAATGATTAAGCTAATTGGATTGAATGACCACTTCTTAAGTGAGCAATCCCTTTCTCACAATCTTGGAAGAGCTGAGGCAATCCGTTATGTGTACATAACATACAAATACTGTGGCATCACATGACTTCAAACTGAGATAAACTGTGTTTCTGGATCTGTGTAGACACAGTTCTAGACTTATTTGTAATTTCCTATTTTTTTAAAGATTTTATTTATTTGACAGACAGAGATCACAAGTAGGCAGAGAGGCAGGCAGAGAGAGAGAGAGAGGAGGAAGCAAGCTCCCCACTGAGCAGAGAGCCTGATGCGGGGCTCGATCGTATGACCCTGGGATCATGACCTAAGCCAAAGGCAGAGGCTTTAACCCACTGAGCCACGCAGGCGCCCCCCTATTATTTTTTTTTTTTTTAAAGAGGGCTTACTGCATGGGAAGGGGTGGAAAAGAAAGGTATAGGGGCAGAAAAACTAGAAACTTTGCCATGGTCCTAGATGTCTGCTAACCTGTGACTGGAAGGAGCACGGGAGAAGATTTTGGCCAAAAAAAGAAATTTGAATCGATAACAAGGTAAACATATGAATCAGCAGGAACGCTAAAGGGGCAGCTTTGATCTATCCACCCTGGGACTGGGTGGGGATACTGGGGTTGTGCTCCTGAGTCTTGTATTTGTTCATGCCCTAACTCTCTAAATTTAGTCTTTTCACTTATATTATTCTGGTGACATCTAAATGAGCCACTTTATTAACTGCAGGAGTTGCACAGAGGGAGAGACTAACTTATTAGTTAATAGGATGAGAAACAGTGGTATGCGTCAGTTACCATCTTCCAGATCCTTCAAGTTTAATTGAACCATTAGTGACTCCTCCACCTGCCCCCACCCATTGGTTGTTTCAAATTAGGGGGAAAAATAAACCATCTTTATAAATGTGAAGTCACACTGTCATCTCCCAAAGTGTCAGCACAAAATATTTTAGATGACAAACTCAATTATTCATCCAAAGAATGGATACATTTCAAACATTTTTGTTTGCTTGGGGGATGAATCATACCTTTTTCCAATGAGAGTGTTTCTGCTTAAGTATGCTTGGCTAAGTCTGGTGACAAACTGCATTACCTGAGCTCACCCCCACTGATGGAGGGGCTCTGAGCATGTGCCAGACAACAGGGAACCAGCCCATGTTAACATAATATGACAGTCCCCTATTAAAAGGTAGGAAGTTGCTTTTGTGTATGTGTGTGTTTTCTTTACAAGGATGCCATGGCTAGCTATATATATATATATTTTTTCTGCTAATGTGTTCTATTGTTGTGTTTCTATAGGATGTTCAGCGTGAGAACCTTCTTTTCTCAGTGGGGGGGGGGACTAGCTGCTCATTTAATTGACATCTTGAAACATAAATTTTACTTTCCTGGCTGGAGTGGAGAAGGGCAACATATTCCATTTCACTATTTCCTTTGGATTGATGGGCTCCTTTCTGCCCTCAGGGGTCCACATGAAATTGAGGGGACTGTAGTTATTATAAGGCTTTGGGGAGAAATCAGCAGTTGTGGTGGTGATAGTCCTACAGTAAATAAAAGTACAATTTGCCTCTTGTATGTAAATTTTGATTTGTTGCTTGTGAATGAAGGTTTGAAGGGTAAGGATGGAAATCAATTTCAAAGGCCACAGCAGCTGCTGGCTCTTTTATTGTTCTGGGGGTTAATTTCATGTCTTTTGTAACAAAGTGGGTTTTGTAGGTAATTGCGATAACGTTACAAGTATGTGAACTTTTTGAGGGGAGGATCCTCAGGTTTAGAAGCCATCATAGATCTTGATTGTCTAAGCCAACACCTTAATCTACAAATGAGCCTAAATAACCCTCAAAATCATTTCCCCAAGTTACATAGACTAGTGAGAGTGTCAGGACCACATCGGAGGTCTTGACGCTGAGTCCAGTACTCTTTCCCGCAGCCTTTCAGATATCCTGTTAGTTTCTTCACCAGGAGAAATACACAAGGCCCCAAAGTGGCTCGCCTTTGATAAAGCAGATATGCCCAGGCTGAAGGGAACCTAAAAAAAAACCTGTGATGCCAGGTTGATGAGCATCATGGGGAAGAACTCCCAGGGCTGACCTTGAGGCACAGCTCCCACCTTTCCATCACTCCTGCCAGAATCCCCGTAGCATTTGTCATTCCTCCTTATGGGGAGGGTAATGTGCTTTCCCAACACAGTAGAGGACAGGTCCCCGTTCTCACAAAGCTTCCCTTTAGGGGATACGGTCTCACCTTTCCCCAGAGGGACTGAGACTGTGCCGGCCTTTCACATTTTGGGGATCCTACGTCTGCCTTTTCTGTGGCCACAGTTTCTGCTTTGCAGTCTTCTCTGCCTATGGCATTAGCATTAAGAAAAAATCACTTCTAAGAGTTTTAGAGATAGAATCTGGAAGGGTTGCAAACCTTCTCCTTCTGGACTGCTTATTCTGCCAACTTCCCTTAACTCTTCTGGCTGCTATAGCCATTTGACTTTTCTGCTGGGCAGGTAGTAGTAATTTGGGGGGTCCCTAATTAGATTCCAGCAGCTCAATTCCCTGGTTCATTTACCCTGAACCACCTTCAAATTGAATTGGTTTTTTTCTCACGGCCAACCCAAGCAGGAGTGGATCCTGGGGAATTACACAGAAATAACAGCCTTCTTCTCCCCTTCCCCAGCCTCTGACTCACTCGCCTGCCCTTTTGTGCCTCTCTTCCATTATGCCTTCGTGCCTTCTGCTTAAGCTGTCTGAGCTCGTTTCCTCCATGAACCATCGTGATGTACAACACGTACAGTCCCAGGGCCAGATGAATGGTTTTCCATTAGAAGTACACTGTGCCATCTGGGGCACCTGGGAAGATAATGCCACAAAGACGCCCCCATCTTTCAAACACTCGGAAGGAAAGATCTGTACCGCTCTGCCTCGCTCGCCTCGACCACTGCCAGCAAACGTGCGGCTCCTCACTTCCGAAGCCTGCATTTCCTCTCCCCTCCGCATTCTCTGCAGTAGCTCAGTGCACCGCGTGGCGTGGGGCTCAGGGCTGAGAGCGAGAGGCTGCCTGCACCGAAAGGTAAAACACAATGACGATGCAAACTGTCAACATAAATAAAAGAGGCCCCTCAATTAACTCAATCAGGTGAAATACACGCCTTGAAGGAGGGCCTAAGAGAACACAAGGACCATTTGGAAAGAACGGGGCCCTTCACTGGGCCACAAAATTAGTGTTCTCTTATTTTGGCACATTCGTTATATCTTCTGTGATTAAAAGTGGTGATGGGGGAGAAATCTCAGATGCAACAGAAGCCTTCTAAACGGATTTCTTTTGTGGGTGTGCATGCGTGCACCTCTATTTCTTTTAAAGCCTCTTAAGACAATGCCGTTGCCTTAAAAAAAAATTACTGATTAGTATTCTGCATAAGGTACAGTCTTCATTGCAGTAGATACATAAAATCTATCTTCACTTTCACCACCTGTCACCTGAGAATTTTAAGATGATCTAGCTCTGAGATTGCAGGAAGCAGCCTTTCTGATTCTCATCTTTTCTCAACACCCCCCCCCCCTTTTGTCATTGGCACAGCGTCTACAGTGAACTCCAGTCCATTTTTATTCCTTTGTCAAATGCTTTTATTCACGGGAAACTGAAGGCACATGTTTACTAGGGATAGAAATAGAAACACAATAAAAACCAGTTTGATAGATGATCTAGCCTATTCTTCACACTTCCCTGTTGTTTTATTGATTTACAGAACACAAAGACTAATCCGAATTTACATTGCTTGTATTTCCCCAGATCTCAAAGGACTTGTTCCCCTTTGCTCAGATTAACCAAGCCAGTTTTTTTTCTTTGTATCCAGTAGCCTCCGTGACAGTCGAATAGCCTGTCAACTAATCAATTTATGCTGCAAAAACTAATTTTTACTTTAAACAAACATCCTAACATTGTGTTGATACAATTAAATGATTTCTGCGTTCTACCATATATCTCACACACACCCCAGGGAGCAGGTAAGAGCTACAGCTGAAATCACGCACACGTGCTTCTGCATCAAATTAAATATTTTCCTCTTAATCCTACCACCAGCAGCTGTTAGGTACCAGGGCTTATTGCATATGGCCTACATAATGAGACCGATCCAGGCGGTTCCAGCTTCTCCGCTGAATGCTGAGTAGCTTTCTTCCCCCAAGGACATTAAGAGTTCCCGCTATCGAAAGAAGTTCTCCTGCCAGGGAAGAGTCTCGGCATACTTGTTTGGAGATGAGGGGGAGAAAGCATTTAGAGCCAGGCTTTCCACCTTGATTAAAATAAAAGGGATTGGCACCCGGCAAAGCCTTGAAACTGGCCAAGTCCCCAGAGTCGTGGCAGGATGAAGAGGGAGAAGGGGTAGGTGCGGTCAGGCAGATCTTTGCTCTCTTCGAAACCTGTCAAAAAATTAGGTCAACATGATTTTGTATTTTAATGAAATAACTTCAGGGTAAGCCCGAGACTTGGAGGCCGCTAATACTTTTATGCTAGAGTGGCTTGTCATGCTTGACGTAATGTCTGGCTCTGTATGAGAAGGCATCGAAGCTAATGTTCTCCATGGCTAATCGGCCTTTAGCTGCTCCTGTCCTTTTAAATTCTCAGAAGCTCGGGCATCCATATGGATATTCCTATCTCTAACGGTATAAACACAGTGCAGGCTGCACATCATCATTTCAATTGTCAAAACAGATGAAAGGATTTCTGATACTCCAATTAAACGAACCTGAAAAAAAATCATTTTCAAATATGCTCCATAAAATAACCTGAATGTTAAAACACCAGAACCTTCAGACCGTCTCCTCTGGCTACGTCGTTAAGCATTCCACCCCTCCCCAGCCCGGGTCCTTATCTGATTTGATTACTTTTAGAATGAATTTGGTTTTGAACATGAAAGCTGAGGAAGCTAAATTGGAAGAATAATGGCTTGGCATTTTATGTCATTTGGTTGAAATTGCAGGTGTGGGAGTCAGGCCTGCTTCTCTAACTCGTGCTTGGCTATTTCCCCTTTAATTTACCGAATTTGAAATGGATTGCAGGTTCCAAATTACACTACACTTAAGGGACTTGCAAAGAATGCTTGTGATTTAGGATCCTACATTATTGCCTTGATGAAAAATTATGCAGACACACTCACAGCCCTATAAGAAAACTACTTCTTGTAAAACAAGAGTATTTGACAAACACCAGGAAGCTGAAGATGATAAAACACATTCTAAGCTCCTTTTCTTATTAATCAAGAGGGGGTACTGTGTTAATGGCGGTCTGAGGTATTGCATGGGGAAGAATCCGTGCAAGACGGTATGTGAGAGCCGGTGAACGGTACCTGTGGCCTGGATGGCTCTTACAAAATTCTCTCATTTGAAGCCACTTAGATTAAAGGGTAGTTTCTAAGTACCAAGATTGTAATGACTTCCAAGCACCAAACATAACTTGCGTTATAGCCAACAGTACATTGACCCTTGAACAACATGGCAGTTGGGGGGCTGAATGCACCACCCCGACCCCCTGCCTCTCTGTGCAATTGAAAATCTATGGATAACTTTTGACTCCCTAAAAACTAAACCGCTAATAGCCTGCTCTTGACTGGAAGCCTTACTGATAACTTAAATGGTCAATCCACACATATTGTGTATGTTATCTGTATTATATACCGTATTCTTGCCATATCTAGAGGAAATAAAATGGTATTAAGAAAATTATAAGGGGGGCACCTGGGTGGCTCAGTCAGTGGAGCGTCTAACTCTTGATTTCAGCTCAGGTCATGATCTCAGGGGTGTGAGATTGAGCCCCACATTGGGCTGCTTGAGGATTCTCTCTCCCTCTCTCTTTCTGCCCCCACATGCACACTCACACACACACACACACACACACACTCACTCTCTCTCAAATAAATAAATCTTTTTAAAAAAAGGAAATCGTAAGGAAGAGAAAATACATTTCTGGTACTATGCTGTAACAAATCTATGTAAGTGAACCTGCATAGTTCAAACCTATGCCGTTCAAGAGTCCATTGTATTTCTGAAAAGAAGGGGCAAGCTGAATGAGCAGTACTCATCTATAATTATCAGTACTACTTGCTTAAAAGTGATATACACTTTAATTCCAAAGTTTTGCTTCTTACTCTGACTTTAGCTCATCTATTTTTCATATTAATCGGTATCCGTAAGAGTGATACGCTAGGACGTGTTACCTAGGTTAGACAGTTCAGAGCATACACGAGGTTGAATCTTTCAAGTTACAAATTAGTCACTCTGAACAGCTTCTTTATGCAGCTGGGCTCAACCTCTGTCCCACATCATGTGCCTGAAACCTGCCAAACAGGTGGTCAAGGAAACAGGAAATGAATGGCTTAACTTCCAATATGGCCCCAAACATGGCAGATCTTACTGATGTGCCATACACACTTGAAAAGAGTGCATACTTTGTTTTTGTGGATGGAAGGTTCCAGAGAGGTCATTAGGGTAATTTGTTGGAGAGTGCTTCTCAAGTCTCCCATGCCGTTGGTGATTATTGATCTACTTGTACCGTCAGTTACCACAAGAGGAGTGTTTGGGTCTCTAAGTGTACATGCAGACTTGCCTGCTCTTCCTCTGTTTTGTCAATCTCTGCGTCACATATTCTGAGCTCTCCACTGGTAGGTGCATACAAATTTACATTTGTTATATCTTCTTAGGAAACTGACCCTTATATCATTACATCGTACACCTCCTCATCCCTCTTTATCTCAGTTGTCTTCATTTGGAAATCTGTGTTTTCTCATGTTAATAGAGCGAATGCAGCTTTTTTTGGCTGTTTGTACCGTGTCTTTTTATATACTTTTAGTTTCACTATGTCATTCTAATTAAAGTGGGTTTTTGTAGATAGCTTATGGCTTGATCTAATTTTTTAATCCAATCTGACAATCTGTCTTAATTGGGGCATTTTGATCATCTGCATTTAAAGTAGTTATTGATATGTTAATATTGAGTCTACCCTTTTATTATTTTTCTGTGTGTTCCCTTTGAATTTTTTTGTTGTTGTTTCTTTCTCTGTTCTCTCTTTTTTGCATTCTTCTAGGTTACTTGAATATTTTTAGTACAACATTTAATTCATCCATTAATGTTAGAAGTGTATCTTTTGGTATTAAGTTTTAGTTGTTGCTCTAGGGATTTTAATGTAGACACCTAGCAATCTGGTATTTATAATGACTATTTTACCACTTCAAGTAAAATGTAAGAACCTTATGAACATGTCCTATTTATCCTTCTTTGTGTAATAGTTTTTATACATATCTGTATATATGCAATGCACCCTGGCCCCAGATAATGTTATTAGTTTTTCCTTTCAAGAATCACACATATTACGAGGAACATAAAAGGAGAAAACTTGAGGCACTTGGGTAGCTCACTTAGTTAAATGTCTGCCTTTTGCTCAGGTCATGATCCCAGGGTCCTGGGACTGAGCCCCATGTGGGGCTCCCTGCTCAGCAGGAGCCTGCTTCTTCCTCTTCCTCTGCCATTCCCCTTCTACTTGTGCTCTCTGGCTCTCTCTCTCTCTCTGTCAAATAAATAAATAAAATCTTAAGGAAAAAAAAAGGGAGAAAACTAGGCTATGTTTTTTACTTAAGTGTTTGCCATTTCTGTCCCTCTTTCTTCATTCCTAAAGTTTCAAGTTCCCCCTCTGATACTATTTTTCTTCAACTTGAAAAACTCCCTTTAGCATTTCTTTTAGAGTAGATCTGATGGTGACAAATTCTCTTAGTTTTCCTTTATCTGACAATGTTTTTATTTCAACTTCATTCCTGAACAATATTTCCACTGGATATAGAATTGGGAATTTGTAGTTTGCTTTGTTTGTTTGCTTATTTGTGCAGTTGTTTGGTTTTTGTTCCCAGGGTTCGAAGATGTTTCCACCGTTTAGGCCCCATGAATTCTGTCAAAAAACTTGTGGCAATTTCTGTTGTTTCCTTGTATGTAATGTGTTGTTTTTTTCTGTCTGCTTTCAGGATTTTTTTCTTTATGTTTGGTTTTCTTCAGTTTGGTCATGATATGTCTGAGCATGATTTTCTTTGTGTTTATCCTGCTTGGGATTCATGGAGCTTCTTGAATTCGTAAGTTCCGTCAGCAATTTATCTCCTATAATTCACTAGGTAACACTACTTTTATAACTACTATACGCTTCCCTGTCAGAGAGAGAAAGCCCTAGTATATTCCCAATACCAAATTGTAAAAATGGCTGCAGATGAAAGATTGGAAAGTATGATGAAGCAGATGAAGATGGGAAAGTATAGTTTTTAATTTCTAAAATGTAGGGGTAGGATAAAAGTACATGAACCAGCCAAAGAATTTGTCTATATATATATATATATTTTTTTTTTTTAATTATTTGAGAGAGAGAGAGAGCACATGAGCGGGAGGGACAGTGGGAGAGAGAAAATTTTAAGCAGACTCTGCACGGAGCACAGAGCCCAAAATGGGGGTCAATCTCATGACCCTGAGATTATGACTTGAGCGGAAACCAAGAGTTGGAGACTCAGCTGACTGCATCCAGGTGCCCCTCATCTTCAGTCCTTTATGAGTTTTTAAAATGTGTTATTATGAAAATGTTATGTTCAGAATTTAAAGGATCATCAGGAGTCAGCATGAATTCACTCTAGAAAAATCTTATCAGGTAAAACTCAATTTCTTTTTTCTTTTAGATAAACTTATTAGGCTGTAGAATTGGAAAATTGATTACCAGTAACATTTTTCAGTAGCAGGGCAATAGGTGAGATCTTCCATGTTATTCCTTTTAGCAAAAGGGAGAAATTTGGAGTGAATATAACCACCATTAAATGTATCATAACTGTTTTGGCAACTGTACCAAAGGAGTGTTTGTTAGTCTGTCAATTTCAGCCCTAGAAAATTCTTTCTTATGCATCTGTCATGATTTCTGTTCTAAATCCATGATTGGGTGAAAGTATTGAAGCCCAAAAACATGATAAATATTTGGATGATCAAGTCAAGATCTAAAAGAATGACACTGGGGCACCTGGGTGGCTTAGTCAGTTAAGTGACAGACTCTTGGTTTCACTCAGGTCATGATCTCAGGGTCGTGAGATCAAGCTCCGTGATAGGCTACATGCCTAATGCAGAGTCTGCTTGGAGCTCTTTCTAATCCTCTCCCTCTGTCTTTCCCTCTTGCTCTCTCTCTGTCTCTCTCAAGTAAATAAATAAATCTTTAAAAAATAAAAGAATAACACTTAGCATTTCATTAGGCCTGCAATATATCAGGCAGCGTTCTAGGAGCTAGAGGTTGGAACTAATGTGTGACTCCTTGAATTATCCAAGCTCTCAGCAGGACAAGAGAAGGCAGTAGTAATCAGCTTCTCTCCCAGAACATCACTTTCTCCCGGTTTCCCTCCCACCTCATTGATCTCTCTTTTTTGGTCTCCATTGCTATTTATTCCCAGTATTAGAAGGACCAGGGCACTTTTTAAAATTCCCATTTCTAGGAAACTTACCAAGTCTCATGACTCATACAAATCTATAGCTTCAAGCTTCCAAATCTAGGTCTCCTGTCTAGACCCTTCTCCTGAATCCTGGCATGTGTTTTCCATTGTGTACTTGATACCACTACTCCATTGCCTGGTGGGCATTCCAGAGCCTGGATGCCAAGCCTCCACTTAACAAATCTCTCCTTTTGTAGTCCTCCTAATTCACTAAATGGCACCTCTGTCCTTTCAGTTGTCCTTCAAAAAAAAGTTTTAAAATAAAAGACATTCCATCCCCTATTAACAAAGGAAAATGAGACTCAGAGAAGTGGACATTCTCTGTCTAGAACCTACAGCCAGTAATAAATGGTGTCAGGATTAAACCTACATTGATCTGATGCCCCCTGTCTCCAGATGTTTCTAGTCTTTAATAAAGTTATATTGAAGTTTTATGCTTTTGTCCACAAAAATAAAAGCAGATTAAAAACCTGTGAATATAATTCAGGAAAACAGAGTTCTGCAGCAGTGGCCCTTGCCTTTGGTAAAGGATTTGGTTTAATGTGGACGTCCTTCTGTAGGAGGTGGCTGCTGACACAGGATACTGGGCGGTCTTATTTGAAAAGTAGTCTCTAGGTTGATGAAGTTGACAGTAAATTATGCTCTGTGTTTGAAAGAACAAACTTACAATATTCTGTTTTATTTTGGAGACAACATAATTAGAAAGGGAATGCAAATAAAAGTCATTTAGTGAGAAGGCACCAGGATGATAAGGGAGTTAGAAGTCATGACAAGGAGGAAGTCTCAAAGAGCTGGAGAGGAGATGTCCTGGGAGACACTATTTTTAGATCTGTATTTCAGTTCTATAAAATAAACATGGAATGAAATCCTACTGGATGTCAGTTGGGCACTATCATAAGCACTAGAGAGACAAAGATTGAAAAATATGGTCCTTGCCTTCCATTATCGAAGAATAGGTGTGGAAGTTACAGAGGGATAGAAAGATATGTCCTTTAGATTGAGCCAAAATCTAATGGAATTATTCAAGGATGAAATGAGCTAGCCTTTCGCCATCACTAAAGATATTCAAGCACATGCTGGAAGTCTACGTGGTATAGGAAGGAAGCTATGGAATTAAATTAACCATCTTATGAGTGATGGAGCTACAGGACCTTTAAGCACTTCCAACCCTGAGATGCTATGATTCTTCCATCTCTGCTAGCCCTGTCCCTTAATGCCATAAATAATGGGGACATAACTGCCAAAAACTGCATTTACATGGCAAATGTAAATCATCCACTTCTTTGGGTAAGAATTGTCCTTCCTTTTTTTCAGTTCACATCACTTAGTGTGTCTTTCTTCTGTCCTAGAGAAAATTATAGGAAACACAAGCTAAGACAGGTAAACCCATCAAAGTTGTAACTGCAAGGGATTCAAACTTTTAAATATCTGTATTTATTTTTTGGTACCCTAATTGCATCTAATAGAACTAAATAGAATTGATATGGATAAAGGATAAGCCTAAGGTGCTAGAAAATATCTTTCTTTAAAAAAAAAAGTTGGGCATCTGGGTGGCTCAGTCATTGAGCATCTGCCTTCAGCATGGGTCATGATCCCAGAGTCCTAGGATGGAGCCCCACATCAGGCTCCCTGCTCAGCAGGAAGCCTGCTTCTCCCTCTCCCACCCTTGCTACTTGTGTTCCCTCTCTCACTGTCAAATAAATAAATAAAATCTTAAAAACAAAACAGAACAACAACAACAACAACAAAATCTAAAACCGAAACACTCCCCCGTGTTTTTTTTTTTTTTTTTAAGTTTATGTTACAACAAACCAGGGACCAGTATAATGTTAGCATTTAATTTTATGCCACTGAAAGATTACTTTGCTCAGATTAAAACCACAGTGCTCTTTCTCATCATGGCCATCTGTAGTGTTCTCATCATTTTAGCAGCGGGTGAGTCCATTTCTTTCTATGAATTTTACAAGTCAAGACATTCCATAAGTTGATTTGGTCAGGTGGGAAAAAAGCATAACAGTGAACCGACGGAAGAATTTTGAAAAGAGTGTGGCAGAATTTGATCAGTTCCCATGGTTTTATAAGAACAAAGGAAATGCTCAGATTTGAAGTCTTGAGAAAAAATGGTAAAGGTTAAGAAGAGAAGGACACGGACACTTATTAATTCAAGATACATCTTGAACTCTTCAAGTCTGATGATTCTAATAAACTACCTATATAGTTTCAGGCCCTAGTATGCATTATTTCACCAGGCACTTTACAAGGGCTATATTGGTTTTAAAAGGGTGTCCAGGTTGGGAAGAGTGACAGAACTGTAATATATACCTCATGAGCTATTTGGACAATGATTTAAAACTGACCAATAGCCAAGTTCAAATACATAGATGAGTTATTGAGCAACTTCTGTGTGCTGCTGTGTGCCGTGTCATTTAACCCCAAGTACAGTTCTTGGAAGTTGGTGCTTCTACTGCAGCGTAAACACGCAATCTTAAATAGGATGCCAAGCCTAGTTCTTCCTGATTCTGCATCTGAGGCTCATTCCACAGGATCCATGATGGCAAATTCTGGCATTGATTGAAAGTCCATTTAATTTAGCACCGATAGGATTATTTAGGCATTTTACTCCTACATAGGCAAACAGGACTGGCCATGTTTTTGCAAAGATCTAAAACAAACAAACAAAATGGCTAACAAGTCAAACCGCCTGCCCCAGAGGATTTTGACGGGGTCCAGTGCTTACTCTCACCTCGGGTGTTCTGAATTTCAGCCTGCAGGCTGACGTTCTCCCGGGATTTGAGGTGGGGAGAGGGGTTATTGGCTAGGAGGAGGAGGAACAGACATCAGATAAACTGAGAGCTCCTTAGGAGAATCCAAAACTGGATTTGGATTCCGGCCAAAATGGACAGATAGGGATAGTTACATACTTTCCAGGGCCCAGTGCAAAATGAAAATACAGGACCCCTTCATTGTTCAAGAGTCAGGAAAGAAGTACCATTAAAAAAACTAAATATGGGGGTGCCTGGGTAGCTCAGTCAGTTAAGCGGCTGCCTTCAGCTCAGGTCATGATCCCACGGTCCTGGGATCCAGCCCTGTGTTCTGATTCCTGCTCAGTGGGGAGTCTGCTTCTCCCTCTGCCTTTGCCTGCCTCTCTGCCTACTCGTGCTCTACCTCTCTAACTCAAATAAATAAATAAAATCTTAAAAAAAAAACCCTAAATATGAAGATTTTTCCTTTCTTCTGTGAACTCTCAGCTTGTCATAGTATTTTTTATCTGCTATTTAGCATTATTCTAAGTTAAAAAAATTAAAATGTTAAATTATTAGCATAAATTTTACCATTTATCTTTTTATTGGGCAATACCAGCTTTTTTGTTTGTTTTGTTTGTTGTTGTTGTTATTGTTTTTAAGTAAGCTCCATGCCCAGCAGAGAGCCCAAGACAAGGCTTGAACTTACAACCCTGAGATCAAGATCCAAGCTGAGATCTAGTTGGATCCCAGGTGCCCCAGGGCAATGCCAGTTTTAAATGCAAATATTTAACTCTTATGTAGCATTTAACTCTTATGTAGCGTCACCGAAATGACACCATTTGTGCATGTGTACATATTTGTTCTTATCACAATAGTGAGCATTCTGCACAAAATGAACACAACTGTTTTTATTTCACTTCCTTCTTTGTTCACATCCTCATACTCTGTACTTTGCCCTACTGATGAGTCAGAACGGACTGAAAGAAAAGGCACTATCTTATAAAAGAACTATTGTCTTTCTCTTTCAAAGGCCGTCATTTTCAGTGTCCTTTGTTGGCTAACATAGGGCAATAATGTGGGTTAGAAGGACAGAACAGGTTTCTTTGGTCATTTGGGTTTCCTAAAACACCATTGTCATCTTTCTGTGTTCAAAGGAAGTTCTGCTTCTAACAGAAAGGATGGCTTCTTGGGGATGCCAGTGCCCCTGTTTACTCAGTTATAGATCTAATACACTGATCTTGTACTTGCTTTGAGTCCCACTGAAGTCCCACGTGTTGAGAGTCTACTGGAATTTTGTATTCATGACAGCTCACGAATGCCGCCATTTTGTGATAGCGCCAAAAAAAAAAAAAAAAAATAGTAGTGCCTGCATACTGAGTCATCTATACACATGCTCTGTTATTCCATTGAACTTCACCCACTCAAGTTCAAAGATAAAATTGTTAAGAATTTCAAGATGGCAACAACAGAGCATAAAAGCAAGCATAGGGCTGTTCTAAGCACTAGGCACCACGGACCACACAGATTGCACACTCATGAAGCCGGACTTCCTGGAGGACAGATGTAGAAAAGATGCTGGGATTTCTGCCAAGATGGAGTAGGACCTATAAAGTCTATGTCTTCCAGTGGTAACAAGGAAAGACTGGTGAAAATACAGAAAACACAACTACGTAAGGGCAGAAATGAAACCGTAGTAGGTGGAATGAGGAGGAAAGTTAATCCAAGAACAACTGGTAAGGTAGCAATGAGTTGCCCCTCCCCACAGAGTTGCCCTTTCTCACCCACCTTGGGCCCAAGAGCAGGCCAAATCAGCCAACTTTGCTGTAGGTACAGGAAGCACAATCTCTGGGAGAAACCAGTCTTTCTGACCCAAGAACGGGAACAAGGGTCTCCTGTCCCATGAGACTGAGAGAGTGCGGGAGGTCTGTTTTTTCCTCTTTTTTTCCACTCCTTGCTCTGATTCAAGGCCAGCTACAGGTACAGATCTACATTGCTTGGTAGCACTTAAAACCTGAAGAAAAACCTGTCCTTCTTGATTGGATTATGTAGAATATCCTTGTTTGTAGGAAATATGCACCAAAGTATTACCCAGTGGTGGTGTATTTTGTTGGCAATTGACCTGTAATTTATTTCTACATTTATCTATATACATGGGAAATCTGAGTTCACATGGATGCACCCAATTCCAAGCCAACATCAAAGGGTTTATTCTAGTGTTCTCTATTTTTAACTTTCTTCTTCATCAATGAGAAACCTGGTTCCCGTCAGCCTTAATATCCTCCCTGCTTTGATCAGTCCCTTTGTGTAATGCCCTGCCTTTCCTGTTCTGAGGTGACATCCTGCTGTGGTCCACACCACGCATCCCCCCACCCCCAATGCCTTCCTCACCACAGCAAGGCTCTGACACCCCATGACGACCAGCCCTTTGTACCTTTCCTTTCTTATTCTCAAGGACTCTAACACCTTACTCTGGGAAATCCTGGCTCTCTCCAGCTGCTAGCTGAGATTGTCTTGTTTTAGGATGTCTTTTCCTTTAATGCCCGTGGTTATTGGTCCCGCCTCTTGGAAGAATGAAGAGGCAGACCAGACAGAGTGGTGGGCAGCAAAGCAAAGTTTATTGGGTGATCGTACAAAGCTCCCAAAGAGGGAGGGGACCCAAGAAGGCTGCCATTGGAGTTTCTAAGCCTAGGGGTTTTTATGAGAATATTGGCAGGCTGTTTTAATCTGATTAACCCTCCATGCACCTGTCACCCAATCAGATTTTTGTCTACACACTCATCTACATATCAGGTAGTTGTTTACACAGGAAAGGGTGTAGGGTGGTGTAGGGTGGTGTAGATTCTAGGTTCTGTAGGTTCTAGGGTGGTGTAGAATAAGAGGATGGGGTCTTTTTCCCTTTAAGGGTAGTTTCCTCTTAGGATGGGGCCCTTTGACCCTGCCTGCCTTTCTCCTCACTATCCTCCATTAGTCTCTCCTAGTGGCTTCAGAATTCTGTTTTCCAGGAAAGAAGAAAAAGGAAAGAAAACCTTTCATTTTCAAATGCTGCTTACCTCACTTCCAGCCTGGTGGGTACATAATTTCTCTAGCTCCTTTATATGGTCTCATCATTTACTGTACTCTTTCAAGTACCTAGCAAAGTGCCTACCATATTGTGTGCACTTAAAAGTGGCTATTGATTCAATTAACGTTGTCATGACCTGTTAAGGAGCCCCTGAGTTCCATGTTAGCTTCTGCTTCATGTTTGGATTTCTAGGATGTATAATCTTTGCTGGGTAAGAGTGATAACAAAGATTTAGCTTGCCTTGTGCCCCATATTTTCCAAAGTGTTTTCCACGGTTGAACTTAATCCACAATAGCATAAGGAATATGTATTATTACTATCACTACTTTACAAGGAAATTTGCAAGGCAAACAGAAGTTACTAAATTGCCCCAAAGAGTACAGCCAGTAATTCATGGGGCTGGGATTTGGACCTAGCTTCAGAGTCCACATTCTTTTTTTTTTTTTTTTAAGACTTTATTTATTTGTTTGACAGAGATAGCAAGAGAAGGAACAGAAGCAGGGGGAGTGGGGGAGGGAGAATCAGACTCCCCACTGAGCAGGGAGCCCAACCCGATGCTCAATCCCAGGATCCAGGGATCATGACTTGAGCTCAAGGCAGACGCTTAAGGATTGAGCCACCCAGGCACCTCCAGAGTCCACATTCTTAATTACTGTGTGAGTGACTATGGCTTTAGTCCTTGCACTCCAAATTGGCTCTGTTAGTCTTTGTATTCACACAGTATCTTTTGAATATTTCTGGTTCCATTAAAACTCAGGGGCCAGCACTGAGTTTGCTGGGATAGCAGACTGCATCCCAGGAGCCACTAGTATTTACCCTGTTGACTCCTCTTATAGCTTCGGGGGGAATTGGGATTGGGGTGGATATCCCCTTTTAGACTACAGAGAATGAGACTTACTAATACTTCCTTCTAAGGGGTTTATTCATAATTGATTGATAAGGTATACATTTCAAGTGACATTTTAATCATGATTATTAGATCATCAACTCTTAGTGATATTGTTTATTTTTTAATCATTTTTATAATTTCAACTTTGTTTTACTTATCATTAATTAGGTTTTCAATATTGGTTGTGACTCCTTTTCGAGTACTTTTCATTTAAAATATTTGGACTTTTTAACTCCACTGGTCTTTTGGGGGCAACATCCTTCCACAGTAAGTAGCTACACAGTTAAATCTGGGAGTGTGCTTCTATTTATTTTTAAATTGTCTTGATGAGCTCAACTGGAAATTTCCATCTGACAGGTTTTCCTCCCAATCCCCAATCCTATTACTTCTAATGTGTGTGTTCTTGCTTTAGCCAAAACCCCTCTCATCATTGAGAATCAGGGCTGAATATCCCATTCCTCTAAGACTTTTCATTTTCATGTCCAGGACTTTCACAGTCCCAGAATTCACCTTTCTTCCATTTCCTGGAAGTCGTACTTTGTTTCCAGGCAGGATTTGGTACCAAATACACAATGGAATGTATTTCAGGGAACTCTTTGTTACATATTGGATGCATGTACAGGCACTCAGCATAGCATCCAGTTCCTCGAAACTAGGTTTTCGTTAACAATGACATACATCATTTCCTTCTAGAGCTGTGAGTAGTAGTTTTATCTCATTGCACTTGAGAATTTTATTAAGCATCTTCTCCAACACATGTGCTCATGCTTGGGGAGACCCTGCTCTCTTCCCTGGACTTGGTCAGGGTGCAGCATCTGGAAGACCTATCCCAGCACGAGGGCTGGGGAGCATGTAGCTCAGAGAAGGGGAGCTGAGAAGCAGCCTCTTATGGAGATGAAGTGAAAGGCAAGTGAGACCATCAGACAGATACGTCAGAATGAGGGGGATAGGATAGTCAGAGGAGGGAAGGCCAGATCACAGCTGAGATAGGATTAAGCAGAAGGTGGGAGGAATTGTCCAAGCCCAACAGGGGTTTTTATCAGGAGCCTACACTTGAGAAGAGACAGGATGGTGGCTGCTAAAGCTGTTGAGCCAGTGTGGACACTCATTATAGAGCTTCTGGGGTGCTGAGTTTTCCCCTTTGTGTGGCCATGTCCTTCTACTCTCCAGCCTTATGATGGATTTCCCTCCATTTCCTAGTTTTGGTGCCATGGAACATGGTTCACTTGAAGTAACTTAAAAACTTTTCTTTTTCTGTGGAAGAGTTCCTGCTGCTTCATCCTGACCAGCTCCTTTAAGTACCCAAACCACCCCCACTCAACACAGCCTGCAGGGGGCTCTCCTGCTTGGTCCACAGCCTTCACCCTGAATCCCCTGCCCTTGTCAATTTCACACTCACTCCCCTTCTGAAATTGCTACTGTTTCATTTTCTGACCTTGTTTCTCCCCTCAGACCTCAGTACTATCTTTCTAGCTGGGAACTTTTTTGCTTTCCTTGACGATGATGTAGTTTTTCTTGGTTGTCACTGCCTCCAGTAGTCAATAGCCAAGCTGGTCAGCCCAGCCCCAGAGGTTGTCTGTGGGCAAAGCTCCAGTGGTCTCTGGACCCAGGGGATGCTCAGGAGTCCTCTGAGGGGAATGTGCCATCTCTCTCTTACTGCAAAATACGGCTTCCTCTCTCATTAGTAGGAGTATAGAGAGGGACTCTTCAAACAGAGGGATTGGGGCGCCTAAGTGGCTCAGTTGGTTAAACGTCTGCCTTCGATTCGGGTCATGATCCTAGGGTCCTGGGATTGAGCCCCACGTCGGGCTCCCTGCTCATCTGTCTACCTGCCTCTCTCTCTCTGCTTGTGCATGCTTTCTCTCTCAAACAAGTAAATAAAAAAATCTACCCCCCCCAAAAAAAAACCCCAAAACAGAGGGATCATCAGCTATAGCCTTTTCCATTCTTATGGTAGTTGTTTGCCTCGGCAGGAAGACACATAGCCTATCCTCCTTTGGCTTCCACACCTTTGTGTTGTTGGGTATGGTTTTTCCTGCTGTCTCCCTTAATGGACTTCCAGAAAACTAGTTTTATAGTACAGTTCCCCTGCATCTCTGCTGAGATAAAAAAGTTAGCTTCTAAAAAATTTTTCTTCATAATGTCTCTCATTCCTTTCTCTATTATACAGGGGCAATTTAGGGGGACAAATTTCAGCAAATTATTACAATTATCCTTAGCCTGCTGGTATATTTCAGCAGGCCCTACCTACACTGTCTTCTGTCAGCAGCCCAATGCAAAGAACCTGAATAATCTTGGAAATACATAGACAATCCATAATCCTTTTTTTCCCTTTAACTTCAGGATTTTTTTTTTCAAGTCATTTCCCATTTTAATGGTTAGCAAGAAACAAAAAGGAAGTACTTGAATTGTATTTTACTTCCCTTCTCATTCATAATTGTGGATAGCAAGAGAAACCAGAAAGATGTGTGAATTTATTCAAGAAAATTTATTGTGCCTCTCCTACGTGCTAGACATAAGGCTAAGAAGTGGCTTCACAGAGATGAAAGAACAGTGTCCGTTTTCTGGGAGTTGAGAGCCCAGTGGGGGATAGGGACCTACATAAAACAAAGTCCAACAGAAATATTGACAGAAGAGTATTTTAAGTACTGTGACGACATTTAACATTCACGAGGGCGAAGAGGCTCAGGGAGAACTTCTGAGAGGTCTGTGCCTGTGCTGAGTCATACAAGGACTTGAAGGGGCTGACCGGACATAGGAACACAGTGATTTCAGATGCCAGGAACAGCACTGACATAGGAGGCAAGAGAGCTTGAGGGGAGTGTGCTGGGATTGTAGGAAATGTGGCATATCTGGAACATGGGGAATGTGGAGGTGTCAGAGAAAAGTGGGAAGGACAGAGTTTGGGGCCAGATCTCAGGGACCTCTGGTGCCCTTCTACGGAATCAGAGCTATGGCTCCAGGGCTGGAGAGCCACTGGTGAATTTAAGCAGGAGAAAGGCATTATGTAATGTGCTTTTGAAGAGAGTTTTGGCTCCAATGTGGCTGATGGTTTAGAATGGGACAAGTATAGAGGCAGGAAGATGAGAATTAAATTTATACTGGGAAGAGTTTGTAAGGGTCTGAGTCAAGGCAGAAGCAATGAAAATTGAACGAAATGATTTGAGGGACATTAAGGGAGTGCAATTGACAGAATTTGGTCCAATTCTGACAGAAATGAAGAAATAGATAATAATTCCCAGACTTACTTTTTCTGCTTAAGTAACTAGATGGACTTCATAATAATAAAGGACTTGAGCTATAAAAAAAAATAGCTGACATTTATCGAGCACTTTCTATGTGCTAAGTAGTTTAGGTATATTGCCTCACTTTATCTTTAAAATAACACCATGAAGCAGATCTTATTAAGCACATTTTACAAATAGGAAAAGGCCAGCATCTTCCCCAGCATCATGTAGTAAGTGGCCAGACTGGGATCTGAATACAGGTGTGGGCACCTCCAGAATCTGACATTCCAACACAATCCTATTTTGTCCACAGTGGATGGATTTGGTTCAGGGAAGAGATGAGGAGTCCTGTTTTGGACATGTAGGTGGATTTCTAACAGGTAGTTGTGATCCTATCCAGAGGAGGATAGGCTCTGTGTCTTCTTGCCTGAGGCAAACAACTACCATGAGAATGGTAGCTTTGAAGGTCAAGTGAATGATTTGATCTGGGGTTAGCTATCTAGGGAAGGAGCGCCAGAGAGACAACCAGGAGTCCATCAAATTGTCCAAAATGTGACCTGCTATGCTCTGAAGTTGGTTTCTTATCTCTTGTGACTCCACAGAAGAAGGAAGCCATGATCCTCTTCATCAGGGTTGGGCCAACCTGCCACAGCCTGTCCCTTAGTCTCAACCCATCTCATCACCCTGCCTCTGTGACAGGAGTGGGTTAAGTTTGTTCCACTTTTTCTTTTCCTTATGATGATTCTTATCATGAGAACACATTAATCTTGTGCTATTTTCTGTTTTCATTACAATCTTTGTCACACAAGTGGAGCATCAGAATGTTAATGCCTCATATCTTCTGTGAAGAATAGTAGAATTCTCCATTGCTTTGACCTTTCCAATGTTCTGTATTTCGATTGGGTCTGGAAGTTGATGATTAATGATAATTACAATAATTACACCAAGGGACTCGAAATATAAATTACCAAATGTTCAAAGGAAGCCACTTGAAACCTTTAATAGAATCTTGAACAATCTCTGTCCAAATGTTCCCACTTCCTCCATCAGACGTCCCTCGGTGAGTAGGTTGGGAGAGATTCAGCCTAGGTTGTAGCCAGGAGAATAAAAGAGCTGTGATTTGTGAGCCATGTTTTAGTTATATGAAGGGAGAAAAAAAGAAATCAATTTTTAAATCAATAGAATGGTCCTTTTCCCAAACAGCTTTGCTTAACAAAGAGTGAGCATTCCATAAAACAAGACTTCGCTTTCGATTCAGATCATTAACTACGATTCCCATTAGGCAGGAGGTGCCACGGGGAAAGGGGATATTTCCTTGTCTCCTCTGCTCTGGCTTCTTGGCTTTAATTTTAGAGAGGTGTAGCTTTTCGGTGCGGAAAGATTAGGACTCTATGTGGCCTTTGCTCCTTTGCTTGCAGAGGCCACTCAAACCTGGCACTGATATTCGTGCAATCATATTCTCCGTGAGCCTTTGCAATGGGCAGGATGCAGATTCCCTGAGGCCTTTTTTTTTTTTTTTTTTTTTAAATAAGTAGTATGAAACACTGGAATGAGGGTTTCATTTTGAGACTCCTGGTTATTTTCTTCCTGCTGCAGGGGTTCTACCTGACTTGTGATGCCAGGCAGTTTATAAAGTCTCCCAATCTTGATCCAGAAGGTTGGAGAAGTTCCCATCATGCTGGACTTCCAAAGGGAAGAATTGAGGATGATAAAACATCTAAAAACATCTGTGGGTGGTCACTCTGGAGCTTTTTTTTTTTTTCCCATAGGATGACAGGGTGGAAAGAACCACCTCTTGCTACAATTTAAATACAGGCATCCTGTTGACTTTTGACTATGTCAGTTTATGTTATAGGGTACGCTATTTCTAATTAGCCTTATCCAGACTCTTTACATTTAGAAGTCTAGGTATTGAGAATGTTGCGGGAGAGTAAAAGAATGGCTAGAGGAAAATGATGGGAGATCCTCTTGGTGTCATTGTCTGGACTTGGATAGGATGCTGTGGGTTTGTATGGAGTCCAGGCTGACTGAAGCTCTGTGCTACTCGTGAGAGCCTCTGCAGCAGGCAACATGTGATTTCCTGAGGTTGGTTGGTTGGTTGGTTGGTTGATTTTAAGGAAAGGTGAAACTCAGTGGATCCCCCAGGGTCTTGGGGCTCAGGCCAGAGGCCACCCTACAGGCCAGAAAGAGCCTAATTTCACCTTCTTAGGGTGCATTTCCCATCAGGGTCTTCACAGAGATCTGTATCTCTGAGATGGTCAGAAGGCCACTGCCACCAAACCAGCTGGCCTACTTGTTGAAGAGTGTTTTGTTTTGTTTTTAATAAGACAATAAGAGGTACACAGCATAGCACGGGCCTTCTGGCCCACAGACAGCAGCCCTGCTGCTCTGGGATCTGCAGGGCCCAAGAGAGCCCCCACCTGTCTTCTCAGAGGTGTGCCGTGAGGGTGGCTCTGAGGATTCTCAAGATCAGGGAGGCTGACCCCTACTTTAGCAGATGGTCAGGCTGCTTTGGGATGTGTTTCCTTTCCCCAGAAAATCCCACTGGATTCCAGAGGATTCTAATGAATCAGTCTGGAGCGTGCCTAGATAGTTTCAAGTAAACCCTAACTTTTAAGAGTGTTTTATATTCATGAAGAACGTGGCACTGACAGTGTGTCTGTGTGGCAGAAAAGCATATTTCTACTCATCTTCACTTTTCCCTTTTGAGAGTTGTTGCACTACTCTTTGGCCTACATTACATCCCAGAGGATATAGGTAGGGGACGAGAGTTTTATTCCATAATGTTAACTGGGGCATGACCGTCTGAGTCAAGTTTTGTCATTATTGTTACTGCTTCTCCCCTGTACTTTGCTTTGGTAGCAGAAACAGAGCTTTTAGAAGGGTGAACTTAAATTCAACCAGGATGCCCGATGAGTTAATAAATGAATCGAGAAGCATTTGGCAAGTTCTTTTCTTCAAGTGGAGGTAGGCTTTTTTTGAGCTTTCTATTCTGCGGAGATATTCAGAGCTTGTAAACATGAACTCAGGGACATTCAGACTGTGACAGTTGATCTTGTAACCTGGGCAGTTACCACCATATTAAATTGCATCCTGATTATTTGGAAAGCACAATGCTTTTGATCAGCTATTGAGGTCATGTTTGTGGGGTCAAGTATCCCATTATACTTATATTCCCTTCCAAATGGATTTGTAACTTTATTTTATTCTGCTGGTTGTTTTTCTGGCCTATTATTACAGTTATTATTGCAGCCTTAAAAATAGCTCCTATTCCCACTCCCAGAAGTTAAAAGCGACATTCCTAATAAATAAATAAATAAATAAATAAAGCGGATCTAATGAAAAAGTTTATATACTAACCTCCTCTTTTGAATACGAGGTATGTATAGGTGTACATGTTTGTGTGTGTGCGTATTTTGAGAGAGACAAAAAGAGTTAGTTAATAATATTTGTACCTGAACCCAGAGTGATTGAAGACATGTTCTCTTGTCTTAGCAGAATGGATAGAGAGAAAGAGGGTTCAGATGCACAAGAAAAAGAACAGGGTCAGTACCAGAAGGGACATATGGCAATAGTGGCCAATATGCAAGGAACCGATGCAAATGCTACAAGCCAATTGTTGTTTGGAAGCTGCCTAATGAGTCTGGAAAACGACCCAACTTCTAAGGTTCTATAACTGCCTCACTTAGCTTTGATTTTTATAAATAGTCACATTTGTTCCAACCCCTGTCTCCACATCCTGTTAGTAATATCGGTCAATTTATATATGTCGAGTGGGAAGTACATTAATTTAGATTCCCTGAACATCTGCTGGTGCTTAGATGGACTTGAACCGAAATTAAAATCATTGAGTCATTCACCCCACAAATATTTATTGAGCATCCCGGGGCCTGTGCAGTCTGTCAGAAGGCTCCCTCAGCAACGAAGGGCACTCTGTGAGAGGAAACACCCACGAGAATTTCGAAAAGAAATAAAAAGCCAGTTGGAGCAGGCCCTGGAGAATTCACTCGTCTCTTCCTTTGTGATTATTACCGCTCCCAAGACTTTGAACCTCTGTGCGTCTAGATTCCCAACTTGTATTTGTGACTGGCTTCTCCAGGTTTGTCTTGCCTTTCCTGGTTTCTGGATCACCCCTCCTCCTTCAGCTACAGCGTGTTTCTATTTAGACCTGTTTCATTTCCCGACTCTGTATTCCAGCCATAAGAGCTCAAGACTTACCTTCCAACTCTTCTTGTTTTAATATGTGGAAATTGACCTGGAATGGGATGGGGAGGGAATAAGACCAAGTTCCCACCCGGGATCCAGGAGCCCGACACTAGGTGCTCTTTATCATGCAACAGAACAGGCTCTTATTCTAAACAAGGGGGAGACAGCATAGCCTGAATGTCCTTGGCAGGTTCTATGGTCTTGTCAATTTGGGTGTGACTGGAAGATTCCGTGGCTCCTTCGGTCATGCCCCTCTCTACACCTTACAGTCGGTGCTGGTGATGCTGGGGCATGACCGCGAACCGTTGCTAGGCATGACCTCGGCTAAATGGGGCAAGAGGATGAACTAGTTTCCAATTCTGGCTCTCTGCAAGCCTGCTTTCAGTCTTTCCTGCCCGCCTCCTGCAGGGTGTGATAATCACTCGCTCATTGATTCAACCTCTTTTGGTGATGAGTGGAAGCTACTGTAATCAATTAAGGTCATGAGGATTCTATTTGTGTCCCACCACCACAGCCTCGGAATGATACCCTACCATCAGGAAACAGTTAATTCAGCTGTCGTGATGGCCTCTCTTAAGATGGAGACGAACTGACTCATTGTGTTCCCTGGTCTTTTCCTTTCACATGCACTGTCGTATCCATCACAGAGGTCCCTTTTTAAATGATTGCCATATGTCAGTGTCAGTGTCGTATTCGGATATAGGAAAATACACAGTCACCAGTGTCATAACCTTTACAGTTTGCGGGTGTTCCATCGCGAGTGTGTTTGGTGTCACATCTGTAGGTTGTGGACCCATGCTGCGTATGAAATCATCATCATCACCTGGGAATCCTCCGGACCAGATTACTCAATACAGCGACTGCCTTTCAATATCCTGGTTCTTGGGTGCCGCCCTCTATAGTTTGTAAATGTGACACTGACCTTCCTGGTTTATCTAACTCTCTCACTTACAGGGCTCCCGATAGCTTCCGTCTTCCGTGGCATTCTTTAAGTAACAACATTCACTTTGTGATTCCTCTGAAAGCTGAAAGCTCAAAACACTGAGCAAACTGAAAAGTCAAAGCAAAAGCCTCTCATCCTCTTGATCATTAATCACCGGCTGGGTGTGTGTGTCAGAACTTGGTACCGCTCTGATTTCTCTCCTATGCCCTTCGGGCAGAAACCTCTCCTTATTTGTGTCTTCTGGAGCACCCCGTACACTGCCGGAGCTCCATAAATAATTAATCTCACCAATAATAATGGGAAGCAGAGGCTTCCAAGAGCCTTCCTTTCCCCCGTTCTGTGAAACGGGTGTTATGGTATTTTGACTATCAAAACAATGATTAAGCGGCTTTGGCACACTTTATGTTTGGGCTAAATGCGATTTTGCTAATGCACCATCTCGTTCCTTCCTCCCCCAACACTCGTATTTTAATGATTTCTAATTAATATTGTAATATTTCTTGAATAATTCATGTTTTTAAACAAGAAGGGCTGGCATAAATTTCTGTCAATCTGTCTGTATATTGCAGTGCTGTTCACAACAAACAAACACAGTCTGCTTCCCTTGGAGATTCGGGGAAGAGGCAACAGAAAAGAGAGACATCAGAGTCCAGGGCTGGATTCTTGTTCCTCCCTAGAAGAGAGGGGGGCCCCCAGGTTGCCTTCTGAGGTTTCCAGGCAGACACCTTTGTCTTTGCTATCACCTCCTTGTCATTCCATTTTTCTCTCCTGACAGGAGCCCGAGGCCCTTAAGCTGCACTTCGTTACCCTAAACCGTCCTCTCCTCCTTCCCCAGCTGTTCCCTGAACTCCGTGTCCTCTCACCGCCAGCCCCATCACAAATTCGTTTTTGCTTCTCTGGACATGGCTCAAGGATAGGCATACACTGTAATCTGATAGACTAGTCAGGGCTATGTGGATAAAAATGGGGGGTAGATGTCTTCATTTGGTCGGCCAATATTTCCTGAGCCCCTGCTGCTGGCTCAGAACCCCGCAAAGCCAGACGGCACTAGGCCAAGGAATGCAACTGTTCCTCTCTAGAGGCTCCCGAAGAATCCATTTGGGACTCTCTAGAAGTCTAAGGGTGATTTCTTTTAAGAGAGGTCTTAAAGCCCCTTTCAGACAGCTGCAGATTCTAAGGTCATACAGCTCAGGCTACAGCTGTGATGTGGTGGAAAGCCATGGGTGGGTGTTTTTTGTTTTGTTTTGTTTTTTCATTTTTTTTTTTTTAATTTTCATTTTCATTGTGTTGTTCAGTAAGAACCAACCTAGGGACTGGAGGAAAGGCTTCAGAATAAAAGTTTAGCTCTGTCCCGCGCCTACCATTCCACCTCCACACTCTACGTGGTGGTGACCTTTACCTTGTGCAGGACTAAGGTCACATTCCATTGAAATCAACAGAAAATTGCTCAGGGACCCGGAAGCAGGAACTTGTTTTCCTTCAGCCTTTTCTTCTTCTGTTTAGGAAGGCAGCTGCTTTAGACCAGCTTCCCTGGGAGATCTGCTGTCAAGTGACTTTCATTTCCCTCCTTCTTCTTTGGAGCTGGAGGAAAGACTTTATCTATCATTTCTGCCCATGTTACAGCGCTGCTAATGCTGGGCTGACCCTGCTGCTGGGGCCATTAATGTGTGTCACTGTTAATTAGCAGCCAATGGAATACCCAAGCCAGCGACATGGTTCGCTGAGACGGATGTGCTTGTTTTGATTGCCTTTGCTATTGCTAGGCTAACTATCATTTCTACTAATGATTTCCAAGTAGGTAGCAAAAGGGTAGGAGGGAAACAACTTAATTTGATTCCCCGCCCCCCCCACTATCTCTAAGAGCAGTTTTAGTGGTGAAAATACTCTGCAAGGCAACTGCTCCTGAATTCGTTGAGGTCTTTGGAAAGAGAGGTTGTTATTAACCAACCGTATCGAGATAGGGAGTGCTGGTGATTATGTATAAGGGTATAAACTTCGAGGGCTGGAGATAACATACCTGCCCTCTGAAGGCCTACGAATGGCTTCTATAGACACAATCATCCTGCAGACAGAAGGGTCGCCCGTTGCTGTTGCTTGTCCTAATGATGCCGAGTAGTGGAAAGTGAGGTTGAAAGTGAACACAAAGTGGTAGGGGGTACGCTGCTGGAAGGAGGAGGAAAAAAGGCAGCTTGTCCCTGCCCAAAGGCCATAGGAAGTTGGGATGGAATTTAGGTAAGATGATTACATCTACAAACGGAAATTTGTAGTGAGGGAAGTTGAGCGTCTTGGTAACTTTGAGAGTTGTCAGAATGCACATTTTCCTTCCTACATGCTCCTCTGGTGTCCCCTTGACACGTGGGTATAATGTCATTCTATCTCATAATACTGTGGCCACATGTCCCAAGCCCCAGGGCTAGGATTAAGAATGGACATCTGCCTAGACTGGAATCAGAAACTCATGTCTCTGAGCTCAGTAGTATTTCAATAGCAATGAACAATTTTTGTACATGTCCCTCTTGGTGCATTTCCTGCCCTCAGCCTTTGTATTCAGGGACTCTGCTACATTTCCCTGTGTCTCCAAACTCAGTCCTGGCTACATCCTCTCTCATCTCCAGCATTTAACTTTCTAGAAAAAGCACTCGGATTCTACTCCATGGCTTAGAAACATCTCATCATGTATTCATCTTCCACCTGTTCAAGACTACTACTGTCTCCAGGGTTTGGGAATCTTCTATTAGCTCCTTTGGACTGTGCCCCATTTGCCATTTCTCCCTCTCCTGGATCTTCAAACTTGCCAGGTTCACTGATACCTCTGGAGGTTCTCTGAAAGGAGTAGTAAATGTAGCTCCCATTTTCCTTATTCAAAAACCTCTATTTCCCTTTCCCTTCATAGGAAAGTTTCTTGAAATAACAACCTATGATGAATCTCTCTGCTTCTCACTTTATCTTTGTTTCTCAAACAATAGGGCTAGACTACCGTCTCTGTCCCCGTCACTCCACTAAACTGCCCATCAAAGACCACAGACAGCATCATTAGCCAAACACAGGCAGCGATGTTCAGTTCTCATCTGACCTGGCTTCTCTATAGAATTGACCACGGTTGTCCCTCCTTGTCCCATGATGTTCTTTCCTCATTTGGATTGGTTTCCATGACAGCTCTCTTGCTAGGACGGCTTTCTTACATTTCTGGTGGCCCCTTCTTAACCTTATTTGTGGGATGTTCATTCTATATCTATCACTTAGATGTTGGAATTCTTGAGGGCTCTCTCTTCTGGTCTCTTATCTTTTTCATCATCATGGTCTTTTGGATGGTCTCTTATTCTAGGTTTTAGTTACCACATACCATCTTTATACATAACCTTTAGTTATACACATTACCCGCTGGCCTCCCCCCTCCCTTAAAAAAATCTTTGACTCTCTTCTTAGCATTTTGTCTAAAAGCATGAGATTTTTTTCCATCAGGACCCCGGTTCTTCTCCTCTAACCCATTATGTTCAAAACCAAAACAATCCTCTTTTTCTCTGAGTCTAAAATGTGATCTCCTTTCTGTATTCCCTGGCCAGAGTCTGACAACCATCTACCCAATTGCTCAAGCTACAAATCTGGCCCTATCTTTTCTCTTTATTCTCACTCATCATCCAGGGTGAGTCCTCTTGACTCTGTAGTTCATTGTCACCTTCACCGTCAAAGCCCTGATTTGCATCCTCCTCACTGTCAGATAATTTTTCTAATTTGCGTGCCAGTTTCCTGCTCAGACATCTTGTATTCTCCCTGGTTTCCTGTCAGATAAGCTCTTTGGTCCCTTGTACTTTTCCAACCTCCTTGTCCACCATTCCCCCTCCCACACTGTGTACTCCCCCAAGTTATGAGCAGTCCCCAGATGCTGCCATAACCTTTCGTTCCTCCGTGCCTCCGTACACGCTGAATCCTCTGCCTAAATGTCCTTTCCTTGGCCAGCTCCTGTTCTTCCATGTCCTGGATAAGAATCTATCTCACCTGTCAAGCTTTCCAGGACTCCACAGAGAAGACTGAAGGCTCTTTCTGTATTCTGTTCTTCCAAAACTCTGAGCTTGCTGTTTTGTTTTGTGCATCCTTCCAGCTACTGGACTCTAAGCATCTTGAAGGAATGAATCTTTTTATATTTGTAATACCTGCTCACTCCCTAGCATGGTGTAAATGTTAAATAAATGTTTATTAAAGTTACATAACGATCTCATCTTTCACTCGAGGTCATTCTGTGTTTTCATCAGCTCTGAACTCCTGTTTTATTAAAATGAGAGCAGAATCAACTATAATTCCCAGATGCAGAAAGGTGGGTTGTGGCTGTGTCCTTGTCACTTAAAGGGTTTGTTATCTGGGATAGAATATTTGATCTTTCTGTTCCTCAGATAGGTAGAGCATGATATCAAGGTTTTCCTATTGCTTCCTGAGGAGATGGGGCTCCTTGAAGGCGGAGGAGGCTGAGGACCAGGGACTCTGTGCCTTCCTTCTTTGTTTTGAAGAGCAGTTCCACCTTCATCAATTTTGTATATTGTGATCACATGTAGAATTGTCTTTAAACCCAAGATCCCTCTGCTAAAATATAATTTGGAAACCACTTCATGTGGTTATCTCTAATTCTCTCTGAGCTGAGAAAAATGTCTGTGGTTCTGTGAGCTGCATGATAATATTGGCCCGACAAAACACCTCTCTCAGAAGCACAATGGAAATGCCTTACATAATCTTTGTATAAACATTCAATTTTACACTTTTTTAATGTAAAAGACAGAGGGAGAGGGTCTGGGTAGAAGGATGGAAGAGGAAGTAAAGAGGAGGAAAAGGGGAGTCAGGAGGTCAGTGGAAGGGAGGGCAAGAGAATGAAAAGGGAAATTAACCGAGGGCAGAGGATTCCAGTGCTCTCCCGCTCCAGGAGCATATGCTGTGGAGACAATGTGCACTTCAGAGTGCAGATGAGCCAGGAAAGGAGAACCTGCTGTGTCCGGAAGTCTTCCCAAGTGAGAACATCTCACAGTGCTGACTGTGAGTCAGGTACGCAAAGAGACCTATTTTTCATGCGACGTGATCTAATATGCAAACTAACAACATCATTGGGTGTTTAATGAAAGAAACGGTGATTGTGTTCCTGAGCTGGAGGACAAACTGTTGGACTTTGAAAGACACTGCTGGTCTTGTGAACTGATTTGTGTGCACTCTAAGGGTTGTTCAATTTTCAATTTTGTTATGTTCAGAATTGAACGTAACAGACAAGTCCGTTATGAGATGTATCTGCACATCCAGAGTTGTGTGGTTTTTCTATTATCATGACTCATCATGAATCTTTTCTGTGAGGAAGCTGCTTTATATGTAAACTCTAACCATGTTTATTCACCTAGTGTAATAGTGATTAGGAGAAACAATATAGAATGTGCTGGAATCTGCAGAGGAGGTGCCTAATACTGGGGCCAAGCAAAAGCTGCAGACAGAGCTCATGGTGTCAGCTCTGATTTACATCATCACATTTAAATGCAAGAAGGAATGTTGACTCTAAAGAAAATCAAATACATTAAAACAAAGCTCTTTGCATTTTTAGAACCATAGACAAAATAAACCTGAAATCTATACCCTGTTTAAATGTCCTTGATAGAAAAGATAGAAATTCTGCCTAATCATGGAATTGAGAAAAAGAGAAATAAATCCAGACACCAAAGGACAGAAAAGAAAATGCTACATAATGATTTTATAATACAGAAATAGTTTTACTCAAGAAGTACATTTTAAAATTCCATTGAAAATGCCATGTAAAACTGAATTGCCCTCAGACTTTGAAAAATAATATGGAGGATGGCTGGAATTTCAAGGTAGAGAAGAGCCTGCTTTTTAACAAGTCGATTTCATCACTAAACTCTTGTGAGACACCTTTCTGAGGTTTCTACCATCTTTAAGAGACTTGTATGTTGTTATCAGTACCATTTAAGGTACTCACTTATTAACACTGCCCTTCGAAAATCCAGAATGGTTAAACAACAGGAGATTTGAATTTTATTACTTTGCTTTGTTTAAAAAAAAAAAAAAAGAATGTTGCTGTCTGAGCAAAGAGATCAGATATAAACTTTCATGAGAGCAGTTTATGTTTTTTTCTAAAGACTTTTAAAGTATATTTTATTTAAGATTTTTATTTATTTATATGATAGACACAGAGAGATCACAAGTAGGCAGAGAGGCAGGCAGAGAGAGAGGGGTAAGCAGGCTCCCTACTGAGCAGAGAGCCCGACGCGAGGCTCGATCCCAGGACCCTGAGAACATGACCTGAGCTGAAGGCAGAGGCTTAACCCACTGAGCCACCCAGGCGCCTCTCTAAAGACTTTTAGAATGTTAACGTGCTCCAAGCTATATGTTGACAAGGGAAGACCTTTCAGAGGCAACAAACCAGGGTATTTTTTTACAATGCATTAATCCAATTTTTAAAGTACGTTGGAAAACCATCTCCCTTAATTTCTTTAACAGGCAAAAGCCACATTTCAGAACCTTGCTTGACTTAGATGAAACTAATGTGACATAAAGATCTGATCGGGGGAGCACAGAACTGTAGTGAGGCAGAGTCCACATTGCCATTGGCGTTCCCAAGTCCATTATACCTGGTTTCTTATAATGAAAAAGGCAGGTCGGTTTCTCATGAGCCGATCAACCTTTCTGGGAACTAGGGGTCGGGACACATCCTTTCTCTCTCCTTCCTTTGAGGCACCTTGCATGCCATCACTCCATTTGGATTATCTATCTTCCATTTACTCAAACCTTATTTTGGTTCTTTCAGTGTCCTAATAATTACCCTTTCCAAGCTATGGTTCAAATTATGTCACCTCCCCTTTCCAGCCTTTCATATTTCCCTGATTTCTTAGCATGTGGGTTTTTTTTTTTTTAATTATCTGTTGGATTCTTTTCTCAAAGGGTAAACATGCATTGTGTTGTCCCTTATGTATTTATCATTATGTTTGTGCTGGAAATTCCATCATATATAGGTTTTTCCAGGATGTGTCTTTACTTACCATTAGCAAGGCACAAATACATAATGGATAGAGAATGAGGTTTGTGTTCCAATCATCCAGGTTCAACTTTTTTGTCATTATTCAGATTGTAAATCTCTTTAAAAAACCAGCTCGAAACTCATCTTCCTAAATGACTCGACCTGATTCTTTTTTTTTTTTTTTTTTAGTTTTATTTATTTATTCATTTGACAGCTCACAAGTAGGCAGAGAGGCAGGCAGAGAGAGGAGGAGGCAGGCTCCCCACTGAGCAGAGAGCCTGATGCCGGGCTCGATCCCAGGACCCTGAGATCATGACCTGAGCTGAAGGCAGAGGCTTTAACCCACTGAGCCACCCAGGCGCCCCCAGATTGTAAATCTCTACATCTTCAGAGATGTCTCCAAAATTTATAATCAGTCCCTTTTCTGTTTTCTCAAAGTACTTGGTATTTTCCTTCAAAGCATTTATATTTGCAACTTGATATTTACTTGCATGATTATTTGAGCAATGTCTCTTTCCTGGTAGACTCTTGGCACCACAAAAGCAAACACTATGATTGGTTTGCCATTCTAACCTCACAGACTCTGGCACATAGTAAATGTAAAATAAAATAAAATGAAAACAAAAAAGGTAAAATGACATTTATAAATATTTCTATTACCATTCAAACTTTCTGTAACTTACAAGGCAGTATGCAGTAAAGACTATCTGGTAAAATATTTTCAAACAAACATTAGTGACTATTGAGTCTTTTAGACTTTTTCAGGGTTGAAGATTCCCACAAAGAAACAACATTTACTGGGACGCCTGGGTGGCTCAGTTGGTTAAGCGGCTGCCTTCGGCTCAGGTCATGATCCCAGCGTCCTGGGATCGAGTCCCACATCGGGCTCCTTGCTTGGCGGGGAGCCTGCTTCTCCCTCTGCCTCTGCCTGCCATTCTGTCTGCCTGTGCTCGCTCGCTCTCCTCTCTCTCTGACAAATAAATAAAATCTTTAAAAAAAAAATAGTCAAAATCTGTTAGTCCTTCCCTTTATAAAAAAAAAAAAAAAGAAAAAAAAAAGAAACAACATTTACTGATTTCTATTTCAAATTTTCAGGCAGTTCACAATATATAGAGCCCTTCAGGACAGTGGGTTGGTTCTAAGAAGCAGAGTGCAGGAGGAAGAGAGAGTCATTCAGAAGAGGAGGCATGAACTCTAGGGCGTGACATGAGGCACGTCACTCTTGCTGAAGAGAGATGGCCGTCTCAGATCATATGTGCATGCTGTTTTTAACTGTGGATGTCAAGCTTTAAAAGGGAGGTTGACAACCTAGAGTGTGACTGGGGGACTGTGGAGGCCAAGAAAAACAAGGCTGTACCCATCCCAAGTCTAGCCCTGACATAAGTGCAGCCATCTTGATGTTCCAGATTATCACAAAATATTTCTTGGGTTCTGACCTACTCAGGTTAGCACTTTAAACAGTCTCTCTCTCCTTTAATGATTGATTTTAACCCCTGGATTCAGCTGCCTCCATCTTTTGTAACTCCCCTACACATTCCTTAACTAATCAATGTTGACCCAAGTAGATAGGGACAACTCTACGCCCCTACTCAGCAGGAAGAAGTTACAGAAGAGGAGACCTTCCACCTTCAACAACCTTAAAGATTTAAGGGTCAAAATTGTTCAGGGGGAAATGTGGAGGCCGAGAAAATTAAGGCCATCCCACCTCAAGTTTAGCTGATGTGGGAAACAGAGGGAGAAGAAAATCATTAAAATTCCTCACCTATTGACAAGCCCTTGAAACAGACAGAGTGGCTCTCCCCTGGGGACTTAACTGCCCTCACCTTGAGATTTTGCTAAGGACAATCCTAGCCTGACCAACCCCCTACCGACCAGAATCCTGTAAGTCTACTTTAACAATTCCTTTAGGAAACTTTATCTCTAAACCTCCAAGATAGTGTCGAGAATCATTCCAAAGTATATGACCCACTGATATACATCTAAAGGGTCTCACAAGAAGATTTTATTATTGGTAATGAATAACCTTTTCCTCAGACAACAGTTAGCCCCTCAAGATCCTGGAGACCTCGCTTCCAAAATTCCTTAGAGACTTACATCATCCATAACCCCCTTTGTCCTCACCCAAGTCCACCCCTACTCTGCCTTTAAAAACTCTGACTGTAATCTGGCTCAGGATCCAAGTCCCTACTCCGCTGTGTCAGGTATACTTGGGCCCAAGCTTAAGCTTGTCAAATAAACCCTCGTGTGATTGCATCGGTGCTTGGCTCCTTGGTGGTCTCTAGGACGTGAAAACTCGGGCATGACAGGGACAGTAAAATTTGGTCATCTCATTGAGGAATGTCTGGAAAGATAGGATGTAATGAATTTGGGTTGGGGAATGGGTGCAATTATCTCCAACTATGAGAATAATCGTGATGTCAAAGAAAGAGGCATCTTTTCTATGGTCCCCAAAGCAGAATAAAGAATAATCCATGTCAAAGGGAGTAGCTGGCATTGTCTGAGGAGGGAAGAGAAACCTTGTAACACAGTGAACTTCTTTCATTGGTGTTTGCTCAGAGTCTGAGGGAACATCTGCCATTGCTTTAGGAGTTGTTTGGGTCTAGATGAGAGACTGGATTCTAGACCCTGTGGCAAACAGGCAGAATGCTGCCCTTGGCATTCGACTCCTTGGAGGGCAGTCATTGAGCCAGACTCAGCTCCTACTCATCTGTAAAATGGGAAAAAATACCAACTGTGTCACCAGGTTCTGTGGCTGGAGAATGATAATTTACAGAAATTTAAAAGCATGTTATGATGTTTTAAAGTGTACTGTGCTAAATAAATATCAGACTTCATTAAATGAAGATAAATTTGTAATTTTCCCTTGATTTCACATTTTGACTGTTATACACACACAAGCCAGGGCTGTCATTTTTCTCTCCTTCCATATGTCTTTGAATCAGTTCCTTCCATCCCATGCCTAACCTACCGTATGCACCCTGATATTTGGGAGGCATGCTTTTTTAAAATACTGCTTTCTGTACTCCAAATGCACAAAATACCAACCTGTGTGTGTTTTCCAAATTCTGTTTCATGGATCCCTTTCTGGGCATAGAGGAAGACTTGCAGTTGGGTTGTGGTTATTTGATTATGTTTTGGTCAATAAGGATGGGAACAGAAATAATGCATGCCATTTCTCGGCCTGTTCATAAACCTTGCTGAGCTATCCATGGTGTGCATGTGTCCATTTTCCAGAAATCCTGGAGGCCAGGTATTTAAGATGTCAGTCAAACAATATAGAAATAGACTAGATCTCTGAGTCACCATTTCAGGGGGTGGGGGGCAGTCACACCAGAAAGCCACCTGACACACATCAGGCTGTGACTTAGGTGAAAATTGACCCTTTGTTGTATTAAGCCATTGAGATTGCTGTTTTACTTCATGATTTATTTGTTAACAACAGCATAACCTATTGTATTTGACTAATATTGAAATTAGTACCAAAAAAGAGTGGTGGCTAAAATAAAAACCTAAAACATGAGGCATGGATTTTGTGTTGGAAGGTCAGTGGCTCTGACATGAGAGTTTATAATTCTTCTTATGTTCTTGGGTCATATTATTATTTTTATTCCTTAGCTATTATTGAGGTTCAAGGGAGACTTAAAATGATGATAAATAGCATTTATTGAGCTCTTACTATGTGCCAGGCACTGGCCTGCCATCCATGCGTTCCCTCAATTAATCCTCACAACAACTTTGCATTGGAAACGCCATTATTTTCCCTCTTTATAGATAAAGAGGTTGAGAATCAGAGAAGTCCAACTTCCATGCTATCAAATCTACAATAGGATATCTGGAAAGTTGAGTTTTCCTTTTTGTGAATTATCTGGGGATAAGCAAGGAGAATATGTAAAGAGAAAGTACTTACTAACTTAATTAATTAACCTAGATTACAATTTAACTTAGTAAGCTTGAAAAGAGCAGAACTCACTGGGAATAGTGAATATATTAGTAAAGCCATAGTACATTATTTGGGCATGCTTCAAATTGGACAAATCTCTCTCTCTCCCTCTCTCCCTCTCTCTCTCTCTCTCACACACACACACACACACAGACACACAAGCAACAAATTAAGACAGAACAGAAATATCTAAATTATGTACCAGAATACAAGCAGTTAAAAAAGTATGGGTCTCAAAATACTACATAAATGATCAAAGAAAGATGGCTGTAGTTACAGTTCTGGTTTTTAACTAGACGATCCTATCCAATAAAGTAACCACTGCTACGTGTGTCCATTGAGCACTTGAAATGTCTTATTCTGAGATGTGTTGTAAGTGTTAAATGCACACCAGATTTTGAAGACTTAGTACAAAAATGTAAACTATCATTAGCATTGACTAAATATTGATTGGTATTTTGTATATAGTGGGTTAAGTAAAATGCGCTATTAATTTTACCTGCTTAGTTTTATCTCTTAAATGTAGCTAGTAGAAATTTTAAAATTACATCTGTGGTTCACATTATATTTCTGTTAGACAGTGCAGGGCTAGAGTGTCAGAAATTAAGCAAGCCAGAGCAACCAACAGAGAGTGTTTCTGTTCCAGAGACAGTTCAGATTCTAGTGAAGGTGATTCTTTGAGTCAGTTTTGAAGAGATTTTTCTGAAATCCTCCTTTAGTCTTTTGGTCTATTTTTTGAGCATCCCTCCTGGTCTTCACCAGCACAGATGATCTCAGATCTTATAAACAATGTACTTGCTTAATATTGAGGGATCTATCAACTCTCAAAGTAGCTATGGGCAGACCAGTGCTTCTTAAATTTAAAGTGTATGGAAATCACGGCGGTGCGAGGAGGTCTTCTTAAGAGTAGGGTCTGTTACTAGGTCTTGGAAGAGACCTAAGATAATGTCAAGGCTGCAGATCTGGGACCACACATGAAGAAGCAAGAGCCTAGAGCACAGTAGATACACCAGACATCAAAATATGGGAACAAAGGAGAAAAGTGGGGTGATTGTCATAAACCATCAGAGTGAACCCTCTATCCTCAATTAACTTACTACTTTTCTTTCTCCTCTCAGATTGAGCTGTCTCTATAGAAGGTGAAATGAACAGGCCACAGCACAACTAATCTGCTCAATTCTACTGTTGCAAAGATTGATGGAGACCATTGTGTGATCAATTTGGTCATGACACTGGGTATCAGTCATGAGCATGACTGAAATGAATGGAATCACTTTACTCCAATCTGGTCTGCTTTCATTGTGTAAACTTAGCTGCTCCTGAGGGCTCGGGGTCAGGGAAATCAGCACTACACCTAAGTCTACTAACCTCCCTGAGATAATTGATTAGCAAAAAATCAGCATACTCATGCATATTAGTTATTATATGGGACAATCAATCAATTTGCCTGCCTTACTTATGTTCTCTTCTCAGAAGATGTGCTTACTTTCTGTTGAAGTTAAAGTGTCACAATTTAATATTTGTAAAAATGAAATTTTGTTATAATGAGATCAAGTCTCAAATTAATTTAGGAAATCAGCTCAAAAATAATTTCTAAAATGAGAATTAAAGGAAAAATGTTTGCAGTAGTTATACAATATTTGGTATGAGTTTACAAGCTCCCCAAATGGCTACTTAGAAGAAAAAGTCCTCTATGATTTTGTAATTTTAAAAAATAAAAAAAAAAAATGAACTCATTACATAAGTCTCAATTTAGACCTTGTTAAAACATCATTGCAGTGTGGATTGGAAGGCCCAGTCAATCATGTCATATCTAAAATATAAATTATAAATTTCGCATGATACTTTGGGGTTTTTGAGGTAGGTCCTCTGGATGGAAACTTTAAATTCCTGTGACCTTGACTTTCATTTTCCGTCACTCATAATGTCAAATTACTTTACTGTTGATTCTTTTTCTTGTTATTCCTGCAGTGGCCTCCTTATTTGAATTCAGATCTGGTTCAAAACATTGGCTGCTACTTTGACCTACACTGACATTTCAAAGGCTGAAGAATAATTAGTGAAATAAAAACCTCATAATTACTTTCTAACACACACCCACACAAAGCCTTTTGTTGAGCTGGCAGAATGGATTGGGATTTTTGTTGTGTTGTGTTTTGTTCTAAATGATTGAGCATGGGACTAAAGTGAAGTGACAGACATTTCTTGAATGCACAAAATGATCTGAAAGCTAAGATAGTCAAGGTTTCACCTAACAGTATTGAAATCGTACTTGAGAATCAACTTTATTTAAAATCTGATTTGAAACTTGAACAAAAAGGAAGTCTTTCTTTGGAAATAACTTTAAAATAGAATATGATATCATATTAATAACAAGAGTCTGGTTATTTTTGTTGTTGTTGCTGGCTTTTGGCTGGTTAGAGAAGACTGAACAGTGAATTGTTCTGATTCAGATATGAAGATGATTTAAACTACTTGTTCAACTGCCCCAGGAATATGTTTCCTACAGTAAACAGATGATGAATAAGTTTGTATTGCATTGGCTCTTTCTTTTTAATCTGATTTGTTGGTTGGACTTATGTATGAGGATCTTTCAGTATTTACTATAAACAAGTGAGAGCTTGCTTGCACTTAGCTTACTGGTAACACCAGAAGAAGAGAAAATCAGATAGAAATAGCCTATTGTTGGCTGGGTCCAATGTGAGAGATTCATCCCTGGGTCTTTGTGGGCTACACATTTCTACAGAAAAAAATATAATTTTATTGTTGTTTGTATTATTTGCAGAGAGGTTTTGTAATAGCTAATATAGTCAATACATTGAACAAACATGTTCTTTTTTAAACAAAAACAATAAAAAAAGTGATATTTCTGAGACTTATCAATCTTAGGGCCTTTTGCAGTGTTACAGTGACTGACGACCCTGAGATGCTTTTGGTACATGTGTGATATATATTGATTTTAGAAATCAAAATTGAGGAATTTAAAACAATAACAATCATTATATGTTAACAAAATAATATATGGTTTTATTTAAAAATGTATTTTTCAAAAGAAATAGTGGGAAGAGTGTCATTGTTTTACATGTTTATAAATTTCTTTAACACCTAACTTGATAGAAGGTAGCTGGAAGATATCATATGTCATATAGCCTCTGGAAAATTCTACTACATGTAGAATAGTGAGAAAATAACAGAAAACTAAAATTATGCCTTATAATATTATTATTTTTTAAAGATCTTATTTATTTGAAAGACAGAGAATGCTCACACATGAGTTGGGGGAGGGGCAGAGAGATAATCAGTCTCTCTGCTGAGCTAGGAGTCTAACGCGGGTTCCATCCCAGGACCCCGAGATCATGACCTGAGCCAAAGTCAGATGTTTAATCATCTGAGCCACCCAGGCACCCTTGTCTTATATTATTATGGAAATAATTTTGACCTTGTAGACTCTGTCTTGGGGACCACCCCCCCCCAAGTGTCCTTGGAGCACACTTTGAGAACTCCTGGTCTGAAGGTGAAACTAAGAGTGAGACCAAAAAACTCTATTAAAACCTCAAGCAGATTTAAAGTGGAAAAATATTCCTTTAAGAATCTTACAAATGTACTTCACCAACCCTCTCGTTAAACTATAGGATGCCTATGAGTATCAAGTATGTAGGGCTACAGGAGCTTCCCAAGAATCTCAAGATAGAGAAGAACTTAATGTGTGGGTGTAGATTTTGTCTAGGGGAATGAAGCCAATAGCTTCATAGAAAGTCCATAGGGTTTTTTAAATTTAAATTCAATTATTTAATATATACTGTATTATTGGTTTCAGAGGTAGAGGTCAGTGATTCATCAGTCTTGTGTAATACTCAGTACTCATTACATAACGTACCTCCTTAATATAAATCACCTAGTTACCCCATTCCCTCTACTCCTCTCCCTTCCAGCAACCCTCAGTTTGTTTCCTATGATTAAGAGTCTCTTACGGTTTGTCTCCCTCTCTGATTTCATCTTGTTTTATTTTTTCCTCTCTTCCCCTATGATCTTCTGCCTTGTTTCGTAAATTCCACATATCAGGGAGATCATATGACAATTGTCTTTCTCTGATTAACTTATTTTGCTTAACATAATACCCTCTAGTTCCATTCCTGTCATTGCAAATGGCAAGATTTCTTTTTTTTTTTTTTTTTTTTTTATGGCTGGGTAGTTTTCCACTGTGTGTGTGTGTGTATGTGTGTGCATATGTATGTATGTGTGTACATATATATATAAAGAAGATGTGAGATAGATCTATCTAGATCTAGATCTATCTATCTATCTATCTATCTATCTCACATCTTCTTTATCCATTCGTCTGTTGTTGGACATCTGGGCTCTTTCTATAGTTTGGCTATTGTGGACATTGCTGCTATTAATATTGGGGTACAGATGCCCCTTCGGATCACTACATTTGTATCTTTGGGGTAAATACCCAATAGTGCAATTGCTGGGTCACAGGGTAGCACTATTTTCAAATTTTGAGGAACCTCCATACTGTTTTCAAGAGTGGCTGTGCCCACTTGCATTCCCACCAAAAGTATAAGAGGGTTCCCTTTTTTCTGCATCCTTTCCAACTTTTGTTGTTTCCTGATTTGTTTATTTTAGTCATTCTGACAGGTGTGAGGTGGTATCTAATTGTGGTTTTGATTTGTAGTTCCCTGATGCTGAGTGATGTTGAACATTTTTTTCATGTGTCTGTTGGCTATTTGTAAGTCTTCTTTGGAGAAATGTCTGTTCATGTCTTTTGCCCATTTCTTGAAGCCCATAGGTTTTTAAGATAATTTTACTATGGTAAACACTGTCTCCTTGAATTAGAATACAAAATGAATACAAAATGAAAAGAGTCCTCTAGACCTCTGAACTGCTATAGTCAGGAAGCAAGTTGAGAAAAGTATTCATCTGAAAACACTAGCCATTTATCATGGAAAAAGAGGGATAAGAGAGGGTGGGAGAAAGAGCCCAGAGGACAGAGCCAAGAGCTGTGAAGATCTTTCCCAGAGAACAGGGCCCAGGCCTAATCAAAGTGCCATCACATACCTGGCTGGGTTTTTTTTTTCCATTTTATTTTATTTTATTTCTTTTCAGTGTTCCAGCATTCATTGTTTATACACCACACCCATGCAATACACACCCTCCATAATACCCACAACCAGGCTCACCCAAACGCCCACCCTTCTCCCCTCCAAAACCCTCAGTTTGTTACTCAGAGTCCATAGTCTCTCATGGTTTGTCTCCCCCTCCAATTTCCCCCAACTCACTTCTCCACTCCATCTCTCAATGTCCTCCATGTTATTCCTTATGCTCTACAAGTAAGTGAAACCATATGATACTTGACTCTCTCTGCTTGACTTATTTCACTCAGAGAAATCTCTTCCAGTCCCATCCATGTTGATACAAAGTTGGGTTTTCATTCTTTCCGATGGAGGCATAATATTCCATTGTAAATATGGACCATGTCTTCTTTATCCATTCGTCTGTTGAAGGGCATCTTGGTTCTTTCCACAGTTTGGCAACTGTGGCCATTGCTGCTATGAGCATTGGGGTACAGATGGCCCTTCTTTTCACTACATAAGTATCTTTGGGGTAAATACCCAGTAGTGCAATTGCAGGGTCATAGGGAAGCTCTATTTTTAATTTCTTAAGGAATCTCCACACTGTTTTCCAAAATGGCTGCACCAACTTGCATTCCCACCAACAGTGTAAGAGGGTTCCCCCTTTCTCTACAACTTCTCCAACACATGTTGTTTACTGTCTTGTTAATTTTGGCCATTCTAACTGGTGTAAGGTGGTATCTTAGTGTGGTTTTGATTTGAATCTCCCTGATGGCCTATGATGATGAACATTTTTTCTTGTGTCTGCTAGCCATTTGTATGTTTTCTTTGGAGAAGTGTCTGTTCATGTCTTCTGCCCATTTTTTGACGTGATTATCTGTTTTGTATGTGTTGAGTTTGAGGAGTTCTTTATAGATGTTGGATATCAGCCCTTTGTCTGTAGCATCATTTGTGAATATCTTCTCCCATTCCACGGGTTGCCTCTTTGTTTTGTTGACTATTTCCTTTGCTCTGCAGAAGCTTTTGATCTTGATGAAGTCCCAAAAGTTCATTTTTGCTTTTGCTTCCTCTGCCTTTGGAGACATATCTTGAAAGAAGTTGCTGTGGCTGATGTCAAAGAGATTACTGCCTATGTTCTTCTCTAGGATTTTGATAGATTCCTGCTTCACATTGAGGTGTTTTATCCATTTCAAGTTTATCTTTGTGTATGATGTAAGAGAATGGTTGAGTTTCATTCTTCTACACATAGCTGTCCAATTTTCCCAGCACCATTTATTGAAGAGACTCTTTTTTCCCCCTGTACATTTTTTCCTGCTTTGTCAAAGATTGACCATAGAGTTGAGGACCCATATCTGGGCTCTCTACTCTGTTCCACTGGTCTATGTGTCTGTTTTTGTGCCAGTACCATGCTGTCTTGGTGATCACAGCTTTGTAGTATAGCTTGAAATCAGCCTGGATTTCAGAATTTTTAAACCAGTGAGTCCTATATATCTCCTGTTCTTTTCTTATTTTTGAATGGATTTATAGCAGTCATCTTCTCTCCCTCTCTCACACCACTGATGGTGTGTGTAAGAGGCAGATATCTTCTCTAGTTCGTTGGTCTTGAGATTAAGAACTCTTTGCTAGAATGGATTAAGGTTTTTGTTGGCCTTTTGGTTGAATTTGTATATTTTGCATGTGGGAATGATACTGATCATTTAAGACATGGTAGACAGTGGTAGACTCCAAATTTGCTTCCAGTACTCCTTGCCTATTGGTCTTCATGCTTTTGTGTAATCTCTTCTCATATTTAATGTGAATTGGTCCTGTGTGACAAATGGAATATGGTGAGAGAGATAGTACTTCTTCTGAGGCTAGGCTATGAGGGGAATTGACACTTTAGCTTTGGTCTCTAGGATTTCTCATTCTGGGTGAAGCCAGCCACCCTGTGACCAGGCCTATGTACAGAGGAACTGAGGTTCTGGGTAATAGCCAACAGCAACCTGTCAGCCCTGAGGGAAAAGTAGTAGAGAAAAGTGGATCCTCCAGCTTAAGCCAACATCTGACTGAACCTCACAAGATAACTGGAGCCAGAACTACAACACCCCACTCCCCAAGCTGAGCTGCTCCCAAATTTCTGGAAGATAATAATTATTGTTCTTTCAAGACATTAAGTTTTGGTATGACTTTTAAATGTAACAGTAGGTAATTTATACATAGGATATACAGGAAGTCTTTTTTGTGTAACATTGAACATGAAGTAGGAATATTGATGGCAGTGTTTGTGATTTAGGCAGAGTGGCCTAGAACTTGAAGGGAGTATCTTATTTTTTCCTCAGCAAAGAATCAAGGCTCTAGTTCCAGTTCTACAAAAATCAAGGAGTATGAATCTTGTGAACTCTCTTGAACTTTCTGGGACTTAGTGTATTACTCTTGAAAATAAAAGACATTAGTTTTTTGTTTGTTTTTGTTTTTAAAGATTTGATTTATTTACTTGAAAGAGAGAGAATGAGTGAGAGAGAAGGAGCCCGGGGGTTGGGGGAAGGTGAAAGCAGACTCCTTGCTGAGCAGGAAGCTGGACCTTAGCCTAAGGCAGTCGCTTAACTGACTAAGCCACCCAGGTGCCCCAATAAAGGACATTAGTTACATGATATCAAAAGATCCTTCATACTTGAAAATACTAGATTTTGTAAATCTACTTCAACATCTAAAAGCATCTTGGAATATTTCTGGCATTTTTCCCCCTTGAGGATTTGGTATAATTTTCACTAACTTGAATGAACTATCCCATCTTATGTCATTTCTTCATCTGTCATCAGTTGAATCCTTCCACCTAGATCCAATATAAGTGTAGATTTATTTTTGTTAAGATTTAAAAATACAACATATCACTGAATTTATTTTTAATTTAAAAAATATAGCTTGACATTTCAGTTTCACATCAGTAATGGCCTTCGATTTTAGTTGTTACTGTTTGAAAATATATTGCAAACCAATTGAATGTTGTAGAGTAACAAATAAAGGTATCAGTGATAAATAGAATAAGAATTTTTGGCTGGAAAGATGTATGATTAATTTCAGCATCATATTAATATTTATAATCTGAACCGGCAGATTTATTTCAAATTATTCACAGTGTTTATTATGTGTGTGATCTTTTACTCAATGATTGGTAAATTCTGAAAGCAATTTGAGCATTTAAAAATTTTTCGCCTGTATGTAGCAAGGAAAGGTAATGAAGAGGAAATACTGTCCTTTTGTATTAGGATCTCTTTAATTCAACAATAAATATTCACCAAAGTGCATGCTATCTTGAGATAAGGTCACTTTGACCATCTCTTCTATTAAAAATATGTTTATTTTACTTACAGGTGCCATCCCTTAGGACAGGCAATTGACGTTTCAGCTAGTAGCCTTTGTCAAGGAAATAAAACTTACTTTTAATGGAATGGAAGTTTCTAAATGACCCAATCTCAAGAATCATGCACTTTGGTGCATATTTATTTATTATAAACTAGTCAGCTGAAAATGCAATTTGCCCTACAGAAAGTGATCTGGTTATTTATGAATGGCATTATAGCAGTTGTGTTCATCTCGTTAGAGAAAAAATAATCATTACGGTACTTAGAAAACCATGCAAGCTTTCCACTATTTCTTTAATTTTCTCCCAGTTAGTTTGTTTTTTGTTTCTTCTTAATGATCCTTTTATCTTGTAGTTTTTCCTCACCCCCATTTATTCTGTCTTTGCCTCTTGTTTTGTCCCTATTTTTCTCTCTTTATTAAATTTAAATCATTCTTTGTTCTTCTAGGAAAAATTCAAGAGGTTATAGTATGCATACATTTCCTATTTCTCCTCTTCCCTTGTCTCCTGCTGTCCATCGTGTCCTTGCTATTTGCCTCTCCACGTCTGACAAACATCTCTCCCAGCTGCTCCAGGAAGACAGAGTAGCCACACCGTTTCAAGAGCGAGCTGATTCTCAGTCCAAAAAAATACAGAGGCAATTATCTCACATTTTCCATTAAATTAAGGTAATTCCTACTGTTTAGGCACCAGACTCTTGGGTTATTCTTTTTGTTCTTGGAAATTCCATAAGAAAAAGAGCGAATTCCTATGGTCTGAGAGGAGTAAATAGATAAGACAGAAACCCAATGTCTTAGCAGCTTTATAACCAGCAAATATAAAGATACTTCACATTTCCTGTTAAAATTATTTCCAATACTTTATATTTTAAGCTATCATAGAAAATGAATTTTATTTTTTGGTATTATTTCTTTGGATTGAATGGTGCCAATAGCCAGTGAGCATGTTTATTTTTGTATATTTATACTGTAGCAGTCCAATCATGAGATACAAAGTTTTATGTCTTAGGTTTTCACCATGGAAATTACATTATTTGCAAATGGTAATCATTTTAAAAACCTACTTTTTGGTATGTATACTATTTTTGTTTCAGCTTATTACATTGGCTAGAATTTCCAAAACTATGTTAAATGAAGATCAACTACTAAACATACTTACCTTCTTCACAATTTTAATGAAAACATTGCCAGCATTTCTCCAAAATGGGTGTTGCAGCATTTTTTCTATTCCCCCCCCCCCCCCCCGAACAAATGTTGTAGCTTTCTTCCTAATTACTCTAGAGCCCTTTTACAATTTTGGCACCAGCCCCTGTTCTTTCTCAGAAGTTATCTGGTCCTTTTATTGGGTAATTTTACAATTTGGAGTAAAGAGCAACTTTGTTTCACTGGCCTCTCTATTCCTACCCAGCACCCAGCACTCTACTGCCACACAGACCTGAGTAATTGTTGACTGACACTCTAAATCCTGGCCACGAATATTGCCAAGATCAGATTTTTAATTAAGTATACAAATCAGAATTAGCCTACGTGCTAATTCTACAAGAATCAGAAACAAAGCAAAGCTGTGGCTTATTTTCTTTACAAACAGATTTCAAACCCAAATTGAGAAATGCCCAGACCTCATCACAAATCAATTAATTTTCAATCTGTTAGTGGGACCCAGGCGGCAGTTAAGTTCTCAGGTGATTTCAATGAGCAGGCATGTTTGAGAACCGCTCTGCTAGGGTTCTTTATCAGCGTTAACCCATCAACTTGGGGGTGGAGAGAGGTTGTTTTTCCAAAGTATCCTTGTCACTTTCACCCCATTTTTATGCATGTAGGAATGTGTAACTTCTGGATTTCTATCATCTGATAGGATGGTAAGTTATCATATCTGCTAAGGTCTGCCTAGCAAGCAGGCAGACTTGGGGTATTCAGGTACGATCTCCCTTAGTGATCGTATAGGGAACTTATGTCTTTATTTAATTCTTCTGTTACCTGAGGATCAGTTGATACACTGTAGTGGTTTCAAAAGGCAGTAAAGTTGGGATGCTTCGGTGGCTCAATAGGTTAATCGTCTGCCTTTGGCTCAGGTCATGGTCTCAGGCAAGTGGCCATCAGATCAAGCCCACCTGGGGCTCCCCGCTCAGCGGGGGAGGAGGGCTGCAGGGCTGCTTCTCTCTCTCCCTCTCCTGCTCCCCGTTTGTGTTCTCTCGCTCTCTCTGTCAACTAACTAACCAAATAAATAAAGACCTTAAAAAAAGGCAATAAAGTTAAGGTGACATATGAGCGTCAAATAAAGTTATGGATAATAGTTATTATTTCTTGAGAAGTCATTCTGTGCAAGGAATTGTGATGAGAATTTTCTATGTATTAAGCTCATTTATTCTTTTTTTCTTAAAGATCTATTTATTTATTTGAGAGAGAGCGAGAGAGAGCGCAATGTGCCCTGGTGGGGTGGGGGCAGAGGAAGAGAGAGAGAATCCTTAAGCAGACTCCCCGATGAGTACAGAGCCTGGCATGGCTGGATCCCAGGACTCTGAGATCTTGACCTGAGCCAAACCAAGAGTCAGACACTTTAGCAGACTGAACCATCCAGGTGCCCCACTCATTTATCCTTAACAGCAATGATATAAGAAAGTATTACTCCATTTTACAGTTGAGGAAACGGATGCTCAGAGAGGTAGTGTGTTCTACCCAAGGTCAACAGATATTGGTGGGGAGGAGATTCAGGTCCATCTTATGCCAAGACTTGTCCTCCGACTGAGTAAACACAGCAGTCCCCCACTTACCTGCAATTTCGCTTTCTGCAGCTTCGGTTACCAAAGGTCAACTGTGGTCTGGAAGCAGGTGATCCTCCTTCTGATGAATCCTCAGAAGGTAAATAGTAACCCAACGCTTCTCCAAGGCACCTGCGTCCTTTGCCTAGCATCATCTCAGCAGGTAGGGTGAGTAGAGCACAATAAGTTGTTTGCAGTGAGTGAGAGAGAGCACATTCCCGTAATTTATCACAGTGTCCTGTTAAAATTGTTTTTTTTTTTCTTAGGTGTTGTGATTAATCTCTTACAATGATGCCTAATTTATAGATGAAATTTCATCCGAGGTATATGTATGTGTAGAAAATCATAGCGTATGTAGGGTTGGTTACTATCCACGGTTTCAGGTATCCACTGGGGGTCTTGAATGTCTTCCCTGCGGATAAGGGGGTCCTCCTCTTGCTTCAGTGTATTGCTAGCAGTTAGATGGATAAGCAGGCCAGTTCACTGGGAGGAAATACCTGTGTAGCTCTGCGTAGGGACTCAGGAGAGAGCAAACAACCGCCAAAGTTGAACTGTTACAAGTCTCTGGTGAGGGCTCATGTCTTCTAACCCGCTTATGTATTCTCACATAGAACATGACACAGTACACACTCAAAAAGCCTGTACTTCCCAAACTTTGGTGTGTATCAGAATCACCTGGAGAGCTACTAAGAAACACAAAAGCCTTGGTTTTTCTGAAATAAGATGGGTCCAGGGTCTTTGTAATTTTACCAAATTCTTCAGGTAACTTTACTACCCACCAGTTTAGGAACCACTGTGATGAAGCATTCATCAAGGAATCACTTGTGCAAGTGTCATTAGTTCTAGAAAGCAATGCAGGGCTGCAAGTAAAATAAATAGTGGTAGATATAAAACTATATGTCGATGAGAATATAAATGTGCATGTGTATGAAACACTGTAACACATTCTTGATTTGTGCTCTACAGGACACAAGTTCTGGAAGCAGCTAATATACACAGCCAGTGGCTGGACTGTGTGGCTGATTCATTTGAGAAATCCTACAGGCCAGAGCTCCTTCATGAATATTCATGGTTCTCAATAGTACATAAAAAGCTCCAAGAAGTCCTGAATTAAGAATGAAAGTTTTAAATTTAATTAGTTAATTTTCTATTAACCCGTGCAAACTTATAAACTTATTACTAACCCGAAGTTATTTAAATTTATTTTTATTGCATCTCTATTAACATTCTGAGGCACCAGTTTGAGAAGCACCAATGTAATAACATAATAATTTAAAGGCATAGGAAGTACTATTTAAGAAAACCGCTTCTTGAAAGATATGTGTCATTTTCATTATACATAAAAATATAAACACGAAGTACTGAAATAGTAGTAAATAGGACATTTATAATAAAGGGGCATATTAAAATAATAAAAGGACATTTTAATGAGATGTGTAGTTGTGATGTGGTGACAGGATGCATAAGTTAGAAGAGAATAGTGAGATATGTACCTTCCGAGATTTTAATGAGATTCATGAACAGTTCTATGTAATAAGACGTATATGTTAAAAAGCTGTAATGAGGTGAATACGTGAGGTGGTTTAATGAGCTGTCTCAGGAAGTGTCCTGTAAGATGGGCATCCTTCGGGGCTGAAATGAGATGGGTGAAAGGAAAAGTGTAATGAGCTGGTCACATAAAGGAGAAGCAGTATAATTAGATGCATAAAAGAAGGCAGAGAGAGTATATAAATTTTCAAAATATGTAAGTTATAATGGGAACTAGGTTTTAATGTAATAAAATGCAGAAATGAAATGACAATGAGATACAAAAATGGAATCGTGTAATGAGATATGTAAGGACTGTGTAATGAGATGTGCATGTTTAAGGGGTGTAATGAGATGCAAGATGGGAAAGGTGTAATGAGATGAGCGCGTTAAATAATCTAATGAGGGGCATGAAGGAAATGATGTCATGTCACATGAAAATGGAAGAAAGTAATGAGATGTGCATTTTTAAGGACTATAATAAAATGGATAAAAGAAATGAAGGAGAATGAAGAGATGCAGAATCAGATCTTATTACAATGTGCATAAAGAACAAAATATAATAAGAGGAAGTGTTTCCCACCCGCCATTCTAAGACCATTCTCTGCCATATATTTATTTTGACCTGATAAACGTTTTTGCTGTCTAACCACTTACTAAGCACTTTCTGTGGGAATGAAAGATAAACATTATTCCTGTCCTCAAGGGCCCACTAGGACACACGAGTAAATTAAAAATTAGGCAATATATCAGTATTAATTACTACAAAAATTCAGAGAAGAGAGATTATTTGGGGTCAAGATATTTTACATATCACCTGAATCAAATGTTCCCTTGTGGTTTCTTCAAGTTTTATAATTTTACTATTACTTATTTCTCCATTCCTTTGATCCCTGGGTTTTCTCCCTGTAATACCTATTCTCACATAAATAGATGTTAACTTTTCTTAAAAAGTCCGGTTCAATGATCACATCCTCAAAGTAGTCTATTCTAATCCCCCTCTGGCTTAAAAACAAAACAAATTTAAAAAATGAACTTTTATAGTACCTTATAGTTATAAACCATATCACAATATAGAATATTCTGGTGAGTAATGGATATTAATTATCTTGTTTAGTGCTCCTCAAGGCTAGATCTCCTTCAGCTTTATTTCATCCACTGAGACTAAAACTTTCACACAGTGTTTAATTAATTCTTGAATGAATAAATGATTAGATAAGATATATGCCCTGACAGACTCTATTCATGAGAATGCAAATAATATACATATAATAGACATTCTTAAAATTGGTCCAGTTACATTAGATGGGAGTTAGAATCAACCTACCTGGAAAGAAAGTTCTCTCACAAACTCAGAATTCTTCAGTATGAAAGGAATACTTTCATTCATGAGTTTGCTGAGGGGGTTTGATTTCACCATAAAGACACTGACCCCTGAGTGAGTGTGCCCTGCCTTGTTTTTACCAGACATCTGTTTGCTTCATTTACAAGCACTTCAGTATGTTCAAGAACTCAAGCGCTATTTTAATCACTCTGGGAAGGAAATAACAGAGCGATTCATTACTGAGCTCATCAACCTGAGGAACTATTGTTTCAGATGTCATTCTCGAGTATTCTTCACTGCAAGATGGCATTCACGTGGTAACAAGCTCAGATAGAACTACATTGATCTAACTTTTTATTTTATTTTGATGTATCCTATATTAAATTCACCTGGGAGGTAGGCCATGGCAAGAAAAATCTTGTTCAATTATTTACAAACTGGATGCAGCTGTGAGGGGCACGTTGCAGTAATCCCAATCATTTATATAGGATTTTTTCCCCCACAGGTCTTGCATATAATGAAATAATATTCATAACTGATAAAAACCCCAGAGACAGCCACAGATCACAACACATGAAGCATAAACTTGTCAAATGGATGAGAAAATCCATCTTTCCTCTGTCAGTACATTGACCTTCTGTTTTCTCCGGCTGATTCTCTGCAAAAACATGCCTGCTGGCTTGGTATTCATGACTTCAGAATTTTTCTAAATATCTAGGATATTGATTATTTTCCAAATTGTTTCTCAGGTTTCTCTTTCTACCCTCATTTTCCTTGACCTTTCTGCTAATACTGATGACACTTATCAAATGCTTCTCCAACCAACTTTCCCCACACAGGCAATTTATCTCTTGTTCTGGACAGGTGCATTCTCTGTTCCCACCATGAGGTGGTTTACTTCCTCTCGTTACATTGAATAGCAGCTGCAGCATGAAAAGTTCTGTGAACTATACTCTCCTCATGATCTTTGACTTTCTATGTCCGATCTTGACCCATCATCTTACTCCATCTATTCATAGAGATGGTACACTATATTTCAGCCTGTACTTGCTGTAAAATAGAGTGTGCAGGGAAGACTGGAATTGTTGGGCAAGAGTTATCCCCCCTTCTGTATGGGTGATATCCCATCCCCTCGCTTGCAAAGAACCGGTGTGCTTGATAGTGCAAATAAGGGCTGCCTATGCTCATCTGCCCTCCGAACCCTAAATCCATTAGTCTGTGGGTTTTAGAGAGCAATTTTATCCTAGAAGTAGAGGGGGCTGGTTTAATTCTCACACTCCGGTATCCCTGGGTCTTCAGGCGCTTGTCATCATCTCATTCTCCAAATAGAGCAGGCATTATGGAGTGAGCGCTAGTATGTCGTTTAGGTAGAGCAACAAGTTAAGTTTCCTGGTTACCTAATTTTGAACTTTGGCCCCCATATTAATGAAGGTTCTCAGCCAAATTTTCAATATGCTATTGTTTTCCTCCAGCTTTGACTATCGCTTTCTCACTATATACTCCTCACATAAGCTCATTTCTTAGTATTTTCCCTCGTATTCCAGTTCCAAAAAATTGGAATTCTGACATTGAACCTGTAGAATTAGCTGAAAACACTTTGCAATGCTGTTTGCTATGTATTTTAAATCCCACAGTGTTATGTGCTCCTGTACCAACCCTCTGATAAGAAATCTTGTCCTTCCTGGATTTTTTTTTTAAATTTATTTAAAAAACATTACAAATGGATTGTAGTTAAAGAAAGTGGTTTGAATTAGTGGTCTGAAAAATCAAGTGATAACAAACCAGGAGAAAAGATTAAAGAAATATAAATCTTGTGGAGAAAATAAGGTATTTAGAAAAGAGATCCATAAAATTAATATATCAATAATAGGAGTCCCAGAATGACACAAAACGGGGGAACAGTTGAAGGAAATGCAATAATTAAACAGTTATCGAAGAAAATTTCCCTGAGCTAAATAAAAAATTGAATATGTATATTGAAATAGCTCACCAAGTTCTAGGCAAGATGTAAAAGAAAATAGATACATATAGACATACCTTGGTAAAATCCAAAGATAGCTTTATAAGCTTCAAGATGGAAGATTTAGATTAATTAAGAAAAAAATAGTATTCAGCTGATTTGGACTTCTTTACCACTGAAAGTCAGTTAAACGGTTAAGTTATACTAAGAAAATAGATCAATGGATTATAACCTGAGACTCCTATACCCAGCCAAGATATTTATCCACTATGACAAAAGACAAATAGTTATGAACAGAGAATATGTCACCTGGGTACACAAACAATCTGATGAAAATACTGAAGAAAATATTCTAAATAATACCTGATTCAAATCAGAGTCCTCAGGATTGGAAAAGATGAAGTAGTAAAAGAACGATATCTAGGATCTCTCTCCTAATAAGTGATAAGATATATTTCAGTCACATACACTACAAGGGAATAGAATTGAGCTACAAATACGAAACTATTTTATCATAACCCAGGATATTGGAGGAAATAGGTGATAAGATGTGTTTAAGGTCTTCTTTTATTGGTGCAAATGTGGAAAACTGAGGGGGGCAGGCAGAGTACCTTGGTGAGAAGAAATAGATGAATAGTTGGTATATTATTAATAACAAAAAATACGTATATGAATTCCTTAGAATTTGGAAATAAGGTAAACACTAGTGAAAAGAAAAAATAAGAGCTCACAAATTGTGGAAGAGAATGGGGAAAAGTTAAAATTTGAAAAAAGCTGGTCAAGAAGAGAAAATAGTAAAATAAATACAAAAGAAGATGGAAGTAAGGAAAGTCTATCAGTGGATATGCTAAATGTGAGGGACCTGATTTTAGCTACTAAAAGATGGAATTTACAGAAATGGAACAAATTGGGGGTTGCTAGAAGTGAGGGTGAGGAATGGGAGAAATGGGTGAAGATGGTCAAACAGTAGAAACTTCTGGTTATAAGATGAGGCATGGTGACTATAGTTAAAAATACTGTACCGTGCATGTGAAAGTTGCTGAGTGTACCTTAAAAATTCTCTTCACAAGAAAAAAATTGTAAATATGGGAGGTGATACATGTGTAATCGTTTCACAATATGTATATATATAAAATCATGATGTACACTTTAATCTTATGCAATATTATATGTCAGTTATATTACAATTTTACTAGGAAAAATGCAAAAAATATTGATGGTTCTCCAAAAAAAAAAAAAAATCATCACTGTAACACTGCATTGCAAGTCAAAATCCAGTTATATATCGTTCACAGGAACTATAAAGACAGGCTGAAAAATAATGGAATGGGCTAAGAGATACTAAGAAATGCAAATAAAAAGGGAACTGGGGTTTAGTATGAATATTAAACAGGGTGAAATCTAAGAATAAAAAGACTAAACAGGATAAAGAGAAAATTTTGTGATCCCTAGAGCTATAATTTATAAGCAAGGTATGACAGTCATAAATCTTTCATGGCCAAACAGTGCATCTACATATATAAAGGAGAAAGGATTAGAAACACAAAAACATATACAAAAATAAACTGTTTTAGTGGGACATTTTAACTGAAGTCTTTCAGATAATAATAAAACTCATTAGGAAAAAGTAATCACAGAATTAAGTAATATAGTCCTCAAAACTATTTTTAGAGATACACATACATCTTAACATGCTTTAAAAAGATAATGTAATTATGTTATATGCCCTTATGGTACATAAAAAGAATGTACAGTGTATTTGGCACACACATAAAAGAACTTAATTTAAAAAAGAGACACAAAGCAGGCTGTATTTTTGATAATAGTCCAAATAAAAATAAAAATCAGAAAAATAAAATTAAAAATATTACCAAAAAGCTGTTTAAAAAATCAAGTCTCATATCCAGCTTTTGATCAAAGAAGTTTCAAAACTACAATTCTGAACCATTTACACAGCAATGAAATGAAAACACATTATGGCAAAACATCAGGGATGTAGCAAAAGATCAGAGGAAAATGGATAGTGTTAAATGCCTTTAGAACAAAAGAAAAGTATCCGAAATTAAAGAAAAATTTGAAAAGCCCCTGTGAGTTTGGTTAGCAAAAAAGAATGAAGTATATATTAGAAAATAAAAATTAGGAACAATAAATAATTGTATCAGAGATGACAAGAGTTAAAGGAATATTACAAGCAATTCACTGGTGTGGAATTTGAAAAACCAGAAGATATATACTCAAATTGACTCAAGAAGTAGAAACTGAAGAGATTGGAAAGGTAGAGATCTTAGAAGAGATTGGAAAAGTAAATTTAAAAATAAACACCAGACACAAGGAAAAATGGTTTTGTAACTGTCTACCAGTTCTTGAAAGATCAGATACTTCTGATGTTAACTAAATCTGAAACTCCTCAAATTTATTTTATAAACTGAGCAGACTCTTACTACAGAAACTGGTAAAGATCCACAAACCTATAGGCAGAGTACACCTATGAATATAGACGAAAAATTCTCTATGAAAATGATCAAGTAGAACTCATCAGCATATCAATATAAAATACAATATGAACAAATAAGGATAATTTGAGTAACACAAAGGTAGTTTAATATTAGGAAATATGCTGAGATAATTCATTATGTCAGTATATTAAAGGAAGAAATCATATAGTAACTTAAATAGATAAAAGGGCATTTTGGTAAAATTCTGCAGAAAGACCTAAAATAAACTCTAAGTGAAGTTGTCTTGAAACCCTTTTATAAATTAAACGTAGTAATAGTAACTTACCAAACACCGAATAAACAGCAAAATCCTTCTAAAACACTCTGATGTCATTCCATTAAAAACATGCATATGATAGTGATGCCTGTTCTTGTCACGGTTACTCAATACTATTTGGCATGTTTGACAAACAGAATTTTTGCCAAGATCTTTAAATGTCCCAGGGACTTGGTATGTGAAAAATCACATACTACTATTACCACTTCATTTAATGCTGCATTTATTATACATTTATTTAACAAAATGCATCTAAAAGTGTACACAGTACTTGTGTACTGTCAAAATTTAGAAACGATAAAAGCTTGCTAATCAACTTTTCCCAAATATTTTAAAGACTAGAAATTCCAACTTCATAGAAGTGCTTCAAATCCTTGAAAAGTGGATGGAATGGAGGATTTTTACATTAATCGCAAACTTGAAATTAAAGGATTCAACATGTAACAAAAGCAGCGGTACTGTAGACTGATCGATTTCTTTATTGGCTTCATAATGTTCGAGATCAGATGCTGAATTATTTGCACAAAGCCCATGTTCCATTCTGCTCCTTTGCCATGCTTACCTGGAAGTGGTCCCCCAAACAGAGGCCCATGTACTCACCACTGCCTGTGGGTAACTTTGTCTCGTCTGTGGCCCAGTATTGTGAAGTTTTCCGGTGCACAGATTTAAATCACATTCTCAAATACCAGTCATATTTTTTTCCATACACTTGCTTATCTTTTAATTAGTTCAAAACTTGGACAGGTAGGCGATGTGCTATTTATCAGGTTTTTTTTTTTATTAGAGAAAACAAGAGTACAGTGCCAAACACCAGCAGTAGTAGTATCTAATTTTGCTACTTAGAAAAGATAGAATTAACATATTAGAAAAAAAATAGCATGTAATTTGTAAAAGCAGTCACTGTTATAATTGTATGATCTAATCACATTATTTGGGAGGGGATAACAAATTGTTTAAATTTGGAAGGTAAGATGGCCTGATGATATGTCAAGGGAAATACCAAAAGAATAGAAGTAAATGTTTAACTTCCAAATTAGTATAGGAATATTTTAAGGTGAAAACAACACCAAAGAAATTCAGCCTATTTAAAAGTATGCAAGAAATGAGGGAGAAAATAAATAAAGAAAAAAATAAGACAAATAATATGATAGAAATTAATCTAAGCAAATAGGTCATCCTGGCAAATGTAGCAACTTTCTAGGTAAAAGAAAAGAATTTTCAGACTGAATAAAAATCCTGCAAAATCTAGCTATGTTCTGTTTATAAAGCATCAACTTAAATAAGAGCACAGAAAGATTGAAATTTATGAGATGGAATGAAAATATGCCAGACTAATACTATTCTAAGAAAGCCAGTATACCCACATTAGTCTTAGATAAGATAAAATAGACACAAGGGCAAAAAAAAAAAAATATTGAGACATAAATAAGATCACTACATATTGATGAAATTTTCATTTACCAGGAAGATAGAGTGAATCTAAAATTGTATGTAACTGATGAGTTTAAAATATATAAATTTAACAAAATTATAAGAAAATGATAAATCTACCATCTTAGTAAATGATTATAACTATTCTCTCTCATTAACTGATGTATAAGGCAGCCCCAAATCAGTAAAAGTGGAGATTACTTAAACTACAGAATTAAAAAGCTTTACCTACTGGCACTGACACCTACTGGTGTTGTATCCTATATAAACTTGATGAAAAGGTTCCAGTGGGACCCAAACTGAGCTCTCTAAGCTCTATACCCTCAGTGGCTCTGAAGCCTGTAGGAGGGGCTTCCTATCTTTTAGTTGATGTAGTGTGCAATTATTACAATAACATTGACTATATACCCCATGCTGTGCATCATATCCTCATGCCTTTTTTTATAACTAGAAGTTTATATCTCTTAATCTCCTTCATCCACTTTACACTTTCTCCCCAACTTCTCCCTACTGTGGTAACCAACAGTTTGTTCCCTGTATCTGTGAGCCTGTTTCTGTTCATGTTTGTCTTGTTTTTCACATTCTGCATATAAGTAAAATCATATGGTATTTGTCTTTCTCTGACTTATTTCACTTAGCATAGTACCCTAGAGGTCCATCCATGTTGTTGCAAATGGCAAGATTTCATTGTTTTTTTATGGCTGAGTAATATTCCTGTGTGTGTGCGTGTGTGTGCGTGTGTACTTAACCACATTCTTTTTTTTTTTTAAGATTTTATTTATTTATTTGACAGAGAAAGATCACAAGTAGGCAGAGAGGCAGGCATAGAGAGAGAGAGAGAGAGAGAGAGAGAGAGAAGCAGGCTCCCCGCTGAGCAAAGAGCCCGATGCGGGGCTTGATCCCAGGACCCTTAGATCATGACCCAAGCTGAAGGCAGCAGCTTAACCCACTGAGCCACCCAGGCACCCCTTAACCACATTCTCTTTATCCCTTCATCTACAGATGGACACTTAGTTTGCTTTCACATCTTGGCTGTTGTAAGTAATGTTGGAACAGTCCATAGCAGTGCACCCATCCCTTCAAATTGGTGTTTTCATTTTCTTTGGATAAATACTCAGAAGTGGAATTGCTAGATCATATTGTAGCTCTACTTTTTATTTTTTCAAGGAAACTCCATAGTGTTTTCTGCATTGGCTACATCAATTTACACTCCCACCAACAATGCAAGAGGATTCCCTTTTCTCTATATCCTCACAAACACTTAGTATTTTTTGTTTTGGTGAGAGATGATCTGAAAGGTGGAAAGTGATCGCTCATTGTGATTTTGATTGGCACTTCCCTGATAATTAGTAACACTGAATATCTTTCCATGTACCGGTAGGCCATCTATAGGTCTTTGGAAAAATGCCTAGAGAAGTCCTCTGTCCATTTTTTAATTGGGCTGTTTTTTTAATATTCAGGTGTGTAAGTTCCTTATGTATTTTGGATATTAGCCCCTTATCAAGTGTATGATTTGCAGATATCTTCTCCCATTTGTAGTTGCCTTTTCCTTTTATTGATTTCCTTGACTGTGCAAAAGCTTTTTAGTTTGACGTGATCCCATTTGTTTATTTTAGCTTTTATTGTCCTTGGCTGAGGAATTGTTGTGAAACATAATGCCAAGACCAATATCAAAGAACTCACTGTCTTCTATTTTATAGTTTCAGGCCTTAAATTCAAATCTTTATTTCATTTTGAATTTATTTTTGTGTATGGTACAATATAGGGGTCCAGTTTCATTCTTTCGCATTTGGCTGTCCATTTATCTTAACAACATTTACTAGAGAGACTGTCTTTTCCCCCATTGTATATTCAGGCCTCCTTTGGCCACAGATTAACTGATCAAATTGGTGGGGATTTAATCCTGGGCTCTTTATTCTATTCCATTGATCTAGGTGCTATGTATTTTTTTTTTTTTTTATTTGACAGAGAGAAATCACAAGTAGGCAGAGAGGCAGGCAGAGAGAGAGGAGGAAGCAGGCTCCCCACTGAGCAGACAGCCTGATGTGGGGCTTGAACCCAGGACCTGGGATCATGACCTGAGCTGAAGGCAGCGGCCTAACCCACTGAGCCACCCAGGCGCCCCTGCTATGTATTTTTTTATACGCCAGTGCCATAGCATTTTGATTACTATCACTTTGTAGTATAGTTTGAAATCAAGGAGCATGAAGCCTCCAGCATTGTTCTTCTTTCTCAAAATTGCTTAGACTATTCAGGCTCTTTTGTGGTTCCACACAAATTTTAGGATTGGTCTAATTCTGTGAAAAATGCCATTGGTATTTTGATGGAGATTGCACTGAATCTTTAGATTGCTCTGGGTAGTATGGACATTTTTTATTTTATTTTTTTTATTTATTTCTTTTCAGTGTAACAGAATTCATTGTTTATGCACCACACCTAGGGCTCCATGCAATACCCACCACCTGGCTCCCCCAACCTCCCACTCCCCACCCCTTCAAAACCTTCAGATTGTTTTTCAGAGTCCATAGACTCTCATGGTTCATCTCTCCTTCCAATTTCCCTCAACTCCCTTCTCCTCTCCATCTCCCCATGTCCTCCATGTTATTTGTTATGCTCCACAAATAAGTGAAACCATATGATAATTGACTATCTCTCCTTGACTTATTTCACTCAGCATAATCTCTTCCAGTCCTGTCAATGTTGATACAAAAGTAGGGTATTCATCTTTTCTGATGGAGGCATAATAATCCATAGTGTATATGGACCACATCTTCCTTATCCATTTGTCTGTTGAAGGGCATCTTGGTTCTTTCCACAGTTTGGTGACTGTGGCCATTGCTGCTATAAACATTGGACATTTTAACGATAATAATTCTTCCAATCCATCAGTATGGAACAGCTTTCTTTCTTTCTTTTCTTTTTTCTTCTTTTTTTTCTTTTTGCATTATTTTCAAATTTTTTTCATTCATTTCTTACACTTTTCAAAGTACAAGGCTTTCATCTCCTCAGTTAAATTTATTTGGGATATTTGTTTTTGGTGCAATTGTAAATAGGATTGTTTTCTTCTCTTTCTGATCAGTCATTAGTATACAGAAATGCTATTGACTTCTGTATGTTAATTTTTTATCCTGCAACTTTACTGAATTCACTTATTTTCTATTTACTTTTTAAAAGATTTTATTTATTTGACAGACAGAGATCACAATTAGGCAGAGAGACAGGCAGAGAGAGAGGGGGGGAAGCAGGCTCCCTGCTGAGCAGAGAGCCTGATGCGGGGCTCAATTCCAGGACCCTGAGATCATGACCTGAGCTGAAGGCCAAGGCTTAACCCACTGAACCACCCAGGCACCCTGCAACTGATTTCTATACATTGATTTTATATCCTGACCCTTTACTGAATTCCTATATGAGTTCTTGCAGTTTTGGAGTGGAGTCTTTCGGGTTTTCCACAATAAGTATCATATCATCTGTAAAGAGTGAGAGTTTGACTTCTTTGCTGATTCAGACACCTTTAATTTCTTTTTGTTGTCTGATTGCTGAGGCTGGAACTTCTAGTACTATGTTGAATAGCTGTGGTGATAGTGGACAGCCCTGCCATGTTCCTGATCTTGGGGGAAAAGTTCTCAGTTTTTCCTCATTGAGAATGATACTTGGCTCTGGGTTTTTCATAGATGGCTTTTATGATATTGAGGTATGTACCCTTGATGCCTACACTGTGAAGAGTTTTGATCAAGAAAGGATGCTATTCTTTGTCAAATGCTTTTTCTGCATCTATTGAGAGTATCATATGTTCTTGTTCTTTCTTTTATTAGTGTATTATATCACATTGATTAGTTTTTAGATGTTGAACCAACCCTGCAGCCCAGGAATAAATCCCATTTGGTCATGCCGAATAATCCTTTAAATGTGCTGTTGGATCCTATTAGCTAGTATTTTGGTGAGAATTTGAATCCATATTCATCAAGGATATTGGTCTGTAATTTCCTTTTTGATGGGGTCTTTGTCTGGTTTTGGGATCAAGATAATGAGTTTGGAAGTTTTCCTTCCATTTCTATTTTTTTGGAACAGTTTCAGAAGAATAGGTATTAATTCTTCTTTAAGTGTTTGGTAGAATTCCCTGGGAAGCTGTCTGGCCCTGGGCTCTTGTTTGCTGGGAGACTTTTGATGACTGCTTCAATCTCTTACTGGTTAAAGGTCTGTTCAGGTTTTCTATTTCTTCCTGGTTCAGTTTTGGTCATTTATATGTCTCTAGGAATGCATCCATTTCTTCCAGATTGTCAAATTTGCTGGTTATATAGTTACTTATAATATGTTCTTATAATTGTTTGTATTTCTTTGGTGTTGGTTGTGATCTCTCCTCTTTCATTCATGAGTTTATTAATTTGGGTCCTTTCTTTTTTCTTTTTTGATAAGTCTGGCCAGGGGTTTATCAATCTTATTAATTCTTTCAAAGAACCAGCTTCTGGTTTTGTTGATTTTTTTCTACTGTTCTTTTGGTTTCTATTTCATTGATTTCTCCTCTGATCTTTATTATTTCTCTTCTCCTGCTGCTGGTTTAGGCTTTCTTTGTTGTTCTTTCTCCAGATCCTTTAGGTATAGGGTTAGATTGTGTAGTTGAGACCTTTCTTGTTTCTTGAAAAAGGCTCGTACCACTATATATTTTCCTCTCAGGACTGCCTTTGTTGTGTCCCACAGATTTTGAACCGTTGTGTTTTCATTATCATTTGTTTCCATGAATTTTTCAATTCTTCTTTAATTTCCTGGTTGACCCATTCATTCTTTAGAAGGATGCTCTTTAGCCTCCATGTATTTGAGTTCTTTCCAACTTTCTTCTTGTGATTGAGTTCTAGTTTGAGAGCATTGTGATCTGAAAATATGCAGGGAATAATCCCAATCTTTTGGTACCAGTCAAGACCTGATTTGTGACCCAGGATGTGATCTATTCTGGAGAATGTTCCATGTGCACTAGAGAAGACTGTATATTCTGTTGCTTTGGGATGGAATGTTCTGAATATAAATGGTCCAGTGTGTCATTTAAAGCCTTTATTTCCTTGTTAATCTTTCGCTTAAATGATCTGCCCATTTCAATGAGGGGGGTGTTAAAGTCCTCTACTATTATTGTATTATTGTTGATGTGTTTCTTTGATTTTGTTATCAATTGGTTGATATAATTGGTTGCTCCCATGTTAGGGGCATAGATATTTAAAATTATTAGATCTTCTTGTTGGACAGACCCTTTGAGTATGATATAGTGTCCTTCCTCATCTCTTATTGTAGTCTTTGGCTTAAAATCTAATTTATCTGATATAAGGATTGCCACCCCAGTTTTCTTTTGATGTCCATTAGCAAGATAAATTGTTTTCCACCCCCTCACTTTAAATCTGGAGGTGCCTTTGGGTCTAAAATGAGTTTCTGTAGATAACATATCAATGGGTCTTGGTTTTTTGTCCATTCTGATACCCTGTGTCTTTTGATTGGGACATTTAGCCCATTTACATTCAGGATAACTATTCAAAGATAAGAATTTAGTGCCACTGTATTGCCTGTAGGGTGACTGTTACTGTATATTGTCTCTGTTCCTTTGTGGTCTATTACTTTTAGGCTCTCTCTTTGCTTAGAGGACCCTTTCAATATTTCCTGTAGGGTTGGTTTGTTGTTTGCAAATTCTTTTAATTTTTGTTTGTCCTGGAAGTTTCATCTCTCCTTCTATTTTCAATTACAGCCTAGCTTGATATAGTATTCTTGGCTACATATTTTTCTCATTTAGTGCTTTGAATATATATATCATGCCAGTCCTTCCTGGCCTGCCAGGTCTCTGCAGATAAGTCTGCTGTCAGTCTAATATTTTGACCATTGTATGTTACGAACCTGTTGTCCTGAGCTGCTTTCAGGATTTTCTCTTTGTTACTGAGACTTGTAAGTTTTACTATTAGATGATGGGGTGTGGGACTATTTTTATTGATTTTGATGGGGTTTCTCTGTGCCTCCTGGATTTTGATGCTTGTTCCCCTTGCCATATTAGGGAAATTCTCTATTATAATTTGCTCCAATATACCTTCTGCCCCTCTCTCTCTTTCTTTTTCTTCTGGGATCCCAGTTATTCTAGTATTGTTTCATCTTAGTCTGTCACTTATCTCTCAAATTCTCCCCTTGTGGTCTAGTAGTTGTTTATCTTTCTTCTTTCTTTTGCTTGACTTCTTTATTCTCTGTCATTTGGTCTTCTATATCACTAATTCTCTCTTCTGCCTCATTTATTCTAGCAGTAAGAGCCTCCATTTCTTATTGTACCTCATTAATAGCTTTTTTGATTTCAACTTGGTTAGATTTTAATTCTTTTATATCTCCAGAAAGGGATTCTCTAGTATCTTCCATGCTTTTTTTGAGCCCAACTAGCACCTTGATAATCATCATTCTGAACTCTAGTTCTGACATATTATCAATGTCTGTATTGATTAGGTCCCTAGCCATTGGTACTGCCTCTTGTTTTTTCTTTTGTGGTGAGTTCTTCCATGTTGTCATTTTATTCAGATAAGAATATATGAATGAGAGTAAAATATTAAAAGGGTGGCAAAGACCCCAGAAAAATCTGTGCTAACCAAATCAGAAGAGACCCAAAACTGGGGGGAGAAGAAAAGGGGAAATATATATATATATACTTTGTGTATAATAACATATATATATATATATATATATATATATATATATGACTATATAACTATATATGCATATATGACTATATGAATATATATGTGTGCATATATATATATATATATAGAGAGAGAGAGACAGAGAGAGAGAGACAGAGAGAGAGAGACTGGTGAATAGAACAGAGTCCCCACTTGATATTGGGTGTATTCTGTCTCTTAGAAGAAACAAGCTCCCAAAATTTTAAAGAAAGAAAAATATATGTACAAAAATAAGGGTAAACACAATGAAGTGATTGGATATGACTGTTAAGATAAAAAATAAAAGATTCCGAAAAAGGAATTGATGGTTGGAAAAAAAAGAGGAAAAAAAAAGGAGAGAATGTGATCAGGCTGGAGCTAGATTTAGACTCTATTTTTATCTATTAGAAGAAATTATATACCAATTTTAAAGAAAAAAATCTATATATATACAAAAATAAGGTTAAATATAATGAAGGGATAAAATATGACTGTAACAATGAAGATTAAAAATTAAAAAAAATATAAAAAAATTAAAAAAAAAGATTTTTAAAAAGGTATTGATAAGACAAAATAGTTAAAAGTGTTAAAATAAGAATGAGGAAAATAAAAAAAGTAGAATAAGAAAAAATAATATAAAAATATTTAATTTTTGTAAGACTAAAGGATCATGGGAAAAAGGCCATGAATTCTATGTGTTGCTTTCCCCTAGCTCTGGAGTTTTACAGTTCTCATTGATTAGTGAACTTGGTCTTGGCTGGATGTTCTTACTGATCTTCTTGGGGAGGGGCCTGTTGCAGTGATTCTCAAATGTCTTTGCCCAAGGTGGAATTGCACCACCCTTGCCAGGGGCCAGGCTAAGTTATCTGCTTGGGTTTGCTCTCGGTGGCTCTTATTCCCTGAACACTTTCTGTAGAGTCTTGGAGTATGGGAATGAAGATGGTGGCCTCCCAGTCTCTGGCCAGGAGGAGCTAAGAGCTCAGGGCCCCACTCCTCAGTGTGCCCTCAGAGAAAAGCAGTCAGTCCCTCCCATCTCCCTGGTCTTTGGGCGCACTCTGTGCTCACCCATCTTGTGACTGAGCATTTCTATCTCTGTCATGGCCCCTTTTGGAGTCTCCAAACCCAGAAGATTCCTGCCAAGTACTCCCTCACCACTCCTCCCAGAGGAGGAAGGTAAGTCTCCCCAGATCTGCCACTTGTGGGGTACCTGCTCGAAGAGCAGTGGCTTGACTTTGCCTTGGATCATGGTTAAGGTAACCCTGAGCTGAGAGCCCACTGCTCAGCTTCCTCTCTGTAGCTGGCCTCCCCACTCCGATACCTGGCAGCTCTGCTGCACTCAGACAGCCCGGGTCTTTCTGTGACACCACGGGTCCTGAGACCACACTGTCCCCACAAGGGCTCCACCCCAGGCTTGGCATCTGGAGCAATGTCCCTCAGTGGAACAGACTTCTAAAAGTTCTGATTTTGTCCTTCGCTGCTTTCTCACTTGCTGAGTGGTCTATCTTCCTGTCGCTTCAGATTCACTTCTCCACAGGTCCTACCTTCCCAAAAGTGGTCAATTTTCTGTCCCTAGAATTGCTTCTCTTCTTCTCTTCTATCACCTGTTGAGTTTGTAGGTGTTCAGAATGGTTTGATAACTATCTAGCTGAACTCCTGGGACCTAATGCTATTTCAGTTTCCCACTCCTCTGCCATCTTGCTTCCTCCTAGTGTTTTCTATATGTTGTATCATGTCATCTGCAAATAGTGACAGTGTTACTTCTTCCTTTCCAATTTGGATATTTTTTCCCTCCTTTTTCTTACCTTCTTGCTATAGCTAAGATTTCCAATACTATTTAGAATAAAAGTGGTGAGAGTGGGCAACCTTGCCTTGTTCCTGACCTTAGAAAGCTTCAGATTTTTAGCAGTGAGTATGAAGTTAGTTGTGGATGTGTCATATATGACCTTTATTATGTTGAGGTACATTCCTTCTGTACTCACTTTGTTGAGAGTTTTTTTTAATCATGAATAGATGCTGACTTTTGTCAAATGCTATCTATTTTTCCATTTTCATCCTGATTATTTCCTTCCTTATACTAACTCTGGCTCTTTGTTTGTTCTTTTTCTAGTTCTTTGAGGTATAAAGTTAGATTGCTTATATGGGATTTATCTTGTTTCTTGAAGTTGGCCTGTATTGCTATGAACTTCTCTCTTAGAATGGCTTCTGCATCCCATAGATTTTGGAGTGTTGTGTTTCCATTTCATTTACCTCAATTTATTTTTTAATTTCCTCTTTCATTTCTTTGTTGACTTATTGATTGTTCATTGGCATTAGGTACTCTTATTTTGGGTACTTAAATATTTATATATTTTTTCATTTATTCCATTAAAAATATTTTTAGAAAGGGGGGGTGAAGAGAGGAAGGGGCAGAGAGAATCCCAAGCAGGTTACATGGCCAACATGAAGCCCCGATGCTCTGTGCTTCCTAGACCTGGATATCAGTTTTCTTCTCCAGGTTGGGAAAGTTTTCAGCCATTGCATCTTCAAATAAGTTTTCTGCCCCTCTTTCTCTCTTCTCCTGGGGCCCCTGTAATGGGAAGTTAGTATGCTTAATGTCCTAGAGGTCCTTTAAACTATCTTCATGTTTTAAATTCTATTGTTCTAATTGGGTGATTTATACCATTCTGTGCTCCAGATTGCTGGTCCATTCTTATTTGTCATCTAATGCTTGTATTCCCTGGAGTGTATTTTTCATTTTAGTTATTGTATTCTTTAACTCTGATGTATTCTTTCATATATATTCTAACTCTTTGCTGAAGTTGTCACTGTCTTTCTTTAGTCTTTTGAATTCAGTAAGCATCTTGATGACCATTACTTTGAACTCTTTATTAGGCAAATTTCTTACCTCAATTTCATTAGTTGTATTTATTTTTCTTAGTGGGGTTTTAGCTTATGTTTCTTTTGGAACACGTTCCTCTGTCTCATTTTGTTTGACTGTCTCTCTATGTTTCTATGAATTACCTCTGCTGGGCTTAATGGGGTAGCCTTGTGTACAAGTGTCCCGTGTGTAGACAGTGTGCCTGGAAGCTTTGCTAGGTGCCTGGCTGCAGCTGGAGAGGGCACAGATGTGGGGGGAGCATGCTACATTTTATTGTTTTGGGGCCAAACTTTGTCTGGGACTAGAGTGGACAAGGTCTCAGGAGTTCTGCGGTACATCAAATGTGGTCACCTTGACAGGATAGCTAGAGCTGAAGCACGTGTAGGCCAGGAATTTCTGGGGTATGTTTCATCAGGAATGCCTTAGTAGGACATTAAGAGCTGATGAATGTGATATCCCAGGTTTCTGGGGTGTGCTGCATTGGGGCCACATTGTAGGACAGTTGGAGCTAAAGCGAGCATGGGCAGGGTTTCCTAAGCACTCTGCACTGAGGCCACTCAGTGGGACAGCTGGCATTGAAATGGGCATGGGCTGGGGTGTCCTATGGTTCTTTACATTGAGCCCATCCTGGTGGGATGGTCGGAGCTATGGCCAGGGGTTTCCCAGGGCCACGTTGGAGTCAACTCTGCTCTTTTATGTTTTATCCTGGTTTTCAGGCACAGAAAGTGTGGCAAATCTATTTTTAAAATTCTTTGCCGTAAGATTTCTAGCTTAGATTCCACCATGTAAGTGTCTTGTGATACTTTGAGGATAGTTGGTGCAGAAGCTTTTTACTACTCTGGAGATGAGGGTGGTGTGTGGGCTTTGGCAGATAACAGAAGTGATAAAGGGAAAAGATTTATATCTGGGAAAATGCCTCTGTTTGCCTACTAGATTACTGGTTTAATATAAAGGATTTAAGTTGGGAATAGGCAGATTAAAGAGATGCACAGAGCACTGTAAATGGGGAAATAGTAGCTCATATGAGGTTCTTATTATGTAGGCTCAATTGATCAAATCATTTGGCCCTTGGTGATCAAACTTAGTCTTCAGACCCTCTCCCTTTCCTACAGGTCAGAAGTAGGGCAGAAGTTTGCAACCCTCTAATCACATGGTTTGTTCCTCTGGCTTATGGGCTTTCCAAAGTTCATCTCTATGACATAAATTCAGATGTGGTTGGGAGGGGCTTGTTACTACTAATAGAAGATAACTTTATTACTCTTATTAGAAAATTCCAAGGGTTTTAGGAACTCTGTGCCAGGAAATATAAAAGTATAATGAAGACCAAATGTATATTTCTTCTTATAATACCATCACATGCACCTGGTTCTCCTGTGAATCATCCATCTCAAGGACACAGGAAGATGAAACTATCATGACAGTTTTCAGTCATCCTTACAATGCCCAGATTTCTTAAAAACTTGCAGTGATTGTCTTTGACATTTGATCTCTTAGGACTCCTAATTGTGATTTGAAGGTAACTAATTTCCTGTATTAGATTACTTCCTGCTTAGTGTTTCTAGAAATTAGTAAGAGAAGCACCTTTTCCCCTAACTGATCCAGAATAGAGACTCCTTCAGTAATTTACCTTCTCTGAAATTCGCATTTTATGATTTGCATATATATAAAACTGCGAATAATGATTTGACAACATATCCTTTTTTTCTCAAGTACATATGCATTGTTTATGAAAACTGAACAGATAGTAGGTCTCAAAGAAAGTCTCCAAAATATCAGAGAGATAATATCTTATATCCGCTCTGTGACCACAATGCAACTAGGTTAGAAATTGATAGTAAAGATATTTGAAAAAAGATTTTAGCTACATATTTAAAATCTCTTTCCAAATAAATATGGGTCCAAGAGAAAAACCATAGTAGAAATTAGAAAGTAATCAGTGGTGATGAATAAGCTATATATCAAACAAAGTATGTGGGACGAAGTTGAAGCATTACCATTTTGGGGTCACCAAGATGACCTTCTGTTTCAATAATTAGAAGGATTCACAGGACTCAGCATATAGTTGTACTTACAGCTATGATTTATTATAACAAAGTTGTACCAAGTATAATCAGCAAAGTTGGGGCAGGAGAAACCAAGAGCAAGTTTCCAAGTGCCTTTTCTCAGAGGAATCACATAGGACATGCTTAATTCACCCAGCAAAGACTTTTGACAATGCATATAAAATGTTGCCCATCAGGGAATTTCATTTGAGACCCAGTGACCAGGGTTTTTATTATGAACTGGTTATATAGGTAACCCTTGCCTGGCAGGCTCCCAAATAGTGAAAGCAAACTGTTCGGCATAAACCATATTGTTGGTACAGTTTAGGCACAGTGAGACACTCTTACCAGTTAAAGATGGGAACCCTCCCAAAATACAAGTTCTTATATACCAGCCAAGGCCCAGCCTTTTAAGAGGCATTTCAAAAGATAGCAGACAAGCTTGCTATGGTGTATTTTTTCTACATTTACTTTAAATGTGGGAAAATATATCACTTTAAATGCTTGTGTTACAAATCATCCAAAAGTGGAAATCAGAATAGTGGCAGAATTAACCTCAGAAAAATACATGGAATAAAACAATTAAAAAGATAGAGATTAATAAAATAGCAGAACTATAATAGAATCAACCAAACTAAAACTTGATTCCACGAAAAGAGTATAAGATAAAAATTAACTGGAACGAATGAGAAAAAGGTGGGGGGGAGAATAAATAAACATTAATAAAAATGAAAGTATGATGTTACTACAGATAGACTACTTAAAGGATAATAATATTATAAGAGTAATCTTATGTGAGTAAATTGTGAGGGAATAAAGATTTCTTGACATTCCTATCAAAAAATCTATGTCTGTTGTCCTTAATTCTGGATAGGTTCTCTGATAATTTGACCAACTGATTATGGAGAACGATGCTATTCTCCTTATATCAGACTTAGAGTTTAGGAGACTGGCAACTACCATTTCCTGTCTCTTGGAATGCTCATGTTTGGAGCCAATCCATCTTGCTTTATTGAATCCAAGCAATTCTGTGAGATACCCACATGAAGAATAAGGGAGGCATCAGTCCAACAGTCCCAACTCAGGCCCCAACAGAGAACTTAGCAGCCATGTGAGTGAGCCATCTTGGAAGTGAACCATTTAGCTTCAGTTAGCCTCCCCAGATAGTGCCATGTGAAGAAGCCATCCAACTAAACCCTACCCAAATTGGAGATTAGCAAGCATAATAAATTACTGTGTTGTTTTAATCCACTTGGTTTGGGATGGTTTGTTTCACAGCAGTTATGGAAGACTACATAAAGAACTCAATGAAATTGACAATTACATAGAAAAATATAATTTTCCAAAATTTACTCAAGATAAAGTAGAAAGACAGAATAGTCCCAATGTTATTAAATCAAAAGTTAAAATTTTCCCATAAAGAGCAAATAAAATCCTGATGTTACACTGATGCCCTTCACCAAATAGTGGGCAGATGATTCCTATTTCATACAAACTCTCCCAGAGAATAGAATTTTTTGTTACTTATTTTAGTAGGTCAGCGTGACTTTGACACTAAGCCAAACTCACTATGAAAAACAAAAATCATAGGGACGCCTGGGTGACTCAGTGGGTTAAGCGGCTGCCTTCTGCTCAGTTTATAATCCCAGGATCCTGGGATGGTGTCCTGTATCAGGCTCCTTGCTCAGCAGGGAGCCTGCTTCTCTGCCTTTCCTTGCCACTCTGCCTGCATGTGCTCACTCGCTCGCTCTCTCTCTGACAAATAAATAAATAAATAAATAAAATCTTAAAAAGAAAAAAAGGAAAAACAAAAATTGTAGAAAAATGCCTCTCATGATCATAGATATATTTCCAAGGAAAATATGTACAAACAACAAAATATATTAAAATGTTAGTAAACCATGAACAAGTTTTATTTATCCCAGAAATGAAAGAATGGTTTAGATAAAATCTAGAAATATCATTTACCATATTAATATATATTAAAGCAAAAGTCAACTTGCTCGATCTCAAGCAAAACAAAAGCAAAATTATTCAGTGTCTATTAAAAAACAACAACAAAAACCAAACAAATGAAAGCCCCAGAAAACCAGGGAAAAAAAGGATTTCTTTAACCTGAGAAAGGATATTTGTAAGATATCTAATAATTTTATGATTTGTCTTAATGCTAAAAACTTTATTTAAATATAATTGGTGCATTTGGGATCAAAGTTTTATATTTTTCTGAATATTTCCCTGTCCTGTAATTGCTTTTATGAATAATTTCCTCCACTAATTTGAATTCTTTCTTTATCATCTGTGAAATCTCTATAATTTGCATATTTCTCTGGCACTTTCTAAACCTTCAAACTTATTGTTTGTTAACAGTTTGGATGTATCTTAGAAATCTACTTCCAAAATTCTTCATTTTTTTTTTTTTTAAGATTTTTTATTTATTTGACAGAGAGATCACAAGTAGGCAGAGAGTCAGGCAGATAGAAATGGGGAAGCAGGCTCCCCGCTGAGCAGAGAACCCAATGTGGGGCTTGATCGCAGGACCCTGAGATCATGACCTGAGCTGAAGGCAAAAGCTTAACCCTCTGAGTCAACCAGGTGCCCTAAAATTCTTCGTTTTTTTAAAGGAAATTTCCCTACAAACTTTAGAATTAGATTGCCCAGTTCAACAAAAAAATAAAACCACCTTTGTTGTTATTGGGGTCTAAAAGAGGAAAAACTGATACTTTTATGACATTGAGTCCTCCTATCAAAGAATATGGCCTGCTTCTTTATTTGGTTTTTTTTTTTCCTCAGAGGCAATGTAAAATTTTCTTCATACAAGCATGCCTCATTTTACTATTCTTTACTGCACTTAGCAGCTATTACTTGTTTTCTTCACAAATTGGAGAAATTTGTGGTAACCCTGTGTTGAGCAAGTCTACTGGTGCCCTTTTTTCCAACAGCATTGGCTCACTTCCTGTCCCCGAGTCATAGTCTGGTAATTCTCTCCGTATCTTAAACTTTTTCATTATTATTATATTTATCATGGTGACCTATGATCAGTGATTTTTAATGTTATTATTGTAGTTGTTTTGGGGGCATCACAAACCATGCCCGTGTAAGACAGCAAACTTGATAAATGTGTGTGTGCTCATTGCTCCAACAATATTGAAATTAGGCCAGTTAATAACCCTGCAATGCCCTCTAGGTGTTCAAGTGAAAGGAGAGTCTCACATCTCTCATTTTAAATCAAACGTTCGAAATGATTAAGTTTAGTGAGGAAGGCATGTCAAAAGCTGAGATAAGCTAAAAGCTATGCCTCTTGTGCTGAATGGTTACCAAGTTGTGAATGCAAAGGGAAAGATCTTAAAGGAAATTCAAAGTGCTACTCCGGTGAGCACATAAGTAAGACAAACCAAAAAACCAGCTATTGCTGATATGAGGAAAATATTAGTGGTCTGAACAGAAGATCAAACCAGCCACAACAATCCCATAAGCCAAAGCCTAAGCCAGGAAAAGGCCCTAACTCTCCTTAATTCTGTGAAGGCTGAAAGAGGTGAGGAAGCTCCAGAAAAAAAAGTCTGAAGCTAGCAGAGGTGGGTTCATGTGGTCAGAGGAAAGAAGCCATCTCCCTAACATAAATGTGCACAGTGAAGCAGCAAGTACTAATACGGAAACTGCAGCAATTTATCCAGAAGATTTAACCAAGATAATGAATGAAGGTGGCTTCACTAAAACACAAAGTTTCTTTTTTTTTTTTTTAAAGATTCTATTTATTTATTTGATAGACACAAGAGAGGGAACACAAGCAGGTGGAGTGGGGGAGGAGTGGGAGAGAGAAAAGCAGGCTTCTTGCTGAGAGCCCAACGCGGGGCTCAATACCAGGACCGGGGATCATGACCTGAGCCAAAGGCAGACACTTAATGACTGAGATTCCCAGGTGCCCCTAAACCACAGATTTTCAATGTAGACAAAAGAGTCTTCTATTCAAAGAAGATACCATGTAGGACTTTCATAGCTAGAGGAGAAAAGCCAATGCCTGCTTCAAGCTTCAGGAGACAGACTGACTCTCTTGCTGGGGGCTAATGCAGCTGGTAACTTAAAAATTGAAGCCAGTGCTCATTTACTGTCCCCAGAATCCCTAAGGTCCTTAAGAATTATGCTAAATCTGTTTGCCTCTTCTGCATAAATGGAACAACAAAGCCTGGATGACAGCATATCTGTATATCAGGTGGTTTACTGAATATTTTAAGCTCATAGTTGAGACCAATTTCTCAGAAAAAAAAAAAAAGATTCCTTTCAAATATTATCACTAATTGACAGTGTGCCTGGTCACCCAAGAGCTCTGATGGCGGGGCGCCTGGGTGGTTCGGTGGGTTAAAGCCTCTGCATTTAGCTCAGGTCATGATCCCACGGTCCTGCGATCAAGCCCCACATGGGGCTCTCTGCTCAGTGGGGATCCTGCTTCCCCAGGCCCCCCCCCCCCCCACCTGCCTCTCTGCCTACTTGTGATTGCTGTCTGTCAAATAAATAAATAAAATCTTAAAAAAAAAAGAGCTCTGATGGTGATGTAAAACAAGGTTAATGTTTTCAGTCTCGTTAACACTGTATCTATTCCATGGTTCATGGATCAGGGGGTAATTTTGACTTTCAAGTTTTATTATTTAAGAAATACATTTTATAAGGCTATAGCTGCCACAGGCAGTTGGTTCTTTGATCTGGGCAAAGTACGTTGAAAACCTTCTGGAAAGGATTCACCATTCTGGATGCCATTAAGAACAGTCATTATATTTATTTATTTTTATTTTTTTTACATTCAATTTTTTAAAAAAAATTTTTATTAACATATAATGTATTATTTGTTTCAGGGGTACAGGTCTATGAATCATCAGTCTTACACATTTCATAGCGCTCATGGTAGCACATACCTTCCTTCATGTCCATCACCCAGCCACGCCATCCCTCCCACCCTCCTCCCCTCCAGGAACCCTCAGTTTGTGTCCTGAGATTGAGTTTCTTATGGCTTTTCTCCCTTCCTGGTCCCATCTTGTTTCATTCTTCCCTCCCTTCCCCCCACAACCCCTCCTCCCTGCTTCTCAAGTTCTTCATATCAGAGAGATCATGTGATAATTGTCTTTCTCTGATTGACTTATTTCACTCAGCATAATACCCTGTAGTTCTATCCTCGTTGTTGCAAATGGCAAGATCTTTTTGATGGCTGCATAGTATTCCACTGTATATGTATATCCTCACCTTCTTTATCCATTCATCTGTTGATGGACATCTAGGCTCTTTCCATAGTTTGGCTATTAAGAACATTATTTATGGGAAGAGGCCAAAATAACATTAACATGAGTCTAGAAGAAGTCAGTTCCAACCCTCATGGATGACTTTGAAGGGTTCAACTTCTGTGGAGGAAGTAACTAAAGATATGGTAGAAATCGTAAGATAATTAGAAGTGAAGCCTGAAGATGTGGCTGGATGGCTGCAATCTCCTGATAGAACTTGAACAGATGAAGAGTTGCTTTTTCTGGGTGAGCAAAGAAAGTGGTTTCTTGAGATGGAATCTACTCCTGGTGAAGATGTTGTAAAGATTGTTGGAATGACAACAAAGAATTTAGAATAGGACATAAACTTAGTTGATAGGGCAGCACCAGGGTTTGGGAGGATGGACTCCAATTCTGAAAGACATTCTGTGGGTAAAATGCTATCAAACAGCATCACATGCTACAGAGAAATTGTTTATGAAAGGAAAAGTCAATCGATGCAGCAAACTTCACTCTTGTCTTATTTTAAGAACTTGCCGCAGCCACCACCCTGATCAGTCGGCAGCCATCAAGACTGAACCTAGACCCTCCACCAACAAAAATGATTACAATTCATTGAAAGCTCAGTGGAGGACTAGGATTCTTTTAACAGTAAAATATTTTGTAATGAAGATATGTACTTTTTTAGATGTCATACTATTGCACACGGAATAGAGTTCAGTATAGTACACACATAACTTTTATATGCACCGAGAAACCAAAAAAAAAAAAAAATCATTTGACTTACTTTATTGTGGTTTAGAAGCAAACCCACAATGTCTTTGAGGTATGCCTGTGTGTATAATGCCCTTTGTGGGGGCAAAATTATCTGATATTCAATCTATTTCCAGTTTTTGTGATCCACTGCACTTAAACTGGTAGAGAAAATGTATAGTTAGGTATAGGTATGTGTCTATAAAAAATATATATTCAGGGGCACCTGAGTGGGTCAGTCAGTTAAGCATCTGTTTTCGGCTCAGGTCATTATCCCAGGGTCCTGGGATCAAGCCCCATATCAGGCTCTCTGCTCATGCTCACTGTCTCTCTGTCAAATAAATAGAGACTTTTAAAAAATAAATAAGTATATACTTAAACAGAATATCTGCATAAATCAACACACTTCTCTCATTTAAACTACATAAATTCATCAATTATTTTTACCTTTACTTTTCCATTTTTCTTTTTGAGTGTCATTATGAATGGGTGGCTTTTTCCAAACTCAGCCCATTCCAGCCAATTAGAATCTTCATTTTCCTTTTGATGCTGATATTGTTCTACTTGGCTGCTGCAAAACCCTTTAGACACTCCTTTGTGTCTTCAGCACTGGTTCGTGCATTTATAAAGCATCCTTGTTTTCTGGCAGCAACATTTTCCTGGCCTATCTTGATCTTTTCCCTGCCCCAAAGAGCGGGGGTTGCTTCTAATGAAAGTATTATCAGGATTGAAATCTAAATGCTAGAGGAACAAAGGAGCTTGATTCACATGGATATTTTGTAAGTGATATAACTCCCCTGGCTGAACACTTAGTGAGGAACCATGAAATACCTTTTTTTTTTAAAGTTTTTTTTTGTTGTTGTTGTCTATAATGATACATAGTTTAGCATTGCTAAATCCTGTTACATTCAATTCTAATATAAGAACATATTTATATTGCTATTTATATCTTAGGTCCTTATGTGGGTTGGTGTTAGGCTGCCTTCTATAATGTTGTTCACCAAGACTTTGCATTACATTGACCACAATAAGGCAATAAAGTGAAAGTAAATTTAAATACTACAAAAAGAGGGATACAGTTATGGTTTATCTTACTGGTAAGGCTGTATGCCTTAGAAAATCTAGTGAAGAAAACTAGTGGATTTAATATGGGAATTTGACAGTGTAGTTGGAAATAAGGTAAATATGCAGAAATTATTAGCTTCATCTTCACTGGCAGTAATAAGCTAGAAACAGACTTGGAGAAATAATCCATTTCTAATAGAGACAAACTATGTGATAAAGGATTCCAAGAAAACTATTAAGCTACATTACAGAACATGATTAAAAAAAAAAAGATCTGAATAAAATGAAAAGACATGGGATGTAATTATAGTGACTTAAGTTTGTGGGTTGTTTTCCTCATCTTTGGATTGTATGTGATAAAGTTTAAAATGAACATTTATATGAATGTTCCTATGAAAGAATATATAGTTGACTATAGCTAAATATACATAAAAATGAATAGGTATGGATGATATTAATAGGTATGCTAGATATTAAGTCCTACTATGCTCATACTGTACCAATCGTATGTTATTGCCCTGGTGATATATGACAGCTTAGCAGTCAGTGCCTTATAACAACAAGCATTTCTTCTCATGTGTCTGTGGGTTGTCTGGGATGGCTTTACTTCATGCTTTATAGTGGTGAGACTGGAATCCAGGTTTTAAATTGGTTTCATCTCTACTCCATATGTCTTCCCATCCCTAGACCATGTGGGACATGTTCTTCTCATGGTGATTCACAGAAGGACAAAAGGCTTGGCTTGAAACTAGCACACTTTCACTTCTGTCCATCTTCTATTAAAGCATGTCACACAACCAGGTCCAACATCAGTGGGACGTAGGAAATATGCTCTACCCATTCCAGTGTGCTGTGGGATCACATGGCAAGAGAGAGTGGAGAACTGAATAAAACAAACTGCCTCCAGTCACTATAGTAAAAACAATATAGTATTAGATTAGCTTTTCAGTCATCATGCAAACTTAATATACTACAAAGTTAGACAATCAGTTTGGTAGGAAGATAATGGTCCAGGGTATAAATGGCTCTGGCCCAAATGGTTAACCATTTGATTAATGGTAATGAATTTAATTAATGTGAAAGAAACACATTTGATTCCCAATTTTGCACTATATTCAAAGCAATTTTAGCAACATTATAATATAAATGTTAAAAAAAAGATTATATTTCAAGAAATTTAGGGAATTGGGGGTAGAACTTGTAAAATAAAAAGTAAACTGCACCATTAAGAGAAATGTAGCCATATTTAACTCTATGAAATTTGAATATTTTTCTGTGTGGCAAAAGCCAAATCAGTAAACATTTTGGGAAAATATTTTCAAAGTATATGGCAATATACATAGAAAAAATTATTAAAATTGACAGTAAATGAAACATCCAGTAGGAAAATAAACACAAGTCATAAACAGGCATTTCAGAAAAGAGCAAATTCAAATAATAAATAAACATATGAAAATAAACAGCCCCTCCATACCAAATTTTCAGAAAAATCACAGTAAAGTAAAATTGAAAACTTGCTTTACGCTCACCATATGGGCAAAAATTACCAAATGAATTATAACACCTGTTGGCAGAGATCATAGAAAAAAACAATTTTCAGATTTTAGTGGTAGAAGTATGCATTGTTGGAGGCTCTTGTGGAAATTGATTGGGCAGTAGTTGTTAAACTTAAAAACTCCTCTTCCAACTAGAAATACTGTACAATGAGACTCAATTCTATAGAAATAAAAGCAGGCATACATAAACGTGTATGTAAATTGATTTTTTTTTTTTTAGGGGAGTGTTATTCATAGATAAAAAACTGGACATCTGATAAAGGTCAGTAAGTAGGAGATTACACGAATCATGGTATATTTTTACAGTATTGTCATAGCACAATTGTACAGAATTATTTTTACACCTATGAGTAAGCAAGAATTATATGTACTATGAAGTAACAAGAAGTGGGTACAGAAGGAGAGAGGACATGCAAGGGAAGTAAGCAAGCAGACACAGTGGAATCAGTGGGAGTTTGAGCGTGATCTCAGAGTACTTAGGATACAACATACTATTTAAGAGGCATGGTATTTTGTAATTTTCCCTGGGTTTATTATAACATGGTAAACTAGTCACCAATAACAGCTGGGAAATTCATTCTGAATCCACTTATGTGACTTTCAACTCTTGGAACTTTATGTAGTTGCCAACAGGCTTGCCATAGGCTTGGTCCTTCTAGGCTCTTTGAGGCCCTGGGGTGTGCAGCAGGAGCAGAGATCAAAGAGCTGCAAAGAGTGTGCAGCAGTTCCTCAGTAGTTCAACCAGAGTTTGTATCTGGGATTGACCGTCTTATTCTCCTTAAAAGTAATTTAAGAAAAATTATAGGATTTAAGACTGAGTCCAGCTGCTTTATTTTACTGAGGAAGCATCTGGAGTCCACAGGCTACATGTCCTTTATGTTCACCTCCTTTGTGGCAGATCCTGTCTCTGCTTTGACTCTATTTATGATCCTTTGGTCAAATTTCTTTCTTTCTTTTTTTTTTTTTTTTAGTTTCCCTTATTTTGAACTTCATTTGTTTCTCAGAATTAATTACCTTCTCTTTCAAAGTAGCTACAAATGGCTATAATTTATCGAGTAGCTGTTATGTTCCAGATTCTTCCCATATGTTGCCATTAATCCTTGCAACAACACTCTAAATGTGGATAATATTGTAACTTATTGATGAAACTAGCCATAGAAAGATGCATAATTTGCTCAGGATCCCAGAGCTAGGAAATGGTGCAGAGGGGATCTGAACTGATGACAAGGCCTTCTGTTCTCTCCACTTGAGCACACTGCCTTCAACATATTCCCTGCCCCCAGTTCTAGTTGCTTTCTCTTTGGGGTGATGATGCCTGTTTTTTCTTTTAAAGCAGTAATTCTCAGCCTATGTGACTGTGGGGAATATTTCTAACAGCAAACATTTTCTCAGACCAATATCTGATAGTAGTTGTGTTCTAGTATTTATAATTACTGAGAAAATAGCTAATGACAATAAACTTGTATGAATTGAATAAAACAATGTATCTTGTAAATTAATTCATATTTGATTAATCTTATAGTACCTACAGATATTTGAAGAGAGTAGTGAACATAAATATATTCAGGCATATTATCTCATCATTTGAAAATGCCTATATATGGATTTGAATATATATGTTTTTAAGATTTTATTTATTTTAAAATTTTTTAGAAGATTTTATTTATTTATTTGTCAGAGAGAGAGAGAGAGAGAGAGAGAGAATAAGTAGGCAGAGAGGCAGGCAGAGGGAGAAGCAGGCTCCCCACTGAGCAAGGAGCCCAATGCAGGACTCGATCCCAGGACCCTGAGATCATGACCCGAGCCGAAGGCAGTGGCTTAACTGGCTGAGCCACCCCGGCGTCCCTTTATTTATTTTAGAAAGAGAGCATGCACAGGCAGAAGGGCAGGGGCGTAGAGGAGGAGGGAGAGAGACGAGCAGACTCCACTAAGAGCAAAGCCTGCCTGACTCGGCCCAAACCAAGAGTGGGATGCTCAACCGACAGACCCATCCAGGCATCTCTGGATTTGAATACTTCTAACAACAGTTTATGGGCTCCCTGAGAATCCACAGTTCTGAGTGGAAGGCTATGCTCTGTAATATATCAGCATCTGCTTTTTCTACTCTCTAAAATTATCAGCCTCCACTTTGCACTGGATGGCTCTTATCTTTATTGATCTTTGACTTATTAATTAGTTCAGTTACCAACTTCCTTTTGCATTCAATGCATGATTAGTGGCCTGATAAGATAAGTGGCCCACTCAAGATGTTAAAACAAGGTGATATTGGACCCAGTGTGTTGCTCATAAGCACTTCTTGGTCCTAGAGCAACTAGACACTGAGTACAGACTCTCCTTTCTTCTTTACCTCCCAGATTTGAGGCGACACTAAAACTTTCTTCTACCTACCTAGCCTCTTGGCAGTTCATTTCAGAGGTGTCTTTTCCCTGTGTCACTGGTCCCTGACTTGTTCACCTGGTTCATGCTATCTTTCTACCTACTATTGTCACTCTGACCAGTTCAGTTCTAACATAATTGGGTCTTTTAATTGCATAATCTATGATCTACATCAGTGTCTCTTCTTGGTTTAAATAGGTGTCATTTAAGCAGAAGCAGGAAGTGGTAGGGAGTTCTAATCTAGTGTTCATTAATCTTTGGTATGGAGCCATGCTTCCTGTTTGTCTGATCTATAATTTTAATTCAAGTGATGACTTATTAAATTGATCTACAATTTTTAGACTTTGAGTCACAGAATATTCCTAGAGGGATCCATTCATATAAGAAGACACCATGTCCAGAACTTCTGAACCCAGGTACCATCAGCCTTACCACCTGTACCATCATATGGCAGTCTGGTTTAACTCACTGTACTAAAATTCTGTTTTTGGCCCTTTCTAACTGAGTTCCAGAAGCCGACATATTTTACCTCTTTTCTCACTACCCAACACACACACACTTTACTTGCCTTGCTTTGCCTTTTCTAGTCTTCTCTAGGTGCTGACTTTTAGTGTTCTAACATACACTCACTTACCAGGAAAGTTGTGCTATTTTATATTAAACCTCCATTCTACTTGCCCACACTATGAATGAAATTGGCCATAATCCTAGAAAGTTATGCTTCATAATGTATCATAATTGAGAGCACAGCTCTGTAGGGCAGCAGTTGTCAACAGTGGGTGAGAGTAAAATTTTTCCTAGCTATAGGCCATATGGGTCAATGGGAGGACATTGATGGATATTGAATTCTTAAGAGACTTGGGTCAGAACTGAGGAAATGACTATGTTATAATTAATAAATCCAGAGTGGGTCAAGAAGAGATAAAGCCAAGTATGAACCAGCAATAAAAATTCAGGTTGTCAGATCCAAGGGAGTCAAATAAAGTAAGTGACATTTAGATATAAAGTCAGAATGTAAAGGGAAACCAAGATAGTATATGAATGGAGACTGTAACTGATTAAGCTCATGTGGGAAGAAGGACTTTTTCAGAGCCCAATTAGTAGACAGTAAAGGACCTCCAGTGGTCATGGATGGATGTGTATGCATAGTACTTAAGAATATACTAGGGGTTATGGACACTGGGGAGGGTATATGCTATGGTGAGTGCTGTGAAGTGTGTAAAACATGGTGATTCACAGACCTGTACCCTGGGGATAAAAATACATTATATGTTTATTTTAAAAAAATAAATAAATAAATAAAGAATATACTAGGAAATGCCAGTCTTCCTACCTAGTTTTATCTGCCTATCATTACCTGCCTACCAACTTAGTGCATGAATTCAATGCCAGTATGCATTGCATAGTATGCCTTGCTGTGAGTAAATAGCTATGCTTTCCTGTGAATGTTGAGGTAGGTTTTCAATGCCATAATATTCAATATATTATCTATACCTTATCACACCTCTCTGTGGTTGTGTGTGTGTGTGTGTGTGTATCTATATCTATACCTATATCTCCATATATAATAAAAGCAAGTTTTCCAAAATAGTACTTAGCATTTTTACAAGAAATTCTTTGATATATCTAATGTTTTTCTTTTTAGAAATTCTGATGGTGATTTAACAAACGGTTTCAATATCTACAAGTGTGAAACAATCTGTAGTTTAAAAAACACTACTGTAGGGACGCCTGGGTGGCTCAGTTGGTTGGACGACTGCCTTCGGCTCAGGTCATGATCCTGGGGTCCCGGGATCAAGTCCCACATCAGGCTTCCAGCTCCATGGGGAGTCTGCTTCTCCCTCTGACCTTCTCCTCGCTCATGCTCTCTCTCACTGTCTCTCTCTCAAATAAATAAAATCCTTAAAAAAAAAAAAAAAAAACCACTACTGTAGACAGGATCTGTGAAAGAAATAATAAAGCTATACTTCATTGAAATTAAAACTTTCTCGGTGAAAGATAGTATCAAGAGAATTAGAAGACAAGCCACAGTCTTCAATATTTTGAAAATATTTGCAAAAGACATACCAGATAAAGGACTCTTACCCAAAATATATGCAGAACTCAAAAAATTCAACAAGAAAATAACCCAATTTAAAAAAATGGTCCAAAATCTTCAAAAACTCACCCAAGAACATATGCAGATGGCAAATAAGTATATGAAAAGATTCTCTGCATCCTATATCATTAGGGAGATGCAAATCAAAACAACGAGATACCACTATACACCCACTCAAATGGTCAAAATCTAGAATACTGATATCGAATCCTGACATAGATATGCAACAAAAGAAACTCTCAAACATGGCTCATGGAAAGGTAGAATAGCACAGCTACTCTGTAAGACAGTTAGGCAGTTTCTTACAAAACTAAACATAGAAGAGGAGTCAAGATGGCAGAGAAGTAGCAGGCTGAGACTACTTCAGGTAGCGGGAGATCAGCTAGATAGCTTATCTAAAGATTGCAAACACCTACAAATCCAATGGGAGATCGAAGAGAAGAACAGCAATTCTAGAAACAGAAAATCAACCACTTTCTGAAAGGTAGGACTGGTGGAGAAGTGAATCCAAAGCAACGGGAAGATAGACCACGGGGGGAGGGGCCGGCTCCCGGCAAGCGGCAGAGCAACGGAGCACAAAATCAGGACTTTTAAAAGTCTGTTCTGCTGAGGGACATTGCTCCAGAGGCTTAACCGGGGTGAAGCCCATGCGGGGTCAGCGTGACCTCAGGTCCCGCAGGGTCACAGAAGGATTGGGGGTGTCTGAGGGTTGCAGAGCTTACAGGTATTAGAACGGGGAAGCCGGCTACAGAGACAGAGCGGAGGAGTGAACTCTAAACTTGGGGTTACCTTGAACCGGTTGCAGGCTCGGTGAGCTCGGAGCGTGGCCGGAGGCAGGGTGATGGGAGTAATTGGGCGCTGTTCTCTGATGGCGCACTGAGGAGAGGGACCCCGAGCTCTCGGCTCCTCCGGGCCAGAGACCGGGAGCCGCCATCTTCATTCCCGTCCTCCAGAACTCTACGGAAAGTGCTCAGGGAACAAAAGCTCCCAAAAGCAAACCCAGACAGATTACTCAGCAAGGCCCCGGGTAAGGGCGGTGCAACTACACCTGGGGCAAAGACACTTGAGAATAACTACAACAGGCCCCTCCCCCAGAAGATCAACAAGAAACCCAGCCAGGACCAAGTTCACCTACCAAGGAGTGCGGTTTCAACACCAAGGAGAGCAGCAGAATTCCGGAGGAGGAGAAAGCAAAGCACAGAACTCATGGCTTTCTCTCCATTATTCTTTAGCCTTGCAGTTAATTTAATTTTTTTTCTTTTTCAATTTTTTTCTCTTCTTCTGCTAAATTTTTTTTAACTTTTACTCTTTTCTTTTTTAACGTTTTTTTAACTAGTTCCTTTTTATATTTTTTCATTATTCGTTTTCTTTTTTTAATTGTTTCTTCTTTTTTTTTTCCTGAACTCTTTTTATCCCCTTTCTCCCCCCTCACGATTTGGGATCTCTTCTGATTTGGTTAAAGCATATTTTCCTGGGGTTGCTGCCACCCTTTTAGTATTTTACTAGCTCCTTCATATACTCTTATCTGGACAAAATGACAAGGCGGAAAAATTCACAACAAAAAAAAGAACAAGAGGCAGTACCAAAGGCTAGGGACCTAATCAATACAGACATTGGTAATATGTCAGATCTAGAGTTCAGAATGACGATTCTCAAGGTTCTAGCCGGGCTTAAAAAAAGGCATGGAAGATATTAGAGAAACGCTCTCCAGAGATATAAAAGCCCTTTCTGGAGAAATAAGAGAACTAAAATCTAACCAAGTTGAAATCAAAAAAGCTATTAATGAGGTGCAATCAAAAATGGAGGCTCTCACTGCTAGGATAAATGAGGCAGAAGAAAGAATTAGCGATATAGAAGACCAAATGACAGAGAATAAAGAAGCTGAGCAAAAGAGGGACAAACAGCTACTGGACCACGAGGGGAGAATTCGAGAGATAAGTGACACCATAAGACGAAACAACATTAGAATAATTGGGATTCCAGAAGAAGAGGAAACAGAGAGGGGAGCAGAAGGTATATTGGAGAGAATTATTGGAGAGAATTTCCCCAATATGGCAAAGGGAACAAGCATCAAAATCCAGGAGGTTCAGAGAACCCTCCTCAAAATCAATAAGAATAGGTCCACACCCCGTCACCTAATAGTAAAATTTACAAGTCTTAGTGAGAAAGAGAAGATCCTGAAAGCAGCCCGGGAAAAGAAGTTTGTAATGTACAATGGTAAAAATATTAGATTGGCAGCAGACTTATCCACAGAGACCTGGCAGGCCAGAAAGAGCTGGCATGATATATTCAGAGCACTATAACATGCAGAGAAAAACATGCAGCCAAGAATACTATATCCAGCTAGGCTATCACTGAAAATAGAAGGAGAGATGAAAAGCTTCCAGGACAAACAAAAACTGAAAGAATTTGCAAACACCAAACCAGCTCTACAGGAAATATTGAAAGGGGTCCTCTAAGCAAAGAGAGACCCTAAAAGTAGTAGATTAGGAAGGAACTGACAGAATGGGAGAAGATATTTGCAAACGACATATCAGATAAGGGGCTAGTGTCCAAAATCTATAAAGAACTTAGCAAACTCAACACCCTAAGAACAAATAATCCAATCAAGAAATGGGCGGAAAACATGAACAGACATTTCTGCAAAGTAGACATCCAGATGGCCAACAGACACATGAAAAAGTACTCCATATCACTCGGCATCAGGGAAATACAAATCAACACCATAATGAGATATCACCTCACACCAGTCAGAATGGCTAAAATTAACAAGTCAGGAAATGACAGATGCTGGCGAGTTTGTGGAGAAAGGGGAACCCTCCTACACTGTTGGTGGGAATGCAAGCTGGTGCAACCACTCTGGAAAACAGCATGGAGGTTCCTCAAAGTGTTGAAAATAGAACTACCCTATGACCCAGCAATTGCACTGCTGGGTATTTACCCTAAAGATACAAACGTAGTGATCCGAAGGGGCACGTGCACCCGAATGTTTATAGCAGCAATGTCTACAATAGCCAAACTATGGAAAGAACCTAGATGTCCATCAACAGACGAATGGATAAAGAAGATGTGGTATATATACAGAATGGAATACTATGCAGCCATCAAAAGAGATGAAATCTTGCCATTTGCGATGACGTGGATGGAACTAGAGGGTATCATGCTTAGCGAAATAAGTCAATCGGAGAAAGACAACTATCATATGATCTCCCTGATATGAGGGAGAGGAGATGCAACATGGGGGGTTCAGGGGGTAGGAGAAGAGTAAATGAAACAAGATGGGATTGGGAGGGAGGCAAACCATAAGTGACTCTTAATTTCACAAAACAAACTGAGGGTTGATGGGGGGAGGGGGGTTGGGGGGGTGGGGTTATGGACACTGGGGAGGGTATGTGCTTTGGTGAGTGCTGTGAAGTGTGTAAACCTGGCGATTCACAGACCTGTACCCCTGGGGATAAAAATATATGTTTATAAAAAATAAAATTAAAAAAAAAAATCTAAACATATTGTTACCACACAATCCAGCAATTGCTTTCCTTGGCATTTACTCAAGGGAGTTGAAAACTTGTGTCCACAGAGGTGGTGGTGGGGGAACTATAGATAGATGTTTCTAGCAGCTTTATAAATCCCAAAACATGGAAGCAATCACGATGTCCTTCTGTAGGTAAATGGGTAGGTGGCAGCTTTATAAATAATTGCCAAAACATGGAAGCAATCATGATGTCCTTCTGTAGGTAAATGGGTAAATAAATAGTATATCCATACAATGGAATATTACTCAGTACTAAAAGGAAATGAGCTATCAAGGCACGAAAAGACATGGGAGAACCTTAAGTGTATTTTGTTACGTAAAAACAGCCAGTTTGAGAAGGCTGCAAACTGTATGATTTCAACTTTATGACGTTTTGGAAAAGGAAAAACTAGAGAGAGAACAAGATCAGTGGTTGCTAGGGTGGGATGGGGGAGAGATGAATAGGCAGATCACAGAAGATTTTTTAGGATAGTAAAAATATTCTTGATGATATTATAATGATGGATATGTGTTATTATACACTTGTCCAAACCCATAGAATGTATAATACTGAGAGCAAACCTTATGGTTTAATCTGCATATTATAGACTTTGGATGATATGTTAGTGCAGGTATATCCTTGGTAAAAAATGTACCATTCTGGTGGGGAATATTTTTTTTTGAAAAATTGTTTTAGTCATTACAAATTTTTTGTTTATTCATCAACTTGTAGCTCATACAGACTATCCAATTTCTAGCTGATTAATGTCTCTCACTACTAACGTTTAAAATTTGAGAGCACTGGGGGCCTGGATGGCTCATTCGGTTCAGTTTAGGTTATGATCCCAGAGTCCTGGGATTGAGTCCCACCTCAGGCTCTGCTTAATGGGAGCCTGCTTCTCCCTCTTTTTCTGCTGCTCCCCTTGCTTGTGCTCTCCCCACCCCCATCAAATAAATAAATAAGTAAAGTCTTAATAAAATGTGAGAGCACATTCTTTTTTAAAAAATAACTCTGAGACAAATTTTTTATTACTTTATTATTAAAGTATAGTTGACATACAGTGTTATATTAATTTCAGGTGTACAACATAGTGATCTGACAATTCTATACATTACTCACTGCACACTGAGTATGGTCACCATCTGTCAACATACATTATTATGTTATTGACTATATTTCCTATGTTGCACTTTTCATCTCTGTTCCTTATTTATTTTTCAACTGGAAGTTTGTACCTCTTAATCACCTTTACTTATTTTGCGCACTCCCCTAACCCACTTCCCTCTGACAACTATCAGTTTGTTCTCTAAATATATAAGTCCGTTTCTGTTTAATTTTTTAGATTCCACATATAGATGAAATCATGTGGTATTTGTCTTTCTCCATCTGATTTATTTCACTTAGCACAATACCCTCTATGTCAATTCAGGTTGTCACAAATAGCAAGATTTCATTCTTTTTTTTTTTTTTTTTTAAAGATTTTATTTATTTATTTGACAGAGAGAAATCACAAATAGGCAGAGAGGCAGGCAGAGAGAGGAGGAAGCAGGCTCCCCGCTGAGCAGAGAGCCCCACGTGGGGCTCAATCCCAGGACCCTGGGACCATGACCTGAGCTGAAGGCAGAGGCTTTAACCCACTGAGCCACCCAGGCACCCCAAGATTTCATTCTTTTTATGGTGAGTAATATTCCATTGCATCCATTCATCTGTCAGTGGACATTTAAGTTGCCTCTATGTCTTGACCATTGGAAATAATGTCTCAATGACTACATATTAGTGTTTCTTTTCTTGAGGTAAATGCCCAGGGGTAGAAATCCTGGATTGTAGGATACTTCAATTATTAATTTTTAGAGGACCCCAATACTGTTTTCCACATTGGGTACAAATTTGCATTTCCATTGACAGTGTGTGAGGGTTCCCTTTTTTTGGCATGCTCAGAAATACTTGTTAATTCTTGCCTTTCTGCTACTAGCCATTCTCCTGGTATAAGGTGATAACTCATTTTGATTTTGATTTACATTTTCCTGATGATTAGTGATTTTAAGCATCTTTTCACATGTCTCCTGGCTATCTGTATGTCTCCTTTGGAAAAATGTTTATCCAGGTCCTCTATCCAGTGTTTTAATAGGATTATTTTCCCTCAGTGTTGAGTCTATGTGTGTGTATATTTTACACATTTTGAATATTAACTCCTTATTGGATATGTCATTTGCAAATATCTTCTTCCATTCAGTAGGTGCCTTTTTGGATGGTTGATGGTTCCTTTTGCTATGCAAAAGCTTTGTATTTTGGTGTAGTGCTAGTGTGTATTTTTGCTTTTGTTTCCCTTACCTAAGAAGAAATAACTGTACACATGTAGCTAACGCTGATTTCTAAGAGATTACCATCTGTTTTCTTTTAGGAATTTTGTGGCTCCAGGTCTCATGGTAAGGTCTTCCAATCTATTTTGAGTTTATTTTTTGTACATGGTGTAAGAAAGTGGTCCAGTTTCATTCTTTTGAGCGTTAGCTGTCTAGTTTACCAACACCATTTATTGAAGAGACTGTCTTTTCCCCATTGTAATTCTTGCCTCCTCAACTGCTTATAGGTGTGGGTTTATTTCCTGGTTCTTTATCCTGTTTCATGGATCTATGTGTCTGTTTTTATGCCGGGACCATACTGTTTAGATTATATTAGCTTTGTAGTGTATCTTGAAATCTGGGAGTGTGATATATCCAGCTGTTCTTTCTCAGGATTGCTTTGGCTATTGGGGATCTTCGTTTCCATAGAAACTTTAAGATTATTTTATCTAGTTCTATGAAAAATACTATTGGTATTTTGATAAGGATTGCACTGGATCTGTAGATTGCTTTGGATAGAACAGACACTTTAACAAGACTAATTTTTCTAATCCATAAGTATGGTATATCCTTTCATTTGTTTGTGTCATCATCAATTTCTTTTATCAATATCTTATAATTTTCAGACTATAGGTCTTTGACCTCCTTGGTTAAATTTATTCCCAGTATTTTTTGCTGTTGTTGCAATTATAAGTAGATTGCTTTTTATATTTTTTTTTCTGCTACTTCATTATATTTATAGAAATGGAATGGATTTCTGTATATTAATTGTGCATCTTGAAACTTTACTGCATTCATTTATTCTAAAGGTTAATTGGTGGAGTATTTAAGATTTTCTATATACAGTTGCAAGTAGTCACGGTTTTACTTCTATACCAATTTAGAATTTTTATTTTTTTTCTTCTGTGATTGCTGTGCCTAGAACTTCTAGTCCGATATTAAAGAAAAGTGATGAAAGTGGACATTTTTATCTTGTTCTGATCTGAGAGGAAAAAATTTTAGTTTTTTACCATTGAGAAGGATGTAGTAGTGCTATATCACATATAACCTTTCTTATGTTGAGGTATGTTTCCTACAAACCTACTTTGTTGAGAGTTTTTATTATCAATGTTGCATTTTGTCAAATGCTTTTTAAGCACCTATTGAGATAATCATAATGGTTTTTATCTTTCCTCTTGTTAAAGTGATGTATCACATTGATTAATTTGCAAATATTGAACCCTGCTTGTGTCTTTGGAATAAATTCAACTTGCTCATGGTAATAATTGTTTTAATGTATTGTTGAATTCAGTTTGCTAATATTTTGGATTTTTGCATTGATGTTTATCAGGGATTTTGGCCTTTAATTTTCATTTTTTTTTTTGAAGTGCTTTTATCTAATTTTGGTATTAGGTTAATGCCTTATAGAATGAATTAGGAAATTTTCCTTCCCCTTCAATTGTTTGGTATAGTTTGAGAATAGGTATTACTCTTTTTAAAATATTGGTAGAATTCAACTGTGAAGCCCTCTGGTCCTGAACTTTTGTTTGTTGGGAGTTTTTTGACTACCAATTCAATTTCACTACTAATAATTAATCTATTCAGTTTTCTATTTCATCCTGTTTCAGTTTTGTACAATTGTGTTTCTAGCAGCTTATCCACTTGTTCTAGGTTGTTCAGATTGTTGGCATATAATTTTTCATAGTAGTCACTTTTAATCCTTTCCATGGTGTTTCTCTGGTGTCATTTTTTCTATTTCATTTCTGATTTTTTAAAAGTACTCTTTTTTTCTTGATGAATCTAGCTAAAGGTTTATCAATTTTATTTATGTTTTCAAATAACCAGTTTTTGACCTCATTTTTCCTTTCTACTTTTTTAGTCTTTATTTCTGCTGTAGTCTTTATTATTATCTTCCTTCTACTAACTTTAGGCTTTGTTTATTCTTTTTCTAGTTCCTTTAAGTTTAGACTATTTGGGATTTTTCTTGTTTCTTGAGATAGACCTACATCACTCTAAACTACTCTCTTCAAACTGCTTTTGCTGCTTCCTAAAGATTTTGGACAATTATGTTTCCATTTTCATTCATCTCTATGTATTTTTTTGATTTCCTCTTTGACTTGTTCATTGACCCTTGGTTGTTCAGTAGCATATTTTTTAGCCTCCATGTGCTTGTGTTTTTTCAGTTTTTTTTTTCTTATAATTCTAATTTTATACCATTGTGGTTGGAAAAGATACTAGGTAAGATTTCAGTTTTTAAAAATTAATCGATGCTTGTTTTGTGGCCTAAAATGTGATCTAGCCTAGAGAATGTTCCATGTGCACTTGAAAAGAACGTGTATTCTGATGCTTTTGGATGGAATGTTCTATATATATATATATATATATATATATATATATATATATATATATCTGTTAAGTCCATTTGGTCTAACATGTTCCCAGCCACTGCTTCCTTATTTTCTGTCTGGATGCTCTATCCATTGATGTAAGCAGAGTGTTAAAGTCCCTTAATATTATTGTCAACTTCTTCCTTCCTGTATGTTAATACTTGCTTTCAATAGTTAGGTGATTCTATGGTTGTTGCATTGATATTTATAATTGTTCTATCCTCTGGTTGGACAGATCCTTTTATCATAATGTAATACCCTTCGCTCTTGTTACTGCTTTTTTTTAAAAGTCAATTTTTTGTGATGTAAGTATTGCTACCCTAGCCCCCCCCCCCCCCCCCCCCGCCGACTTTATTTGCATGGAATAGCTTATTTGATCCCTTCACTTTTAATCTGTATGTGTTTTTAGGTTTGAAGTGAGTCTTCTGTAGGCTGCATGTAGATAGCTCTTGTTTTTTACCCATTCAGTCACCTTGTGTTTTTCAGTTGGCACATTTAGTCCTTCTCTTGCTCTCTTTGTCTGTGGTTTGTTGGCTTCTGTTAATGTTACACTTTGATTTTTTTCTGTTTGTGTGTCTATGATAGTTCTGATTTGTGGTTATCATGGGGTTTATATATAACATTCTATGTGTATAGTAGTATATACTAATTTGATGGTTGCTAAAGGTTGAACACATTCCAAGAGGACATTTTTATTCCATATTCCATATTATATGTATATGAAGTCATATGTTACATGCTTCTATTTTGTATATCCTTTGACTAAATTTTGTAGATAGAATTGATTTTACTACTTTTGTGCTTAACCTCCATACTGGGTTTTTAAGTGATTAACCTACTACCATCATTATATATTTGCCTTTACTAGTGAATACTTTTCCTTTTGTAATTTCCTTGCTTCTTGTTACAGCATTTTTTCAACTTAAAGAATTTCCTTTAACATTTTGTAAGGTTTGTTTAGTGGTGATGAACTCTAACTTTTTTTGTTTGGCAAACTTTTCATTTCTCCTTATATTCTGAATGATAACCTTTTCAGGTAGGGTATTTTTGGTTGTAGATTATTTTCCTTTTCATCATATTGAATACATCACATCAGTTCCTGCTGAAAAATCAGCTAATAGCCCAATGTAGTTTCCCTTATATATAAATGTTTGCTTTTCTCTTGTTGCTTTCAAGATTCTCCTTATCTTTAATTTTTGCCATTTAATTAGGAGTCTTGGTATGGACCTCCTATGTTTATCTTTTTTTTTGATGGCCTCCATGTTTTATTTTTTAGCTGTTATTTATTCAAATAAATTATCTGCTCCCTTCTCTGTCTTCTCCTTCTGGGATCATTATAAGGGAAATGTTATTATACTCTATGGTGCCACAGAGATTTCTTAACCTATTCTCATTTTTTATTGTGTTTTCTTTCTATGAGGCTTGGTTACTTTCCATTACCCTTCTTGTTTGCTGATCCGTTCTTTTGCATCTTCTAGTTTGCTGTTAATACCCTCTAGTTTATATTTCATTTCAGTTGTTGTATTTTTCTACTCTGATTATTTTTTATATTTTCTATCTCTTTGAAGTTCTCACTGGCTCATCTACTCTTTTGTTAAGTGCAGTGAGTATTCTTAAGACCACTATTTTGAATTCTTTATCAGGCATGTTGCTCATTTCTATTTTGTTTTGCTCCTTTTCTGTAATTTTTGTTTTGTTTTGGTTTTGTTTTTTCATTTGGGTCATATTCCTCTGTCTCTGGGTTTTATCTAACTCTCTGTGTGTGTTTCTGTGTTTTAGGTAGGTCAGCTATGTATCCTAGTCTTAAATGTAGTGGCCTTGTTTAGAAGAGGTCCTGTGGTACCCTGTAAAGCAATCCCTTCTGGTCACCAAAGTAAGATGCTGGTGAGTGACTCTGATAATAGGGAAGGATATAGATATACGGGGGCTGTGGATATATGGGACATCTCTGTATCTTTATTTTATTGTAAAACTAAAATGATCTTAAAAGTAATCTTTCCAGAGGTCTGATAGTAGTGCTTTAAAAAATACTAATGCTGAGGCCTCACATGGTTATGAAGACAAAAGCACTCTAGTGATCCTAGTATAAAATGAATGTTGAAATCCCTGCATATATAGTGTAAAAGTACAGTTAAAAAGTATTTATTTTAAAATAAATCAAGAATTTAAAAATAGTGTATAATTTACTGGAACTAAAGGAAATATATTTGTACAAAAGAAAACTATTTTCTTACCATTTTCTCACAAATACTGCTTCTGGAACTTCTTTATTATTTTTTTTTTCTTAGAATTTCTGTCATGGTTCAAATCTGAAGCTTTTATTTTCTTTGGTGACTTATGTTTTTAAATTTAAGGTGGAACCTTATCTGTTCAGCTTTCAATGATTATAAATATTCTAAAGATGTCTTCTAAGCTACTGTCACAACATTAAAATTATAAATTTAACTTGTAATGATCAACTTTAAAGCAAATGACTGTCACTACTTTAGATATTCTAGGAAAATTAAGCAAACCTCCCACAATTACTCTAGAGTATATTCCCTTCTTTAACTCCCATTGACAATCTCTTTTGTTGGTAAATAAATGGCCAGAGCATTGATGAGGAATTATCTAACATCTGGTTAAATAATTGCTTAAGGAATGTTAATTGATGGAGTTATCAATTCAAGCAAAATTTTCCTATTTCACTAGAAAGATTTATAGTTGTTCTAGTCAGAGTAACTTATTCCCAGTTAATTTATTGATCAAAGATATAGATGATATGCTAATCAAAGTACTAGATGAGACAGAACTGGCAATAATTTTTAAAGTTTTGAATAACATAATATTTCAAGTGTGAGCAATGGATATAAAGCTTAACAGTGATACAATCATAGGTTTAACCAATGAAAAGCCTCACTACAGAATTTGATTTCACTGCTGGTTATGCTATAACAGGTAGTGGCAAGCTATAACTCCTGTTGTAACACTTAAGAAAAGGAAAATCATAAAATGTATTTTATCAGTACTCTGTACTTTATCCAAGTACTGATAAAATTTATATTTCCACAGACATAGGAGAGCTTTAGAAGAAAAACAAGTAAACTAAAATTCTACCAATGTATAAAATTTCCTTGGCAAATTTAGCTCACAAGGTATTATCTTCCATGGGATATTTACCTTGTCCAGAGATGGGCTGAAGATGTGGTTACCATAGGGAGGAACATTCAACTAGGGGAAACAGAAACCAGCAGAGGTTTTGATGGTTGCAAGCTGATGTGAAAGACTGAAATCTAGAGGAAACCCAAACTCCTATGATGCTTTTTCTATGAGGCATTTGAATGACTAGATAACTGGGACACTGGGGGGCTGGATTAGAGAGAGTAAGAGCCCTCACAAACTCATGGTACTTTAAAAAAAAGCTCCATCTAGAGGGAGAGGTCTGCAACAATATAGAGATGACAAAACTCCTCCTGGAGACACTTGAAACTAGAGGTAGAATGATTTTAATTAAAGCTAAACTCCAGCTTTTTATTCAATTTTAATTTAAATATAGTGGACATACAATATTACATTAATTTCAAGTGTACCACATAGTGATTCGACATTTATATACATTACAAAATGCTTACCGCGAGAAAAGTAGTTAATATCGATCATCATACAATGTTATCAAATACTTCTTACTATTTTTCCTATGCTGTACTTCACATTCCCATGACTTACTTATTTTATAACTGGAAGTTTATACCTCTTGATCCCTTTCACCTATATCACCCATCCCTATAGCTCCAGCCCCTCTGGCAATCAGTGGTTTGTCCTCTGAATTTATGAGTCTTTTCCTGTTTTGTTTGTTCATTTCTTTTTTTCAGATTCCACATCTGAGTGAAATTATACAGCATTTATCTTTCTCTGTCTGACATTACACTTAGAATGGTACCCTCTAGGTATGTCTGTGTTGCTGCAAATGGAATGATTTTATTCTTATTTATGGCTGAGAAATATTCGTGTGTGTGTGTGTGTGTGTGTGTGTGTGTGTAAAATGTGTATATATTCACAATATATTATCTACCCATGAATGAACACTTAGGATGCCTCCATATCTTGCTAATAATCTTCAGTGAATGTAGGTGTGTATATATCTTTTCAAATTAATGTTTTGTTTTCTTCAGGTGAATACCCAGCAGTGGAATTGTTGGAGTATGGTATTTCTATTTTTAATTTTTTGAAGAACTTCCTTATCTTTTTCCATATTGGCTGCACCAACTTACATTCCCAAGAAGAGCGCACAAGGATTCCTTTTTCTCCACATCCTTGCTAACATTTATTATTTCTTGTTCTTTTGATACCAGTTATTCTGACTCAGGCGATACTTCATTATGGTTTTGATTTGCATCTCTCTGATGATTAATGAGGTTGAGCATTTTTTTTTTTTAAGATTTTTTTATTTGACAGAGATCACAAGTAGGCAGAGAGGCAGACAGAGAGAGAGGAAGGCAACAGGCTCCCCGCTGAGCAGAGAGCCTGATGGCGGGGCTCAATCCCAGGACCTGGGATCATGACCTGAGCCGAAGGCAGAGGCTTTAACCCACTGAGCCACTCAGGCGCGCCGGGCATTTTTTTTTTTTTTCCCCCATGGGTCTGTTGGCTATATGTAACTTTTCTTTGGAAAAATGTCTATTCAGGTCCTCTGCCCATTTATCAGTTGGATTTTGTGTGCATATGTTTGTGTGCATTGAGTTCTAAGTTTTTAGATATTTTGGATAATAACTCCTGAGTGGATATATCATTTGCAAATATCTTCTCTCATTCAGTAGGTTTCCTTTTTGTTTTCCAGTGGTTTCTTTTACTGTGAAAAATCTTTTTAGTTTGATGTAGTCCCAATTACATAGTTTTGCTTTTATTGCCCTTGCCTGAGGAGACAGATCACAAAAATATTCTTAAGACCAATATCCAATAGTATAATTGCCTATATTTTTGCTTAGGAGTTTTAGGATTTCAGGTCTTACATTTAGGTTTAATACATTTTGAGTTTGTTTTTGTATGTGGTATGAGAAAGTGGTTGAGTTTCAGGCTCTTGTTCGTAGCTGCCCAGTATTCCTAATACCACTCACTTTTCCCCATGTTATATTCTTGCCTCCTTTGCCATAGATCAATTCACCATGCAAGCGTGGGTTTATTTCTGGGTTCTCTATCCTGTTCTGTTAATCTATGTGTGTCTTTTCTAGTAGAACTGTACTGTTTTGATTACTATAGCTTTGTAATAGAGTTTGAAATCTGGGAGTGTGATACATCCAGCTTTGTTCCTTTTTCTCAAGAGTGCTTTGGCTATACAAATTTTAGGATTGTTATAGTTATGTCAATGATGCTATGTTATTTTGATAGGGATTACACAGAATTCATAGGTTACTTTGGGCAGTGTGAGCATTTAACAATATCAATTCTTCCAATCCATAAGCATGGTGGTCCCCCCCCATTTATTGTGTCATCATGAATTTCCTTTATCAAATGTCTTATAGTTTTGAAAGTAGAGAACTTTCACCTCTTTGGCTTAATTTATTCCTAGGTATTTTATTATTTTTGCTGCAATTGTAAATGAGATTGTTCCTTAATTTCTCTTTCTAATATTTTGTTATTAGTGTGTAGAAATGCAATAGATTTCTGCATATTTTTTTATCCTACAACTTTACTGGATTTATTAATTCTAATAGGTTTTTGGTAGAGTCTTTAGGGTTTTCTATGTATAGTATTATGTCATCTGTAAATAGTGACAGTTTTACTTCTTTCTTACTAATTTGGATGACTATTATTTCTTTTTCTTGTGTGTTCTTACGTGATTGCTGTGGCTAGGACTTCCAGGACTCTGCTGAATAAGAGTGACGAGAGTGGCCAAACTTTACTTTTCCTGATCCTAGAGGAAAAGCTTTCACCACTAAGTAAGCTAACTGGTGGGTTTTTCACACATAGCCTTTATTATGTTGAGGTATGTCTCCCTTTCAACCCACTTCATTGAAAGTTTTTATCACGAATGACTGAATTTTGTAACATTATTTTTCTGTGCCTATTGAGATGGTTATATGATTTTTATCTCTGATTTTGTAAATGTGATATATCATGTTGATTTGCAGATGTTGAATCCTCCTTACATCCCTAGAATAAATCCCCCTTGATTATGATGAATGATCCTTTTAATGTATTAAACTGGATTTGCTAAGTTTTGTGATTTTTGCCTCAGTGTTCATCAGGGAAATTGGCTTTTAATTCTCTTATTGTAGTGCTTTTGTCTGCTCTTAGTATCAGGATAATGCTGGCTTGGCAAGGTGAATTTGGAAGTGTTCCTTCCTTATTTTATTTTTTTGGTAATAGTTGACAATAGGCACTTTGAATGTTTGGTAGAATTTATCTGTGAAACGATTGGTCTTGGAACTTTGTTAATAGTTTTTTGATTACTAATTTCATTACTAGTAATAGGTCTGTTCATGTTTTCTACTTTCTAATTCAGTCTTGGAAGATTGAGTTTTTCTAGGAATTTACCCATTTCTTTTAGGTTATTTACTTTTTTTGGTATAAATTGTGTCCTCTTACAATCCTTGGTATTTCTGTGATGTCAGTTTTAACTTTCATTTCTTAGGTTATTTGAGTACTCTGTCATTTTTTCTTGATTAGTCTACCTAAAGGTTCATCAATTTTATCTTTTCTTTTTTTTCTTTTTTTTTTTTAAAGATTTTATTTATTTATTTGACAGAGAGAAATCACAAGTAGTCAGAGAGGCAGGCAAAGAGAGAGGAGGAAGTAGACTCCCTGCTGAGCAGAAAGCCCGATGTGGGGCTTGAACCCAGGACCTGGGATCATGACCTGAGCCGAAGGCAGAGGCTTTTACCACTGAGCCACTCAGGCGCCCCAATTTTATCTTTTCAAAACAAGTTTTTTGTTTCATTCATTTTTTTCTATTTTTTTCAGTCTTCATTTTACTTATTTTCACTCTTTTTTATTTCCTTCCTTCTACTAACTTTAGGCTTTCTTTTTCTTGTTCTATTAGGTGTAAGATAAGATTATTTATCATGTTTTTTCTTGTTTCCTGAGGTAAGCCTGTATTGCTATAAACTTCTCTCTTGGAACTGCTTGTGCTCTGTCCCAAAGAACTTGGAACATTGTATTACCCTCTTCATTTGTCTCAAGGTATTTTTTGATTTTGTTTGATTTCTTTATTGACTCATTGGTTGTTAATAGCATGCTGCTTAGTTTCAAGTTTCTTGTAATTGATTTATTTCTAGTTTTGTAACATTGTAGTAGGAAAATATGCTTGATAAGATTTCAATCTACATAAATTTATTTACTTATAAATTTATTGAGACTTTTTTGTGGTTTAGAATGTGATCTATTCTAGAGAATATTTCTCAGCCATAAATAAGAATGTTCTATATATACTTGAAAAGAATGTGTATTCTGCTGCTTTAGGTTGGAATGTTCCGTATATCTATTAAGTAAATCTGATCTAATGTTTCCTTATTCATTTTCTGTCTGGATGATGTATTCATTAGTGAAAGTAGGGTGTTAAGTTCCCCTAATATTATTGTATTGTTGTCATCCTCTTCCTTAATATGTTAATATTTGCTTTGTAGTGCTCCTATTTTGGGTGCATAGATACTTACAACTGTTATATTCTCATGTTGGATTGACCCTTTATCATTATGTAATGCCCTTTTTTTTGGTAAAGATGTATTTATTTATTTAACACAGAGAGAGAGAGATCACAAGTAGGCAGAGAGGCAGGCAGGGAGAGAGGGGGAGAAAGCAGGTTCCCCGCTGATCAGAGAGCCTGATACGGGGCTCGATCCCAGGACCCTGGAGTCATGACCTGAGCTGAAGGCAGAGGTTTAACCCACTGAGCCACTCAGGCACCTCTATGTAATGCCCTTCCTTGTCTCTTATTACAGTCTTTGTTTTAAAATGTATTTTTTCTGATATGAATATTGCTACCTTAGCTTTCTTTTCTTTTCTACTTGCTGTTATTCTCTTTTTTCCCATCGCTTCAGTCTGTATGTATTCTTGTAGGCATATGCAGATTGGTCTTATTTTATTATCCATTCATTCATACCATGTCTTTTGATTATTTAATCTATTTACATTTGAAGTAAATATTGATAGGCGTATACTTACTGCATTTTGTTAAGTGTTTTCTAGTTGTTTTTATAGTTCTCAGTTCCCCTTTTCTCTTGTTCTCTTTCCGTGTGATCAGATAATTTTTTGTACCTATTATAGGTTTTTGGTTTGTGGTACCAAAGTTTACATATAACACCCTATGTGTATAGCAGTCTATTTTTTTTTAACTTTACACAGATTTTTATTACACAGAGGTTGTCACATATTTGGATGCTTCTCTACTTTGTACATAATTATTCTTGCTCTCCACAGAAAGGTATAGCAGTCTATTTTAAGTAGATGGTTACTTAAGTTTGAACACATTTTGAAATCTCCACATCTTTTTATCTTCTGCATTATTGATGTCATATTTTATATCTTTTATTTTGTATCCCTTAACTAATTGTTGTAGATATAATTGATTTTACTACTTTTGTCTTTTAACCTTCATACTAGCTCTATAAGGGGTTGATGTACTACCTTTACTATATGTTTGCTTTTACCAGTGAAATTTTTTCCCCATAATTTTCCTTTACTTATGTCCTTTTCTTTCCTGTTTAAAATAATCTTTTTAACATTTCTTGTGAGGTCCACTTAGTGGTGATGAGCTCTTTGTCTCTTCTTCAATTCTGAATAACTTCCAGATAAAATATTCTTGATTTTAGTTTTTTTTTTCTCCTTTCAGCACCTTAAACATATCCTGCCACTTCCATCTAGCCAAAGTTTCTGCTGAAAAATTTGCTAATAGTCTTATGGGTGTTTCCTAGTGTGAACCTGTTTGCTTTCATTTTGCTGCTTTTAAGATTTTCTCTTTATTGTTAATTTTTGACATTTTAATTATTATGTGTCTTGGTGTATATCTGTGTTCTAGACCTGGATGCCTATTTCCTTCTCCAGGTTAGGCAAATTTTCAGCTATTATTCCTTCTAATGTGTTTTCTCTATTTCAACTATGCTCCTTTCTCTCTCACTCTCTTCCCTTTTGGTACTCCTATAATATGAATGTTAATATGGTTGATGTCATCCCAGAGTTCCCTTAACCTATCTTCATTAAACAAAATAATTTTTTGCTGTTCTAATTGGGAAATTTCTGGTATTTTATCTTCCAAATTTCGGATGTTTTTCTGCATTCTCTAACCTGCTGTGTATTCCATCTAGGGGCTTTTTTTTTAAACATCAGTTATTTTATTCTTTGGCTCTGGTTATTTTTATTCTCTTTTTTGAAGTTCTCACTGTGTTCATCCACTCTTCTTTCGTGTTCAGTGAGCATCTTTATAATCATTACCTTGATGTCTTTATCAGGTAGGTAAGTTATCACTGATTTGTTCTTTTTTTTTAGGTTTTGTCTTGTTCTTTTGTTTTGAACATATTCTTCAGTCTCCTTAATTTGTCTGTTTCTATATTAGGTAGTTCAGCTATGACTCTTGGTCTTAAAGATAGTGGTTTTATGTAGAAGGCATCCTGTGGGGCCCCAAAGTGCCATCCCTTCTGGTCATGAGAATCCAGTGTTCCAAGGCTATCTTCTGTGTAGGCTTCATGTGCCTCCTATTGTAACTTGGCTATAACTACTATAGGTGTACAGGGGGACAGGGCTTCCCACCACCCCATGGCTGGCTGAGAGATCTGGCTATGGTTGATGTGAGCACACTGGTGGGTAACATTAGCATTCAGGGTGGCTGGCTATAAGTGCCAGTTGTCACTGTTGGAGGCATGATAGTGTGCAGAGGTGCCCCTTCTCCAGCAGAACCTCCTGTTGGAGGGAGGCACCTACCTAGGCAAGCAGGTTCAATGGAGAATGCTAGGGTGAGGTAAGCAGTGCTAACAATGTAGATAAGAAGTGTCAGAACTGGTGCCTGCCAGCATTGAGCCATCTAGGCTGAAGGACAGAAAGAAAAATGGCTTCCACCTGAGTCTGTTCCCTGATAAATTTCCTACCAATCCCTGACCCTTTGTCATATGACCTACAATTACTCAGTAAATCTTAACCTATGGGCCAGGTGCTTTTCAAACTGCCTCTGTGCTGGTTCTGAGGAAGTAAGATTGTAGATAAGAGTAGAATCTCTATTTCCTATAGGACTCAGGCTCTCCTGGAAGTAAGTCTGGCTGATTTTTTAGTTTTTTCTTTATTGAAGCATAGTTGACACATAGTTACATTGGCTTCAGGTGTACAACATAGTGATTCAACTAATCTACTCATCATTACTATGTTTACCACAAGTGTTGCTACCATCTGTCACCATACAACACTATTACAACCTGATTGACTATATTACCTATGCTGTACAATTCATACCCGTGACTTACTTACTCCATAACAGGAAGCCTTTACCTCTTACTCCCCTTCACCTACTTTGCCCAATTCCCCTCCAGCTCTGCTCTCTGGTGACCACCAGTTACTTCTTTGGATTTATGGATCTGTTTCCACTTTGTTCATTCTTTTTTAAAAGATGCTACATAAAGCTCCAATAATATCCATTTATCATTGTCTGACTTATTTCACTTAGCATCATACCCTTTAGGTCCATCCATGTTACCACAAGTGGCATGATTTCATTTTTTATGGCTGATCAATATTTTGTCACATACACACATATCCCACATCCTCTGTCCATTCATCTATTGATGGATACTTAGGGTTGCTTCCATATCATGGCTATTGTAAATAATGCTACAGTAAACATAGGGGTGGATATATCTTTTCAAATTAGTGGGTTTTTTTGGGGGGGGAGGGGTAAATATCCAGTGGTGGAATTACTAGATTGTATAGCATTTTCATTTTTAATTTTTTGAGTAATTTCTATACTGTTCTCCACAGTGGCTCTACCAATTTACATTCTCACTAACAGTGAGTAAGGGTTCCTCTTTCTCTATATTTTTGCCAACACTTGTTTTCTCTTAATTTTTGATACTAGCCATTCTGACTTGTGTGAAGTGGTATCTCATTGTGGTATTGATTTGCATTTCTCTGACAATTAGCGATATTGAGCATCTTTTCATGTGTCTACTGACCACCTGGTATGTCTTCTTTGGAAAAATGTCTATTCAGGCCTTCTGCTCACTTTTTAATTTTTAAGTATTGGATACAATCTTTGTACATTTTGGATATTAACCCTTTATTGGTTATATCATTTGCAACTATCTTCTCCCACTCAGTAGGTTGCCTTATTGTTTTGTTGTTGGATTCCTTTGCTGTGAAAAAGCTCTTTATTTTGATGTAGTCCCAATAATTTATTTTCGCTCTTGTTTTCCTGACCTAAGGAGAGCTATCCATAAAAATGTTACTAAAGATGGTATCTAAGAGATCACTGCCTATGTTTTCTTTTAGGAGTGTTCTGGTTTCAAGTCTCACATTTAGGTCTTTGTTTTCAGTTTATTTTTCTGTATAGTATAAGTGGTTCAGTCTCATTCTTTTGCATGTAGCTGTCCAGTTTTCTCAAAACCATTTATTAAAGACTGTCTTTTCCCCATTGTATATTCTTGGCTCTTTTGTCACAGATTAATTGACCATATAGGTATGGGTTTATTTCTGGGCTATCCTGTTCCATTAATCCGTGGATATGTTTTTGTGCAAATACCATACTATTTTGATAATTATAACTTGTAGTGGATTCTGAAATCTGGGATTGTGATATGTCCAGCTTTGCTGTTATTTCTCAGAGTGTTTTGGTTATTAAGGGTTCTTTGTATTTCCATAGACACTTCAGGATTATTTGTTCTAGTTCTATGAAAAATGTTATTGGTGTTTTGATAGAGATTACATTGAATCTGTAGATAGCCTTGGGTAGTCTGAATATTTTAACAATATTCTTCTGTCCATGAACATGGAATAAGTTTTGATTTGTGTTGTCTTCAATTTCTTTCACCAATGTTATAAAAAATTTCAGAGTACAGGACTTTCACCTCTGTGGTTAAGTTTGTTTCTGGACATTTTATTCTTGATGCAATTGAAAATGGAATTGTTTTTCTAATCCTCTTTCTGCTACTTCATTGTTTGTGTAGAAATGCAGCAGATTTCTGTATGTTATTTTGTATTCTGTAAATTTACTGAATTCTTTATTACTTTAAATAGTTTTTCAAGGGTGTTTTCAGGTTTTCTATATATGGTATCATGTTGTCTGCAAATAGTGAAAATTTTATTTCTTCCTTACCAATTTATTTCTCTTTCTTGTGTTAGTGTTGTGGTTAGGTCTCCCAGTACTGTGTTGAATAAAAGTGGAAAGAGTGGACATCCTTGTTTTTGGCCTTAAAGGAAAAGCTCTTAGTTTTTGACCACTGAGTATAATGTGAATTTCTCATATATGGCCTTAATTATATTGAGGTGTATTCCCTTTGAACACACTTTGTTGAGAGTTTTTATTACGAGTAGCTGTTGAATTTTTTAAAATGCTTTTTCTGCCTCTATTCAGATGATCATGTGATTTTTATCCTTCATTTTCTTAATGTGATGTATCATATTGATTGATTTGCAGATACTGTCCCATCCTTTTTTCCTGGAATAAATATTCAGCAGTCTGTATTAACTTGGCAGTTGCTGAAGTTTGAACAGATTATAAAATAACTTTTTTACCCACCCTATAGTTGTATTTTACATCTTTTATTTATAGTTTATCCTAGTTATGGCCTTTTTCACTTTATGCAACTCCCTTTAACATTTCTTATAAGGTCGTTTTAGTGGTGATGACCTCTCTTAACTTTGCCAGGTAAAGAGTTTCCCAAAGAAAAATTATCTTTCAGAATAGAAGGAGAGGTATTCTTGGGGTAGGAATTTTTCTTTCAGCATTTTAAATATATCCTTTCTGGTCTATAAAATTTCTGCTGAAAAATCAGATGGACTTATTGGGTTTCTCTTGTATGTAATTTTTGCTTCTCTCGTTGCTTTTAAAATTCTTTCATCTTTAACCTTTGACATTTTAGTTATTATGTGTCTTTGGTGTGGACCTCTTGGGTTCATCTTGTTTAAAACTTTCTGTGCTTCTTGAAACTGGATGTCTGTTTCCTTCTCCAGGTTAAGAAAGCTTTCAGCTATTATTTATTCCAATAAGTTTTCTACTCCCTTCTTTTTTACTTTGGTGACCCCTATAATGCAAATGTTTGTTTGCTTCATGTTGTCCAAGAGATGCCTTAAACTATCTTCATTTTAAAAAATTCTTTTTCTTTTTGTTGTTCAGCTTGGTTCTTTCCATAACTCTCTTTCAGATCCCTGATCCATTCTTCTGCATCCTCTTATCTAGTGTATTTTAAAATTTCAGTTATTGTATTCTTTAAATTTGGTCCTTTTTGTCTGTTTTATATCTGTTAAAGTTGTCATTTAGTTTTTCCATTCTTGTCTCAAGTTTAGTAAGTATTTTATGATTATTAAATGCTATCAGGTGTATTGCTTATCTCTATTTTATTTAGTTCTTGGTCAGAGATTTTTATCTTCTGTCATATGGAGCATATTCCTCTATTTACTTTACTTGGCTTTCTGTGTTTTTCTATGAATTGGGCAGAACTGCTCCTTCTTAACTTGAATGTTCTTGTGTGTGGTCATTTCCAGTGTAGACTGTGCCTGGTGAAGAGGCTGGCTACCTGGATCTGTGTAGTATGGACAGGGTCCCAGGGCACTCCTTGCTGAGACTGCCTTGGTGGGATGGCCAGAGCTGTCCCAGGGCTCTCTGCACTGAGGGTGCTCTTGCAGGAAAGCTGAAGTGGGTACAAGCTGGGAGGACCTAGGGCTTTCCACACAAGTACTCCCCTGGGGCTCTCCAAACAGGGTGTCCTGGCATAACAGCTGAAGCTGAAGTTGGTATGAGCAGAGATATCCCAGGGTGCTTAGCACAGGGATGCACTAGTGGGGTAATTGGGGCCAAGACAAATATGGGCTTGGGTCTTCCAGAGCACTTTGCCCTGGAGGTCCCTTAGCAAGCCATCTGAAGCCAGAGTGGTGAGCCTGGAGTGCTTTGAGATACTCTGTGTCTGTGTCAACTTGGCATGATGGCTAGAGATATGGTGAGTGCTGACCAGGGGTGTCTAGTGTGCTGTGCTAAGGGTGATGAGTTCATAGAGACAGTAGGCTGGCTAGGGCTCTGGATGCTCTTCCTGTTTAGGCTATCAGTGGAGGAGGAACTCTGGCAACCTGGAGTGAGTTTCAGCAGCTCCTCTGTGGCAAAGTTCTAAGGCTAGTTCCTTTATACTGTAGTTGTATTTTTAAATAACAGCTATCCTCCACTCCCCATTCAGGGCTGACGTGGGCTACAGGTCTGGTGCTCACTGAGATGACCCGCCAGACAAAGCACCTGGAACACTGCCCTTGTGTGCACTATGAAGGTGGAGGGTAGACTAAACCATATGCTCTCCAGCCCTTTTGACCTGGGGAGAGTTTAAACAGCTCTCCTGTCATTGGGTGTACTAGGGCTGGATATTTTATATCTTCGTCTTTTAAACCATGACTTTTCTATGCCCCGGCACAAATGAATCTGCTTATGGTTCCTCAGTATTATTCTTCTGTACTGCAGTTTGCAGCATTGGTGATGGGGGTGGGGGGAATTCCTTTTGTTGCCAGGTCTCCTCTTTTTTGTTATTCTCTGTGTGGTCTCTCTCTTTTGTGCAGAAGCAGTTTAGTCAGCCCTCAGCCTTTCTTCAGGAGAAATTGTATAAAGATGCATAGATTTGTTATATCTGTGGAGAAGGTGAGTTCATGGTCTTCCTACATTACCATAAACTCTGATGATTTTCAAAGCTACTTGTTATTGGGGCTCTTTTTCCTGGTATAGATTCCCAGTTCAGAGGTTCCCAATGTGGAGCTTGAATCCCTCATTCCTCAGGGGGACTTTTTATTCTTATGATATCCCATCTGCTAGTGGGTTTCCACTAGACACTTTTCAAACTGCTATTTTTTTCACTGGATCTCAGGGTTAGCAACATTGCCTGTGAGGCCTCCGAGAGGTGAATCTCAGTTTCCTTTAGCACTTTGGAACCCCTAGACATCAGGCCCCTTTGTTTTCTAAGCCAGATACTCTGGAGACTTAGCTCTCTATTATAGTCTCAGGGAATGGGGTGCCTGTGTAGGGCCTCCTCTGGGAGAAGCACCTGTCTGGTGAGATCCCTCCCTATCACATCAGGGATGGTGTTTTTTTTTGTTTTGTTTTTGTAAGACCATGTCTCAGCCTCTTTTATCCATTTGATGTGGCCCTTTTATCTTTTGTTGTGGAGATTTTTTTCAGAGGGAAATAATCCATTTGTAGCTGGAGATTTGGTGTGTTTATGGGAGGGGATGAGTTCAGGATCTTTCTATAAACCCAGCTTTGCCTAAGCTCAATTTCTATTAGGATAGTTAAGGTTAGCCTCTTAACTCATCTGCTCAGAACAAAAAAGGGTTTACCTTTCCTGGAAAAAGTAAACCACTTTCCTTTTTAAAAAATATTTTATTTATTTATTTGTCAGGGAGCTTCAGGCAGAGGGAGAAGGAGGCTCCCCACTGAGCAAGGATTCTGGGATCATGACATGAGCTGAAGGCAGACCTTTAACTGACTGAGCTACCTAGGCTTCCCAGGATCACTTTTAGACATTTTTTTTTTTTAATACGTATGATGTCTACTACATAATATAAAAATCAAAAGACTTGTGAAGAGGCAAGAAAGTGTATTTCATAATTTGGGAAAATATCAATAAAAGCAGATACACATATATTCTCATACTTGATTGACAAAGAAATAGGAGAAAAGATTGACAAAAAAGCAAATATTTTATAACTAAAATATTTAAGATTTTAAATGTGTTTCAACATTAGCTTGAATAAGACAAAAGACCTGCTTATGGAACTCAAGGGCAGGTCAATAAAAGAAACTGAAGCACAAAGAGAAAATAACTAAACAACAAAACATATGCAACATAATACAGGGATACAGACAAGTGGTTTAATAGGTTTATAACTGGAGTATCAAAAAAAAAAAGATGAGCTACAGCATGGCACAGAAGCAATATTTTGAAAGGTAACTAAGATGTTTCTACAATAGATACAAGACACAAACCCACATATTCAAGAATCACAAAAAACAGAGCACCAAATACAAAGAAAACTGCTAAGCACAGGTAATGGAAGGTGATGTGCAGTTTACACTTCATCAGCCAGAACTGGTCAAATGAACACACATCAAAGCAAGTGTTTAAGAAAGGAAAGGATGATAAAATATTGGTGACAACAATGAACCTCCACGTGCATTTTACTGTACAGTTTTAATCTCACTGAATCTGTCCCTTTTGGAATCTTTTTTATAGTCACCTATATTTGATTTGTGTGTTTAGGAATTAAATATGAATTTGGTAAATTTCAAAAAGATGAATTGTTGTAGCCTTTACTTTTCAAGCACTTGTCTTCTGCTAGGTCACTGAGGTATTCAGTCAGTCATTGCCAGAATCCTTGGACTCACCTTCTCCCCTTTCTGAATTTTCTATGGTGCTGCCATTTGGAAATAGTGAAGTAAAAGGCTATGCCAGTGTTGCTAATTACTATATATTATTTCAATTATTTGTCACCTATTAATTGTCATGCTCTGGGTTAGGTTCCAGAGACAAAGTTATTGTGAATTTTATGTTATTTGGGAGGGAGACAATTTAAAAAATAAGTAAAATATATATTATTGGGTAATAAGCCTGGAAGGGAAAATGGAGGGTTGTGGTTTAAAAATGGAAGCCATGGAAACATCACTAAGAAGGTGACATCTGAAGATAGTAGGGAGTAAACAAGGAAGCTTTTTGAGGAGGAAAAAAAATTTGAGGTTGCAGAGATGGCAGGTTGAAAATCCCTGCAGTAGGTACATGTGTGTTTGATGTGCTCAAAAAAGAATAAATCAGCAAATGTGACAGTAGGGGAAGGAACAGGATGTGCTGGGAAAGAGGGGGTATTGGAGGTGAGGTCAGAGAGGCAATGCAAGCCAGGCACTGGGGTGGGGGTGGGGTTGGTGGGGTTGGTGAGGCTGGTGTGATATTGAAATTACTGGTTTTTTGTTCCGGGTTATATTGGAACCCATTAAAAGATTTAATACAGGTGACATAATCTGAATTAAATTTTAACAAGATTACTCTGACTTATGTGGAAACTAGATTGAAAAGGAACCAAAACAGAAGTGGATTCAACAGGTAGGAAACAATTGAAATAATGAACGAGGGTGGTGGTGTGGACAAAGTAGGAATAGTGGACATTGGCAATGTTGATTTCCTTCAATATTTGAAGATTGTGGTAATGAATGTGCTTATAGAGATAGGTGTGGGTATGAGAGAAAGAGGGAATTGTGTAACTCTAAGGTTTTTGGCTGAATAATTAAAATGAGGAAATACCATGATAAATAAGGAAGAGATTGGAAACTTAATCTCGGATTTGTTAACTGCCAACTCAAATGGCAGTTAACAAACTGCCAGTTAACAGACACCTCTCAGGTGTCAGAGAGGCAGTTGGATACAGGAGTTTGAATTGGTGTGTGTGTGGTAGGGGGTGGCTTTTAAGAAATGCTGAAAGGAGTTCTTCAGGTTTCATAAAAGAATGCTAATGAGTAACATGAAAACATACACTGGGAACTATAATCAAATTCAGAATACTTGAATATTGTAAAATGATGGTGTATTTAACTACTGAACTAGTATAAGCCACTAATATAAAGGTTAAAGGACAAAACATTAAAAATAACTACATCTATAATAATTTGTTAATGGACACAATATCAAAAGTAAATTGTGACATTAAAAACAATTAGTGAAGGGCGCCTCAGTGGCTCAGTGGGTAAAAGCCTCTGCCTTCGGCTCAGGTCATGATCTCAGAGTCCTGGGATCAGGCCCCGCATCGGGCTCTCTGCTCAGCTGGGAGCCTGCTTCCCCCTCTCTCTCTGCCTGCCTCTCTGCCTACTTGTGATCTCTGTCAAATAAATAAATAAAATCTTAAAAAAAAAAATAAAAAAACAATTAGTGAAAGTAAAAGGCTAGTTTTTTTTTTTTTTAATGAGAGGGACACTAAGTTATCAATGTCAAATAGATTATTATAAGATGTTTTATATAAACTTCATGGTAACCATAAAGCAAAACCCTACAGTTGATACACAAACCATACATAAAATCATCAATTCACACAGGAAAATGCAAGAGAGGAAGAAATGAACAAGAGAATTACAAGGAAGCGGCCAGAAAACAATAAGATAGCATTAATAAGGCCTAACCTATCAATAATTAATTTTAAAGTAAATAGATTAAATTCTACAATCAAAAGGCAAAGTGGCTGAATGGTTAAAAGACAGGATCCAACTATATGATACCTATAAGAGACATAAAAAGATATTATATGCAAATGGAAAACAAAAGAGACCAAGGGTGAATATATTTATATCAGACCCAATAGATGTTAAGTAAAAAAAAATGTAACAAGAGACAAAGGTCACCATATCATGGTAAAGGGATTAACTTACAAGAGGATATAATAATCATAAAAATATATGCACCCAACATCAGAGCACCTAAATATATTAAGGAAATACACATAGATATAAAGGGAGAAATTGACGAATATACGATAATAGGGAACTTTAATACCAAACTTACAATAATGGATAGATCATTCAGACAGAAAATCAATAAGGAAAATTGGACTTGAAATATACTTTAGACCAAATGGACCTAAGCTCTATAGAGAACATTCCATTCAACAGCAGAATACACATTCTTCTCAAGTGCACATGGTACACTTTCAAGGACAGAGCATATACTAAGTCAAAATCTTACCAAGTGTCTTTTCTGACCACTATTATCTGAAGGAAGAAAATAGAAAATTCACAAATATGTAGAAATTAAACAGGACATTCCTGAAAACCATATCTTGACAATGGTCTCAGCAGCATTTTTTTGGATAGGACACCAAAGCCCAAGCAAAGGAAGTGAAATGAACCAGTTGGGACTACATCAAATTAAAAAGTTCTGTAGAACAAAAGAATCAGAAAAATGAAAAGGTAACCCATAGAATGGGAGAAAATATCTGCAAATCATATGGTTGATAAGGAGTTGATATCCAAAATACAGAAAGAACTCATGAGCATCAGTAGCAAATCAAATAACAAACCCACAGAAGACACACAAATGACCAGCAGGTTCATGAGAAGGTGCTGAACATTACTAATCTTGAAGAAAATGCAAATCAAACCCCCAATGAAATACTACTTCATATCTGTTAGAATGGGTAGTATCAAAAAGACAAGAAGTAACAAGTGTTGGGTAAAGATGTGGAGGAAAGGGAACCTTTATGCAAGTGTCCATTGACAGAGGAATGGATAAAGAAAATGTAATTATATATAGACACAGACACACATACAGATAGATATGATAAACATAATGGAAAGCCATTTGGCCATAAAGAAGGAAATAGTGCTATTTGCAACAACATAGATGGACCTTAGGGCATTATGCTCAATGAAATAAGTCAGAGAAAGACATACCTTTTTGTTGTTGTTGGAAACATTGGAGTATATAATACAGTACTATCAACTATACTCACCAACTATACTCACCATGTTTTACATTAGATTCTCAGGCCTTACTCATTTTATAGTTGCAAGTTTGTACACTTTTACCAATCTCCCTTTTTCTCCTACCTCCCCACCCCTGGCAATAACTTTTCTACTCTATTTCTACGAGTTTGACTTTTTTTGTTTTGTTTTGTTTTATTCTACATATAAGTGAGACCATAAGGTATATTACTCATAGAAATAGAATGGTGGTTGCCAGGGGTTGGAGGAAATAGGAGATGTTAATCAAAGGGTATAAACTTAAGTTATAAGTTCTGGGGAACTTATATGGCACGGTGTTCATAGTCAATAGTAGTGTATTATATACCCAGTTGCTGGGAGAGTAGATTTTCAGTGTACTCACCACACATACAATTAGGTGAGGTGTTAAACTTATTGAGGGAATCTTTTTACAATATATACATATATGAAATCATCACATTGTGTACCTTAAACTTATAATTGAAATAGAACACTATATATCTCAATAAAGAGGGGTGGGAGGGAGGAAGCAGATTAGAGAAAAGGAATTAAAAAGGGAGTATGTTGTGAAGAAAGTGCTTCAAATAGAAGGGAGTAGTTAACTCTGGCATAGGTTGCTGATAATGCAGGTAGAATAAGGACTAAAAATTAATCAGCTTTAACCACCTGGATGCCATTGGCCATCACAAGAAGGACAGCCATCATGGATGTGCTGCTTATGCATTGTTCAAAGGTGCCCATCTGATAGGTTGAGTGGTTGTAAAATACTCCTGCGTTGTGCTCTACCCACATGGAGGGCACAGATATTTACAATTCATGATCCAGAGGGGCACCATTTTCTAATTTGTATAGACATAGTGTTTGCTAGCTGAGACCCTATTGACAAAATCAGTGTCTGGGCCACTTCCTTTTTGGAGCAGATTCAAAAAAGAAGAAAAGGGGAGGAACTAGAGACACCGAATACCTTCAGAGTAGCCAATAAACTGGAAGAAAAAGGAGTTGATACCTGGAGGGAAATAGGGAATCAAAAATTTTATTTGTACTATTTTGAAAATGAGAGCTTTACCATTTTGTCGAAATACTGATGGGAATGATTCAGTACGGAGGGATTCTGTGTGCTTTCTTTATACTGGTGGATTTAAAAAAAAAAAAAAAAAGGAAAAGGTTAAACTTCTCTTTGGCTATATACTTGTTTACTTGTTGTTCACTGCTTATAAGTAGAAAATGCCCAGCACAAAAGAGGCAGTTACTACTTGTTGAATATTAATCAGATTTTGAACTCACAGCCTCTGATTTCCTATCCTGAACCTTCAACGGTTGGGCAGTACTACCTCATCATGCAGATCTAGGTACTTAGTAGCAATTTATTTGGACTGCTTTTGTAGGATGCATTTATTCACAAGACCAATAATCTCCCTGCATGTTTTCCCATATCTGTATGTGACTTAGCACGAGGTTGGGCACGACTTAAGTATTCAGTATAATCAAGAATTTGTACATTCAAAAGCCACTTGATTATGTGAGTTGGATTAACATTTATCATCCTGCCAAATAACTCATTCAATAAATTTAAATTTAAAATTTGTTTTAAATGCTGAGTTTTACTGATTATAAAATAATATATGCTTATGATAGAAAATGTAGAAAATGCAGAAAAGTAGAAGAAAAACAGTTCACCCAATCCCAGTATCAACAGATAATTGCTTTTGATCAATTAGGTACATTTTCTCCTGTCCCATAATATAAGTGGATGGTTCTGGAAGTCCTTGCACTAACAGTAATAACAACTAAATTGCTTATGCACATACTAGATGCATTATCTCATTTAAACTTCACAACCAACCTGTGAAGAAGGCATTAGCAATGTAGCATTTTACAAATGAGGCTCAGAGATTGAGCCATTTTCCCGAGGCTGTAAGTGCAGCCATATTAATGCCCTTTAATTCACCCCTCTGATTTCAAGTGCTATTAAATCGAATTTTCTCTCAGATTGGTAAGGGTCCATTCTGCTTTTAAGTGTCTGTCATGCACCCTTTAACAATTAAACATTCTTCTTGAAAGCCTTCATTGATTGAGTCCCCTTGAAGACTCTGGGACTTCCTTTGCCCCTGCTCTTTGATCTAAGCAGCCTGCTTTGTAAACATAGTTATTTCATGAGCCTGTTCTTTTTAAAAATCCTCAAGCTCAAAAAAAAAAAGTTTATTTGAATTTTTTTTTGTTACTTTCACAGAATCTAATAAAAATTCTTGATACAATGGAGGTGATGAATAAAAATGCCAACTGGTAAGTTCTTCCATACCTGTAGCCTAATCTTTATCCTACATTTTGGGTTTGTTTACTCTGTGTCTGGTATTGGGGGTCAGCAGGGGGTGAGAGAATAGTTGAGGACCTTCTTTTCTGTTTAATAACCTCTTCTAAGGTTTTCTTGGGGAAAAAGAAACAGCATTCTGAAGGCAGAAGGCAGAGGTAGAAGACTGATGTGAGACAGGGTTTAGGTATTTACTGCACTGTGTGGATAATGACAGTGGTCAGTTCTTAACAGGAATAGTGGTTCCCACATGGGAGCATTGTTAAGCTTATTTGCTATAAGTGATCCCTGCTGTGTTAAAGGGGAAAATAAATATCCTAGTTTTATTTTATTTTTGCTACAGAAGAGAGAATAATTTCTTGAGATACCTAGCTTTTTTAGCGGCCTGCCAAAGTTACTATTACCATCATTTGTTACAGTGACTTTAAAAAACAAAACAAAAAATTCTTATATTCACTGTGTCTGTTTCAGAACCTATTTTAACATTCAGTCATGCCTCTTTGCTGATCTTTTGATTGCTGCTGTGTTGGCATTAGCTTTGCTATTTATGATTCTGCATTCTTATTATGACTCTCACATGTTCTTTATTTCAGTACAAAAATATATTTAACCTGTCCTAAAAAACTTATTTAAAACCAATCTTTCTGTAGTTGTTTCTGCCTATGTCTTAAATCTTGATGACCAAATCCAGAATTGTAGAAGGGAATTCCCACCTCACTTCTATTCCATTGAAATGGAATATTCTTTATTCCTTCTCAGGTTTCCAGGAGGAAAATAATCAATTTGGGGGAAATATTTATCTGTGGTTCATGAAAGGCACCACTGTTTATTATTTATTACTTCATGTGAGAATGCTAGAACACATTCTTGCCACATTTTATATATACTTTGGCCACCTCCAGTCATGATTATGTGAGAGATTCTACATATTTGTCTTCTTAAGGATAAAGGCTAGAGTTCAAAGTTGGGCTCTACAGCTACTACCTTGGACTTCTTTTGTAAAGAGAATGGGAAAAAACACAAGTTCATGTTTTGTGCTTTCTTGGATTTCATATAGACCTTTTTTCTTTTCCCCCATAGCCACCAACATTGTAGCTAGCCTCTGCCTTGGCCCACTTTCTATACCTCATCCTTTTATTCTCAAGAAAAATTATTAGATGTTATATTAAGTTCTACCCTCTCCTGTCATTGCTTGTCACCCCTAAAATGTGATATATATTCTTATTTCACATGATTTTATAAGCCCAGATATATGTCAGGCCACCAGTTCTCAGACAGATTTATTTGTTCCCTCACAAAGGGAACTTGGCAATGGCTGGAAGCATTTTTGATTGCCATGACTGAGGTGGTAGAAAGTACTACATCATGGCAGAAGACAGGGATGCTACTCAATATCCAACATTGCGGGGTGCCTGGGTGGCTCAGTGGGTTAAGCCGCTGCCTTCGGCTCAGGTCATGATCTCAGAGTCCTGGGATCGAGCCCCACATCTGGCTCTCTGCTCGGCAGGGAGCCTGCTTCCTCCTCTCTCTCTGCCTGCCTCTCTGCCTACTTGTGATCTCTCTGTCAAATAAATAAATTAAAAAAAAATCTTAAAAAAAAAAATCCAACATTGCACTGGAGAGTTCCCCATAACAAAGAATTGTCTGGTCTAAAATGCCCAGTTTGAGATATCCTCCTGCACAGGGGCCCTGAATATAGAAGTTGTATAAAAGCATGACATTTAAGGTAAAAACATCTTATAGGTGCCATAGCATAAAACAAGACTGGTTAGGATACAATGGGTATAAAATGAGTTATACTAGGGCTGGAGTGGGTAGGCATGTCAAATTTTTATTGACAAGATAATACTTTCAAACTTGAAAAATGGGAACTTCTCTTGTTATGTAGGAATGCAGTGAAGTATAAGTAGTCAAGAAGTGAATGAAGCAAAATCTGGAGTGCAAACCAACATATCAAATTTAAAGAATACTATCAGGTAAAAATATGGGATGAGCACCTATCAAAAATCCTATATGGAGAGCTTCACACAAAATTCTAATCACTGTTTTTTTTTTTTTTCCTAGAAAAATACTTAGAAGCAATGTGAGGAGAGATATCTGAATTCAATATTTGGACACTAGAGCCAGCAGGCAATTAGGAAACTATTTTACCAAACTGGTAAGAAATGATGGGGCTCAAGGGAACCTGTCTTGGACTGTGAGCTAATGGAATTCCCTGATGACCATTCAAGAATATGACAATTGGGGGCGCCTGGGTGGCTCAGTGGGTTAAGCCTCTGCCTTCGGCTGGGGTCATGGGATCGAGTCCCTCATCGGGCTCTCTGCTCAGTGGGGAGCCTGCTTCCCTCTGTTTCTCTCTGCCTACTTGTGATCCTCTCTGTCAAATAAATAAATAAAATCTTAAAAAAAAAAAAAAAGAATATGGCAATTGTCTTTTTTTTTTTTTTTTTTTTTTTTTATCCCCTTCACAGACTATGCGGGTGACATGTGAGGTCGGTCATTACAGGCTAAATTAACTAGATCATTTTCCTTTGGGTCACAGAAACATTTACTAGAAGAAGATTGTAAAGCAAGTAGTGTAAGATTGTTCTTTGCCCATTATATTCTAGGTGTACTTCCTAGTTTCTGGCAAATAGGTTAAGTGAATAATGGTATCATTCAACAAGGAAGTGAACATAAGCAAGGAGCAGATTTTTGAGGTGTGACAACATGTTCACTAGGATTCCTGTGGGAGGTTTAGGAAGAGAGACTCTTAAGCATTTAGGAACAGACTGTCAATGATAGTTTCAGTAAGAATAGTGGAAAACTCTAGGATCCAGAAGATTCAGAATTGCTATGGAGAAGCCTGGCAAATAACAAGAAAGGAGCTGTGTCAAGGAATTTAACAAAAAGCTATCTTTTAGCCACTGTTGACTTCAGGGAAGTGGATTTTGGGTGGGATGGATTATCACACTTTTTTTTATACATGTCTATTTAAATTTTTACAATGAGTATGTATTATTACAAAACACACTCTTATTTTACTAGAGTATAATTTACATACAATAAAATATACTCTAAGTAAATAGATTAATGCTCTTTAATGAATATTTTCACCTGTGTAATCTCACTGTAATCAAAATATAAAATTTTCCGCCATCCTAGAAAATCTGTGAGCCATTGCAATCAAGACTGCAGCATCAACTTCTGCCTGAGTTTATAGCTTGCTGACCTGCCTACAGTTTTCACCAGCCAGCTCCCATACTGTGGGAGCCAATTCTTAAAAAACAAAAACTCTTTAGATGAGTTTGTCTTTTCAACCTTGTTATTAGTTACATAAAAAGATGATTATGCTTGATGAATTGACACTTTCATCATTAAGAAATGTTCCTCCTCTTAAAATATTTTTTGTTCTGAATTCTAATTAGTTTATTAATATGGCCACTCTGAACTTTTTAGTTTGTATGCCATATCTTTTTTTTTTTTTAAATCTGACAGTCTCTGCAGGGCAGTCCTAGATGACGGTTTAAAAAGATTCCTAAACTTACCTCCTTCCATGTACAGCAATGAATCTATATCTACATATAGAACAACTACTAAACACCCACCCTAACCATGATGACATACAGTAGGGAGGGATATCATCAAGAAGCCTATGCACAGACTTGCCCACCCCAAGGCATAGTAAAAAACAGTAACAATAGTGGTTTAAAGGGCAACTAGACAGAGGAAGATGGTGGAATAGGAGAATCCTGAGCTCAGGTCCTCTAGCAGCCACATCAAGATCATAGCTACATCTATGAGACTAACTCTGAAATGACCTGAAGACAGGCAGAACAGACCTTCCATAGGCAACTATAGAGAACAGGTCACATCATAAAGGGTAAGAAGGGCAGAGACATAGTTGGGAACCAAATCTCTGGATGGGACTGACTGCAAATAGGAGGGACATTATAAGTTGAGAAGAGTAAGAAGATCAGACCACACACTAGGCACTGGGGACCTGCACTGGGAGGACCAGTTCCTATCACATTTGGCTTCGGAAACCAGCAGAGTTAAATGGGAAAGCTGGAGGGTGAAATGAAACTCAGTTCCTACACTTAAATATCCAGTGCACTAAATAATTCAACCCAAGATCCAGCACAGAAAGCAGATCTGAAAAGTGTCCGGGGTATACATGAAAGAGATTTATGGAATACTCTTAGAATGCAAGCAGGAGTGGCAAAGATCTGCAGGAGATTCCTCTGGAAACAAAAGTGCAAGGTAGAGCCATTTCCCTTCCTCTCTCCAGGCCTACATAGCCATATACTTGTGGGAAGCAGTGCCAACACTTTCCACCTACCTTGCAGGCACCACAGTTGCTACCCTGACTTTCCTTTGTGGACCTGGGTATCTAACCTGCCTGCCTCCACAGGCATCCCTCCAAAGTGGCTCCTGCTCCACCACAGCTGGTAGGCAGCCCAGGCTTGGACCAGTGCCACTCCAAAGCAACTCTTGCCCTGGGGAAAGGGGCAAATAAGTCCCCACATCAGTGCACCTGCAGCCTACCCTCTTAGCTGGTTATGCAGGGAGCAAGCCCACCCTTTTGTATGCTTGCAGCTGTGGCAGAAAGGCTAATTGCAGACAGCTAGACTGTGCCAGCGCACCAAAGAGCTTGTGGCTGCCACCAGCCTCTTAACAGTGTGGGGAACAAACCCCTGCCCAGTGTACCCAAGAAAGGAAAGGGGTCATTATAGCCAGCTGGGCTTGATGAAATAGGGGCTCTGACACAATAGGAAGGTGCACACAGCTCACAGCATAAGGGACACTTCTGGTATGTGACCAGGGAGATTTCATTATAGGGCACCACAAGATCTTTTCTATACAAGGTCACTTCTTTGCAGATAGGCCATATAGCTGATCTACATAATACATAGAAACAGAGACGAAATGAGTAGACAGAGGAATATGTCTCAAATGAAAGAATAAGACATAATTACACAAAAGCTAAAAGAAATTGAAGTGAGCAATATGCCTCATAAAGAATTCAAAGTAATCATCATAAAGATATTCACCAGCCCTGAGAGCAAAAATGGATGAACTCAGTCTGAACTTTAACAAAAGGATACAAAATATAAAAAAGAACCAGTCAGAGCTGAAGAATTCAATAACTAAAATGAAAAATCCAGGGTGCCTGGGTGGCTCAGTCAGTTGAGCATCTGCCTCTGTCTCAGGTCACGATCCCACAGTCCTCGGATCAGGCTCCCTGCTCAGTGGGGAGTCTGCCTCTACTCCTTCATCTGCCTCTCTCCCAACTCAGGCTCTCTCTCTCTGTGTCAAATAAATATTTTAAAAATGAAATAAAATAAAAAATCCACTAGAGAATCAATAGCAGATTATAGGGTGTAGAAGAATGAATCAGCCATCTGGAAGACAGGATAATGGAAAGCAACCAAGTTGAAAAGCAATAATAATAATAATAGCTTCAGTGACCTCATGACCTCATCAAGCATAACATTTGCATTATAGGGATCCCAGATAAAGAGGGGGGCGGGGGGGCAGAAAACTTCCCTAAGCTTGGCAAGAAAACAGATATACAGGGCCAGGATGCAGAGAGCTCCTAACAAGATGAATACAAGGAGAGCCATACTAAGACACACAATAATTAAAATATTAAGAGTAATGATAAAGAATTTTTAAAGCAGTGAGAGAAAGACTATAGTGACATAGAGGGAAACCATGTAATTCTATCAGGTAATTTTTCTGCAGAATCGTTGCAGGCCAGAAGGGAATAGCATGATATATTCATACTTCTGAATGGAAAAAACCTACAACCAAGAACACTCTGCCAAGTATTCTATTCAGAATACAGGAGGTATAAAGAGTTTCCCAGATAAGCAAAAACTAAAGCACATCACCACTAAGCCAGTCTTATCAGAAATAAGGGACTTCTTTAAGTGGGGGGAAATAAACCCATCATAACTAAAAATTAGAAATTATAAGACAAAAACAAATTTTAATGGTAAAGAGAAACATATAGTAAATGTAGTAGATTAATCAATTATAAAGCCAGTATGGAGGTTAAACATAAAAATAGTACAGTCAGTTATATCTAAAAAAAATAAGTCAAGGGATACACAAAATATATAAAATATGATGTATACATAAAATATTGAAGTGGGAATAAAAATTTAATAAACTGTCATATGCATAGGGTATTAATCAAAATGTGTAACATGGGCACCTGGATGGCTCAGTTGGTTAAGCAACTGATGTTAGCTCAGGTCATGATCCCAGGGTCCTGGGACCGGGCCCCCTGTCAGACTCCTTGCTCAACAGAGAGTCTGAATCTCCCTCTGCCCCTCCCCTTCCCCTTGCTCATGCTCGATCTCTCTGTGTCTCTCAGTTTCTATCAAATAAATAAATAAAATCTTAAAAAAAAGAAAACCCAGAATGTGTAACAGATACACAGAAAATGAAGACAAAGGAATCTAAGCATAACACTAAAGAAAACCAGCAAACCACAAGGGAAGAGAGCTAGAGCAGAACTATAAAAACTAAAACGAGTAACAGAGTGGCAATAAGTTACATACCTATCAATAATTACTTTAAGCATAAATGGACTAAATGCTTTAATCCAGTGATGTAGGGTGACTGTATGGTGACTGAATGGATGAAGAAGAAACTATCATTTTTATGCAGCTTACAAGAAACTCTCTACAGATCAAAATAAATATACAGTTTGAAAGTAAAGGGTAGAAAAATATATTCCATTCAAATGGAGGCAAAAACAAAAAGCTGGGGTAGCAATTCTTATTTCAGACAAAAAATACTTTAAAACAAATACTGTAGTAAGAAACAGAGAAGCACATTATATATTGATTAAAGGATCCAATCCAACAAAAGAATGTAGAAAATCAATAACTAAACAGTGGCTTTGAATAGCACATTAGACCAGATTGACTGAACAGATAAACAGAATAGTGAGATAGCCTCTCTGTTCAAGTGCACATGGAACATTCTTTAGGGTAGGAGAGTTAGGCCACAAAACAAGTCTTAATAAATTTAAGCAGACTGAAATCATACCAAGCATCTTTTCTGACCACACTGCTGTGAAATTATATATCAGTTACAAGAATTGGACAAAACATAAGTAGATGGAGACTAAACCACATGCTACTGAACAACCAACGGATCAATGAAAAAAACTAAAAAAGAAATAAAAAATTACCCTGAGACAAATTAAAATGGAAACCCACATCCAAAAATCTATGAAATGCAGCAAAAACAGTTCGGAGAGATAAGTTTATGGTAATACAGGTCAACTTAATAAGAAAAATCCCAAATAATCCAATTTTACAGCTTAAGGAACTAGAAAAAGAAAAAACATAGCTCAAAGTTAGAAGAAGGAAAGAAACAATACAGATGAAAATGGAAATAAATAAAAACAGAAATTAAAAAAAAGTACAAAAGACCAATGAAACTAAATCTGGTCTTAAAAAAAAAAAATAAACAAATGGTGTCTAGGTGGCTCCGGTCATGATCCCAGGGTCCTGGGATTGAGCCCCACATGGGGAAATCCCTGCTCAGTGGGAAGCCTCCTTCTCCCTCTGCCTGTGCCTTCCACGCCCCCTGCTTGTGTTTTCTCTCTGTCAAATAAGTAAATAAAATCTTAAAAAAAAAAAAAAGATAAAAAATTCGATAAACTTGCAACCAAACTCATCAAGATAAAAGAGATGAATAAAAAAAAAAACAAAGAAGAAATAATAACTGACATGACAGAAATAGAATATTATGAAACATTCTACAAATATAGAATATTTATTCTGCAAATTATTCTACAAATGTAGAATATTATGAAACAAATATTATGAACAAATTAGACAACCTACAAGAAATGGATCAATTCCTAGAAACATACAATCTTCTAAAAATGAATCAGGGAGGGAGAATAGAAAATTAGAGCAAGCTGATTACTAGTAATGAAATTGAATCAGTAATCAAACTCCTAACAAACTACAGTCCAGAGCTAGATGACTTCACAGGTGATTTCTAGCAAACATTTAAAGAGGAGTTAGTGCCTGTTCTCCTCAAATTATTTAAAAAAAAAAAAAACAAACCAGAAAAGGAAGGAAAGCTTTCAAATTTATTTTATGAGACCAGAAATACCCTGACACCAAAATCACACACACACACACACACACACACACACACACACACACACGAAAGAAAGAGCAAAGAAAACTACAGGTTGACACCACTGATGAACATAGATGCAAAAATCTCAATAAAAGTACAAGCAAACCGGGGGGAGGAGTCAAGATGGCGGAGAAGTAGCAGGCTGAGACTACTTCGGGTAGCGGGAGATCAGCTAAATAGCTTATCTAAAGATTGCAAACACCTACAAATCCAACGGGAGATTGAAGAGAAGAAGAACAGCAATTCTAGAAACAGAAAATCAACCACTATCTGAAAGGTAGGACTGGCGGAGAAGTGAATCCAAAGCGACGGGAAGATAGACCGCGGGGGGAGGGGCCGGCTCCCGGCGAGCGGCGGAGCAACGGAGCAAAATCAGGACTTTTAAAAGTCTGTTCCTCTGAGGGACATCGCTCCAGAGGCTTAACTGGGGTGAAGCCCAGGCGGGGTCAGCGCGGCCTCAGGTCCTGCAGGGTCGCAGAAGGACCGGGGGTGTCTGAGTGTCACAGAGCTTACCGGTATTAGAACGGGGAAGCCAGCTACAGAGACAGAGCCGAGGAGTGACTCTCAGCTCGGGGTTGCCTTGAACTGGTGGCAGGCTCGGTCAGCTCGGAGCGCGGCCGGAGGCCAGGGTGACGGGAGTCATTGGGCGCTGTTCTCTGAGGGCGCACTGAGGAGTGGGGCCCCGGGCTCTCGGCTCCTCCGGGCCGGAGACCGGGAGGCGGCCATCTTCATTCCCGTCCTCCGGAACTCTACGGAAAACGCTCAGGGAACAAAAGCTCCTGAAAGCAAACCCAGCAAACCCGAGCCGATTACTCAGCGCGGCCCCGGGTAAGGGCGATGCAACTCCGCCTGGGGCAAAGACGCTTGAGAATCACTACAACAGGCCCCTCCCCCAGAAGATCAACGGGAAACCCAGCCAGGACCAAGTTCACCTACCAAGGAGTGCAGTTTCAATACCAAGGAGAGCGGCGGAATTCCAGAGGAGAAGAAAGCAAAGCACGGAACTCATGGCTTTCTCCCCATGATTTTTTAGCCTTGCAGTTAATTTAATTTTTTTTTCTTTTTCAATTTTTTTTCTTTTTTTCTTCTCCTGCTAAATTTTTTTAACTTTTAATGTTTTCTTTTTTAACGTTTTTTAAAAAGTTTATCTAATATATATATATATTTTTCCTCTTTTTATATTTTTTCTTTATCGGCTTTCTTTTTTTTTAATAGTTTCTTTTTTTTTTTTTTTTCTTTCTGAACCCCTTTTTATCCCCTTTCTCCCCCCTCATAATTCGGGATCTCTTCTGATTTGGCTAAAGCATATTTTCCTGGGGTTGTTGCCACCCTTTTAGTATTTTACTTGCTCCTTCATAAACTCTTATCTGGACAAAATGACAAGGTGGAAAAATTCACAACAAAAAAAAGAACAAGAGGCAGTACCAAAGGCTAGGGACCTAATCAATACAGACATTGGTAATATGTCAGATATAGAGTTCAGAATGACGATTCTCAAGGTTCTAGCCGGGCTTGAAAAAGGCATGGAAGATATTAAAGCAACCCTCTCGGGAGATATAAAAGCCCTTTCTGGAGAAATAAAAGAACTAAAATCGAACCAAGTTGAAATCAAAAAAGCTATTAATGAGGTACAATCAAAAATGGAGGCTCTCACTGCTAGGATAAATGAGGCAGAAGAAAGAATTAGCGATATAGAAGACCAAATGACAGAGAATAACGAAGCTGAGCAAAAGAGGGACAAACAGCTACTGGACCACGAGGGGAGAATTCGAGAGATAAGTGACACCATAAGACGAAACAACATTAGAATAATTGGGATTCCAGAAGAAGAGGAAACAGAGAGGGGAGCAGAAGGTATATTGGAGAGAATTATTGGAGAGAATTTCCCCAATATGGCAAAGGGAACAAGCATCAAAATTCAGGAGGTTCAGAGAACCCCCCTCAAAATCAATAAGAATAGGTCCACACCCCGTCACCTAATAGTAAAATTTACAAGTCTTAGTGACAAAGAAAAGATCCTGAAAGCAGCCCTGGAAAAGAAGTCTGTAACGTACAATGGTAAAAATATTAGATTGGCAGCAGACTTAGCCACAGAGACCTGGCAGGCCAGAAAGAGCTGGCATGATATATTCAGAGTACTAAATGAGAAAAATATGTAGCCAAGAATACTATATCCAGCTAGGCTATCATTGAAAATAGAAGGAGAGATTAAAAGCTTCCAGGACAAACAAAAACTGAAAGAATTTGCAAATACCAAACCAGTGCTACAGGAAATATTGAAAAGGGTCCTCTAAGCAAAGAGAGACCCTCAAAGTAGTAGATCAGAAAGAAACAGAGACAATATACAATAACAGTCACCTTACAGGCAATACAATGACACTAAATTCATATCTCTCAATACTTACCCTGAATGTTAATGGGCTAAATGCCCCAATCAAAAGACACAGGGTATCAGAATGGATAAAAAAACAAAACCCATCTATATGTTGCCTACAAGAAACTCATCTTAAACCCGAAGACACCTCCAGGTTTAAAGTGAGGGGGTGGAAAAGAATTTACCATGCTAATGGACATCAGAAGAAAGCAGGAGTGGCAATCCTTATATCAGATCAATTAGATTTTAAGCCAAAGACTATAATAAGGGATGAGGAAGGACACTATATCATACTCAAAGGAACTGTCCAACAAGAAGATCTAACAATTTTAAATATCTATGCCCCTAACCTGGGAGCAGCCAACTATATAAACCAATTAATAACAAAATCAAAGAAACACATCGACAAGAATACAATAATAGTAGGGGATTTTAACACTCCCCTCACTGAAATGGACAGATCATCCAAGCAAAAGATCAACAAGGAAATCAAGGCCTTAAATGACACACTGGATCAGATGGACATCACAGATATATTCAGAACTTTTCATCCCAAAGCAACAGAATACACATTCTTCTCTAGTGCACATGGAACATTCTCCAGAATAGATCACATTCTTGGTCCTAAATCAAGTCTCAACCGGTATCAAAAGATTGGGATCATTCCCTGCATATTTTCAGACCACAATGCTCTAAAGCTAGAACTCAATCACAAGAGGAAATTTGGAAAGAACCCAAATACATGGAGACTAAACAGCATCCTTCTAAAGAATGAATGGGTCAACCAGGAAATTAAAGAAGAATTGAAAAAATTCATGGAAACAAATGATAATGAAAACACAACGGTTCAGAATCTGTGGGACACAACAAAGGCAGTCCTGAGAGGAAAATATATAGTGGTACAAGCCTTTCTCAAGAAACAAGAAAGGTCTCAGGTACACAACCTAACCCTACACCTAAAGGAGCTGGAGAAAGAACAAGAAAGAAACCCTAAACCCAGCAGGAGAAGAGAAATCATAAAGATCAGAGCAGAAATCAATGAAATAGAAACCAAAAAAAAAAAAAAAAAAAAAACAATAGAACAAATCAATGAAACTAGGAGCTGGTTCTTTGAAAGAATTAATAAGATTGATAACCCCCTGGCCAGACTTATCAAAAAGAAAAGAGAGAGGACCCAAATAAATAAAATCATGAATGAAAGAGGAGAGATCACAACGAACACCAAAGAAATACAGACAATTATAAGAACATACTATGAGCAACTCTACGCCAACAAATTTGACAATCTGGAAGAAATGGATGCAATCCTAGAGACATATAAACTACCACAACTGAACCAGGAAGAAATAGAAAGCCTCAACAGACCCATAACCAGTAAGGAGATCGAAACAGTCGTCAAAAATCTCCAAACAAACAAAAGCCCAGGGCCAGACGGCTTCCCGCGGGAATTCTACCAAACATTTAAAGAAGAACTAATTCCTATTTTCCTGAAACTGTTCCAAAAAATAGAAATAGAAGGAAAACTTCCAAACTCATTTTATGAGGCCAGCATCACCTTGATCCCAAAACCAGACAAGGATCCCAACAAAAAAGAGAACTACAGACCAATATCCTTGATGAACACAGATGCAAAAATTCTCGCCAAAATACTAGCCAATAGGATTCAACAGTACATTAAAAGGATTATTCACCACGACCAAGTGGGATTTATTCCAGGGCTGCAAGGTTGGTTCAACATCCGCAAATCAATCAATGTGATACAACACATTAATAAAAGAAAGAACAAGAACCATATGATACTCTCCATAGATGCTGAAAAAGCATTTGACAAAGTACAGCATCCCTTCCTGATCAAAACTCTTCAAAGTGTAGGGATAGAGGGCACATACCTCAATATTATCAAAGCCATCTATGAAAAACCCACCGCAAATATCATTCTCAATGGAGAAAAACTGAAAGCTTTTCCGCTAAGGTCAGGAACACGGCAGGGATGTCCGTTATCACCACTGCTATTCAACATAGTACTAGAAGTCCTAGCCTCAGCAATCAGACAACAAAAGGAAATTAAAGGCATCCAAATCGGCAAAGAAGAAGTCAAACTATCACTCTTTGCAGATGATATGATACTATATGTGGAAAACCCAAAAGACTCCACTCCAAAACTGCTAGAACTTGTACAGGAATTCAGTAAAGTGTCAGGATATAAAATCAATGCACAGAAATCAGTTGCATTTCTCTACACCAACAACAAGACAGAAGAAAGAGAAATTAAGGAGTCCATCCCATTTACAATTGCACCCAAAACTATAAGATACCTAGGAACAAACCTAACCAAAGAGACTAAGAATCTATACTCAGAAAACTATAAAGTACTCATGAAAGAAATTGAGGAAGACACAAAGAAATGGAAAAATGTTCCATGCTCCTGGATTGGAAGAATAAATAGTGTGAAAATGTCTATGCTACCTAAAGCAATCTACACATTTAATGCAATTCCTATCAAAGTACCATCCATTTTTTTCAAAGAAATGGAACAAATAATCCTAAAATTTATATGGAACCAGAAAAGACCTCGAATAGCCAAAGGAATATTGAAAAAGAAAGCCAAAGTTGGTGGCATCACAATTCCGGACTTCAAGCTCTATTACAAAGCTGTCATCATCAAGACAGCATGGTACTGGCATAAAAACAGACACATAGATCAATGGAACAGAATAGAGAGCCCAGAAATGGACCCTCAACTCTATGGTCAACTCATCTTCGACAAAGCAGGAAAGAATGTCCAATGGAACAAAGACAGCCTCTTCAATAAATGGTGTTGGGAAAATTGGACAGCCACATGCAGAAAAATGAAATTGGATCATTTCCTTACACCACACACGAAAATAGACTCAAAATGGATGAAGGATCTCAATGTGAGAAAGGAATCCATCAAAATCCTCGAGGAGAACACAGGCAGCAACTTCTTCGACGTCAGCCGCAGCAACATCTTCCTAGGAACATCACCAAAGGCAAGGGAAGCAAGGGCAAAAATGAACTTTTGGGATTTTATCAAGATCAAAAGCTTTTGCACAGCAAAGGAAACAGTGAACAAAACCAAAAGACAACTGACAGAATGGGAGAAGATATTTGCAAATGACATATCAGATAAAGGGCTAGTGTCCAAAATCTATAAAGAACTTAGCAAACTCAACACCCTAAGAACAAATAATCCAATCAAGAAATGGGCAGAGGACATGAACAGACATTTCTGCAAAGAAGACATCCAGATGGCCAACAGACACATGAAAAAGTGCTCCATATCACTCGGCATCAGGGAAATACAAATCAAAACCACCATGAGATATCACCTCACAGCAGTCAGAATGGCTAAAATGAACAAGTCAGGAAATGACAGATGCTGGCGAGGATGCGGAGAAAGGGGAACCCTCCTACACTGTTGGTGGGAATGCAAGCTGGTGCAACCACTCTGGAAAACAGCATGGAGGTTCCTCAAAATGTTGAAAATAGAACTACCCTATGACCCTGCAATTGCACTGCTGGGTATTTACCCTAAAGATACAAACGTAGTGATCCGAAGGGGCACGTGCACCCAAATGTTTATAGCAGCAATGTCTACAATAGCCAAACTATGGAAAGAACCTAGATGTCCATCTACAGACGAATGGATAAAGAAGATGTGGTATATATACACAATGGAATACTATGCAGCCATCAAAAGAAATGAAATCTTGCCATTTGCGACGACGTGGATGGAACTAGAGGGTATCATGCTTAGCGAAATAAGTCAATCGGAGAAAGACAACTATCATATGATCTCCCTGATATGAGGGAGAGGAGATGCAACATGGGGGGTTGAGGGGGTAGGAGAAGAGTAAATGAAACAAGATGGGATTGGGAGGAAGACAAACCATAAGTGACTCTTAATCTCACAAAACAAACTGAGGGTTGAAGGGGGGAGGGGGTTGGGAGAGGGGGTGGGGTTATGGATATTGGGGAGGGTATGAGCTATGGTGAGTGCTGTGAAGTGTGTAAACCTGGCGATTCACAGACCTGTACCCCTGGGGATAAAAAGATATGTTTATAAAGCTGTAAAAAAAAAAAAGAAAAGAAAAAAGAAAGGATGAATACCCAAGTTTTGTAGCAACATGGACGGGACTGGAAGAGATTATGCTGAGTGAAATAAGTCAAGCAGAGAGAGTCAATTATCATATGGTTTCACTTATTTGTGGAGCATAACAAATAGCATGGAGGACAAGGGGAGATGAAGAGGAGAAGGGAGTTGAGGGAAATTGGAAGGGGAGGTGAACCATGAGAGACTATGGACTCTGAAAAACGATCTGAGAATTTTGAAGGGGTGGGGGGTGGGAGGTTGGGGGCACCAGGTTGTGGGTATTGTAGAGGGCACGGATTGCATGGAGCACTGGGTGTGGTGCAAAAATAATGAATACTGTTATGCTGAAAAAATAAAAAAACTAAAAAAAAAAAAGTACAAGCAAACCAAATTCAACAATACATTTAAAAAATTATCACAATTAAGTGGGATTTTTTTCCAGGGATACAAACATGGTTCAATATTTGCAAATCAATGTGGTACATCACATTAACAAGAGGAAAGATTGAAAACCATTTGATTATCTCAACAGATGCAGAAAAAGCATTTGACTAAATTCATCATCCATTCATGATAAAAAAAACTCAACAAATTGGGTTTAAGGGGAACACACCTCAACATGATAAAGGCCATACATGAAAAAATTCACAGCTAACATAATAGTCCACGGTGAGAAACAAGAGTTTTTCCTCTAACATCAGGAAAAAAGCAGGATGTCCATTCTTGCCACTTTTATTCAAAAACAATACTGGAAGTTTTAGCCAGAGCAGCCAGACAAGGCATAAAAGGCATCTGAATTGGTAAAAAGTAGTAAAGCTCTCCCTATTTGCAGTAACATGATAGCATATATAGAAAACTTTAGAGACTCTACCAATAAATTATGAGAATAAATGAATTGAATAAAATTGTAGGATACAAAAATTAATGTACCAAAATCTGTTTTGTTTCTATACACTAATAAGTAGTGGAAAGAGAAATTAAGAAAACCATCCCATTTATAATTGTGCTGAAAAGAATTTAAAGACCTAGGAAAAAATGTAGGAATTTAAAAGACCTATATTCTAAAATTTAAGACATTGATGAAAGAAATTTAAAATGACACAAATGGAAAAAACAGAAGAATTATTAAAATGTCCTGATTACCTAAAGCAGTTTGTAGATTCAATGCAATCCCTATCAAAATATCACTAACATATTCCATAGAAATATAACATACAAACCAAACATTTGTGTAGAACCACAAAAGAACATGAATAGCCAAACCAATCTTGAGAAAGAACAAAGCTACAGGTATCACAATCTCAGATTTCAAGATATACTACAAACCTATAGTAATCAAAACAGTATACTACTGGCACAGCCACAGACATACAGATCATGCAACAAGATCAAGAGCCCAGAAGTAAATCCTCAAATCTATGATAAAAGAGACAAGAAAACACAATAAGGAAAAGACAGTCTTTCAATAAATTGTATTGGGAAAACTGGACCACTTTCTTACACCAAAAATAAACTCAAAACTGATTAAATACCTACATGTGAGACATGAAACCATATAATTCCTAAAAGAAAATATAACAATAATCTCTTGGACATTGTCCTTAGTAACATATTTCTGGTTATGTCTTCTCAGGCAAGGGAAATAAAAGAAATATAAGCTATTGGGATTACATCAAAATAAGCCTTTGCACAGCAAAGGAAACCATCAACAAAACAAAAAGGCAACTTACTGAATGAGAGTAGATATTTGCAAATGTTATATCCAATAAGTGGTTAATATCCAAAATAAATAAAGCATTTATACACCTCAATGGCAAAAACAAAAAAGGAAAACAAAACAAACAAAACAACCAAAACTCAAAAAATAACTCCAAAATACCCACTTTAGTTACAGCTATATTGCCAGGGTGCCCCCTATGCCAAGCATCCCAGGATTTGCAGGCCCAAATCCACCTCATCTTCAACCATCCCACCAAGATGCTGTCTGCATACAGAGACCCAGAACCCCACTACTTATCCCTACTTTAGCTTTAGCTGGGTACCTTCCCAGGGTACCTTCTGCACAGGGAGACCTGGGGCTGTCCCAGCCCACACCCACTTCAGCTTTGGTCATTTAACCAGAGAAGCCCCAGCACAGAGCAGGACAGGACCCCCAGTCCATGCCACATACAGCTCGAGCCAACCAGCCAGCCAAAGTCACCAGACACAAAGTCTACACAGGGAATGACCATACCCAAGAGCACTCCTTCAAGTTTAGCTGTTCTGCCTAATTCATAGAAACTAATACAGTAAGTCAAGCAGAATGAAGAGACAGAAGAACATGATACAAATGAAAGAACAAGACAAAAACCCAGGAAAAGAAGTAAATGAAACAGAGATAAACAATAACCTGATAAAGAATTTAAAATAATGGCCATAAAGATTCTCACCAAACTTGAGGTAAGAGTAGAACTCAGTGAAAACTTTAAGAGATAGAACATATAAAAAACAATCAATCGAAGTTGAAAAATACAATGATAGATGGATGCCTGGGTGGCTCAGTCAGTTAAGCATCTGCCTTCAGCTCAGGTCATGATCCCAGGGTTTGGGGATCAAGTCCCACATTAGGCTCCTTGCTCATCAGGGAGCTTGCTGCTCCCCCTGCTTGTGCACTCTGTCTGTCTCTGACAAAATCTTAAAAGAATACAACAGTAGAAATGAAAAATACACTAGACGGAATCAACAATAGATTAGCAAATGTAGAAGAACAGGTCAGTGATCTGAAAGACACTGTAACAGAAAGGAAAAAAAAAGAATTTAAAAAATATGAAGAAAGGCTAAGGGATCCTCTGAACATGATCAAGCAAATAAACATTTACATTATAGGGTACCCAGAAGGAAAAGAGAAAGGCACAGAAAATTTATTTGAAAAAAAGTAGCTTAAAACTTCCCTAACCTGAGAACAGAAAGAGACATTCAGGTTTAGGAAGCACAGAGTTCCAAACAAGTTGAACCGGAGGAAGCCCACCAATAAGACACACAAAAATTACAATGTCAAAGTTTAAAGATAAGGAATTTTAAAAGCAACAAGAAAGAAGCAAAATGTTATATAGGGGGAAACCCCAGAAGTCTTTTTTTTTTTAAAGATTTTATTTATTTATTTGACAGACAAAGATCACAAGTAGGCAGAGAGGCAGGCAGAGAGAGAGAGAGAGGAGGAAGCATGCTCCCCGCTGAGCAGAGAGCCGGACGTGAGGCTCGATCCCAGGACTCTGGGATCATGACCTGAGCCGAAGGCAGAGGCTTTAACCTACTGAGCCACCCAGGCGCCCCAATCATTTGATTTCTCAGTAGAAACTGCAGGTAAGAAGGGACTGGCATGAAATATTCAAAGACCTGAAAATAAAAAAATGCGCTACAACTAAGAATACTCTACCCAGCAAGGTCATCATTTAAAATAAGGGAGGTAAAGAGTTTTCCAGACAAACAAAAGTTAAAGGAGTTCATTACTACTAAACTACCCTTAGAAGAAACGTTAAAGGAAATCCTTTAAGTGGAAAGAAAAGGCTGTAATTAGAAGAAAGTTATGAATAAAAAAGATGTAAAATATGACAATATATACATAAAATGAGAAAAGAGTAAAAAGTTTTTAGAAAGTGTTCAACTTTAAATGACTATCAACTTAGTATATAGTGTTAGATAATCTGGATCCTACATATGAACTTCATGGTAAACACAAACCCAAAACCTAGGATACACAAAATGTAAAGAGAATGGTAGCCAAGCATAACACCATAGAAAGTCAGCAGTCACAAGAAAAGAAAACAAAAGAAAGGTACAAAGAAGAACTACAAAAACCACTAGAAAACAACAAAACGGCAGTAAATACATACTTATCAATAATTATTTAAATGTAGGTGGTCTAAGTATTCCAATCAAAAGACTTCAGTGGCAGAATGGATTAAAAAAAAAAAAAGATTCATCTATATTATGCCCATGATAGGCTTGTTTCAGACCTGAAGACACAGACTGAAAACAAAAGTGTGAAAAAGATATACCATGCAAATAGAAGAAAAAAAATCTGGGGCGACAATACTTATATCAGACAATATAGACTTTAAAACAAAAGCTATAATAATAATAATAAAAAATGGACAATTACATAATGATAAGTCAACCCAACACGGGGATATAACAATTGTAAATATCTATGCACCCAACATTAGAGCACCTAAGTATATAGAGCAAATATTAACAGACAAAAGGGAAAAATTGAAAAATTGATAGTAATACAATAATAGTAACACCCCATTTACATCAATGGATAGATCATCTAGGCAGAAAGCTCAGAAGGAAATACTCTTTGAATGACACATTAGACCATATGGACTTCACAGATCTATACAGAACATTTCATCATAAAACAAAACACACATTCTTTTGCAGTGCCCATGGAATATTTTTCAGGATACATCACACAGTAGGCCCCAAAACATGTCTCAATAAATTGAATCTTGTATTTTTATATTTTTTTCCAATCACATAGTATTAAACTTAATATCAATCCCAAGGGGGGAGAAAAAACTGGAAAAAACACAAACATGTGGAGGCTAAGTAACATGCTACTAAACAGCTAACTGGTGAATTAAAAGATCAAAGGAAAAAAAATATGTGGAGACAAAAGAAACTGAAAACAGAATGGTCCAAAAATCTTTGGGATGTAGCAGAAGCAGTTCTAAGAGGGAAATTTACACAGCAATAAAGGTCTACCTCAAGAAATAAGAAAAACCTCAGGTAAATAATCTAACCTTACACCTTAAGTAACTAGAAAAAGAATAAACAACATCCAGGGATAGTAGAAGGTGGCAGTAATGAAGATTAGAGCAGAAATAAACAGAGATTAAAAAACAAAACAAAGCAAAAACAATAGAAAAGATCAATGAAACCAAGAGCTGGTCTTTGGAAACAAAATTGATAACCTTTAGCCAGACTCATCAAGAAAAAAAGGAGATAGGACACAGATAAATAAAATCTAAAATGAAAGAGAAGTAACAACAGATACCACAGATATACAAAGAATTAGAATAAATGAAAAATTATAGGCCAAAAAATAGGATGATCCTGAACAAAAGGAACATACAGTCTTCCAAAATATAAAGAATAGAAAATTTGAGCAGACCAATTACTGGTAACAAGATTGAATTTGTAACTAAAATAAATAAATAAACAAATAAACCAAAAACAAACAAAAAAACCTTCCAAGAAACAAAAGTCCAAGACCAGATGGATTATTCAGAAGTGAATCCGACCAAAATTTAAGGAAGAGTTAATACTTGTTTCCCTCAAACTATTTAAAAAAATTAGTAGAGGAAAGAAAAGTTCCAAATGACTTCTCTAAGATCAGCATTACCTTGATACCAAAACCACACAAGGACACTACAAAAAAAGAAAACTATATACACAGATACAAAACTCGTGAACAAAATTTTAGAAAAGCACATTTAACAATACATTAAAAGGATCATTCACCATTAGAAAATGGGGTTATTTTGGGAATGCAAGGGTGGGTGAATATTTGTAAATCAATCAATGTAATACATTAACAAGGTAAAAGATAAAATCATATGATCATCTGGTTGTTTTTGTATTTCTCTATTCCTTTCTTCTTCTCTTGGTCTCTTCCCCTGTGGTTTAATGATATTTTTAAAATTGAAGTATAATTGACATGCAGTGTTACTTTCGTTTCAACTACATTACAGTAGTTTCAGTAACTACAACATAGTTATTTGGCAACTGTTATGCTCACCACATGAAAGATACCAACAGATACAAAAAAAGCATTTGACAAAACTCAACATCCATTCATAAAAACTCTCAAAAAATTGGGTTTAGAGGGAATATAACTCAACATAATAAAGGTGATACATTTAAAAATCTACAGCTAGGGATGCCTGGGTGGCTCAGTTGGTTAAGCCGCTGCCTTCAGCTCAGGTCATGATCCTGGGGTCCTGGGATCAAGTCCCGCATCAGGCTCATTGCTTGGCAGGGAGCCTGCTTCCTCCTCTCTCTCTGCCTGCCTCTCTGCCTGCTTGTGTGTACTCTCTCTCTCTGACAAATAAATAAAATCTTTGAAAAAAATTAAAAAAAAATCTACAGCTAACATCAATGGGGAAAAACTAAGAGCTTTTCCCTCTAGATCAGGAGCAAGACAAGGATGTTCTCTCTCACCACTTTTATTTAACATAGTAGTAGAAGTTCTGGCAAGAGCAATCAATCAAGAAATAAAAGGCACCCAAATTTATATATTTGCAGATAACATACTATCTATAGAAAACCCTAAAGATTCTACTAAATTCATTGATTCTAACAGTTTTTGGTGAAGCTCAGGATAGAAAATACACAGAAATGGTTGTGTTTCTATATGTTAATAACAAAGTAGCAGAAAGAAGAGTCAGAAACAATTCCATTATCAATTGTACCAAGAATAAAATAAATATAATACACCCAGGAATAAACATAATCAAGGAGGTGAAAGACATGTACTCTGAAAACTTTAAAATAATGGTGCAATAAATTGAAGACAAAACAAATGGAAACATACTCTATGCTTATGGATTGGAAAAATTAATATGGTTAAACTGCCCACATTACTCAAAGCAATCTATAGATTTGACTGCCATCCCTATCAAAATACCAATAGCATTCTTCACAGAACTAGAACAAATAATTCTAAAGTTTCTATGGAAACACAAAGAACCCTTAATAGCCAAAACACTCTTGAGAAAGAACAACAAAGCTGGGGGTATCACAATCCCAGATTTCAAGATATAACTAGAAAGTTATAGTAATCAAAACAGTATGGTGCTGGCACAACCACAGACATACAGATCTTGTTACAAAAATAGACCTATAGATCAATGGAACTGGATAGAGAGCTCAGAAAGAAACGCACACTTAACATGGTCAATTTACAACATGTAGGTAAGAATATACAATGGGGAAAAGATGCCCTCTTCAATAGATGGTGCTGGAAACATGTGACAACTACATGCTGAAGAATGAAACTGGACAACTTTCTCAACTATACATGAAAATAAATTCAAAATAATTTAAAGACTTAAATGTGAGACATGAAACCATAAAACTCCTAGAAGAAAACATAGGCAGTAATTTCTTTGACATAGGCTATAACAATGTTTCTCTGGATAAGTTTCCTCAGACAAGGGGAATAAAAGCAAAAATAAACAATTGGGATTACACCAAAGTGAAGTTTTGCTTAAGAAAGGAAAGCACCAACAAAATAAAAGGCACACAACAGAATCAGATAAGTTATTTTCAAAAGATATATCACATAAGGAGTTAATACCCAATATATATAAAGAATTTATACAACTGGACACCTAAAACCAAATAATCCAATTACAAACTGGACAGAGGATAGACATTTTTCCAAAGAAGACATACAGATGGCCAACACACACATGAAAAGATGCTCAGCACCACTGATCATCAGGGAAATGCAAATCAAAACCATGAGGTATTACATAACACCAATCAGAATGTCTAGAATCAAAAAGATAAGAAATAACAAATATTGGCACGGATGTGGAGAAAACGGAGCCCTTGTGCACTGTTGGTGGGCATGTAAATCGGTATAGACACTGTGGAAAACAATATGGAGGCTCCTCCAAAAATTAAAAATTTAAATACCACGCAATCCAGTAATTTCACTACTGAGTATTTACCCAAAGAAAATGAAAACATTAATTTGAACAGATATAAGCACCCCTATGTTTATCACAGCATTATTTACAATAACTAAGATATGAAAGCTGCTGGAATATCCATTGACAGATGAATGGCTAGAGAAGTAGAATACACACACACACACACACACACACTGGAATATTACTCAACCACAAAGGAAGATGAGATCTTGTCCTTTGAACAACATGGATGTACCTAGAGGGTATTATGTCAAGTAAAGTAAGTCAGAGAAATACAAACACCATATGATTTCACTTATATGTAGAATCTAAAAAGCAAATAAAACAGAAATAGACTCATAGATACAGAGAGAACAAACTGCAGTTGCCAGAGGGGAGGGAAGCAGGGAGATGGGTTAAAAGAGAGTGCAAGATACAGGTTTCTATTAGGAAATCAGTAAATCATGGGGGAAAAGTCACAGTAAAGGGAGTATATTTCAATGGTATTTTAATAGCACTGTATGGTGACTGATGGTATCTTTCATGTGGTGAACATAACAGTTGCCAAATAACTATGTTGTAGTTACTGAAATTACTGTAATGTAGTTGAAACAAAAGTAACACTGCATATCAATTATACTTCAATTAAAAAAAATCATTAAACCACAAGGGATGAGATGAAGAGAAGAAGAAAGAATAGAGAAGTACAAAAACAATGAGAAAATCACAAAATAACAGTAAGTACACAGCTATCAATAATTATTTTAAATGTGGTATAAATGCGACAGTTGCCAAATAACTATGTTGTAGTTACTGAAATTACTGTAATGTAGTTGAAACAAAAGTAACACTGCATATCAATTATACTTCAATTAAAAAAAATCATTAAACCACAAGGGATGAGATGAAGAGAAGAAGAAAGAATAGAGAAGTACAAAAACAATGAGAAAATCACAAAATAACAGTAAGTACACAGCTATCAATAATTATTTTAAATGTGGTATAAATGCTCTAATCAAAAGGTATAAGTTCACAGAATGGATAAAAAAGTCACACCTGTCTATATGATTTCTATAAGAGACTCATTTCAGACCTAACAACATGCAGAATGAAAGTGAAAGAATGAAAATAAAAGTTAAATGCAAATGGAAATGAAAAGAAAGCTGGAGCAGCAATACTCATCAGAAGAAATAGACTTTGAAAGAAAGACAGTAACAGAAAGTAGGACATTATATAATGATAGAAGTGTCCATCCAAAAAGAATTTAACATGTAAACATTTATTTACAAATATTTATTTATTTGTAAATATTTATGCACCCAACCTAGGAGCACTTACATATATAACATGAATATTAACTTATACAAGGGGAGAAATTGACAATAATACAATAATAGCAGAAGATTTTAATGCCACACTTACTTCAATGGATAGATCACCTGGACAGAAAATCAATAAGAAAATATTGGACCACACATAGACCAGATTGACTTAACAGATACAGATGATTTCATCCCAAAACTGTAGAGAAAACATTCTTTTCAAGTACACATGCAACATTTTCCAAGATAAATCACAGGTTAGGCAACAAATTATTTCACATATATATTAAACATGTCAATAAATTTAAGAAGATTGAAATTATATCAAGCATGTCTTTTCTGACAACAATGGTATGAAACTAAATCAGTTACAAGAATTGGACAAAACACAGGTATGTGGAGACTAAACAAATGCTATTAGACAACCAATGGTCAAGAAAGAAATCAAAGAGGAAATAAAAGAAAATACCTGAAACAAGTGAAAATAGAAACTCATGTTCCAAAATCTATGGAATGCAGCAAAAGCAGTTCCAGGGGGAAGTTCATAGTGATATTGGCTAACCTCAATAAACAAAGAAAATCCCAAGTAAACAATTGAACTTTATACACTAAGGAACTAGGAAAATAGGAAAACAAAACTGAAAGTACAAAGAGGGAAACAATATAGATGAGAATGGAAATGGAGACTAACAGAACAAATCATCCATGAAACTAAAGTCTTGTTCTTTGAAAAGATAAACAAAATTGATAAACCTCTAGTTGGATACATCAAGAAAAAAAGAAGAGGGCCTAAATAAAATTAAGAGGCAGCAACTGACAATAAGGAATACAAAGTTTCTTAAGAGAAAATAATGCACAATTATACATCAACAAGTTGGAAAACCTAGAAAAAAATGAATAAATTCCTGGTAACGCACAACCTTCCAGGACTGTGTCATGAAGAACTAGAAAATCTTAATATATAGACTACAAGTAATGAAATTGAATCTGTAATAACTTCCAAAAAACTGAAGTCCAATATGACAGATTCACTGGTGAATTCTAACAAACATTTAAAAAAGAGTTAATACCTATCCTTTTAAAGTTATTCCAAAAAACTGAAGTGGAAGAAACACTTCCAAACTCATTTTACAAGGCCAGCATTATCCTGATGCCAAAACCAGACAAAAATATGACAGAAAAAAAGAATTAAGAGGCCAATATCTTTGTTGAACACATATACAAAATCCTCACCAAATGTTAGTAAATGGAATTCAACAATATATTAAAGGTATCATACACTACAATCAAGTGAGATTTATTCCAGGGATGCAAGGATGGTTCAACAAATCAACAATAATTTGCAAATCATTCAATGTTATACACCATGTTAACAAAGAATATAAATCATATGATCATATTAATAAAGAAAAATCATTTGACCATATTCAGCATCTATTTATGATAAAAAAACTTTCAATACAGTAGGTATAGGAAAAAATATACCTCTGCGTATTAAAGGCCATGTATAACAAAATTACAGCTAACATCATATTCAACATTGAAAAGATGAAAACTTTTCCTCTAATATCAGGAATAAGACAAGGCTGTGTCCTCTCTTCACTTTTATTCAACATAGTACAGGCAGTCCCAGCTGCAGCAATTAGGAAAGAAAAAGAAATAAAAGGGCATTCAAACTGGAAAGGAAAAATAAAATTTTCATTGTTTGCAGATGATATGATACTATATATAGAAAACTCTAAAGACTCCATGAAAAAAGTCTATTAGAATAAATGAATTTAAAAAAAGAATAAGTGAATTCAGTGAAGTTACATGATACAAAATTAACATACAGAAATCACTTGCATTTCTATTCAATAATAATGACCTATCAGGGAAATTAAGAAAACATTCTCCTTACAATGGTATCAAAAAGAATGAAATACTCAGGAATGAGTTTAAAGACCTGTGCTCTAAAAACTATGAAACACCAAGGGAAGAAGTTGAAGACAACACAAATAAATGGAAGATATTCTGTGCTCCTGGATTAGAAGAATTAATATTATGAGATGTCCATACTACCCAAACCAATCTAGAGATTCAATGTAACCTCCATCAAAACACCAATGTTTTTTTTTTCACAGAACTAGAATAACTCTAAAATTTGCATGAAACCACAAAAGAATAGCCAAAGCAATCTTAAGAAGAAAGTATATTGTCAGCTCCATTATGCTTCCTGATTCTAAACTATACTATAAATTAAAACAGTATAGTACTGACACACACACAAAAAAGACACATAGATGGATGAAATAGAATAGGGAGTCCAAAAATAAATCCACACTTACATGGTCAATTAATCTATGACATAGAAGGCAAGAATATACAATGGGGAAAAGACCTTCTAATAAATGGTGCTGGGAAAACTGGACAAGTACATGCAAAACAATAACAATCACAAACCAAGAAATTGGACCACTGTCTTCTGTCATATACCAAAAAAAAAAAAAAAAAAATTCAAAATGGGTTAAAGAATTGAATTTAAGACATGAAACCAAAAACCCCTAGAAGAAAAATATAAGCAGTAATCTCTTTGACTTCCGTTTTAGCACATTTTTTTTTTTTTTTTGACCAGACTCCTCAGACAAGGGCAACAGAAGCTAAAACAAACAAATGGGATTTCATCAAACTAAAAAGCTTTTAGAATTTATAGCAGATAATTTTAACTCATCACAGATTACCTTCATGTAGTGTTACACAACTTTTCATTCAGTGTAAGATCCTAATGGTAGTATATTTCAATTTCTCCCCTTAAGCCTCTATGGTACTTTCATCAGGATGAATTTTTTCATGTGTTGTCTAAATAGTCAATTATCTTTTAACAACACTTAATTAAAAGTAAATCTTATAAATTTGCCAGTCCTATTATTTCCAGTCTTTTCATTCTTTGTGTAGGCCCATATGTCCTTCTGCTATCAGTTTACTTCTGCCTGAAGACTTTTTTTTTAAAATTGAGGTATAGTTAACATACAATAATGCAATGTTCTATTAGTCTCAAGCCTTTAGATTTTTTTTTTTAAAGATTTTATTTATTTATTTGTCAGAGAGAGAGAGAGGAGCGAGAGTGAGCACAAGCAGACAGAGTGGTAGGGAGAGGCAGAGGGAGAAGCAGGCTCCCTGCCGAGCAAGGAGCCCGATGTGGGACTCGATCCCAGGATGCTGGGATCATGACCTGAGCCAAAGGCAGCCACCCAACCAACTGAGCCACCCAGGCGTCCCAAGATTTTTTTTTTTTAAATAGTCCTCTGGTGATAGGGGCACCTGGGTGGCTCAGTGGGTTAAGCCTCTGCCTTCGGCTTGGGTCCTGATCTCAGGGTCCTGGGACTGAGCCCCACATCGTGCTCTCTGCCCAGCAGGAAGCCTACTTCCCTTCCTCTCTCTTTGCCTGCCTCTCTGCCTACTTGTGATCTCTGTCAAATAAATAAATTAAATCTTAAAAAAAAAAAAACAGTTCTCTGGTGATAAATTTTCTCAACATCGGTATTTCCTAAAAAATACTTCACTTTCAGTTTGAAAGATATTTTTGCTGGGTATAGGATTATCAATTATTATTTCTTAATATTAGTTCTTTAAAGTTATTACTCACTTTCTCTTTACTTGTATTGTTTTCAGTTAGAAATTTGCTGTCATCTATTTCTAGGGTTTTCTTCATATAATGTGTCTTTTCCCCCTGCTGTTATTAAAGTTTGCTACTAAGTACTGGTCTTGAGCTATTTGACTATGATGTGTCTTGGTGTAGTTTGTGTTTCTTGTGCTTGAGATTCATTGAGTTTCGTGGATATGTGTGTTTACAATTTCCCTCAAAAATGGGAAACAATCAAGTATTATTTCTTTTAATATTTCTTCCTCTCTCTTTTGGAAATCGTAATCACATATATATTAGGGCACTTGAACTTTTCCCATAGCTCATCATTCATTTTGAATTGGTTATCTGTGTTTTATCAGTCAGTTCTATTGCTATTTGTTCAAGGTCATTAATCTTTCAATCTTCCCTTTTTCAAAATCTGATCTTCCATAATACCATTCAGTGTAATTTTTGTCTCTGATATTACAATTTTCATCTATGAGAAGTTTTGTTTGAATCTTTTTCATAACTTTCATATTTATAATTAACTTTTGAACATATGAAATGTAGTTATAATAACCATTCCAATGTTCTCTTTCAATTCTAACATATATATTACTTCTGTGTCTATTTCTTTTGACTGAGTATTCTCTTCTGTAGGGGCTGTGTTCCTTTGTTTTGTTTTTGCTTTGTTGTCTTTACATCTTTGCAAAAGTACCCTGCATTGTTTCCTCTACATTTGGGTGGTTCTTTGCCTACCCCAGGTAGTTAACTCCTATATATGTACCAACCAGAACTCTGATGAATAGCGAAGCATAGCAATGGTCAATTTTAAAGTTCCTTGTTCTTCTTCAGGGAACTGAGAAGACTTTTAAAATAGTTTCTGAGAGGCAGTAATTACAGGTATCTTTGATGGTCAGGATGAAGGGTTCAAATCCACTCCCCATACCTAACATCACTTACATTCACTGATTTGTATTGGGATGGAAGATCTCATGGGAATAAGTAAAAGACTCAGACCTGGATACCAATGAGATTCCAGGATATACTCACATATGGAGGCCTTTTCAGGAAAGGAAATAGGGCCCCTGAGAGAAATTTAATGATAAAAGAAGACTGAAATAGTGAACCACCAAAGTAGACCAAAGGGAGAAATGGAATATTGATTTTAGTTTAGCTGGGTGGCTGATGCCAGAACTCATCCCAATTGTGCCAGAGGGAGGATGGGGTGGGGGGCGGGCAGAGAAAATGGGGAGACTGTAGCTATGTGCACATACAAAATGAAAGAACTGAATGGAGCTCAGACAACTGTGCTGGGATGCAATCTAAGAGAATATAAAAGAAGAGTTAAAAGACTTTTTACCATACTGCCTTTGTCCAGATGAAAGAGTGAAGAGCTACATTGCAATGGTACAGTAGGCAGCTTGGTCAAGTAACACTTTTTCATGTAAATGGACCCTGGGACCATACATTCTACAGCAAAGCTATAGCAATGCTGGTGGTGTCATTGTCTTGCCAGGTCCAATCACTATTGTGGTGGCAGTAGTGGGCAATAGCACTAAACGAGACATGGTGACAGCAGCAATGGTGTTAAGGCATAGGGCAATCAGGCACCTGAAAGCAACAGCAAGACCAGATGGCTAGACATGAGTAACCTGTCTATGGGATTAACAAAGCCTGAGCTGAAGCCGTGGTATTGCTAGCTGTGAACAGTGAGTGAAAGTTATTGATAGCTGCTATAAAGCTTTATAGTTCTATGGCCTTATGAAAGGGCTCACTCCCACCCCCCATATCTCCACTCTCTTCAGTTAAGCATAATACAGAAAAGGTTTCTCTTTATCACTTCAAAAAACAATGATGAGGATTTCTGATCTCCAGTTACAATAGTGGCAGTGATAGAGTTAGGAGTGAAATTTAAGCCTTGAATAGCTCCTTGGTAGGACTGAGATGTCTGGGCTGCATGATTCTTATTGGGAAGCAGTTGCACTCAGTGACCATCAAAATTCATGGACACATGTTGGCACTGCTTTTGAGACTCTCAGAAATACTGGTGTAAGGGAACTCTGTAAAAGACCCATACCTCCTTCAACAGGTGGGGATTGGGGCATTGATATTTGAATGAAAATACTAATGGTGATACATCCATATTTGCTAGGTAGAAAAATCTCAGTACTTGAGCTATACAATATATACGGTTAACCCTTGAACAGTGTGGGGGTTAGGGACACTGACCTGCCACAGTCAAAAATCTGAGTATAAATTTTGACTCCCCCAAAACTTAACCACTAATAGCCTACTATTGACCAAAAGCCCGAGCGATAACATAAACAGTTGATTAACACATATTTTATACATTTATCAATACTCTTAAGTTTACATCATCTGTTTATAAGAGGAATAATCTTTCAGTTCCTACATCAATATTATATGACATAAAACACTGTAAATGTTATATGTATTACCAATGTTATACATCTAAGAATGAAAAGATAATGTGAAAAAAATTCTTACAGGTATAATGATTCATGCATTGATAATGAAGTAACAACGTGATTACTTTATGGTAGTCTGGTATAATTGATATGATTGCTTCACAGTGGCCTAGGTTACATTAATGAATGTATCATTATAAAATTTTATAAAAATTTATAAAAATGAATCATTTATAAAAAAGAATCACTATAAAATTTATAAAATGAATCACTATAAAATTAGAAACATTGCTACACTTTTTAAAAACTATTTACCCGTGATGATAGGCTCATATCTAGTTTCTCCATTTATGAGAAAGAGACATACTACGTGGTAATATAATTCTTTGAAAGTAAAGTTATAAAATGTAAGAAAACAAACACATTATTAATATTATATTAAATGTTATCTTATACTTATGTAAGGATATCCACTTCCATACAAATCTTATAGGTATTGTACATAATGACTGCTTAGGCAATGCTAATAATGATACGAAAATATCTCACAGTTTTTGCTATACAGTTATTAGATATTCATATGAAGGTACTCACACACATAAACAACAGATGTTTGTTAACTGTATAGCACGATGATTATTTCCTACTCATTAAGTGGAAGTGGATCGTCATAAAGGTCTTTATCCTTGTCTTCATATTGAGTAGACTCAGGAGGAAAAGAAAGAGGAGGAATTGGTCTTGCTGTCTCAGGGGTGGCAGAGGTGGAAGGGGAGGCAGGCGGGGCAACCACCTTCAGTGTAACTTCACAGAAATATGTCATCATTTCTCACTCTTTAGCTTTTTTATTTCTCTAAAAATGTTTTTATATGGATCAATCTTTTTGCAGTGTCTTGATGTTCCTCTGCTTTTTGGGAGATCTTCCAGCATTACAAGTGGTACTCTCTAGATGGGGTCTCATGGTGTTATTCAAGGTTTATGGCAATTGTACTAAATAGGTTGAAAAATACCTGAGAACTGTGAGAGAGGACTTTTTACCATGATATGCGACTTAAGATATGAACTATTCATGGGGACATGATTAGTGTCCTAAGGCATTTTAAGCTTATATCTGTAACACTTGAACTTATCTCAATAGCAACAGGGCATGGCTACAAATTCTAGTAATACAGTATGCATTACTATTTTATGCAGTTATGATTTAATACCACATCTTTACATTTATTTACATTTCTTTCAACTGCCAATGGCATCATGTATGGTCTGTAAATGTGTAAGACTTAATCAATTTCAGCTTTTTAAGATAGATTTGTATTTATGGTAGTAAATGATAAAATAGACTAGTATCTGCCTACATTTATACATTCATGACATACCTTTCTTAATTTTTTTATATGTAGACTACATAAGTCTGAGTTTTTTCAAATTACTGAAAATCTCAAGAATATTTTCCAATATAGTTATTGAAAAAAATCTATGTATAAGCAGACCTATGTAGTTCAAGCACGTGTTAAGGGTCAACTGCAATTAGACAATTTAATAAATTAATCTTGATTGAGGACTATTTTGTATGAGGCATTATGATAGATCCCATAAAGGACTAGTTAGTTGATGAATGGCCTCTGCTTGGAAAAAATGCTTATAATTTCATAGAAGGGACTAGAGGAGTACAAAATGTGTACTGTATAACATCAAGTACAAAAAGACATCAATATATTTTTCTGAATACTATGTGGAAGCATTTGGTTATATCCTTAGAATTTGGTTTCAGGTGGCATGCATCTGAGAAATGGAGAGTCCCAAGGAGGAAGCAGTTTTACCTATCTATCGGATTCAGGGATACTTTTGAAGGAGGTGGGATCTAAGGCAGAGATTGAATGGTAGATAGTATTCTGAATCACATTGCTGAGGAAGTAAGAGCAAATAAGGGAGAGGGAACCATTAAGGCATAAAGTGGAAAAGGGGGGCATTTTGAAGGTTGGGTGGATAACAAGGAGTATGTAGGGGAGTTGATGAAAGCAAGACCAGGAAGATGGGTTGAGGGACAGGTGAAGATTTCAATGACAATTAAAGGCAGTAAAGAGCCAGTGTTTTTGAACAGAGAAATAATAGGATTATCAGCCTCTGCATTATTTCCCTAGTTCCACAAGTCTTGACCTATTTAACTTCCTCCCTCAAAAGAACCCTGCCAAGTTCTCATACTAGACTAAGTAAAAAGCATAAAATATTTCATCAGACTTAGCATCATCACCCCTATATCCTGTGGAGCTTGTATTGGCTACCCCTCCATGACCTCTGGAGTTACCCATCATTCTCATTTCTATTTCTAATGCATCAGATTGAAAACCTGATTTGTTCTCTTGGAAGTTCTTGTGCTGTTTATGCCTGAATTCTGTCGGAGCCTGCCATTCCCTTGGAACACTATGGACATTGTGATTTTCCCAATAACTGTGGTGTTCTGTCCTGCTTCGGTGACTAGCCTCATACCGGTTTTTATTTTCCTTCTTCTTTTTCCTTTTTTTCCATTTTATTTAGTAAATGACCATTCATCTTTGTAAAATTGTAAAATTTGTCAAATGATAAAAACCATTAATTTGGCAGCTATAAAGCAGTGGTTTGATATGAACAGCTGGGGTATACTAGAGTATATTATGCTAAGTGAAGTAAGTTAGTCAGAGAAAGACAAATCCCATATGATTTCACTTTTATGTGGAATTTAAGAAACAAAACTGATGAACATAGAAGGAGGGAAAGAAAAATAAAATAAGATAAACAGTTGGGAAGGAAATACAGAAAACCAAGACCATAAGGGCCTGAAGTGCAGCAGCATCCAGGGGAAAGAAAAGATGGAAAGGAAGAGCTGGTAACAAGAATGGCACCTAAAAAGCACTTACTACTGCTGAATTAATAAAAAGACATGCAAGATGTGTGGATGGAGGGTAATTTAGGACTTGGTAACCAGGTACAAAGGATGATAGGGAGAAATCACAACTGACTTGAAGTTCCACACGTGGGTGACTAAGAGGAGTGATGTGAGCAATCAGGTCACAGCTCCGTTCAATCAGCAATATCTAGCTCAGGAAAAAGACATTTGAGAGCCAAGTAATGGGGCTTGGATTGAACTACTCTCTGCTCAAATAAAGTAAGAAACTGGAGAGTTTAAAATGGGACATGCTGAACTTAAAGATGAAATTATTAAAAAAAAAAAAAAAAGCCTAAAGGAATGTGGGTATGTTTGAGGAAGAGAGGAAGCTTGAATGTTGATTTGGGAATCTCAGATCCTGGTGTGATAGTTAAAGCCTTTGTGATACAAGAGGAAGTGTATAGAAAGAAAATAAAGAGCCTGAAGACAAAGTTTAAAAAATAAAAGTCCACACATATGCTTTAAGTCATGTATGTGATGGAAATAGCTAGAATAGTAGTGTGGATCAGTGTCAGTAATAAGGATAGTGAGGTGAAGACAGGAGGAAAGGGATCAAGTAAAAGCAGTGTGTTTGCTAAGCAAGTGAAGTGGCACTGTAAGTTCCTCTTTGGTCTCCTCCCTCCTCCACCAGAATAATGTTTAGTTCTTCCATACAAATGTTGTAGCCATCACTGGCTGGCATCTCAGGTCCCCAGATAGTCTGTGATTATGTTAGATCATACAAAATTTCCATTTTAATAGACCCCAAATGGTTGAACATTTGAAAATTGGACATTTTTTATGGTTCAACCTGTCAGTGGGTTGTCAGTGGAGATATGCACAGCGGACTCTCTAGGCAAGTGACTATTCTTGGTTCTCAACAGGTTCTTCCACCCTGATAACTGGACTGCATTACCTGTGAATTCTAAGAATTTCATTTCCTTCAAAAGTAAAAGTACTATCTCAGCTCAAGTGGGTTTCTATCTCTTTCTGTTCATTGCTACCTTTAAGTCATGATGCCAGGCTTCTGGTCTTGAGCCATAGGGTCAGGGTCCTAGTGGTATAAGAATGGTAGGATTTGCAAAGGATAAGTCTAATGGAGCCCAGCTTATTTATGAACTAACAAACATCACTCCAGCTGGGTCATTGCCAGGCAAGCGGTTGTTTGGAAGTAAAGGGAAGTCCTCTCCAGAAAAAGTAGAAAGAACACCAGTTTGACACCTGGTATACATGATGGTTTTATGATCTGCTGTGTTGAGTCAGTTCCCAAGCTTCTGGATGCTCAAAAGATGTCTGTTAGGAAGATGCCATGCTCCCTGTGGATCATATTGTCATGCTTGTGAAATCGGCATTGACCAAGGATGCCTATTTGCCTAGCTACACACCTCTCACCCTTCCCCTCTCTCTGGTGAGAAGAGAAAGCATATCTTTCTGGGTTGACAAGAAAGGCCCAAGGTACTTTCCTCTGTGCTTTTGTCTCAGATATTTAGTAAGTACCTGGATCCTTTCTCTTTTGTGTTCTCCATAACACCTCACTATTCTTTTTTTTAAATTTTTTTTTTTTTATTTGACAAATATCACAAGTAGTCAGAGAAGCAGGCGGGGAGAGAGAGGAGGAAGCAGGCTCTCTGTGTAGTAGAGAGCCCGACGTGGGGCTCGATCTCAGGACCCTGGGATCATGACCCAAGCTGAAGGCAGAGGCTTTAACCCACTGAGCCACTCAGGCACCCCAACACCTCACTATTCTTTAGGTTCTTTTGCAACACTTTGTGTTGAGCCTTTATAACCAAAGGTAATTAACCAAAAAATGGACTTTCTTCTCTTGAAGACAAGGGATGCTTAATTTTAAACTTCTGCAACACAGGAAGGAACGAAAAGTTAACTTTCTATATCAAAACAGCCTTTCACATTCATACCCTGCCACGACTGATTGTCCTAAAAATGATTAACAGCAGTGGGTTGTCTTTCCACTCTATGAAAGAGGGTAAGTTTTGAGGTGGTTTCTCTTGCATACACAAGAGCTTCATAGCTAGAAAAGTCTTCTGTACAAGTTTACTGAGTAAGGTTCACAAGGAAAATGAAATCTTCCTTGAGGTAAACTGTGTTCATCATGTAAAGTCTGGAAAGATTCTGGTCAGCTTACTGAAGGGCTCTGTCATTCTGCTGGCTTCTTCTGTCTGATTGGCCACTAGATGATGTCTTCTGGAATAAATGGAAATTTTCCAAATTACAGTACTTAAAACAATTGGGTATTTTTATAGCAAAAGTGACAAAACATAAGGCCATTGTGTAAGCATTGATTCTTCAAGGAAATGTATGGGCTTAGGGCTTTGGGCTTTAAGGACTGAGAGGCAAATCAGTTCTATCCATTGCCCTAAATTTAAACACACCTACTATGGTGTGTTTCCTTAGAGGAGAGAAAGTGTAGCACTTTATTTCTAGCCAATTATGGAAAAGAAAAGGCAGGGTTTCTCTGAAGGAAGACGATGTCTGCTCTGTGCGTTATGAAGAATGAAGATTTAAGCAGTTTAGCTACTCTGCTTATTGTCTTGGGGCAAAGGAGAGTAGACAGCTAAATCTTGTTGAAAGGAAAGCGGGTACCAATCTCCAGCCATTCTCCCTCTGACTTACTAGATCCTCTAAAACACACACATATGTCCACCAGGACATCTGTGTCTTTCTCTTGGCCATGTATTAGGTTTTAGTGACCTTTTGTAGGAAGTCAGATATACAGTGTTTATTATTATTAGCAAAAAAAAAAAGGAAAAAGAAAAAAAAAAACTTCTAATCCACACAGAGCACCCTGTGGGTGTCTGACTTCAGAGCACTGGTCACTGGGCTCAGACATCAGTGCAACACTGTATTTTTCCTTCCACCTTGTTGTGACTGATAGCATGGTCCCACCCCGAGGCCTTTCTAAATATTTTCTGTGCAACTGAAAGTCAGTCTTTTTTCTCAGCGGTTCTGGTTTCTTTTTGATCCTGAAGTATTTCATCTTCTAGGAGGGAGAGGGAAAGAAGGAGTTGATGTTGAGGTTTTAGACAGGGAAGACAGAAGTGAGGAAGAGATTTTGCCACATCTGGAACTGAAAATTCTCCAGCAAGCCTAGTACAGTTACCGAAACACTGATCACATTTTATAGCTGGAACAGACTAAACGAATCCAATAAACTACACTAAGATCATGAAGGGGACAGATTTTGGAAAAAGAGTGTTTTGGAAAGAAGGAGATCTGTGATCAATCAACTCTCCATCTCTCAAGCAAAGAATTATTTCTTATAAGGGAAGAACGTCCCTTTTTCTCCCTAACATTTCCATCCCCTCAAAGGTGCCTGAATTCCTGATACCCTACCATTATCCTTGAGTTCACAAATAGACCTTTCCAAAGATCAATAATTCTTTTGAAGCTGAAGAAATTAGCAAATTGTAGAATCTTTTACTGTACAAGGTAGCTTCTGCCAAATTAAATGAAGCTGAATGATGAGGGGATGACCCTATATGAAGGGAGATATATTAGATCCATTCAGCTTGTGCCAGGCCATCAAGCAAAAGCAATCTGGCAACATCTCAGATGCTGCTCTATTTTGGCACATGTCTGTCTAGAACCTCTAGTTGTGCCTTTGCCTCTTTATCGTGTTTAGCAAGTATTTTCAGAGCTAAATGTTAGCCTGAAAATGTAGGATCTCCTGGATTTTAATTAAATCTTATATTTAGGGTGTCCATATAGTCCTAAAAATTGCTGTCTCCTCTCTTGAAAATTTCTCTTTCAAACAGAATGGTTGCGTGTGTGTGGTAACAGGCACACACACATGTCTGTTGGTGGTAAGATTTGGAGATGGAAGATGGGAAGGGAGTTCCTTTCTGTTTCCAAGATGTTGGTCATAACTGGTTATTCATATCTGAACAGTGTGGTTCATGAGCAAGATTTTGAGGAAAAAAAATAGTTCTAGAAGGTTCTATAGAAACTTTCTAGTCCATCTACAGCTGAGCAAACCAAAGAAACCAAAAGAGGAGTCTCCCCTACTATCTTGTCTCTCAATCATAGGAGAATCACCATAGAAACAGCAGTCTGTTTTCTCCCAGAACAATGACTTAAAAAACAAAAACAAAATAAAACACAAAACACAATAATAGCTAGATAAAGATAAAGAAAATGAGGACTGGCTATACTACTGTGAATGAAATGATATCAAGCCAAACACCTAGTTTCTCTGAGCTTGCATCTCCATCTGTAACAAAACCATAATGAAAATCTTAGTGATTTTAGTGATCACTTAGTGATCATAGTGATCTCTTGGCACTGCCATGATGATCAAATGACATGATGTCAGTGAAAGCTTTTTAAGAATTTTAAGTGCTATATGGATACTGGAGTCCTTTGCCTCATTTAAATCTTTTTGTAGTTTTTATTTTGGGGGGGAGGTGGCCACTAGATTTGAGCTTTTAAAACAGAATCCTTGACAATATGTATAAGAAGTACCAATGTTGAATATTTGTCTCAATTAATATTCCAGGGTGTGTGTGTGTGTGTGTGTGTGTGTGTGTGTGTGTGTTGCATGTGTAGGGATGATAGTCTCAGTCTAGCCTTGCTGTAATCTAAAGGTGGGCATTTAGAGTGGAATGTGTCATTGAAAACTTTACTCAAAACTACACAGGAAGAGAAATACAGGTCTCCATTCTTTCCTGGCTCGCTTGGCTGAGTCTTTTCTGGCCTGTGGGTTTCCTTGAAGCTGTGTCTCTTAATGGCCAGCACCGCAGCAGAAACCAGCTGTGAGAGCAGACACCAAGCCATTCCAGATGTGGAATGCTACACGGAAGCACCAGAGGGCAAGTTTTAAGAGCTGAGGAAAGGGGTGCAGTAAAAAGATTTAAAAATCTTTAATCTACTCGGTTTCATCTCAAGCATTCCAAAAATGCAGGGTTCTCTGCATATAGAATCAAACTCCTGCAATAGATTCTATTTCCCAAGTCTAAGTCAATTTGGAGATACCCGATATAAGCAAATGCTCAACCAGAGGTTTATAGTGACCACAAGAGCAAAGAAAAAAAGAAGGAAGGGCATTTTTCAAGCAAACAGCTTTCATGCATTCAGCAACAATCTCACATGAAAATCTTGGGATATGTGGTGTTTGTTTACAGTTAAACAAGCAGCTGGGCATTCCATCTATGAAATGCTTTGGTGATAAATTCTAAACAGGGCAGGCATGGAAAGGCCAGTGCAACTCTTCTGTGGCGATCAGATAATACAGAAACTATTTCCAGCCATCACTTCTTTTGGAAAGTCTCAAATTTAGAAGATTATCTATTTGGGGGGAGATGAGAAACAGAAACATAGGAGAGTGGGAATGAATACGAGTCAAAACAAATGGAGTTAGGAAAACAGTATTGCAATGTTTTTCCTCCTCAATTTAAACTCTATCTGAATATGAGCACAAAACAGAAAAGAAGGCAGGCAGCAAGCCAGGCATTCGTCCTACCATCCTGATCTATTCGCTCTAAGAAAGCATCCGCTACATGCCATAAGATCTAATTACCAAGAATTGCCTCTCCTGCCCCACAGCAATCATTTTGATGACAGGCTTCTCTGCACTGTAAAACAAAATGGGGAACCTGTGCTGTATAAACTGCCTCAGCGCTTCCCTTCCTTCCTGTGCTATCAGCCTCCCCATCTCATTTATTTTCCACACATTAATGGTAGCAGTCACCTTGAGCCGGTGATGCAGAGTAATTTTCACAGAAACCTTGATCAGAAACCATAAATCAGCCTGATGTGCTTTTATGGTCTAATAACATTCCGGTTGCTCCTACAGGCCTGTATGTAAAACTGCACTGCAGTGAGTCCTTTGGATTTTTTTTTCCCCCTTTCAGTCCCCTGCCGCGCCTGCGCTCTCACGCTCCGCACCCCCTCTCTCCCCGCCCCTGCCCCTTCTCACCCTCGACCTCTCTAGGCATAGTATTTATTGACACACACCTAGGCGTGTGCACTTAAGTCACGTGGATGCAGTTCATTCGTAACAAAATCACATTTAAATGCTATTATATACACAGCCGGTCATGGCGGCAGCGGAAGCCAGTTCTCTCAAGATGATAAAATGATGCATTCATTAGATTCTCAGTCGTATGTCTTAACAAATGAACTGTCTCTGACCAAAAAACAAAATGACTTCACTGTTTTAGGAGCCACTGGGTCTGTTCAGTGATTCGATTATATATCCTTGTAGGGATAACTGGATACCGCAGCCAGGTTGACTCTTGCCCCATGGCTCCGAGACACGCTGGGACTTGGGTGACTTGAAGCCGAGTCGTATCTGACACGTGGTCCCCACGGTCCCTGTCTGCAGTGCCGCTGCCTGCCCGATGGCCTCGTGCTCCCACTGCTCCCTAGGAGGCTGAGAGGCTCTGGATTGACAAGGAATCAGTGGAGTGGCAAGAGGCAGATCAGTGGGTTTGAGGCGGGAGGGAGCTGGGTGGGGGGACATGGACAGGGCCCAGAGGGGCAGTGGTGAACACGGGGTTGGGTTGGCTGCATAGAGGGTTGTGGTGAGAGATGGGGTGCTGGGCCTGTCACGGAGGGCTGACGGCGAGCCTGGGGCTGACAAGGAAGCTCTGGCGTCTGCTTGGACGGAGGTGAGGTTGGGAGTAGAACTAGCACCTGCATCTGAGTCAGGTGTACCGCACATCCGCCTCAGCCTGCCAGACACTCCAACCGGGGCTGTGTACTTCAGCTCAGGAACGAACAGCAGCAGCAAACCACACCAGCTCAGACCCAGTCCACACCCCGTGAGCCAGCCAGCGAGACACCCCCTGGGTGTGTGCCCATCTGGAGCACGCAGCAATTCTGGGTTTAGAACCAAGAGCCTCTCAGTGTCCTGTTTTCCTCAGATTGGCAATACCTGCCCTGGGAACCAGTGTCACTCTTGTACTGACACTTGGTGAGCTGGTGCAAGAAATTAACTAAAGCCAGTTAACTTCATCCTGGAGAATGTTTAGCTTTGCTTTGGAAGTGAGGAAAGCTGGCAATGATGCCTGATTTTTCACTGCTAACTCACTGTGATAATTACTCCCCAGTAGACCTACATAAATTCCAACATTCTTAACTGGTGCTTCATGAATATACACCAAAGGGGAAAAAAGTACCCTGGGGCCTTAATCAAATTGGCCAAGATACTACTCCTTGCTTGGTTAAAAGCTACCCCTCCAATTATTTATACATAGATCTATTTTTATACGTCTACTAACACTGCTCACTCACGCATGCACACACACATTTGGCATAGTAACACAGCAAGCCTTTGTAAGGACACTAAATGTCAATGTAGGGGTAATTGCAGAATGCGGGTCTCACCCTCATCTGTAGGGCTCTTGTTTTCAACTGTAAATCATGAGGTCTCATTCCCTCGTTTTACACCTAATGGTGTTAGGTTAGGCAGTAGCCACAGAATTTGTCAAAATTCATTTCCTATAGACTTAAAAGGGTTTTCTTTTCTCTTTCTTTCTCATTTTCTCTTTTTCTTTCTCTTTTCTCCCTCTCTCTCTCTCTTTTTTTAAATCACCAGTTTCTCAGGGAGCTGCAACCAGTCCCATACTCGGAAACTTCAGTAAAAGCTCAGAGTTGAATTTTCAGAAATTGACAGGCAATTTCTCCTTTTTGCAGTAGCCCAAGCTTTTCAGGACGGCAGTAGCAAAGGCTAAATGTGAAAAGGAAATGGGGGTGAGCAAAAGCCCTTTCTCTCCACAGTGTCCACTGCCCTTCGATTCACAGACTAGCATTTGTTGTCTGTTTAGGAGCTATTTCTAAACCCTCCTAGCTGGAGGCAATGTACACCAGACCAGTGGGGTGGGAGCAATAAAGGAGAAATGCAGTAAAGAACAAATTCTTTTCAGATTAGCTGATTGGCAGTTGTGAATAATGCAGCTCTAGCACTAAAGCAAAGAAAGAGCAGCTTCAACCTTGGCACTCATTATTTTGCTGTAAGCCTTTTTTTGCTAGGAACATTTTTCTCTTTCAAGTCTTAAACTATGTTAACTCCTTAGGATCCAGCCATTTGTCCGAAAGGGCGGACCAGAAAGACCCTTTGTTGAGAAATCTAAGTCGTGAATGTGTGAGGATCGATCACAAGAAACAACCACATTCTCAAACCCTCTTCTCACGAGGAACCAAAATTAGGATGGAAAAAGCTTACCCTGGAAAAAGTCAACAGCATTTATTCTGCATCGGACCGGACAGGCATTTTGAAAAACAGTATTAAAGAAACTAGGCACATAGGTAGCTTATAAGGGATAGCTACATGAAGAACTTGAACCATTAAAGGTGAGACGAGACTATATGAGACAGTAATTTAGTGATTCTAAAGACATCTGTGTTCTTGGCAGTCACGAGGATACAGTTAATCAGAGTGATCTTCCTTAAATCTTCTGATCTAGATCTAAAAGTAAGTTATGGGCTGTGTTCATTTCGAATTACTGTAAAATAAATACAACATAAGTGTGCCTTTTCTCATAATTATTCCCACTAACAATAATACATTATGTTCAATCATAACATTGAGAGACAAGGCACTGGGTTTCTAAATTATTTGTCTCTCCACATATTTCTAAGGACTATCTTATTAAAATATTTCTTTGGATAGTTTTAATTATTTTTATCTTTTAGAGCCAATGATTATAATTTTTAAATATTGCTGCTGTTTTTCTTATCACAGAAAGCAATAGATGTTTTAATAAAATGCTAAAAGGCTAAATATGTAATTTATCCAAAAAAATTTGATCTGTCAGAAATAATGATTGTTAAAAATAAGTGATTACCTATTGTCAGTGCTATCAGTGGCAGTATTTGAGGAAGGAATTGAGATCTCCTGAGTGACAGAAACCTTTTCCACTGTTCTTTATCCTTTTTGCATCCTAAATTGTGAACCCTTATGATCACAAATCCTACCTCCATTATCTTCACAATCACCTCAACCTTATTTAGAGCCTCAGATCTGGCAATTGATATGTTTTTGAATAAAGGCACACATAAATACAAGAACATATAATGAATAGCTGAGATAATATAGGATGTATTCCTAAAATACGCCAGTTCTTTTACTTACAGAGTAACGCATTTCTAGATCTCTTTACACCAAAAGCAATTTGGGAGAAAAAAAAAAAAAAAACATTACTCTTTTCCAAAATCATTTGCATACACTTTGATCAGACTCCCACCTGATATGGTTGCTAGGAGTTAAAAAGCTCAGTTACTGTGGACTAATGCTCAAATATCGGAAAAAGCTATGTACTTGTTATTTTTAGTTCACAGCTCCAGTTTTGGATGTTTTATAAGCCTCAATAGTCTGTCAATGTATAATTATTGAGCATTTAGTCTACAACCTAAGTTTCCCAATTAATGAAGAATGCAGGAGACATGAGATAATGGACTTCAAGCACTTTCCTTGTAAAGAGAACCATCTGGGTCTCAAGAATTCCAGTGGTGTCCCATAGATGCTTCCATAGAAATCTAGGTAGAAATGTTTATTTCTTGAGGTTGAGTGGTGGCTCAGCCTCTGAGACTCTAAGAGAGCCCTGTCGATCTTCCAACCCAATTTCCTGGCCAAACTAACATTTCAGAGAACTGAGCCTTCCCCACTCCCTCATTCTTCTCTATGCTTCCATGGTGCTATTTGTTCTTTTCCACATGTACTATCACGCTCCTCTCTTTTCTTGATGACATTCTACCACCCTTGTAGGCCCATTTCAAGTAATCTCTAAGAATGCCATTCCTGCCACCCCACCCAATGTGTTCTATCCCTTACTTTGTGCTCTAAAAAAGATTGCATCCCATGCTTACAGCTTATGTGCATGGGCCTGTGGTAGTCATGGGAGGTGTTCATTCCTTTCGATGATGATTGTCAATGTTGTCTTTTAAATATTTGTCTGTACTTATACAGATAGGGAAGAGAAGGGTGCATTGTGATCTTTTTATGCCTATTGATGGGTGAATTCTAACTCTGGGTTTACAAATACCCCAAAAGTTAAATTTTTGCCTTTATTATGGTTAGTTTACATTCATTTTATTTTTCCCTTTAAGCCTTTCTGAGGACAGACACTCCGGTTTTCTCAGCTTTGCTCCTTCTGGACCATGTAGCACAGACAAAGCCTTGTACATGGCCAGGTGCTAAAAGATTTGAATTTAAATAAATTGAATACAGTCTATATGGAACATTAAGGTAACACAAAGAATACATCCAGTTCTTCATTTACAAATTACCTGCCAAGCATCCACAGTGGTGATTAGGTTCAGAAGCACATAGAACATAGCTTCTCCCCTCCAGTAACTTCCTATCTAATAGAAAGGCAGGCTGATAATTGTAGGCAATACCAATTCAGTGTCAATATTAAGATACTAGGAATCAACAAGGTCTTTCATGGAAACTATTAGAGCTACATCTAAGGGAAGGGTTTTTCATTTACTTCCCTCTTCTTTCCAGACCTTCTAAAGGTGCCTTAGGCGTGTGAGAAACAGAAGTGGAAAAGAACTATACAAAAAGTCAAAGAAAATATGGGGAACATTAAAAGAGAATGAGTGAGCTAAAATGACCCGGGAGAGACTTGCATACATGTGGAGTGTGTACATGGGCAGGCGAACCCCAAGTAATGAGAGGTGAATGGCTCAGCCACATTCTGTGGGAAGTGCCCTAGGAGGAAGCTCTTGTCTCCGAACCCAGCAAGGACAGGTGAGCAGAGCAGCTACCACACTGTGATGTCCTCCCCCTGAAGTGAATACTTCATCAGATGCCAATAACAATTCTGAGTCGGGTCACAGAGTCTGTGCACCATGAAGAGCTGACGTGAAATTAAAACACTGTTACATTCCAATGTTTTCAAGTTCTGTGTAAAAACCGTTCTTTTCATTTCTTTGAGGAGTATCATCTTTTAGGTGTCATGTTTTGTTTAATTTAATTTCCATAGCAGCCACAGCCAACGGAGCCCCTTGCCCCAGTACCTTGTTCACAGAGTCACTTAATAAATACTTGGGAAAAAAAAATAAATAAATGCGTGTGAAAATGAGACATGGCAGCCTATTAAAAAGGGTGATCAATACATTCCCCATCTTGGACAGTTCAGGTGGTGGGATGAAGGAATTCAGTGTTCTTTATCATTTACCTAGAAGTCACTATTATCTCAGGCAAGTGAGCATGTGGCCATTTCTCAGGATGAATCAGGCCCCATTTTAATAGTTAGTTCCGGCAGTTCAAAGTGGAATGGATTTATTTCAAGAGGCTCAAGAAAACCTCATTTTGAAGGTTCTAATAAAAAGTAAGGATGATAAAGAACACTGTTTTTCATGATAAGGAAAATTCTGCCTTTCAAGAGAGACATCATAATTTCTTCTAATTATAAGAAAAATGTTGCTGCCTTAAGTGTTCTTATTCATGTGTACAGCCAAAGGGATTTTCTGCATAAAAGAATAATTAGGTTCTATCCCTTCATATTGGAAAAAAAAATCAGCTATCTTTCTTTTCTTTTATACATTTTTCCCCCTCATATTCTCTGACCTCTACTCTGCTGAATCTTTTATATGTCATGGAAGGAAGATTTAGAAGGGCTTTGATTTCTCCAATTCCTTTGGCGGCTGGCAGTGTTTGCCGTGCTGAATTTGGAAGTGCCTAATTTGGGAGTTCTGTTCATGTCGGGCTGTAAACTGATCAGATTTCATTTTATGTGTGAAGATCATTTTCAGTCTGTGGATTTAAACATTTTATTTGCCTGAAATACACAGTACATAATGTACTATGGGCTTTTACTTAGGAAAGCTCTTAAACAACTTAGTTTTAGAGACAAAGGAACATCCTGAGAAGATTCACCCTTGAGCCATGTGAACAGTGAAAGAGAAGCTGGAGTCACCCAGCGGTCCTGACATGGTGACTAAAGTCACATCTGGAGCAATGGCAGCATAAAGAAAGGTGTGTGGGAAAGATAGCTGAGCACTATTAGAACTATCGACCTGATTTGCGTGGCCCATAATTCTCAATTGTGTAGATAACCGCCATGAGAGGAGAGATGTGCAGCTGTAATGAAATTAATTCAAACTCAAATGTCAGCAAAGTAGAAAGAAGGACTGCTCAAATTCATAGTGAATGATAATATTGTTTGAACCTTTCCGAGAGATTAGAATTTGTTAGACTTCAAAATAGAATATGATCATTGGCTTTAAAATAGAAAGATCAATGATAAATATGGACAGGCAAAGAAGTCTTACGGATTCAATTTTTCTAAGAAAGTTGAGTGACTTTTTGAATAATGACAACCACCACCATTTACTGAGAGCTCATTCTGGGACAGACCTGGTTTTGGGGATTTCAGAATATTATCGCCACTCCATACAGCAGCCCTGGGGGTGGACACAATGGAGGTAAACTGACTGGTGGGCCAAAATCACATAGTCAGAAAGAGGAGGTCAGACCTCATTCCTGGGTGATTTTATATCAGTAGGCTATCCAACCTAGCACCTAAAGAAAACTGAGTGTGACCTTTTTCTTATACAGAGTTTTATTACATGAGCTAGATACTAACATATAGATGGGGAAAAAAAGAAAAACAGGTTTATTTTGGGTAAATGACTCTTTGAAATAATAACGGCCTAAGATCAGTGGATTGGGTCACCGCTGCCACTTTAATCAGGAAGACAAAATGGAGACGGATGGCTTTCAGTTAATTATTGAGGAGGGGAGACCCTTCCATTCATAGCTTCCCTTTAACATCTGTTATTCTTTCCTTTTCACAGATTATTTTTTCTTATTAAGCTGTTATCTATAGAGTTCCAGGGGCTATTCCTATCCTATCAGAAGAGGAAAATGAAATCACTTTGCACATAAAAAGCACAACACCCTCTTAGGCAGGAAGAGAAATAGTCTTGAGACACCTGTCTGTGGGCTCCACACAGTGTGGCAGCAAACGCGGCCCTGGAGAACAGAGGCTTCGGAGTCAGACTGGCCAAAGCTGCCCTGTTTACTACCTGCGTGCCTTTGGACAGGTTATTTCATTTCCTCAGTGCCTCAGTTTCCTTAACTGTAAAATGGGGATGATGATAAAAACAGCACCTACCTCATGAGCTTGTTGGGAGGATGAAATGAGCTCCTATATGACGAGTGCTGAGAACCTTGACAGCACGTAGTAAGCGTGGTGCAAATGCGTGCTGAATATGCCAGGTACGTGCTCTCACTGAATCCTTACCAGATCCCTGTAGGGACACGTTTGCTTCTTTCTCCCTTCTCCTCAACCATTCTCTATTCCCCAAATGGATGCAGTGCATTTAGAATCCGGGTTCCTCAAATGTATGGATGACTTTGCTTTGTTGTTGCTGCTTCTCCTGCCTGAAATCTCTCCAACGGCCTCCACTTCTACTCCTAAGTGTCACCTGGCTAACTCTTCCTGGTCATCTTCCAGAACCCACAATGTTATCACCTCCTCGAAGATTTCCCTGATCCGCATCAGCCTTGACTAGGCACCTCCCTGTCTATGAAGTCTAACAAGCTTATCAGACTGAGAATAATTACTTATTTGATTCTCTTCATTCTAGGACACAAGCTCCTGAAAGGCAGGTCTTGGAGATTGCTTCTCTGTATTCCTAGGGCCAAGCCCAACTACCTTTCACTGAGTGTTCCACTAAATGTTTGTAGACTAATTGAGACTCCTAGCAATAAAAATCTTCTTGAGTCTCTTTGCAGTTGAGACTTCTCTTGTAAGCAATTCAAATAATTAAATAGCAATAAATAAATATTTTCTGGCCAAGTCTGGAGTGTCGACTGTGTCCACATTTGAATATCCAAAATAGAAGTTTGTTCCCATCTTCTGTGAGAAAAGCAGGGTGCTTGAGATAATATTTGATATTTTTAAAGAAGTTTCTAGTTTTCTAAGTGCTGTCACCTGCATTATCTTTGAGGCTCATGACAACTGTGAAGTAAATAACACAGGTATTATTATCCTCATTTTACAAATGAGAAAACTGAAGCTCAGAAAGAACTGGCAGACATAAAATCACTCACACAGAAGTAAGGTAATTTGAAACCCATTTTAGGACTCTAAAAATATAAACATTCTAGCACTGACTATATGCAGTTGTTATTTCCACTGTATCATACTGCTCTCACATTACTTACAATCAAGTTGGGAAAAAATATAGAAAGAAGTAAAATGTATTAATTTACAGAGAAGTGCCAGGAACTTTATGTGTAGGTTCTTCAAAGCATTCAATCCTCAAAACAGTGCTGGCAGGTAGGAATTATTAATCCATTTTGTAAATACAGAAAATCAAGTTCAGAAAGGGTAAGTTGTCAAAGGTGGCAAAGTTATTAATGGTAGAGTCGGATTTTAGACTGAGGTTTGTCTAACTCCAAAGTTCAAATATACGTAATACAAAAAGGAGGGGCCCAGCAGGCCAAGGACGCATGACAGTCTTGAGTCTAATCTGGAATGGTATTGATATCCAACGAGTCTGGTCTGGTATGTGTGGAAGGCATTAAACACAAGGAGTTTTTGAAAGAGCTGGAAAGTAGTTTTGTCCCAAGAGAATATGACTGGATTGGAGCTGGATTTCAGTCCCCAGCTGGTGGTACAGGAACAATGCCTCATCGACTCTAAAAACGGGCTTGGTAAGTAAGGGCTTTCTGGATGCCCACACAGTGATCCAAGGGTTTCAAGCAGAGATACCATCCCAGCAGGGAGGAAGCTGGGATGGGAAGCAGAAACCAAGACAGAAAACGAATCCCACAGCAAAGTCACCTCAGGCAGCAGAGTGGAGGAAGACTCTGCTCATCTTCCTGAGATGGGCTCCTCTTTCTCCACACATCTTGTAAGTTTTCTTCTCCTTACTCTCAGTCCTCATGACTTCACTCATCATCTCTAGAACGATAACCCCAAATGTCTACAGTTCAGATCTGTCTCCTGAGTTCCGTAACAGTGCACTGCCCGATGGACATTTCCATGTGGTTGCCAGCAGCCGCCCCTCACCAAATGTATACAGAGTTGAATTTACCATATACTGCCTTCTGGAAAATCTGTTTTTCGTGTAGTCCCTGTATCAGTCAACCAGAACACCATTTATCCATCTGCCCAGGCAAGAAACTTGAGTGGTATCCTTTACTTCTCCACCTCATTAACTATCCCCCACCCCCACCCTTACCCAGTCAATCCCCAAATTTTATGATCCTATCTCCTTAACAGCTCCTGAAGCTGCCTCATCTCCTCTGCAACTCTCAGAGCTCAGGTTTTGCTATGCCTAGACTACATGATTGCCTCCAGCCTTACTCATCTCCACACTGTGCTCCCCAGTGGCCTCAGGGTTATTTCTAATTTGCCCAATGGGTCATATCTTCCCTGTGCTCAGAAACCTTCCGTTTATCCCTTGTTGCCCAAAGAATGAACTCTGACCTCTTTGGTGTGAAATACAAGAATCTTCCTGACTTGGCCTCTTCTAACCTTTCTAACCTCACGGCTTACTTCCCCACCACAAAGCTATCCATACCCTTTATGTTCCCGTGAGACATTTTAAAGTCCCTTAAAGTCATCCATGACCCCCTCTCCCTCAGGTAGATCTGATAAGTGTCTTCTATATTTCTCTTGTATCCTTTGTCATATTTACTCTAACATAGCACCTGCCATTTTTATTAAAATTGTTTAAATTTTTTATCTGTTCAGTGAACTGTATACCTAAAAACTGTGTATAGTGACAAATGGTAACTGGACTTACCATAGTGATCATTTTGTAATGTATATAAATACCAACTCACTATGCTATATGCCTGATACTAATATTGTTTGTCACTTACACTTCAATTAAAAAAAAAGGGGGGGAATGGTGTGTTTTTCACTGTTGTTCGGTTGGTGCATAAAGGTGATCAGCTAACATCAGCTGAGTGCATGAGAGGAATTCCAGGGGGATCACACTAGCTTGAAGAACACAGGTCAAGTCTAAACTCACTGAGGGTAGGGGGATGAGGAGTCTAATGATAAGGCGTGGCTCCCACTGGCTCAGGACCTTAGAGACTGAATTTGTAGCTAGAAGATGTCCTGTACCAGTAGCTGGCCAAAGCTGCACAGGCACGTAAGCTGATTTTAGACTGCAAGCTGGTTCCTCTGACCTAGCTTCAGACTTTTATTCCTTTGTACTTATCCCTAAAAAGACTAACACAAAGACTTGCTCCTTCTTTGGGCCCTGGTCCATGCTAAATCTTATGAGCTTGCTTGGACTACCTTCCCTTGGCGGTCTCATCCTTTATAAGCCCCATTTGTAATGAATGATTTCATAGGCTGAAATAAAGGCAGAGATGGTGGTATGTGATCAAATTAAGTAAGTTTACAGATCCAAGATTTATTTTAGTTCAACACCTTTCATATTTCTCTTTGAAAGGACTCTCAAATAATGAATTAGTAAGTTCACTTCAACAGAACAGATTCATATTTCTAGTTTACTAGTGGGCCATGTATCCAAAAACTTGCTTCAGCATGTATAAAGCATCACAGAGAAAATTCGTCCATTGGCACTGGGCAGACTCTGTGTTTCCTTTTTTGCCACATAATCCCTTGGCTGTTCCTTTGATCAGCAGTGCAAATCCTAATTAAGGTTTCATCTGATAATTTGATTTCATGATAAAGATCTATTCTCAGTCAGGAGCTCTGCCTCCTTAAATTCCTGAGGTTAATGAAAATCACTAATCCAATGGATAAACAGGCAATGGGAAAGTCAAATCATAACTTTCATGTTTTCAGAAAAGCTGTGATTTAAGGGTTTTTGGAGGCTCTTACCACGAAGAAAGATTGAGATGCAAATTTCGCTGAGAGGAAGAGAAAACTTCCTGAGTGTGAAAGAACATTATGTAAATGGCATGGCTGTATTAAAAGTACAGTACTTTCTAGTGCCACAAATAATCACACAGGTGTTGAGGTAGTTCCCCTGCTAATGACAGGGGAGGACAAGAAGGTGAAGAAGAACTTTGTAGAGTTAGAACAGTGCAATGGATTCCGAGAAGGAAAACCAGATTCTTGCTGCACGTCCACTTGTCCTGTGGCCCCAGAATTTCTGGGCAAACCTCTCAAGTCCGAGTCTGATCAATGCCAAGTTCATCAAGAAAAGGTCACATTCTTTCATTAAGAAACCAACAACGATCAAACTTGGGAAGTAAATTGATGGATTTTTCTTTTTAGAATCCTATTAGTTCTGGGAAAATTCCAAAAGACTTTTACAACATTCCCCAAATGGCCAGAACTAATAGCAGAGTTCAACATATTAACATTCAACAGAATGAATCCATATTTATTTCATGAAATTTAATTATATACCAGAAGAAAAAAAAAAAAAAGAACCAAGAGGGACATAAAGGAGATAATACCAATGCTCTGAGAAAATAATAAAAGGAGAACAGTTTCATAGATCGCTGAGAGACAGCAAGAAAGCGAAAACAGAAGCTAAATTTAAATATGCCTATGACCACTCGTTTTGAATACTGCTATGAAATATGAGACATCACCTGCTAAATTTAAGGAAGGTCTGTCTTATTCATTTTCATTTTATTAGAACTGGAAAATAGGTTTTGTTAGGTCCGTGGTCAAAGGAGCGAGACTGATACAAAGCAAAGGTCAAGCAAAGCTTTATTTCGTGCCAAGCATCGAGAATCAAACTGACCGTTCTGGGCTGCCTCTTACAGAGAGGCGCGACCCCTTCCAGCCTCACGGACTAACTTTTATAGAGCAAAGGCCATGTGGTTGAGCCTGGCCACACACAGGTGGCCAATGAGATTGCAACACACAGAGAAAGCTGCACAGTCATGCTAGGTCACACACGGGTGCCAATTGAATTACAATTCACCCCATAGTAGCTATTTGAACTAGCCTATCTCCTTGGTCAGAATGGGCGCCCAAAAGGCAGGGCCCACACTCCTTGGTAGCTAGGGAGACAGTATGCGCCCCCACTGATTGGATGTCTCCACCTGGCCCGACTCATCCCTGCATTTGGGCTATTATCTCCATCTGACCTAACCCGCCCTTGTATTTGGGCTCTGCTATCAGGGACTGGTCGACCATATTTCCCTGCTTTCCCCGGACTTGCTTTTAAGTAAGTGGGGGAGAGGGGGGCAGGGTCAGTTTAAGTTTTACTGCATAAACAACAAAATGGCTGTTCAACGGAAGTGGAGCTACTCTGGCTAAATAGGCCCTTACAGTTTGCCCTATTATCTAGTTCTAACGCCCTATCTGTGGAAAAAACCACAGACATACTACATAGGCACAAATATACCCTCAAAGTCCAGATAAAGAGTAAATCACGTCTATGTTTGCATGTTTTACCCTGAAAGGTCACCGGTTCTAATTTCTCTAATCCTCTCTGAGAGGAGTACACATAGATAGCTCGAAATCATATACAGGAAATTTTTGTTGAGGAGCTGGGAAATAAGATATAAAATATCATTTCTATTTTGAATCAGAAAGATCAGTAATGATGGCAAAGTCACTGCCTACTGGGAGCCCTCAGGTGAGCTTTGTGAAAGAAGTTCCTGGCTTGAGGCTATTTTGAAGTGAATGCAAATCATCAGTCATTATAAAATCTGATACTAATTGAGTCTCTTGTCAAAATGTATGTTAAGAATCTCACTGCTTTCTTATTTAAAAAACAGTTGCCAGAGGGGAGTGGTGGGAGGGACTGGGCAAAATGCTTGAAGGGGAATGGGAGGTACAGGCCTTTGGTGGTGGAATGAAGAAGTCACAGGAAGAAAGGTACCAAGCAGGGAATATGATGGAGGGTATTGTAGTGGTGTTGTAGTGGTGTTGTGTGGGGACAGATGGGAGCTACACTCCTGGTGAGCCTAGTATCACATATAAATTGTCAGATCCCCACGCTGTATACCTGAAACTAAGGTAACATTGTGTGTCAACTGTACTTCAATTAAAAAAAATAATAAATAAATAAATAAATAAATAAATAAATAAAAAATGTGGCTCTTTTCTAGCAGAGTGAAGGAGAAAGATAGCAGGAAGATATGGCCTGATCCAACAATGAAAAGGCATTCATTCCCCTTTGTTATCATTCTACACGCAGAAAAAATAGCCTTGACTATGACTTTAAACCTGATAACAAGGTGTGTGTGCTGTGTGTTTGCAAGGGAGGAAAGGGGATATACATTTAGCCCTTTTTGAGTCAAGGACTTAGGGTTCTATCTTTTGTGAGGGAAAAAAAAAAAAAAGAAAGAAAAAAAAGCCACAACAATTTTCATTCCTGAAACGCATCCAGAAGTTTAAGGCAGTCTTTTCAAAAGAGGCGGTTTTGTCTTAATCAGATGCAGTCCAGGACTCAGCTAAACTTAAATGGCTTAAATCATGTACAGTGGACTCTAAAGAGAGTACATCTAAATGCAAAGTGGTTACAGGAATACAACAATCGACTTGTATAATAGATTCTCCATTTCAAGCCAGAAGTAAACAATTCCTCCGTAAATGCTCCGTAAGAACGGGTCCCTCTACTCCCTTCCCCTCCCCGCTTAAAACAACTTACATTTTAGATGCAAGAATATTTTCAGATTAAAGAAGTTGTACAAAGCCCAAATTACGGATAAAATTTCCTGCGTTTGGGTATCAAAATAAAGCGAGAGAATAAACATTCGTTGAGATTTTTCTATGGACGAGGCACGCCACTAGGCTGGGATAAGAGGGTGCAGCGCAGTGTCCCTGGCCATCTGTTCCCCTAAGGATACAAATCTCTATTCTTAGGCAAACATTGTTCCCAGTTACTGTAATAATCCTACCAATAAAAGGAAAAAAAATCTATATAGCGGACAGGCAATGGGCCACTGTGGTTCAGGGCACAGACCTGAGCCAAACTGCCTGTGTTTGAATCCCAGCTCTACCGTTTCATAGCGGATCTTGGGCAAGTTACTTAACCTTTGAAAATCTCAGTTTTCTCCTCTATAAATCATCTAATAATAGTAATATTTAGGATCCAAGAGTGATATAAGGCATAAAGGAATGAATCCACTGGAAGCGTCTGGCAATTGTGAGTGCTCCATGAGAAGCAGCTGATACGGGAGTCCTAAGGCCCAAAACAAATACCATACACGTACACAAAGATGACACGCACGCATGCCATACACAAAAGCATGTATGAAGACGTGTCTATTTTCCAGGCGGTTAAATCTAGTTAGAAAAGACATGCTGTAAAGAGATAGGCACTAAAGAAGGGAAATCTAAATTAAAAAATGGATAGCACCCACAGTTAAACACGGTGGACTGGACTCTTGCAACTACTTCTGTACCTTCCTCAAATCCATTAAAATTATGAACCGACAAAGACAAAGAATGGAATAAGGAAGAAAGGAACCAGGACAAAGGAAGAGACAAGGTATCCATATAGGCGCTATAGGGGTCCCGGGCAGGCTGCCCCAAGATGGACCACTTTAGTATGAAGATTATTTTGAAAAAATAACTGCAAAGCAATCGAAAGCCAGCAGATTCAGGAAAAGCTCTTTACCCCCTCCCCCACCCACATACAACTTCCCCAGAAGAGTTCAGAGGACCTGCTCCAAGAAGAGAACTATGTCTGTAGATAATTACATCACCATCTGAACTAGGTATGGTAGATAGGGAGGAACCTAGCAAGACCCATGGGATCAAAGTCCTTTATGTCCCACTGTTTCTAAGTAGCTCAGCAAACACTCATTTACCAAACATTTACTTTTTCATATTCCTGTGAATTACATGTCTTCCCTTTGAAGTTCCAGACCCCTACCCCCTAAAAAGTGTGCATAAAAAGCATAGGAACTCCCCTTCCCTCCTCGCCAATTCTTGCAAACAGGTGGCTAGCATTTCCCCCCTTCTACTTGCTCTTAGGACACACACACATGCTGAAAAGGCAAAATGGAGGCAGAGAGGCTGTGGACTTCACAGCATGAAATAAGTTATCAAGCAGTGAAATGAAAACCAGGAACATGGCTCTATCAATCTTCCTATTGAATCATGAACTTCCTAGCTCCCTACACTTCATCTTACCCTTAGCATCTGCCATCCTGCTGCTTTGCTTCTACCCACAGGCAGGAAGCTGTAGGATTCCTGACTGATAAGATGGAATGGAAGGTAATGCTGTTCAGAGAAGTACTTCAAGGAAATTGGCAAGTCCAGTAGGTGGGAAGGGACGCAGACAGAGAGCTTCCATTAACTTTTCAGTACTTTACGTTTAAATACAAGTAGGGGGCCAGGTTTCACCAGTTGGGTTGAAGAAAATCTCTACAATATCTGAGACAGCCAGAATATAAAAACTTAGATATCATAGGGCCAATGCAAAAGGGAGAGCAAATCTTAAAGAAAGTATAAATATTCTCAGGATAAGGAGAAAAAGTATTTGTGAAAAAGTCACAGTGGGAGCTGGGTACCTCAAAGAGAAAACAAAAAATCATATGTGAAATAAGGCAATTTTGAAGTTGGAATCTGAGGATTGGTAGTAAATATTTTCAGCTGGTACCTCCTCTTGGGACTTAAAAAAAAAAAAAGTCACTGTCTTTCACACAGGAAAAGGTACACCCTTTCCTTCTCCTTAACCCTCGTGCACAGAGCCAGAAAAGTGAGGATGCAGAAATCTAAGTCCTGCCATCTGCCCTAAAGTTTCTGGAGAGTCAAAACTGCTCTTACACATACCTCCAGACAAAGGGCTCGGATACCAAGGCAGTGATAGAAGTACATCTTAAGTGATGAGAATATTAACAGAACTCCTTCCTTCGCAAAAGACAGAAACCCAACTCCTTAAGCAAAGAAAGGAATGTTTTAGGGATTAAGCAAGGAGAGATGGCATGGTGCTAACCTGACAGCTCCCATCAGCTCACGTGCATAGCCCTTCTTGGAAGTGGGTAGTAGACAATGTTAGGTGTTTGTTTCAATGACAAAACAGGAAGGTATAATAAGACCATGGCTATGTTAACTTGAGAGCTTTAAAATAGTATGTGATTCAAGAGTCATTGAAAAATTACTAAAACTGCTATACCTGTCATTATTTATATTTGATGGCGGAAACATGGCTTTTATACATTAAAATTTTTTTTTTCATATAAACCTTTAAAAGAAATATTACACCAGACAAGAAGACTTTATTAAGATTCTTGCGGTGGGGAGAAGAGATTGGATTTACCTCCACTAAAACAGAAGGCAGGTAGATCACGTATGGGCTTGGGTGAATTACTGAGAAAGTACTAAAAGATATGAATGAGGGAGGTTAGTCAGTGTGTTTGCTAACTGGCACTTAGAAAGTTAGGCTCCTACCTTCCTACAGAGGCCCAGAGACTAGAGCATTCTTTCCTGATGATGACATTTCAAAGAGATGGCTTCCAGGTCCTTGAGAAAAACATATTTGGATTGTGTAACTGCCAAGAGGCTGGGACAAGATTTACATCTCAAAGGATCAGAGAAAGAATTCACAACTGCAAGCTTTTTAAAACAGATGGTCTAAGAAAAGAAAGGTCAGGGGCCCACATTTGGGAAGAACCCATCTGAAATTTAGTTAAACCGATGGCATATTAATGCTGTCTTGGTCAGTCTTAGATATGAAAATTTAGTAATGCTATTATAAATAAAGTGGAAAGAGCATGACATTTGGAGTAAAAAGACCAAGGGTTTAAAGTCTGGATCTTTACTGGATCAGTGGTGTGGTCTCTCATTCAGTTGTAGGGAAAACAAATATGGTCAATTAAATGAGATAATATACATAACAGTGTTTAGCACAGATTCAGACAGAGTGAGAATTCAGTTCATGTTGCGCCTTCCTATTAGTGAGACTGGAATTCAGGTCCAGCAAAGATTTCTGGTGTCTCCTGACATGATACACTGAAAAGAACACAAGTTCATCTCTGAGATATTTCTGCCTAAGATGTATAACCCGAATCTAATCCCAAGAAAATACCAAACCCAAATTGAGGTGATTTTCCAAAATAACTGACCTGTCCTCTTAAAAATTATGCCTGTCGTTAAAGAGAGAATGAGAAACAGCTTCAGATTAAGGAGCCTAAGGAGACATGATAGCAAGAAAAGGCAGCATATGTTCTGGGATTTTCTTTTGCTCTAAAGGACATTATTGTGCAACTGGCAAAATCTGAAACAGGTCTGTAGATTAGATAATTGTATTTTACCAGTGTTAATTTTCTGATTTGGATAAATCTTATGGTAATTATGTAAGAGAATGAGTTTTTAGGAAATATACACTGAGTATTTCAGGATAAAAGGACATAATGTCTGCAACATACTCTCAAAAGGCTAAGAAAGAAATAATGTGTATAAGCAGAAAGAGAAAGGAAGAAAACTCTATAGGGCAAATGTGGTAAAATGTTAACATTTAGAGACTACAGATGAAGAACATACAAAAATTCTTTAAACTCTTTGTGATAATAGAATAGTGCCCCCTCCTCCCAGAAGATATCCCTGTCCTAGCCCTAACCTATAAGTATGTTAACTGACATGGCAAAAGGGACTTTGCAAATGTGAATAAATTAAGGATCTTGAGATGGGAAGATTATGCTGAATTATTCAGGTAGGCCCAATATAATCACAAACATCCTTGAAAATGACAGAGGAAGGCAGGAGAGTCTGAGAGATTTGAGGGTGCTCCACTGCTGGTTTTGAAGATGTAAGCAGAGAACCATGAGCCAATGCAGGGAACTTCTCAAAGCTGGGAAAGGTAAGGAAAAAGTCTCTTTCAGAGCCTCCAGGAGGAACACACAGCCCTGCTGGTGTCTTGATTTTAGTCCAGTCAGACTAAATTTGTGGTTCTTTTTCACAACAACATTAGGAAACCATGATCCTATTTTTTTTTAAAGACTTATTTATTTATTTAGAAAGAGGGCATGAGTGGGAGGGGGAAGGGGAGAGGGAGAGAGAATCTCAAGCAAACTCCACATTGAACACCCAGTGACACTGGGCTCAACTTCATGTCCCTGAGATCATGACCTGAGCGGAAACCGAGAGTCAGATACCTAAATGACTATGCCACCCAGGCGCCCCTACCATCCTAGTCTTAGGACTTTCCTGTAAGTCTGGAATTATTTAAAAAATAAAGTCTTTTAAAAAAAGTTTCTGGTAGCTATTTCTTCCAAAGGGAGAGTCATCTCTTAGAAGCTGTAGTTTAAATGATCAGAGGTGGGATTTCAGTTAAAAATCATGAAACAGCCATAAAAATATAAAAATAATTACACCAGAATCTCAGTAGGCTACTCAGTGAAAGTCTGCATTGCCATGTGCCACGGAGCATATTCTATAACTATTTAATTATTTTAATAAAAGCTAGCATGCCAAGGACTGTGCACCACAGGTTATCATTCTAATTAGCATAGCAGAGGTATTTATAACGGTCCCATTACACATTTCCTATTTCTCTAAAAATGGAAGTCAGTTGGCATGAAGTTCCATTTTGTTCTTACCAAATTTCTCCTCTCTCCTCGCAACTCTTTTTTTTTTTTTGACAATTATTTAAAGTTGTCCTCTTCAGAACCAATTAAAACAAAGGGTAATCTCTTACCCTTCATTTTCAACAACACAGGGAAGAGCTGATAGTCAAAGCAGCACAAATACTAAAAAGATAAATAGACTCAAGGGTAAAATAATTGTGGCAATGTGTGAACAATGTGTAATGACTGATGTGGAGAGTGAATTCTTGGTATGAATTGAGCAGGGTTTTCTTTAAAATGTGAGCCTTAACCTGTGGCTTAAAACAGATGAAAAGTGTGCCCTAGCATCTAATATAAACTGGTGATATTTATATTGGTCTTAAAAACAAAACAAAAACATCTCAAAGAATTGAGTTTAGAAGACAAAGTTTGCTGATTCTAGGATTTTATAGACATACATCCAAAGATGAAATCAGATACGGAGTGAGGTTAATGACAAATGAGACTTCAAAGTGAGAAGTCAGGACTTAGCGGTCAAGGGGAGTTTAAATCCTAGAGATTATTTCAGTTTCTGAAACTACGCTGAAATATTGACTACATCAGACAATTTCCATCTGTAGTAAAAGTGTAAATAGTTTGTCATTTTGTTGTTACTTCCCAGTCACCGCTTACTATTAATTACAGAGGACTGACATCAAAGTAGTTACCAAATCGGATTGTGCTGAGCACCAGGCAAGAAAAATGGGCTCCTTCTTCCTTCATGGGCACTTGAACTCTATGGTGTTGAAACCTGGATAGGCTCTCAACAGTGCCAGAGGCATCTGAAAATAACCTTGGCCCTGAAGAGGAAATGTGAGCCGGAACATTTCAGCTTTCTTTGGGATGTTTGAGTCTTTGTTGGTTTAGGCTAGACCCTTGATATTATTTAACATGGTTTATTGTACATAATTAGATTCTAATTTCTGGAGAGAGAGACATTTATTTTCAGCACTGAATTGGTAATTCGAGCGAGGGTAGTTTTAAATCCAGCGTGAGTGTTATTCATGCTGTATACTAACATACTTTAGAGGTAATTGTTTCTACTGCTTTTTAGGACACAGCTTGATGAATAAAATAAATTTGGAAAAGGAGAGACACAAAATGCAGAAATATAGACCATTAAAAAGCTTATAAACCCACAACAAATACTTTAATTACATTGGATGAATGTAAATCACGAATGCCGAGCAGCTGGATGCTATGAAAATGTAAATGTAGACTAATCAGTGGAAGTAGAATAAAGCTGGAAGCAGTATAAATCAAAATATCCATTGGGGAAAGCAGAGGGGCTGCCATCAGGCATTTTTATATAGGCACATACTGGACATCCCAGCACACATAGACATACGCACGGAAGATAATGGTAAGATCTTGGATTGGGCATCAACCTTAAAACGGCTCTGTGGATTCTTATTTCCATAATGAGCTTACTCAGAATGTGTGCCTGATTTAATTTTTATGAAGCCACTAAGCCATCCTCGCTATTTTAATGATTTGGCTGGACCTGAAATTTAAAAATGGAGATTTCCTGGTGGTACTCTGAACTGTCTGAACAAAGGAAAAAAAAAAAAAGTGGGAGAGTTTCAAAACAGTCTTTAGCTCATTAGCCCACCTACAGTAATGCTAGTCATAAGGGTAATCTAAATAAATAGGAAGGTTACTATAATTCTTGTTAGCTTCTCCTGTGTAATTTAACCTTCAAAACTACTTCCAGTTCTTTAAAACCCAAATGAGACCTACTCCCCCTTCTCCAAAACCTTGCCTCTCCTTGGCTTTTTAAATTGAAACCTTCACCTCTCTGTCGGCACAAAAATGATTTTCCTCTACCTGTCTTTCTGGTGCAACCAAAGCAGACCTTTCCTCCTACTAGTCCCTCAGCGCTGGCGGAAATACAGGAGTGAGAATAAAAATAGCAAAACCGGTTAGATTTCTGCCTTACAAAATTCAGTGCAGCAAAAATCTTTCCTTGCACATTTCTATAGTAACTTATGCTGCCTATCCCGTCCCGAACCTGGCTATACGAATATGAGAGTCACCCGGGGAACTTTTAAAACTGCAGATGCTTGGACCCTTCCGCGGGAGATTTTGTTATTAATTGGTCTGTTGTAAAGCTTAGGAATCAGACATATATTTTTTCTAAAACTCCCTCTGTGATTCCAATGTGCCCCAGAGTTGAGAAAACTGCTTTAGGTCTTGTGTCTTACGGCAACGTTGATTAAAGTATCTGTTTGCAGAGTATTCCCAAGAAGAACTTCTTTGCCTTTATTCTGATATCCTGTTTCCAGGAAAGAAATCTCTCTCTGCCCCAAGCCCGAGCCCCTTCACCCTTGAACTTTGCTTGTGATTCTGGCAAATAAGCTTGGACTTCTAACTCTTAAAATAACTTTGTGTTTTGGCCAAGCTCATCTGTAGATGACCCAGCCACAGATGGCTTGAAAACCAGCCCTGTCAAATCATGCCTACAAATCCATTTCAGAACCTACTGACACCAACCACCATAATGGTCCCAGGGGCTTTGCTTCCCCTGAGACACTTGGCTCATAAAGGCTGATAAGAATATAAGAAATGAGGATACTTTTCATCTCCCTTTCAGAGTCCTGACCATTAGGGTATCAAAGGTTTTATTCATAATCTGGTGAATGCCTAATAACTCCCTAAATGCTATGCTAGTATTAAATATTTTTGTACCGAGATGCTTAGACCCAAGGTTATCACAGGGTCTTGACTTTAATATTAAAACTCTAAGTGTCCACTTAACATTGCAATGTATAATAATATACACTACAGACCTCTAGAAGGCCAACACTGGGCCCTGTCTGGGCATGCAAATTCAGGGGGACAGAGGTGGTTGTATGTACTTGGGTATAGGAGGTGAAAGAAGGAAAGTGCTCCCACTGGCCTTTAGAGCAGAAAACGTTAGCACTGGCAGGAAAATGATTTTTGAGACAATCTTGGATTTCAGTCAGTCTGACCAGTCACTCTTCCTATGGGAAGCCTGTAAGGGTCGATATGTTAGCAGTCTTTCTCCTCTATGGGCTAGGATGAAAAGTAGAAGAAAGAAGAATTTTCTGGCTCACTATTGTGGAAAGCCAGGGCATCCATTTTGAAATGTAATGAAACGGCTGGAACACTTGAACATGTAATAAGTATTTCTATCAAAGAACATAGAGGAACTGATAAAGCAGAGAAAAGAATCTATGAGCCCAAGAGAGGAGACTTAAAAGTCATTGTAAATCAATCTTGAAAGAGACCTTAATATCATCTGTTCAGTGACTTTTCAATTTGATCCACTGAGCTCAAGGGGTTCTAAGAAATTTACTCCACGGCCACTGTGGGAGGGACCGTGGGGAAGGAATGGATGGGGTTCTAGGCTCCTAACAACACTGTGCTTCAACAGACATGTTCAAACTTAAATTATAACATCTATTTGAAACATTGAAGTATTTTTTAAAAGAAATTCAGAAGATCTTCATTGGAGAATGACCAGCTTAACTACCAAGAAACTAGAGGACGAATCGTACACAAGGAGCTGTAGAAGACCTTGAGGGACTTTGTGGAACATGCCAAACATTATTCAATATTAAAACATTGCAAATATTACTCTGCTTCAGGCAAGAGAGAACCACTTGTCCACTTAAGTCAGGGAACAATAAAGAGGTGAGAGAGAAGGATCCTGATTGGCCAGATCTCCATAACTTTCTGACTGAGGGATCGATGGGGGGCATTTACCCAAATTAAATCATAAAAGGGCTTGATTTTAGCTCTGTTAACACAGAGAAACTTGAGAGAACAAAGCTCCCTCCATCTGGAAACGTTTTCTTTCTTTGATTTACAAGAACTATTCCATGTTGGCTTTTATCCCTCTTTACTACATTAGGATGAGCCATGACACTGGTTTAAGATGGGGATTTTCTAAGGGAGGCTTGTGGAGCATCTTTTACAGCAGGAATCAGCAATGTTTTCCTCCTACAAGTCAAGATAGAAAGTATTTTAGCTTTGCAGGCTAGATGGTCTCTGTAACAAGTATCCAATTCTACAGAGGTAGAGTGAAATCAGCCATGCACAATATGCAAGAGAAGGGGCATGAAGAATTTGGTCCATAGCCTATAGTTTGCTGACCTCTGATATACACAAGAGGACTGTCTTGGTTATTCAAGTTTTCCATTTGATGTTGTAAAAATTACACAGCTGGCACCAATACTTCATAGAGGGACATGCCTAATAAATCCCTAGATTTCTCATTAGCAAAGCGAGACATGCCAGGTACATGCTAACTTATAGCATACCACAGATAAGAATTCTCCATTAGTAATTATAAACTAGGAAATGTGATTAGAATATGTACAAAAATATTGACCATGTTACTTCTTCTCCATTCTCCACCCCTCCCTCTTCTGCCATCTCCTACTTTCTGTAATTTTCTCCCTCCTCATGTTGGTCCCAGGGTAAGGATCGGCAACTAATCTTCCCACCCTGTTGTCATGTGAGCTTTTTGAGGGTAGAGGTCTTTATCTCCTTTGTTACTGATGTGGTATTAGCTTAGGCCTGTGGCCAGGATGAGCAAACTCATACCCGGAATGTGTACCAATTCAAGATGTACCATAGAAGAGGTATAATATAATCAACTTCTAAGAAGTGGCTGGTCTCCTCAAAGATTGGTGCCCTATTGGAAGAGCAGTATCAGATTCTGTGGTTGGCATTTTGGACATTTGGCAGTTGCAATAGCGAAACCATCTTTGGTGAGTGGGAGTCCATGCTTCTGACCCATAGAACATTCATCACACATCCAGTTTGTCAGCGCTGGAGTAGCAGACAGCAGATGCTGGTGCACATCAACTGGTCAAGGTATTCTTCTGACAGTTTGACTGTTTCATGCCTCTTCCATGGTGGTATTAAATCCTACACGGTGGAAGAGTCTTGATGAACTCTATCTTATCCAATTTTATGTTGTGCCCTTTTTTGACCTAGCACTCTCAGAATTCAATTCCATTGTATGCTTCCTTACCTATTGTTGATACTTTTTGCTTAGGTCCTGCAATTTATTCCGATTATAATCCTTCTCTTGCTTTAGCCAGACTAGTGGCTTCTCTGGTGAAGTATTGTGACTTAAACCTGGTTATTGGTTTGAGGAGTGATGAGGCAGATGGAAATAGATCTTGGACTGGAGTGTATGTGTGTTCATGTTTTCATTAGAAACAGAGGTCTCTGCATCATTTTCAAGGCAGAGAAGGAGAATTCTAGTCTTTACAGAGGAGTGAGCTACTTTGCAAAGTCAGGGGATTAAGGAGGATCTGAAGATTCAAGATTCATGAGTGCATTGATTAGATGTTTAGTCTCATGGCTCCATTAGTTTCCAACCACTGTTTTGATATTGGTATAGCAGACTTGCCATGGCTAGGAATTCAATTTTCCCTGGAGCATCACTGTCTCTATAATTGATTCTAACCTGTCCAAAGATTATTTGCCCTTAAGTTATAAAGGTAAGAGTCCCTTTATTGGCTGCCAAGGAGACCCTCTGATTTTAACATTTGTCTTAGTGATTAATCACTTGCAGGCTTTTTCTCCAGTGAATAAATGGCACCAGAAATAGGCACACAATTCCATTATTCTTATTATGATTATTTATTCTCAATCTTTCAAGTACCTGAGCCATTACACTTTCTAGTGCATTCCCTTCCATTAACTACACGCTTTGAATTTACCACTGGGAAAAGTTTTAGTAATTGATTCGGTACAGCATGTCAGAGATGATTAAGACTTTTTGCTAGACTTGCCAGTTGATTGGTAGGTGATCAGTTTCAAAGTTCTGTTTCCTTGGTCTATACTCTTGGAATTAACGGTCTTTACATCTTCAGTGTGGTTTTCCAGAAAACAAACTGTGAGATGGAGAGTTACATACGGCAAGTTTATTTGAGTGTGCTTTTGGCAACACCTGTGAGGAAAGTCAGGATTAGGAGAAGCTGAACTACAGTGGAATTATACAAATCCTCAGCTTGTCCCATGGGGGATCTTAGGCACTGTGATGGCTATTCATAGTCCTCTCAGCCTGCGGAAAGAGGACCAGGCCTTTGCACCCCTGCACCAACCAGTACTCACTGGATATGAATTGCCTCTGGAAAGAGAATATAACCTCAGACAAGGCAGCTCCCTTTGACTGAAGGAAATTCCTGGTTGGAGGGAATTCCACTATGAGCCACCAGCAGGCAACATCCTAGTAGTTAGAGGGAATGGTTTCCTTGATTCTGAGCGATCAGAGCCGTGAACCACATCATCCAACTAAGGTAGTAACAGTGGAAATAAAAACGGATGATGTATTTTAGATTTATTTAGGAAGTAGAAGCAACAGGGGTTAGACATGAGCTTTGAAGAAGCAGGGGAAAAAAAAAGAGTATGGAATGGCACTAGAAATTTTCTGTGGGTGACTGGTAGAATTGAGAAATCATTTATGATAAAACAAATAAATCAGGATCAGTTGGTTTTTGAGGGGAAAGATAGCAGTTAAATTTTGGACCTTCTTAGTTGTCTATGGAGAATTTAATGGGGATTACCAGATGTTTAGAAAATTATGAAATAGGGTAACCAGGGAAATGACAGTAAAATTGTTCTAGCCAAGATCATTGACACCATCCTATAGACAGATTTAACAAATGTTTTCAAGTTCTTGGCTGGTCAAACTGGTCTATCACACTTGCCACATCTGGATGAATTCAGAGCTCCCTATAAAAGAGAAGCAGGTGCTGCACATTGAAGTGTGAGGCCAACAGATTCATATCATAGACAGATTTTAATTATGTATACAAACTTGTTCTTTCTCTTCCTTTTTCTTTCCCTACATGGATAATTTCCTTACATGGATAATTCACTGCATTAAGTGCGGCAAAGCATGTGGTTTTCCTTGCTGGGATAGGGAGGAGTCCTGGTAGACCAGAGTGTGGTAATGGTGCCTGATCAAAGAGAGGAGGATGTTGTCACAGGAAGGCAGCACAATGTGCAGTGTCAGAGTCCCAAGAGCCTGACACAGGGGCAGGGCTGGAGGGGTGATGACTTATCATGGTAAGTTAGAACCCAAACAGGATGACGAGAGCACTCAAGCATGGGGGTGGGTGAAGACAAAACTGGGTGAAGAGTGTCCTTCCTCCATGGAAAAAGGTTTTGTTGGTTGTCAAATACACAAAGTGTCTGTATGTGAATACATTATTTATATTTCACTTTCATATCACATTTGATACTACTGATAACTGTCATACTTGAAACGTTTTCTTTCCTTGGCTTTTAGGACAAGTTTCCCCCTTGAGTCTTTTTTACTTCCTTCATATACTTTGCAGATTTCCACTTTGTCCACCCTTAAATAATGATTTCACTCTCAACCTCCTATTTTTCTCACTTTACCTACCCCTCCCTGAGTGATCTTATCAACTCCCACCTTTATACCAATGATCTTCAAGTTTTGCATATACCAGTGAACAGTACCCTGGCACCAGTTTGCAACGATGTGGCAATTAAGTTAATAAAAAAAAATTACAGACCATTGCCTCCTGACTTCCAGACCTAAATAGCTCAACTATTTTAAGCCTCTTGTTGGAAGGATGCTTCCCAAATTCTCCAATTCATCCTTGTCACCTCCAAACTGCTACTTCTTGATTTTTTTTTCCCTTTTCTTCTGTCAGATGGCAGCCATTCCTGCCCAACTTCCAAAGCCAGAAGCCATGAAAATCATATCTATGGCCTCTCCCTTGTTCTCATACCAAGTTGCTCACCAAATCCTATTGATTATACTTTGATACCATTTCTTGGTCTCTAATCTTGTTTCCTTCCAATCATTCTTTATATTGTTTCCAGTGATCTTTTGGACTGAAAATATTATCATGCCATTCCCCTGCTTAAAATTCTTCAACAGGTTCCCATTACCTAAACAAAACACAAGAACTTTCTGCCACCTCCTGCACAATGCTTTATCATCTCATCCCTGACAATCTTACACTCAACTCCAATAATACTCTTGTGTACTTGGATTTGAATGCAATGATTTGAAACAGGTTTCTACTGAGGTCTGAGTTCTGTTGGGAGTTTTTAAAGATAATTAATTGTCTTCATTTGTCTGCAAGAAAACTTGCCCTTGAAATAAACGTGAAAAGTACACAGACCATTTATATCCTACAGTCAATGAGTTTCTGAAATAATCAAAACTATATTCTAGGAACAGGAGATGAAACATAGCACAATGAATGCAAACTTACCAATCTCTTGGAATTTAATTTTGTGAACTTGATTCTATAGATAAGAAAGAAAAAAACCTTTCAAATCATTTTTATAAAAGAAAATAGATAGCTACATACTTCTGTAGTAAAAACCAGACAGTGGGGAGGAGCGGGAAGATACAATTGAGGTATCCTCCCAGTCCTCTTTATGGCATAGGTGAATTTTGAAACTCCAAATACCTTCTTTTGAATACTACTTCCTCCTCTAGGATGTGTTCTGACTCAAATTCATGAAAAGCCTTCAAATAAAAAAGTGAGCCAGTAGCATGTCCTATAGACAAGACAGGGTGACTGCATTTGGAAGTTTATAATCATTTTACACTATTAAAATTACACCAAAAATTTTGACCATTAGAGAACATTAGCAATACTTCAATAAAAGATATAAGACAAAAATTCATTTTTAAATCTTTATTTTTATGAGCCTGGACCTAATACTTCTTAATAGACTGTTGTTTAACCACTTCTGCTAATCCAAATACAGTAAGGCCACAGGGGATTTGAATTTGAGGATCCAAGTGCACTCCTCGGTTTCTGGGCACATTTTTATAATCATTGAATCCATTTTTATGAAATTATGTTTATTTTCTTAAGTGGCATAATATTAAAAATACTTTGAAATGTACTTGCTGCTCAGGACTATAGGTTCATTTTCAGTATGTCCTTTACAGAACACAGGACAAGGTCTTCAGTATAGATGTTCAATAAATAATAAATCCTTATGGTTCAAGTTTAATTGTATTTCATGTTCTGTAGGAAAGATTTGATATTTGGAGTTTTAGCTGAGTGTGAAGCTCATTCTTCTATCAGTGCCTCTCATTCCTATCTTGGTGGATTCACAGAAAATATAACTACGTATTTGGTTATTTTTATAATTTCCCTTTCAACTTAACATTAAAATTCACTGACTGTATTGCCAAAAAAGTTCTGACTCTCAAAAAAAAAATAAGTATTCCTACTTTATTGATAACTTGACAAGATGCATGAAATCAAAGAAATAGAATGAGGCAATGGGGTTTGAAGAAGCACACTCAAAGAAAATTTCTATTCAAACAAGCACCCAGATTACCTAAGCAGGGACACGGAAATGGTGCATACACTTACATAACAAGCCACAGATAATGATAATTGAGGCCCAGTGGTTCAGTAGCATATGTCTGACCATTCCGTGCCCAGAGATACATCCAAGGTGCTGATTAGGCTTCATGAAAGACAGCCATTCTCCTTGTATCATTTTTTTTAACCTTAATTTTGCTCCTTCAACTTGCATTTTCACTGTATTTGACTAGACAATGACAATCTAAGCACATTTCCACAAAATGTGCAATTTCCATGGGAATTGAAAGTGCACTTGTAAATTTAAAGTTCAGCTTCTTGCTGATTATTTGATACTTTATTTCCCACATGGACTTAAAGTGCCCCATTTGCTTACAGAGCTGGGAACGAGCATACAGAGACCAAAATTCTCCTTTTAGTATATACGAAAGTGTCCAGTTATGGGGAAAAATACCATTATAATTTTTATACTTTTTGCTTTTTTATTTCAATGACATCTAAGAAAGTGAGTTTTTCTTAAGTTTTCTGATGTGTACTTTGAAGGACTTCAAATTAAGACAGTACTGGAATTTTAAAAGAACACAGTAAGATCATTTAGTTTAGAAATTGTATTTCAGAGAACTTCTATGCACTGAATCTCTAGAACGACTAAGAAAAACTTGAAATCTAAAGCTTCCAGGTTTTCTTGTAAATTACTTCCCTAGAGACACACCCATTCTCTTCTTCCATGGCATCACCACCTTCCTCTCCTCCCATTCTTTCCGTATTAGAACATATCTAGTTTAAGAAATATGTATTAACACAAGAAATTCGACTCTATGCTAATAAATCAATCCAACGTAGTAACTAATGGCCTATAACATGAAACCTGAAGTGCAGTTATCTTAGGAAATACACTGAAACTTTCCACATAAGACAGGTTACTGCATCAAAATGTCCAAAAGTCCTTGATTGCATCTATGAGGCAACTCCTTAACATAGGTCTAAAAACATTCAATTATCCCATAAGTACTTACTTAGCATTTAGTCTATACCAGATTCCATTCATGGAAGTAGATAAGACAGACATGGAGCTCACATTTAACCGAGGGTGGTGACTTGGAGGAGAGTGATGAAAAGCATCTTGCAGGTAAAGATATGTTATATAAAGCGAAATAAACAGGAGGATGTATTAGAGGATGCTTTAGTTTTCTATTACTGCCCAACACTTACTGGGTTAAAATAACAATAATCATTTATTTTACTGACAAATTGCACTTTGGTCCCAGGACTTAGTTGGGACACCTCATAGCTATTCTAAATGATGTCAGTTAACAAGCTTTTACTCTCATGGATGGCGATTTGGTAATAACTGTTGACTGTTTTGCTCCATGTGGGTCTCTTCATAGCATTGCTTTGGCTTCCTCACAGAATGGCATCTGGGAATCTATGAGCATATGTCTCAAGAGGCAGGATGAGGAAGTTTCCAGTCACTGATGGCCTGAACCTGAAACCTAGAAAAGCGTCATTTGTGCTGTGTTCCTTAGGTTATATAGTCACTAGTCTGCTCAGGCCCAAGGGCACGGTTTTAGACCCACTTCTTCATGGGAGGAATGGAAAGTAATTTAATCTTTAATCTTCTCAGAGGGTAACTGGAGGGAATGGTCAGAAAAGAACTCTTTGAGGAGTTGGCATTTAGGTTGAGACCTGATGGATTAAAAGGACCCTAAGGATAAGGCTCATTTAACATTCATTCATCCATGATTATTGTATACCTCTCATTCAAGAGGCACTTTTAAAGACAAGAGATACATAAGCATGAATAAGGTGTTGTATTTGTCTTCGAATGTTTGTATTCAAATAACAGAGGGAATATATAAAAGAAAAACAAGAAGGCAATGTGGTAAGTGCTCCAAAGCATGAGTATATAGGTGCTGTGGGATTACCTAGAAAGAAATTATTAAAGGTGCTTGGAGAGTTCAGAGAGGTCTTCCTAGGGCAGGCAAAGTCTGAGCCAAGTATTGGAAGGCAAATCTATCAGATGAATAGGGAAGAGAGACAGTGAAGGATGTGGGAATTATAAGAAGGGAACAAATATTGGCAGAAGATGACGAGCTGTAAGGGGAAAAGACAACTATAAGAAAATTAAGATGGCTTAGCTAGAGGCTCAGCTGTGAAGAGGAGCTGAAGCTAGGGCAGAAAATGGAAGGTGTGGCCAGATTGCCAAGGACTTTAAATATGTCATGTACCTGCTAAAGAGAAGAATTTATCTTGCAGATTAACAAAAAGCCACATGAGGTTCTAAGTTCTAGTTATGTCACTAGCATCAGTATAACTAATAGAATTATATCTAAGTATGTTAAGTGTCTGATCCTCCTTTAAAAAACACTGAGTGTTCTGTTGAGACCACGGCTCCTGGAACCAAAATGAAGGAGTTAAAATTCTGGTACCATGACTTTCTCAGTGTGACCTTGGGTAAGTTACTTAATCTCTCTGTGTCTTAATTTCCTTCTCTGTGAGATGGGAATTATAGTTCCTCTTCTCAGTGATTTGTTGCGAGAATTTGAGGAAATCATTTTATGGGAAGCATTTAGATAGAATAGCACTTGGCATGTGGTAAATATTCAGTATTTTGATTTTTATTAGACAGTCCTACTTTTGCTTTGTGAGACTCTGTGCTGTACCCACCTCCCTAGCCCTCCTCTAAGTTAAGGCAAGAACAGCTACAGTACCCACACCACTAACATGGTCACCCCGTGCTAATGGAATTAAAATTTGCCATTGTGAAGAGTCCATTATAAATATAAATTAGAACATTTATCTATCTCCACCACATTTAACATAAACAAAGATATTGTTTTGCCCTTTAGAGAACCTTCTGGGATGAATTCTATTCTTCCAAACACAAAGTCAGTTTAAGCACGGCTCATATAATAGACAAAGAAGTAGTCAAAAAGAAGTCTTGGTTTTCTTTCTCTTACCCTGCCTTCTGCATATGTCCCCCACAACCCAGGTCACATCCCACCCTTCCCCCTTCATTCCTCCTCTGCCCTGTCCCCAAGACTCCTTCATTTCCTCTCCCTTTCTTATACCTAGTTAAAGAAAATCTATTAATATCTTCAATTAAAAAAAAATGCCCAATGGACCTGTAGTCAGTTTCTTGCAATTGACAGCAACTATTTTAATTTGAAGCTAAACTGCTCTCTCTCAGTTGCCAAGTGGCACTTTGAATAAAAGAAGTCTCTTAGGAAACAAAGTTACCCGCTTTAGGTGGGGGCGGGGGAAGGCATTAAATATCCATTTCCACTTCAAACGCTGGTCACTAGGCTGAACCATGGCTAGCTCCCTGGTCATTGTTAGTGACCAGAAGGGGCTATAAAAGACACCACGGTCTTTCCTTTCCAGCACTCTCTGGGCATACTTTTGTGCTCAAGTGGGTGGCACACATGGCAGAGGCAATCATGTGTGGCAGGCAGCTGGATGAGAGCCTGACCTCTGAGGGCTATGGCTTTCTGCTGTTGCCCTTTGTGTTGGCATGCTAGTACGCATGTGTGCAGTCTCTCCTCTCCCAGAGCTGGACAGCTCCTGACCCTTGCGGCAACTGCTTAGGATGGGTAGCTGGTTGATGCTGCTTTGTGGGGTGTACGATGCCTAAAGGCTGGCGGGAGCCAGAAAATGTTGGGAGGGGAAAAAAGGCATCAAGAGCCAATGCCATTCAGATGGAGATTCAAAACACCAATTTCTACCTCACCTTTTGAAATTAGCGTCTCTATATGGTGTTATTATTGTTATTTAACATTTATTGAATACCCACTGTGAAGTAGTCTCTGAATGGAATATTAAGAAGCTACAATCTCTACCCAGTGGGCTAGCAATTTAAATAAGACAAACAACACAATAAGCGCTAGGAAGAGGGGACTGGCTCACACCTATAGAAGGTAGCAGTAAAGGTTCCTTCTTTACTCCAACAGTCCTTGGGTTTTTCAAACTATATTTTTCTGACCTGCCATCAGTCACCTCTGTGGTGTGTGGGTGCACACCAACATCATGCCTCGTCCATCAGCCATAATGAACAAGTGCTTCAGAGGAAAGTAGAACTATTCAGAGCTGCTGGGTCTTGAATTGCTGACATCGGCTTTCTAAGGAACACGTTCTGTATTGATAAATGTCAGGGACCTGAAGAACAAATTTAATTCCAGGCAAGTCCAAATTTGACTGCCCCAGATAATGGCACAACATCCAACTTCACTAAACAGTGTATGGATAGAGTCTAATCATAAGAATGAGGGTGTTTAATAGTCTTGAAAAGATTCAAAGACCGTCTACTCATTGCTCATCGTTAGCCACTTTGGACATTTTTACTGCTGTTTGTCTTCAGTTGATCTCCCTTCATATTTGATTTGTTCACTTGAATTTGAGATCTATGTTCAAGCAGAAATGGCACATTTATTTAATCCAAAGCAAATGGACTTTTCATATTTATTATTTAGATCAATAAAAGGACCCCCTGTGCACTTTTTGCTGAAGGGCACAAGAACAAATTTTAAAACACTGGAGTCAGCAGTATCACAAAAACTCTATTTTAAAAACAATTCCCTCAAAATAGCCCCCTCTCAAGGATCACTAGTTTGGAAAGTTATTTCCCCAGCTTTGCAGGTCAGCCTGATTAAGGCTCCCCCAACCAAAATGGAAAGGGACTTCCACAAGTATGAAAATGTAAGGTGTAAAATAAGGAGTGTTGTTTGAACATGAATATTTAGTAGTTTCCAGAAATGTGGTAGCTGGGTTATGTCTTGATGTATAGCTCTCCACACTGTTACATGTAGAACTAAGTGGCTTCCTGCGAGTGGTCTGTAGATTCCAGAAGTGGTCATAATTTATAAAAAGGGAGTAGGATGTGGTAGAGACTCTCTCTATATACAAAATTCCTACGGGAAAATTAAATTAGCACAGGTTTCCCTTTATCATACCTCAGACAGGTAAGTCACACTAGGAGTTACAATCAATGGCCTTGCAGGTGACCCACCCCAACTCTCATATTTTCAGTTCCATGCCCCTCTTCAGTCATTCACTTCCTTGGCCATACCATGGCTCCTTTCTTCTAACTTGAAATCGATTTCCACAAAGCCATTTCTTCACCCAGAAGTGCTTCACCCCTGAAACCATAATGCCCATTTCATTTAGTCCTTACTTCCTTTATCACAGACTCGATTCCTTTGACTCTTGCTTTTGTTCCAAACCACTTGCCTTGCAAAGTAACTCACTCTCTGTGGATTTTTTCATCCACCATGTTCAAACCTGTTAAAGCTTCTCTCATCTCAACAAACACAGCAAAAAAAAAAAAAAAAAATTCCTCTGTCAATCATATGTCCCTCCACAAGTACTGTCTATATGTTTCTCCCCTCTCTGACCTGGTGTCATAGAAGACTCAGCTACATGCCAGGTCTCTACATTCTTGTCTCTTGAGCTCACTGCCATCCTCCACTGGAATTGTTCTGGCCAGAGTCACCAACACCTTTTCAGCAACCTTACATTGATGCCACTGCTGGTGCATTTATGAGCCTCCTCACCACTCCTGAGGGTGGTCAGCAGCCCCTAACAAAAGGAGACCTGACAAGATACACTAGGGTCTCTGGACAGATGGACTTCTCTAAACAGCTCATTGTGCAAATCAGCCCTAGTTTTAGATCAGCTCTGCCCTAATACTATGCTGACTCTGCGTAGGTCAGTCTTCATTTTAACCACTGGAGCATTTAATACACATTTGTCCTTCTCAAAACGCTCTCCTCCCTTAGCTTTCATTGACGTCTTTTAGTTTGGTTTTCTTCATTCTTCCCCATTTGTATCTCATTATGGGTTGACTTCTAAAAGTAACACATAAAAAAAAAACTTGCATAAAGAGTTATTGCTGATAAGTACTGAAATTGTCAATGAAATGTAAATGTGTCAAGATGTTCACACTCTGAGACACATGTAGGAATTGAAACCTCCTGAGAGAATAACCGTGTCTTTCAGCTCATGGTTGGTCAAGACTGTCTATTTCATGTAATCACATATATTATTTACATTATTGTTCTTCCTCTTTTCTGGGGGGGGGGGACTATGTACAAAGTGGAATTTAAAAAATTTTTTATAATATTTAAAACTATCTCAGGGCACCTGGGTGGTTCAGTCACTTAAGTGTCTGTCTCTTCATTTTGTCAGGCTCTACACTGAGCATGGAGCCTGCTTAAGATTCTTTCTTCCTCTGCACCCCACCCCAGCTCACACAGGTGCATGTGTGTTCTAACAAAAAACTCCCACACAATCTCATACTTATAGAGGAGTTGCAAACATGGTACAAAGATTTTTTTTTTTTCTGATTTAGAGTAAGTTGCCCACATGTCATCCTGTCATGCTAATGCTTATGTGTGTTTCCTACAAAACAAGGCATTCTCCTATGTAATTATAATATGGACTCAATATTAGGAAATTATGGTAGCAGCATCGCTTTGTCTCTGAAGTTATCAGTTTCCTCATATGGTCAATTATCTATAATTCCTGCCCAGAAACCTAAATTGGAGCAAGATACAGAAACCTACTGACCAGTCAGTAATAAGAATCATCAGAATTCATCATAGGTGGAACCACAAACAAGATTTAGGCAAGGGATGAAAAATGATTCCACGGTATCTAGTGAAAAATAAATTGGTCTAAATATAAAAGAAAAATGTCAACATGGTTCTAGGCATTGGCCTCCCATAGATAAGTCATTTCTTAGTACTTTGTAAGCACTATAGAAGTTTTAGTTGGGTTTTCGGTCATTTTCTTAGACTTTAAAGAATTTAAGATTCTCATTGACCCTGCATTTAAAAATTTTGTCTTTAAATCAAGTTCTTTAAATTAATAGTTCTAAACTGAGGATTATTTTCTTCCCAAGGGTTTCCAGACATTTGGCATTGTCCGAAGACATTTTTGGTTGTCATAACTGGGAAGAGAGTTGTTACTTGCTTCTAGTAGGTAGAGACCAGGGATGCTGCTAGACATCTTTCATGCTCAGAAAAGTTCTCTACAACAGAGTTATCCAGCCTACAATGTCCACTGCGAAGTTTGAGAAACCTTGCTCTAAAGCAAAGTGGTTCAAATTCAATAATACATTAAAAAAAAATCATTCAACACAATTAAGTGGATTTTATTTCAGAGATGCAAGGGTGGCTTAATATTTGCAAATCAATGTGATACATCATATAAACAAGAGAAAGGATAAAAACCCTATGATCATTTCCATAAATGCAAAAAAAGTCTTTGACAAAGTACAATATCTATTCATGATAAAAATCCCTCAACCAAGTAGGTTTAGAGGGAACATGCCTCAACATAATAAAGGCTGCACATGGAAGACCCACAGCTAACATCATACTCAACAGTGAAAAACGGAGAGCTTTCCCCCTAAGATCAGAAACCAGGTAAGGGTGTCCTCTTTTCACCACTCTTATTTAGCATAATACTGGAAGACCTGGCCATAGGAATCAGACAACAAAAAGAAATAAAGAGCATCCAAGTTGGAAAGAAAGTAGTAAAACTTTCACTATCTGCAGATACTATATATAGAAAACCATAACAACTCCACCAAAAAATTACTAGAAGTGGTCAATGAATTTAGAAAGGTCACAGGATACAAAATCAATATAAAGACACCCACTGCATATCTATACTCTAATAATGAAGTAGCAAAAAGAGAAATTAAGAAAACAGTTATGTTTATAATTGTACCCCCCAAATAATGAAATATGTAGGAAAAAACTTAACCAAGGAGGTGAAAGACCTGTACTCTGAAAACTAGAAAGCACTGATGAAAGAAAGTGAAAATGAGGTCTGAGACTAGGGCTAAAAGCAGCCCTCACAGGGTCCCCGAGGCGAGTTCCCAGAAAGCAGGGTTCTGTAGGAGGGCAGACTGGGCAGGAGATGTCATAAGCCCCACCCCAGGGGAGTGGCCTGGCAGATGCTTACTTAGCTGGAGCTTGAATGAGTGAAGTGAATTCAGTGGTTGAGGTGAGGTACACTGCCTGGGATCCTCATAACCCAATTCAGACTACTCTCCCCACCATCTAAAAATAAAACAAAGAATTTGAAGGGAATAAAAACAAATGGCAAGATATTCCATGCTTATGATTGGAAGAACCAATATTGTTAAAATCTCTATACTACTCAAAGCAGTCTACAGATTTAACGCCATCCCTATCAAAATATCAACAACATTTTTCACAGAACTTGAACAAGTAATCTCAAAATTTGTATGGAACCAGGAAAGACTAAGAATAGCCAGAGCAACCTTGAAAAAGAAAACTGGAGGTATCACAATCCCAGATTTTAAGATAAAGTACAAAACTATAGTAATCAAAACCATATGGTACTGGCATAAAAACCAGACACATAGATCAATGGAACAAAATAGAGTGCCCAGAATTAAACCCATGATTATATGGCTAATTAACCTATGATAAAGTAGTTAAGAATATACAACAGGAAAAAGACAGTTTCTTCAGCAATGGTTTTGGCAAAACTGGACAGCTATATGCAGAAGAATGAAATTGGACCACTTCCTCACAACATGCACAAAACATATTCAATATGGATTAAAGACATAAATGTGAGACCAGAACTATAAAAATCCTAGAAGAGAGCAAAGGCAGTAATTTCTCTGACATCAGCTGTAGCAACACTTTTCTAGATAGGTCTCCTGAGGCAAGGGAAATAAAAGCAAAAATAAACTATTGGGACTACAGCAAAATAAAAAGTGTTCACAGCAAAGGAAACAAAAAACCTAAAAACCTACTGAATGGAAAAAAGATTTTGGAAATGGCATATTTGATACTCATATACATCCAAAATATATAAACAATTTATAAAGTTCAACACTAAGCACCCCCCATAAGCCAAATAAAATGGGAAGAAGATATGAACAGAAATTTCTCCAAAGATGACATAGGGATGGGCAACAGAGACATGAAAAGATGCTTAAAATTAATCATCAAGGAAATGAAAATCAACAGTACCATGGTGTATCACCTCACACCTGTCAGAATGGCTAACAAATTTAAAAAAACAAAAAAACAAAACAAAAAAAACCCCAAGAAACTACAAATATTGGCGAGGATGTGGAGAAAAAGAAATCCTCTTGCACTACTGGTAGGATTGCAAATTGGTGCAGCCACTGCAGAAAACAGTATGGATGTTACTCAAAAAATAAAAAAACTGAATTACCATATGATCCAGTAATTCCACTACTAGGTATTTACCCAAAGAAAATGGAAACACTAATTTGAAAAGACAAATGTACCTCTATGTTTACTGCAGCATTATTTACAATAGCCAAGCTTATGGAAGCGGTCCAAGCATCTGCTGATAGACAAATGGCTAAAGATGTGGTATATACATACCACATCTTTAGCCATTTGTCAGTAATATTTGTCAGTAATATTCCGCTGCTGCATATATATATGCAGCAGCAGAATATTTTATATATATATATATATACATATATATATATATGCATATATATGCAGAATATTACTCAGCCATAAAAAAGACCGAAATTTTACCTTTTACAACAACATGATTGGATCTAGAGAATGAAATGCTACGTGAAATAAGTCTGTCAAAGAAAGTCAAATACCATGTGATCTCACTCCTAGGTGGAATTTAAAAACCAAAACAAAGGAACAAAGAAAAAAAAAAGAGACAAGTCGAAAAACAGACCTTTTTTAAAGATTTTACTTATTTATTTATTTAACAGAAAGAGAGAGAAGAGAATACGAGTAGGCAGAGCAGCAGGCAGAGGGGGAAGCAGGCTCCCCGCTGAGCAGAGAGCCCTATGTTGGGCTCCATTCCAGGACCCTGAGATCATGACCTGAGCCGAAAGCGGAGGCTTTAACCCACTGAGCCACCCAGGTGCCCTGAAAAAGACTCTTAACTATGAAGAACTGATGGTTACTGGAGGAGAGGTGGGTAGAAGGATGAGTACAAGAGGTAAAGGGGTTGAAGAGACACTTAGTATGAGAAAAACTGAATAATGTATAGAGCTGTTGAATCATGGTACTGTACCCCTGGAAACACTATATGTTAACTATACTGGAATTAAGATTTACAACAAGTTAAAGCAAACTGGTTCAAGCTGAAGATCTTCCAATGTCACTTCAACATATTGGTAAGTTAAATAACTTTACAGGTAATTTTACTACTTCTGGAATTATTTTTAAAAAATTGTTTAGAGTTCAGGTTCCATATAACATAAGCTGCCCACACTGGAGAACTCACAGGTGGGACCCATGAGGGAAAGCAGGAAACTATAGCCAGTCTCAGTAAGATGTGGCAGAACTCATATCCATTTTTCAGCTTAAGTTAAAAAAAAAAGTGTAGATATTGAACCAAGAGTGAGGCCAGTCCTCAAAAGTAAACTGTGCGGGGCACCTTGGTGGCTCAGTGGGTTAAAGCCTCTGCCTTCGGCTCAGGTCATGATCCCAAAGTCCTGGGATCGAGCCCCGCATTGGGCTCTCTGCTTGGCGGGGAGCCTGCTTCCTCCTCTCTCTCTCTGCCTGCCTCTCTGCCTACTTGTGATCTCTGTCAAATAAATAACTAAAATCTTAAAAAAAAAAAAAAAGTAAACTGCACTCCTACTGAGGAAATTTCTAAATTTGTAAATGAATAGGAGGCAAAAGAATGGAATGGATTGAGACCTTGCTGCTCATACTCATAAAGTCTATCAAACTATAAAGACAAAGACCCCAAACACCCAGAAGAAATATTTCCCCATGGAATGGTTACCATTAGCAACAACATCCTGTTGCTAGGCAAGTTCAGGTCAGCTCTGGGAGTGAATGAGCAGCCTCCAGTCACATGGTAATGGCAATGAACGATGTGCAGCTCCCCCATGACCTATGGAGTGTATTCCAGCAGCTCCTGTTTTGTTATTGCAGAGGTGAGGAGAATAGGTTCGTTAAAGGTCCCCATTTGATTACACTCACCCACGCTTTCAGATATGAGCTGACTTTGAGAACATCAAAAGTTGCTTTTACACAAAGTCTTTCGTTGGATGAAACTAAAGTTGAGTGCTGAATTTAAAGCAATAGTGAGAAATGATTTTTCATTTATCAAATAATAAGATGTATTTTTTTAAAAAAGAAAAGATTGGGAAGTGAGCATGAAAAAGGTTAAGCAACTCCATCCATGGCATTCCTAAGGCAAACTAAGAGTTGGATGCTCAGTAATAGTTTAATTGGTGAAAAATATTTTAATAGCAAAGGCCAAGCTGAGAGTAAGATTGTGTATTATACTGTCCATCTTCATGTTACTAAAACTATTTTATTTATTTATTTATTTGACAGAGAGAGAAATCACAAGTAGGCAGAAGTAGGCAAAGAGGCAGGCAGATAGATCTGGGAGAAGCAGGCTCCCCGCCGAGCAGAGAGACCGATGCGGGGCTCAATCCCAGGACCCTGGGATCATGACCTGAGCCAAAGGTGGAGGCTTAACCCACTGAGCCACCCAGGTGCCCCAAGAGTAAAACTATTTTGAAATAACATGACAGGGTGGGCCAGATTGTCAGAGGGCCAACGTAACTAACTTACTTGCACTACTCACCTTCCCCACAAAACCTAGGCTTTAGCAGAGAGTTAAGATTCCCAGGATATGCCACCTGATACTGAACCTCCATGATTTGATACATATTCTTTCTTCTCTTATTTGATCGACCAGCTCTACTTACTCTTTAGAATGTATCTTACTAAATTCAATGTAATGACCTAAAATATGAACTAAAATGTAATTCCAAAGAACCATGACCACTATGACCACTTCACAAAGTAATTCCTGGTTAATCCAGGTAGTCATTCCTTCTTTTTTTTTTTTAATTTTATTTATTTATTTGATAGAGAGAGATCACAAGTAGGCAGAGAGGCAGGCAGAGAGAGAGAGGGGGAGGCAGGCTCCCCATGGAGCGGAGAGCCCGATGCGGGGCTCGATCCCAGGACCCTGGGATCATGACCTGAGCTGAAGGCAGAGGCTTAACCCACTGAGCCACCCAGGCGCCCCAGTCATTCCTTCTTTTATGCTCTGACATAGTTTACCTCTGGTGTAACTACAGTGAGGATGTGTGTATCTGGATTTTCTGGAAATTCTAATTTTTAACACTCTAACCCAGGAGTCATTGTTTTTGGTTCCACAACTCTGGTCATCATTTTGTCTCCTTCGAGCTCCTAATGGAGCTCCTAGAGAACATGGACTATTTCCCTCCATCTTTGTATTACCAGGTGCCTCAGAAATATCAGTATACAGAGATCTGGTTTAGTAGGTTTGTTGGATACTTTGGTGAATAGATGTGTGTATAATTATTTATTGCACCTTTTAAGTCTCTGATATTCTTCCAAAATGTTTCACATGTATTTCTTTAGGTACCACTTGAGATGAGGACTAAGGGTTGGAGAGACTGACCTAGTTCTTTTCTTACCACATTGATAGTCAGTGGTACGTATTTTGCCTGCTGTGTTCATTAATGTCCTGGCTGCTCTAGGTAGGACAAGTACTAGGCAAACACACGAAAAGATAAAGTTTATTTTTAGTATCCCTCCAGTTCTCTGTGTCCTTTTGCTACCTTACCATTTTCTGGCACTCAATTAGCTGAAAAATTTCCATTTCTTTCCTTGAATTTCAGGTATGTAGAATTGGGCTAATCACAGGGTTATGACATACTCTCATCATGGACCCATATATGTTTTCAGTTATTTAGATAGGATTTTTTTTTTTTAATAATGTAATAAACATCCATGTACCCACAGCATAAAACAAAAGCAGGAGCGGACAATAACCTATATGTCACCGGGTTAGTTCCCTCCAGTCCTATTCCCCTAACACTTCACCCCCACCTGAAGGAATGGTCATTTTGAATCTTGGCCTTATTTCCCTGATTTCCCTTTTACATAATATTTTATTTCATGGCATTTAGATGTAGCTCTAAAAGCAGATTATTTTAGGGCGCCTGGGTGGCTCAGTGGGTTAAGTCGCTGCCTTCGGCTCAGGTCATGATCTCAGGGTCCTGGGATCGAGTCCCACACAGGCTCTCTGCTCAGCAAGAAGCCTGCTTCCCTCTCTCTCTCTGCCTGCCTCTCCGTCTACTTGTGATCTCTCTCTGTCAAATAAATAAATAAAATCTTTAAAAAAAAATAAAAGCAGATTATTTTAGTTATTTTTAACTTTATATAAAAGGTATTGTCTTTTGTTATGGTAGTTCATTCTCTGGCAGCTTCTACTGATAGACATCTGTGTTGTTTCCAGGTTCTTGCTAGTGTGAACAGTGCTGCTATGAGTATTCTTGTACCTCTTGTGGCAAGTGGGAAGGGCATTAGCTTTATATGTAGGGGTATGGTTGCTAGATTCTAAGGTATATGAAGTAAATAACATGTAAGGTGTATGATAGAACACATACCTTTGGGATATAGGATTATTCTATTTTCCAAAGTGGTTTGACCAATTTACAGGTTCAATGACCAAATAAAAATGTTTTCTAATTACATAGGGTTAAATGGAATTTTATTATGGTCTTGAATGAAAATGGACCTCTTTGCCTCATTCCTGTTATAAAGGCAACTCTTCTAATATTTCATCATTTAAGATGATACTTGAAAAGGTTTGTTCTTCTTTTCTTTAAATAATCAAGTTAAAGGAATTTCCTTGATCTTTATAATTTAGTAAGAGGTCTATTTATTTTGAATTGTGTTAAGTATGCAAAATGTCTCTCTCGCATCGTTTGAGATGATCTTGCATTTGTTTCTAATATCAAACTAGCCTTGCATATCCTGGATGTATCCAACTTGGTTGAAGAATAATAAATTTACTGCTTCATTTTATTGGCTAAAATTTTGTTAGGGATTTTGATACCTGTATTCATTAATAAAACTGATCTATGATTTTCTCATCTGGTATGGGTTTTTTTTGGTTTTAATACCAAAGTTATACTGTCCTTATAGAAATAATTAGGAAGCCTTTCATTTGTTATTGGCAAGATTATAAAAAAATTGGGGTAATCTTTTCACAGAAAGCTTGGAAACTCTTCTCCAACATCATCTAAGCTTGATATTTTTTCTGTCTAGAAAGTGGTTAAACCCTTGTTTCAAGTGTCTGATAGTCATGAGATGCTTGTGAGGATGTTATTTCTTCTTTAGTTTCAGTAAATTATATTTTTCTGGAAATCTATTTCATCTTAGTTTTAACTTTATATAAGAACTATATTTCAGTAGAAACAGATGACCCTACATGATGAGAGAACATTTTTTTTTTTTGAGAGAACATTTTTACCACAGATTTTCATTTGCTATATGTGGAAGGAATAATAGAGTAGTAAACAGATACAATATACTGGTTGTCCCTCATGACATAACTGTTTTAAGAGAACTTCAGTGGTGGATGAAACCTTTAAAATTCAAGACAAATGTTTAAAATGTAGGGATTAGGCTGTCACCACATGAACCTGAGATCATATGCCTAGTTATAAGATAAAATATACCATTTTTTTTCTATTCTTCCCCCCAAATTTTTAACTAGAATCTAAGCAGGTCTTTAGAGTTAGCCTCTACTCAAGGGAAGGAAGAGACAGAGTATCAATTTAAAGGACACCATAAAAAAGGGAAATTAATTCCAAATGTGAGAAATTCTACAGGGCACTGACTCAATTTCTGTAAAATTGGTGTGATAAACAAAAGTGAGGTGGTAATAGATCTAGATTGAAAAAGATTTAAGAGCTCCCTAAATGTAAGGTATGGGTACAATTTAGATCATAATTTGGGGAAAAAAAAAGTTTTAAGAAAATTGGAAAAACCTGGATAAACTGATTGCAGAATGGGGGCCTGACTTGGGACTTGATTAGAGGGCCCCAAGTGAGATCATGACCTGAACTAAAGGCAGATGCTTAACCAATGGGCCACCTAGGTGTCCCAAAATACCTCTTATTGCATTCCACAGATTAACACATGGAAAAAGTAACAGCATCTTTTTTTGTTTCTGCTTATAATTTTCATATTAAGTTACAAGTTAATTGCTGACCATATATAGAATCGTAAGATTATCCCCCTCTCCCCACACTCTGCCAGAACTCTGTATACATCATTTATATCAATTTTTGAATGTGCTGCTGTGATCATCTATATTCTTAGTACTTTTTGGTCTATATTCTTAGTACTTTTTGGAGAAGTATGTTGCTATCACTAGGATGGTGCAAATTTATCCATTTCTTCAAATGTATTTAAGGCTATTTTTTTGGCCATAAACACATTTATAATATCTTTTTGGTAAACTGAAATTTTATCATGAAGCCATAACCATGTAAGCATAATTTTTTATTCTAAACTCACTGCATCTGATATTAATTATAAATAAATCAGAATAATTTAAGCATTTATCTGCCATTACGTGTTATTTTTTATTCTTTTCTTCGTGGTTTTTGTGTGTCCTTAGACTTTAAATACGCTCATGTAAACAGCTGTATCAGGTAAATTTAACTCACTGATATTTATTGTAATTTACATAACAATCAACCTTTTTGTTTGGATGCCTGAGTTGGCTAACCCCTACTTATTTTCTTATGCCCTCACACTCTACCCTGATTTTAATCTTCAGGGATCTAGACTAGAGGTCTGAACTCACACAAGTACTTACTTACACAAGTACTTCTTTGTCTTAAGGATAAAGAAGAAGCAGTAGATGAATCCCAACAATTCTTATTATCCCCCCACACATTTGCCTCTTGCCTCAGGTCAGAGCTGTATCCCTTCCATACCAATTCATAACAGCCCCTTTTCCACCCTATGGATTTCCCGCAGTGGTATGTTCCTCATTTTAATTTTTTTTTTTTAAGATTTTATTTATTTGAGAGAAAGACACAGAGAGCACAAGTTGTGGCGGTGGGGGGGAGCAGGGCAGAGGGAGAGGGATAAGCAGACTCTGCTGAGTTTGGAGCCCAATGCAAGGCTGGATCCCAGGACTCTGAGACATAACCTGAGCTAAAGTCAGACACTTAACTGAGCCACCCAGGTGTCCCCCTTAACTTGATCTTAAAGGAGAAAGGCTACTTCGCCATCTTGGCATATTATAAAAACATGTTTGGCTTCACTGGCAGTAAAAAAATAAATAAATAAATAACAAAGTGCCATTTTCATCTACCACACTGGCAAGCAGTATTTTAAAATAAAGGTTCCCAAATTTAACAAAGGTTTGATAAAATAGATTTTTTTTTTCAAGAGTGCTAGTGAGGTCTAGGGAGGTACCGTCTATTTTGAAATATGTATAAAAAATCTTGTAGCCCATAAATTCTTTCATAAATTCTCCCTACATTACATTTAACCACAAAAATATCTACTGTTGTTTTATTTATGATAATTAAAAACTGAAAGCAACTTCGAGTTTTAACACTTGGGGATTTATTACCTACTTATTTATCACCTACTATTTATTCCAGAAAGTAGAATATTCTTCAGTCATTTAAGATAGTTTTTAAAGACCACATATAAAATATAGAATATATTAAAATATTAAGTGTTTTTATCTTGGTAATATAACTATGAATGATTTAAGTTTTCTTCTTATTACTTACCCAAGTTCACTAAGTATTCTCTAGGCAAATATGTATTATTATATTAAGAAATTTTCTCTGGTACATCACTTATCCTTAAAAGCCCTTGACCTGTAGACTATAATCAACTATTCTTGTGGCTTAGCCCTACAACATCTTTTGCATTTTTACCAGTACCTTTACTGTCTTGACAAAAGAACAAACTATGGAAATGGTAGACATACCAGGAGCTTTTAGGAAATAGAATAGACCTCCTGACTCATTCCCTATTTTCTTGTACCATCTCTCTGTTTGGAGATACACACACACACACGCACACACTCATTCTCTCTCAAAATGTGTGCAGATGGGGCCCACTGGGTTGCAAACTAGGAACTAGAGGGTATCAGAAAGCAGTACTGCTCACATAAACACTGAAGCACAAATCTTATATGATTCCTATCATGACAACCTGTTAAGTTAAACATACCTTTCTAGGAATCAGGCATTTAGTCATTTCTATTTTGTCTAGGAGCAGAGGTTCTTAAACAGGATTCTCTGGATCCCCTTAAAAGGTCCATAAGGCATCAAAATATTCCAACTACTAAAATTAAAGGTTAACTAATAAGTTTGGGATGTACCAGCATTGTTTTATCTCCTACCTTAAATATGTCAATCTTCTTCACTAAGAATTTTATTTTATCTTTTTTTTTTTTTTAAAGGTAACTTGGAACAATCAGAGAAGAAAGAACTTAGAGAAACCAATTCAAACAGTCACATGGTATGGTTTATCTACCACAGAGAGCTGCAATGTATTTTTTGTTCCCTTTCATAGAAATATAGCTGAATCTCAACCTAGAGAGGAAATGAAATCATTCAATTAAAAGTCTAAGAGACACAGAGAGGTTGATCCATCCAGTTTTGTTTTGTTTTGTTTTTTTCTTTTTCTCTCTCTCCTCACCCCACCTCCATGGCCACCACCCTTAGTCAGGCCATCATCATTTCTGGGTAAGACACTGTAATGAATGCTTTAGGACCTCCCTGAAGTCTTGTTACCCTGCACCTTACAAACCAGTAAGATTTAACCTTTAGAAATGCAACTCTGATCATGTTATTCCTCCATTTAAAATTCTTGAATGACCATCTATCACCTTAGGATAAAATATAAATTGCTTAATAGGTCTTACAAAACTTGGTCTCCAAGATCTGACTTCTGCCTGCATTTCCACTGTCAGTTTACCACATTCTGCCCATATCAGACTTTCTATTTCATTCCCAAAGTACACCTTGCTCTCTTGGCCTGATACATACTTCTCTGATTGGTGATGGTCAGTGTGATAGGGGCTCTAAGGAGGTACATATCAGGATATGAGTACAGAGAAGTTGCTGAATGACTACGTGGAGAAGCTGAGAAAAGATAGGTAATTCTTGGCAGGCTCTTAGGAATGTTGTAAATAATATGCCTAATTTAGTGCCAACATTTTAATGTAAAGATTCACAGACTATAAATTAAATAATGTGTATTTCAACCTCCTTTATATATACACACATATATATAACATGTGTATATAACATAAGGAATTAGGATCAGAGCTTGGTAGGTACTTCGATGCATTAAAAATTTAACAAATATTTATCAAGTGCCACTAACATGTCAGGTGTTCTTGTAGGCCCTGGAGATATCATATAATATTGAAGAAGCGGTGGTCCTTGACCCCACATGTCTAACCTTCTAGGGTAGAAACAAACAATAACACAAATAGATACATAGTATAAGTAGTGAAATTGTCACAAGGAAAAATGAAATGAAGTAATAGAAGTAAGACAAATATGTGAGAAGAGGTGCTGTTTTAGACAGGATGTCCAGGAATGTGCTTCTGAGAGCTCATCTGTGAAGGGAGATTTGAAAAAGGATGGAACCGTGAAGCTCTCTGGGAAGCATGTTCAAGGCTAAGGACCACATTCAGCACCACTGAGCCTGAACATATTCAGGGGTTGAAAAACACAAAGGCAGATAGGGAGTGAAAGGAAGAGTGGTAGCCAGGGTCTCATCCTCTAGGGTCATGCAGGCTTGGTAAGGACTTGAGATTTCATTCTAAGGATGGTGGAAAGTCACCAGAGCATTTTAGGAAGGGGAGTGTCTTGATGGGACTACTCATCTGTAGATACGGTTTTTAAATGGCAGAGTTGGGAGAACTCACATGAATGTCTGCCTAGTCCTGGTTTGCACATAATGTCCTGGCATATTTACTCATTGCACCCCCTTCGCCCTCACTGGTGTCCTGGGATGGACTGCTCATTATAGAATCACCTTGAGCAGCGGCCAAGTCCCCCTTTTCCCTGACTAGTGATTTTCCTGCTATACTGTGCAGTGCATACTAATCTATTTGGCACCAAAATTTTAATCTAGTTTTTTAAGTAAGGAAATCCATCGCTAAGCATTCACTATAAAATAAGACAGATAAGCTGTAATTCATAGGGAAATATAAAATTATGTAAATAATCTACTTTATAGAGAATAGAACTTTTGGCTGGCTCACTTGAATTGAGAGCATCTCTTCTGTAGAGTGACGGTTAGCCACCTGAGCAGCAGATGGGTGCCACACACTTCTTGCCCAGTCCCTTTGCCTGTCATCCTAAGCCTTTATCATTGGGCCTTGGCCAGCTAGAGTCAGTCGCAAAAGGATCATGAGGACGAACTGTAGAAAGAGAATGAATGATGCTCCTGGGTGTAGGGACCACCCTGATGCATCATTTGTCCCCCAGAGCCAGGCACATCGCTAGGCACATAACAGATAATATTTTTCAACAAATGGTTAAACAACCTAAATAATACCAGATCCTGGAATTTAAAGATAGGATTTCATCACCAATTAGACTGACACAGTGTAACTAGAGGTTGGTATATCATATATTTTATCGCATTCTATCATTTTAGTGAAGTGTGACTTCTATTAACATTGTTTTCATGCCCATTTTTTCCTTAAATATGATTCATCTTTCAATTAATCATTGATAACAGTTAATGAACCACATTTCCTAGCTATAAAGGTAACTGATAGTTATTAAATTACTTTGAAATGGCATTTTGCTGTGTGAAGTTGTTAGGAAACTTTGATTTCTACCCATATTGTTGCACAAATGTGTCCACACTCAGTGGTTTACTGGATTACGCAGAGGACCGTACAGCAGCAACTGAATGATAGTTCATGATCTATGTGGTCAAAACTTTAGCCAAATGTTACACCTAACAGTTTGAGATTTTACAAGTAATTTTTGAAGTACAATTGTATTTTCTTATATTAGCAGTCCTCATCTGTTACCAGACTGTAAAACTCCCTCCAAGTGTGTCTGAGAAGTCCCCTTTCCTTTTAATTTTTTTTTTTTTTTTTTGGTCAGAGAGAGTGAGCACAGGCAGAAGACACAGTGGCAGGCAGAGGCAGAGGGAGAAGCAGGCTTCCTGCTGAGCAAGGAGCCCGATGTGGGACTCGATAACAGGATGCTGGGATCATGACCTGAGCCGAAGGCAGCCCCTTAACCAACTGAGCCACTCAGGCATCCCTCCCCTTTGCTTCTAACAAAGCACTTACAGTATTACAGAACCTGTTGCAACTTAAAACACACCACTGCAGTTTTCTTTCCCTTTCTCTAGTTTTTCTTCATTAACATTACTGGCACATGTTTAAGATAGAACAGGTCTCCTTGCAAAGACTCTTGGGAGAAATAGAAAAACAGCAAGGTAACTCTGGGCTAATGTAGCTTTCTTTGTAACATCTTCAACTTATAACATCTTCAACAGATAATATTTTTCAACTACATTCATCTTGTAGTATATGTAGGACTGAATGTAGGACTGAATGTAGGACTTTTTGCTGGGATGACTTTTCTCTTCATAAAAACAGATCTCTTTTCCTCAAAACATTTTAAAGTCCAGTTGCCAGGTTAGATACAGCAACCACTCTGGATTCCCCTCCCACAAACAGACTTTCACTTGTAAAACTACTTTTTCAGTACCCAGGGCTGTCCATGTAGATACAGTACAACACTATCAAGTGTTTTTCTGAATTTCCAAATGTAATAAATCGATTTTGAGAAAATGGGTGAAACTATTGGTGTCCAGAGTAGGCTCTCTGGCACTGCTTCAGGGCATGGGCAGGAAGATCACTGACCTGTGGGTGGATGTCAAAAGCCGTAGGTTAAAGCCTGACTCTCCCTGGCTGACTGTGTGACCTTGAGTGAGCCATAGGAGGTCTCCCACTATGTCAATTCCCTCTCTCCTATAAAAGGATTGCAATGGATGATCTGGAGAACCTTTTCTAGCTCTACAATTTTTCTAATGCTCCCTTTAGTTTAGAAAGAGAGGCCTTTCTTGTGGCTTACATCCGACCTGGTGCTTTAAACCTTTTTGCCTTGCAGCTGATTCTCTATAAAGTTAAATGTTCATTCCCGTGTATGCCATGGTTTATTAGAAATGAGTGTCAGGAAATGTGGAGAATCCTATATTTAACATCTCAGAATTGGATACTAGTTTGATATAAATAGCAAGTTGTTATCTGAGTAGATTACAATGGATTTACTATCAAGTAAATTAAATCACTGGGGACAGATGTGTTTTTAGAATTGTCTGAGACAATCAATCTGTGAGTAGAAAATTTTTGGTACCTGCCAAGCTGTCCTGTATAATTCAAAGATATGTCACCCAAGCACTTCCCTTTCTGTAGCCAATAGAGAACGTTAGCAGGAAAGAAATGATCAGAGAGGGGGGCAAGTATATGCTATTCTAAATTGTGTACTACTGGCTTTCTGGAAGTTATGAAGCATTTGGAAGGATGAGCAAAAGGGAGTAGAAATGTTCAACAAGAAACAACATGATGAAAAACAAAAGGTGCAGGTGATGAGGGAGGGGCAAATAATTTAATGTAATCCTGTATGGCCAATAAAATGTCTGAATTTTATGCAAAGAGAAAAGGGGAACAAATAGTAGGGAAAATATGATGAAAGGCATAACCCAGAAAGATGATCTGAACTCATTATAATGGAAGGAAAATGTTGAGGTAGAGAAAGCCCACATGAACATGTGGCAACTGCATAAAGGTCAGTGAGGTAAGAAATATGCATGGTAACCAGTCAATGGGAAAACCATCTTCAAAATGGTTTCCCAGTGAGATTTGAATAATTATTACTAATGGCCATATTCAGTTCTTTACATTAAAGACATGGCCAACTTTGGCCAACTAGAACCATGGTCATTCATTGTCCCAGAGAAAAAAATTCTATCACTAATTAGAACCATCCTTGAGACAGTATGTTTGGCAAAGCAGGAGGTAGCAACCTTCCCTTGTAAGGGCCAGATTGTAAATACCTTTTAGACTTTATGGTTGCATTGTTTCCTGTTGATTCTGTAATAAAATTATTGTAAATTCAGTAGCTTAAAACCACACAAATATATTATCTTACAGTTCTTGAGATCAGAAGTCCTAGAATCAAGATGTTGGCAGGGCTGCATGCCTTCTGGAGACTGTAGAACCTGTTTCCTTGTGTCTTCTAGCTCCAAGATAACCTACATTCCTTGGATTGTGGCCTCTTCCTCCATTTTTATAGCCAGTAGCAGAACATCTCTGAATCCCTTTCCTGACCCTGATATTGGGCTCACCCTGATAAGTCGGACAATCTTCCCATCTCACATCCTTAACAACATCTTCAAAGTCCCTTTTGCCATTTAATTAACATATTTACAGGTTTCTAGAACTAAGACAAGGACATCTTTGGAGGCCATTATTCTTCTGAGCATATGGGCTCTTTGGTCTCTTGTTACATTTACTCATCTCTGACACTATAGAGAAAGAATGGCTGTAGACAATACATAGAACAGTGGGAGTGTCTATATCCTAATAAATCTGCATTTATAAAAATAGACCCTGAGCCAGAACTGTCCCATGGACTATAGTTTGCCAAGATTTTTTTTTTAAGCTCCCATGCTAGATATTTCAAGCAGGAACAAATGTAATATAGGGAATTAGAGGCTTCCAGGTACATTAGAAAAGCTGAAAGGAATGAAGAGAGGAGAAGGATCCATGGGCTTTCATGATATCTAGAAGAGGAGAAGGCCCAAGGAAGCAAATGATCCTGGCTGTTGAAAGCACTGGTCTGGGCAATTTTTAGGAGGAAGCCAGGGAGCCCTAGAGGCTTTACCTTTACGCATACACCTGCTCTTAGCTGGTACTGAGTCTGGGGAATGGATATTCCTCAGTTTTAACTTCTTCATGGGAGACCTTAGAAAGGTATAGGTGGTATTCAATTTCATCAAATGATACTGGCAAGGACTGTAAAATCTGGTTTCAAAAAATAACTTAAAATGAGTATGGAGAGATGCCATGGAGTAGCAGCTACACTAGAGAAATATTTGTTGGAAGGTGATCTTCTTTCTGCCAGAGTTTAGTTCCCAGTTTCACAGTTTGGCTGATTGTAAATAAGCATGCTAGTATGTTGGTTTTCGTCTGGATTTTGTTTTTACTAACTGGACATGATGCAGCTTGCTGAGACAGTTTTGAGATCAGAGATGGATCTCAGTCCTGCTTCCACTTCTCTCCATCTAAATTATCTTGATCACTGCCTTAAGCATCAGGTTTCATCAGCAATAAAATATTTGTGATCGTGTCTGTCATGTGACTTAGATAGGAAGAGAATGAACTAATACATGTCAAGTGCCTGATACAAAGTTGATACCGTCCTTCCTCATTTGCTCCTGAGATGGAGTATCTTAAAGAATTTAAGTAAAGGGTGGTTTCTCCATCAAGTGCTCTTTGTCTGAGAACAGCTCTGATACCAACTTTATGAAGCAAATGTAGATTTATGGTGGGGGCAGTTGTTACCGTAAGGACCATTTTCTGCCAAATTTTGCACTTCTGACTGTAAAGGAGAGGATCACAAACACTTAGATACTTTCAGAAATGGTGGAAAAGCTTCCACCTCTTTCCTTCTCTTCCCTCCACTGACTCCCTTTTCCCTTGACAGCTCTTATACAACCCACCCCATGGACGAGAGAACCACTGTCTCCTCAAGTACAATGGCTCACTAATCTCTTCTGTTGAGTGACAATCAGGTGATTAAACACAACTGATGAACCAGGTCAGGGTGGCTAATGCTATGGACCTGGCGACTCTTGAAGGAGAAGGAAATCTCATTTTGGCTTCAAGTCCCTGACACGTTCTCAAAGTTTTATGATTAAGCTGAAGTCTGATTCCCATTTGATTTAGTTCTTTTGTTCATACCCTGAGGTCAGAACTTGGGGTATGGGGAAGAGATAAGCATTAGGATTTATACACCAAATCCTACTTTGTACCCTGAAGAGTTGGCTCGAAACATGTTCTTTCTATTTTTATCTTTGGTTAATAATGACTTTCATTTAAAAGTTTATTAACACAAAGCCAAAAAAGTATGCTTTACTTTCTACTTATTATTCAAAGATATATAAAAACTTCACCTAAAATAATTGTTTCCCCATATGTTGTGCTACACTCATTTTCTTAAGAAGATGAGTGGATTTACAATATAACAATGTGGTGAATAAGTTTTGGTAGAGAATTAGAATGGCTCAGGAGACAGGAAAAGAGGTCTAGCATGCACAATATGCATTTATGCACTATACTTCTTGGGCACATTACATATTTTGTCTCAATTGAAGTTTCTACTTTTATTATTATCCTTATAGAGGGAAAAAACTGAAGTTAATGTAACTTGCCCAAAGATCACCAGCAGATTTTAACAGTGTCCTGAGAGCTGGCCAGAGGCAGAAGCTTAATGAAGAAATACTCGACTTTGCTGTCTGAGGTTCTCATCCTTCATCCGGCTCCTTATCATTAGTTTTGGAGTGCGCACAGAGAGGTCCTTGCATACACATGCCTACGAGCTCCTGACAGGCCTCATGCACAAATGGGCCCTACAGTGAGCTGGAAATCAGCAGTACAGCCAGGCTGAGAAACCCTCCACTGCCAATCATACCGGAGGCAAGAACAAGTGAAGAATGTGCTGTCAGCTCCTGGCATTTCTCCCTACAGAGGAAACTGAGTGCTGGCTAATAGAGGCCAGAGGTCTCTGTGGCCTTGGGATGAATTCAGGGGTTCAGTGATTGAGCAGAAGGGGGAGGACCTAGCCTAAGGGAGGGTAGTAAAACCTCTCTTATGAAGCAGAAAATCAGCTAGAACAATCCACTCATAAGTAATAAACTGGCATTAATAACAGCCTCGCTGACTCTGAGTTACTGTGTGCCTTCTGTTAAACCAACGGAAAGATAAGCTTATCTATGGGTATATCTACAAGTATATACTGTCTATAGGGGAACATTTATAAGGCCCACCTTTCATGTTCTCATTTATTTGCCTTTAATATCTGGCTTAATATCAGTAAGAACCACCACAAACAAAAGCGTTGAGAAAAATGAAAATTCATGTTGCTGGGAATTTATAAAAGTCATTCTAACCTCTGCTTCCAAACACAGAGTTGAAGATAATAGTCAGAAAAGTCTTCCTCAAAACTAATACTTGAACTCAAAGCAGTATATCTCAATTAGTTAGAACACCAAATTAAGCATCTGCAAGCATGAATTCCAGAATTCTAGAGCTGGAACTATCATTAGCTGTCTATAAATTGAGTCGCAAGTTCCTGGTGAGAAATGTAGGACCTGCTTGATGATGTTACTGGTTGCTGAAGAGGCCGAATCATATCATAACTCTGCGAACACAGAGAATCTCAAGTATTAGAAAAAGATAGGCTCTATGTTTTCAGAAATCTGTGTCACCCTTTCACAGAACACTGAATCATGTCAGCAATGGTGCAGGCACTATAAGTCATGGAGTTTTCTTGGAGGAGTTTTCTTCTCAGGGAGACTTCTAGTTCAGGTTTGCAAACCCAAAAAGGAGTCAGGGAAAACACTTTTCACATGGATTGAGAATCTTGGAAAAGACCAAGAACGGATACAAAAGCAAACTGCATTTGAATTCATTTAGAGGGAGGTGGCTACGGGGTGCCACATGTTATGGTATTAAACTGGATTTTACTCAACATCTTTATTAATCACCTAGAAGATGAGCAAAGTGGAACATTAATTAAATATGCAGATGGTGCTAAACAGAGGGACATTTGAGTTCATTGTGGGCAAAGTAACAGTATAAAAAGTCTGGGTTTAAAAGAAGGCAGAACAAAACACTAATGAGTATTTGTTTTGGTGCCATAAAGGCTCAAAATATACCTGGAATGGAGTATGAGATGCTTAGCTAAAGGCCTTGCACAGGGCAATAGAAAATAATTAGCAATGATAAGGATACAAATTACAATATTATTGGCCACCAAAAATAGCTGTTTAACTAAATTCCTGTTTTATCATGTCATCCTTTTACCTATCATCCAGATAGAATTCACTTCAGAGATGAGGCATGACAGGCATGATGGGGACCTGTGTGCTGTGATGTGGGCCTGGGAGTATAAAGGGACCGCATGTGGAGGTCCCCTCAAATCTATACTCCAAGACCAATTTCATCAGACCAGTTCCTACTGGCTCAACAAGACATGGGACTCTTGTTTTCAGGACCTTGCTCTAATTTATCTTGCAGGAAGCTACCAGAGTCACCTTCCTCTAACACTCCTCAACCTGCTATTTCCCCGTCTCATGAAGCAACACATAAAGAGCTTAAATATCCCTGAGTTCAGACCCTTATAATTTTTTCCCTAATTTTTTATTTTAAAGATAATTAGCATGTTCTAAACAAATGCCTATTCATTACTCCTCTGAATACTTTCTTTTTTTAAACTTTTGATGGGTCATCCACTAATTTTCTTTCCGTTCCTCTCCACTTGTGTCAGGTGATGTCCCAATGAGTAGGTGGCACACTCAGAATACTTCAAAAAGGGTTTATTTACAAACAGACTACTTGTAGAGGCATGGGTTTCAAGGAATCACATATTGGGTGCAGTCACCCAGGGTTTAATACAAAGTTAACTGTTAGACCCTCTAGGTCTGAAGGGATAAGAAACTTATCAGAAGTCATGTAAGGTTGACAGCCTTGAGAGAAGCAGTGACATTTGACTCAGGGGTATATAGCCAGCTGGAAACAATTTTGGTGGGATGGAATGAAGGGGATGAACACCCTCATATCACAATCTTCCCTCCATCCACTCATCTTTTGGGGCTCACCACTGGCTGAAACTACCAGGAAGGACAATGAAAGTCATTCATGTGGCCCAAGTAGTTCACCTTCCCATGGCAAGGAGAAGAGTGGAGAAAGGTAGAAGGATATATGGGGAGGGGCATGAGTAGAGGATACATGGCATGACATGCTCCCTTAGCACTCTGAGAAGATAAAGTTTTTGGATTGAGGCTGCAGGTAAGTGAACCACCTTAACTGTATTCTAGCCTCCTCTTGCCTAAGAATCAAGTCAATTGAACATATAAATAGTAATCAATTGACCTAAGTTCACCATGTTTTAACAACTTGAGACTGAAAGTTTTGTTATCATCTATATGAAATAAATAGTATATAATTTATAATCCTTAAGTTATAAACAGTAATTACAAATTAACACCCAGGAATACATAACACATCTTAAACAGACCATTATCCTTACAGTGAAGTTGCCCTGTGTACTGTCCCTAACAACTTACTCTAGAGAAAGAATGCTGCTTAAGTTTTGTGTTTATCATTCCCTTGCTTTTCTCCATAGATTTTTTTAACCCTAAATAACATTTTAATATTGCCAGTTTTTAAACTTTGTATAAATGGGGTCATACTGTATGTGCCCTTACATGACTTGTTTTTTCAAAAATCATTATATTTCTGAGACTCATCCACATTTTTGCACAAAGCTGTTCTTCATTTACTTTCATGATGAATCTCATGGTTAGTTCATCCTCCTTGATGGACACATGTGTTGTTAAAATTTGGTAGTATTGAAAATATACTCATTATGAGTATTCTCTTTCATGTTTCCTGGTATACATGTACAAGAATTTCTCTAAGATATTATCCAGGACTGATTCAGAGGGTATGTATATTTTCAGCTTTAATAGATAATACCATAATGTTTCAGTTTAGTCTTCCGAGAGCAGTGTTTAAAAGTTTCTATTACTTCTCATCCTCATCAACTCTTAGCTATGTCATTCTTTTAATTTTTGTGATCTAGTGGATGTAAGAGAGTATTACATTGTGGGTTCTTTTTTGTTGTTGTTGTTTTTGTTTGTTTGTTTTTTTTGTTTGTTTCCAGATCAGTGACTGCTAATGAATTTCAGCAACTTTTCCCTCACATTTCCTCCTTGTGAAAAAAAAAATTAGATGTTTTGTTTATTAGCAGAGAAATTTTTTTCATTTTCTTCTTCATTTGTAGTTGTTTCAGACATGAACATTTTGATGGTTGTGCTGAAAATACCTTCTCTTCAGTTATGTATTTTATACTTTCTTTAATGTCTCTTTTGAGAACCAGAAATTCTTAATTTTATTACAGTAAACTTTAATTTTTTTTTCCTTTATGGCATACACTTTTATTGAATAAATCCTTTTCTTTCTCAAAAACTTAAAATATTCTTTACTTTTTCAATAAATTTTAGTTTTTGCCTTTTATATTTTTTTAATCCACTATATACATCTTTTCCAAAATTATTTTTCTTGGCCATTCTTCAATATAAATTAAAAATTTTTGCTGAGATTATTATTGGAACTGCATTGAATCTTTAGATCAAATTAGGAAGAACTGATATCTTTAGGATATTTAGTCTGTTTATTCATATTTAGTCTGCTTATCCATTAACATTGTATGCTTCTGTTTATACTTTGATATCTCTCAACAAAGCATCCTACTTTTCTCCATAAAATGTCTTAAATGCCATTAGATTTATTCTGTTATTTCTAGTTCTGCTGTTGTAAAATTCAGGTTTTAGAAAAAATTTAATTTTTTTTTAGCCACTTATCCTGGTGGATAGAAATGCAATGTTTAACTTACTGATCTTTCATTAAGCAAGAGGGTCAGTCTTGTATTAATTCAGATTATTTATAGAGTATTTGGTTTAAAGGTAGACAAAATATCTGTGAATAATAGTTTTGTTAATTCCATTTCAGTCCTTATATATTTGCTTTTCCTTGCCTGAAGATGCTGTCTAGGAGCTTCTGCATTGGATAGATGAAGCAATTATGGACACACTTATCTTGCTCTTGATGAGAAAGGGAATGCTTCTAACATTTCATCACTGGGCAGAATTTGTATTGTAAATAAACGTAGTATTTTGAAGCTAAAATTTTATAACTCCCCTAGATTATTTTTGTGTCAACTCAGGAATCACTTTTGTTGAAAAATTCTGACAGTTTAATATGCAGAAATAGATGCTACAGAGACCTAAAATTAAGCTTATGAAGATCTAAAGTTCAAACAGATTTAGAAGGAAATTGGAAAAACAGAATATTTGAATATTTCCTCTTTTCTCTTTAACCCTCCTCCCTACCATGGACTTCATCCCTCCAAAGTCCAAACACACTTCACTCCATTATTGTTCCTCAACCTGAAATATAGAGCTGTCATTGTTGGAGTTGTTTGAAATGCTGAAGATTAGGGAAGCAACAGGTTTGAGTATAAAACATTAGGAGTACATTTTTTATGTGTTTAAGCAAAACTGATTAAGTATCCATCTAGTAATGTCTAATAGGCAGCCCATTGCAGTCTGGAACTCAGAGGTGAGGTCCAGGCTAGTGACAGGAATCTGGGACATATCTATATGTATAGATGGCAGTTAAAGTCCTAAGACTGGATGGAATCACCAAGGAGTGAGTGAAAACAGTTGAAAGGATCAAGGGCTGAAGATTGGGAACTCATTTTAAAGCATGAGATATGAAGTAAAACCAACAAGACAACAAAGGAAGAACCATCAGTGAAGAAAGAGAGCCAAGAATACCTGGAATTATTAAGTGCAGTGCTGATATTGTTTCAAGGAGGAGGGTGCAATCATGTGGGGCAAATGATGCTCATAGTTCCAGTAAGAACAGAACTGTACACTGAGCCCTGGATTTTACAACACAGAGGTCACTAGTAGCCTTCACAGGTCTGGTGAGATGATTGATGATAGGTTCAGTTAAGAACAGGGAGGAGACAGGACATTATTCCATACACAGCCATGTGGCCTCATGTTTTCACTTATCAATCGATATACTATAGCTTCCGTGTGCTCATTCTTCTTATTATTCAAGTTATAATTAACAATCAGTGTTATATTAGCTTCATGTGTACTACATAAGGATTCAACAATTCTACACATTATTCAGTGCTCATCAAGCTCATTTAAGTTTTATTTATTTGACAGACAGATCACAAGTAGGCAGAGAAGCAGGCAGAGAGAGGAAGAAGCAGGCTCCCCACTGAGCAGAGAGCCCGATGCCGGACTGGATCCCAGGATCCTGGGATCATGACCTGAGCCGAAGACAGAGGCTTTAACCCAATGAGCCACCCAGGCTCCTCAAGATAAGTATATTCTTACTCTCCTTCACCTATTTCACCCATCTTCCCACCTGCCTTCCCTCTGGCAACCATCATTTTGTTCTCTATATTTAAAGAGTCTATTCTTTTTGTTGTTGTTCATTTGTTTTTGCTTATTCTTTTAGGTCATCAATTTTAATGGCTGAAATAGTACTCTAACATATGATTGTGCCACTGTGCATATAATTCAGTATGTTTGAATATATGGGTTTTTCCTTTTTGACTTTAATATACTAGAATATTTTAATACTTTTTAATTCTGACACTCTCTATATATTTCCTTAAGTTAAATTGCCACAGGCAGACTTGCTGGCTCAAAGGATACATGTAACATATGTCATATAATTATATGTAATGTTATATATCACAAAAGAACACAAATGGTTAATAGTGAAATTAAAACTATGTTTATCTACTATCAATCCAATAAATGCAAATTAAACTTGTTGAAAAGAAGTTTAATCAGAATTTTGAGAACTATTCTCAGGCTGCTTACACAAGTGAAAGTAGTTTAGAGTCAAATCTGGTTTTGTTTTGTTTTGTTTTGTTTTTCCTTCACGCTTCCATTCAACATACTTTTGAGTGATTGTAATATGCCTGACCCTGGAGACACAATGACTATGAGATAAACATAATCCTATTAAACTATTGCCTTATATCATCCTGCATTTTCTTAGCTAGTAAATAGTGTATAAAATAATTTTGCCTTTATCTCCTCTTTCACCAATTGATAAGTAGGATTTATGTACTTTTTGCTGTTTAACTGATCTCTCGACCATTTTTACCAGTGACTTTATAAATGTGTTTTTATATCTTGACTGAGCTAGAAAATTTTGAGGTTAAGTAGTCTTATCCCTTCTATAACCCCTAATTATTACCCTGTCATTAATCATGGGATATAGATTTTTATATTTTGAGGTTAGGATGGGAGGAATAAATGTCAGGGAATCACTGAAAGCTCCAGGATGGGGTGTTTGGGCTTTTTTTTTTTTAAATTTTTTATTTATTCATTTGACAGAGAGAGATCACAAGTAGGCAGAGAGAGAGAGAGAGAGAGGGAAGCAGGCTCCCCACTGAGCAGAGAGCCTGTTGCGGGACTCGATCCCAGGACCCTGGGATCATGACCTGAGCCCAAGGCAGCGGCTTAACCCACTGAACCACCCAGTCGCCCTGTTTGGGCTTTTTGTATTTTGTTGTTGTTGTTGTTACTTGCTAATTGGGGATTGGTAGGACAGCAGGGGTGGTTTTTTTTTTTTTTTTTTTTTTAAGACATGGTTCAATAAAGGCAGCCCTTTTAGACGATGCTTGAAGTGTGCGGAGTCTACTCCCTTAAGACCAGAATCAGAGAGATTAATAAAACTTCCCAAGGTTCTTCAAGGCAAATGGGCTTCTATACCTGTTACTAAAAAAGCCTGGTGGGCTAAAGATGGGGGACTGCTTGGTGGTTGTAACAAAAACAAGATACCATTACACTGGTAAAGAGAAGAGGGCAAGAGAGAAAGAGTATGTACATTTGGAAAGGTACAGGAGATAGCAACTCTCTTATTCTGCTACTGGGAACATCAGTTGGTACCTCCCTGGAGAGTCATTTGGCAACAAGTTTTTAGAGTCTTAAAATGTTCCACTTCTAGTAATTTGCCCTGGGAAAGTATCTGGAGGTATTGTCAAAGATTTATGCATTATGATATTTATTACAGTGTTACTTATGAAGAGTAAGGAGTGGAAAACAATATAAATGTTCACCAATAGGCATTTGGTAAAATAAATTAAGGTATATCCATGTGATTTATTACTATGCAGCAGTTTATAATCATATTTTCAAAGACTATGTGATGGCATGGAGAAATATTCACAATATAATGCTAAATTTAAACTGTCAGATACAAACAAACAGCATTAAATACCTGCCACTTATTGAACATTAATTCTATACAAGGATATGTATGCAGGGTTTTATAAACACCTCATTTAATAATCCTCCAACAAATCTGCAAGATAGCTATTGCTATTCTCAATTTATAGGTTGTGAATCTAAGGTTAAAGTTAAGCTGCATTTCGAGTCCAAATTGTCCTACTAAATGGAGCAGCTTCAAATATGCAGAGATGCTAGAAGGGAAATGTTTCTTGAAATCAGAGAAATTTTATGTGCTTCAAGGTCACAGGAGAGAAAAAGCAGATTATGAAAAAGTTAGAATGTATGAAGGGTCATATCCTTGAACATATTTCCAATTAATCTGTAAAGTGATGAAGATGCCTTCAAAGTTTTCTGAGAGAGTAAAATTGTATCTGCCTTTTGTGGTAGAATGATAGCAGAAGAATTGTACCAATGATGGAATTTCTATAGGACACATGACACTTGTTTAAATACCAGCTGATGAAGATCTAGTCTGTAGGAAGTAAGAGCAAAGATGGAGGGGCAGTTTAGAAATACTGTGTTAGGTAAGGACTAACTAGACTGTGAGCCACATGAGAAGTTCTAAGATACAGAAGGAGACAGGCATGCCTTTCTGTTTCCATTATTAGTCTCTATATACGTAGCAAAATCTAATGAAGTAAACTCTCTGGTCAAGTTCAAATATACAGACTGGGAGTTTGGTTTTGAAGAAGTTTTATGTGAGGAAGCATTTTAAGGAGGCAATCCAGAAGCAGAAGTTTTTTGGAATTCAGGGGAGAAAACTACGTTTTCCAAAACTAATACTACAGGTATAGATTTTAGGGTTATTTGCATATTAAAGTTATTTGAAGCCATGGGAGTAAATGAGATTTCCAACAGAAAGGATATAGAATAGGGTTTCTCAGATGGGCATGGATGAATGTATCCAAATTGCCTTTAGAGTTTCTCAATTATATATTCAGTCATTGCCCACTTGAGAGATTCTATTACATCTTCCCCTTTTATAGTGGTGAGGAAGACTGGTTTAAAAAAGTAGGACTGAACCCCTGTTTATGTATTTTCAACTGCCAGACATACTAATAGATGCTTAATACACATTTATTAAATAAGTGAACTTATGGATCCAATTAGAATTCTTGAAGCAAAACTCCCTGAATTAAGTGTTGAGGTTAATATAACTCTGATCATGTCCCTAATTGGTGATGGGATATATCAGAAAATATATTTCTTTTGTAAGAGCAGTAAGGCCAAAAAGAAATCACTTAGCATATCTGAACTTACATGTGGCTTGCATTTCCACATTGTATTTGTAATTAGGTATTGAATCTTCAAATTCATTTTCTCTCAGGAATAGTTTCTAGGCAAACTCATAAGGGCTTGTTTCATCCCAATATGTTCCCAAGTAGTGTAAATTTTTCAAAGAAAACGGACACCAAATCATATTTTTATAACTCTGGGACAGTGTATTAAAAGAGAAGAACCATAAAAAGCACACAGAATGGATTGAATATACAAGTTTATGCCTGAGTTAAGAAGATGAAGGATGGGAGGGGAAAAAAAAAAAGGAAGATGGGTGAGCTATTAAGAGGAAAATGGTGGTGTAAGTTTGGAAATCACAAGTGGTAGACTACGTCATGATCCAGAACATCTTGAGTGCTCTTCAGAGAGGTGTCATTTTGGGTAGGAAGAAATCAGATGATACCAATCATTACTTCATATAGAAGATTTGATGATATGCCACTTTCTTCACAAAGATGGTTACTTAAACTAGAAAGGGAAACTTTTGTGCATATACGGAGGGACCAGAAGAGAACAGAGAACATCAAATACATAGAAGCTGGTTATCCTCCACATCTTGTCCACTTCAGCTCATCTTGTTTGTGATGGGACATGATGCTAAGAATCATGTATTTCCTATACTGTATGTATATTAGAGAGCTACAGTGAATCACAAGAGCTGTAATTTCCTTCCTTTAGAATTTCTGAATATACTTCTCAAGGAAGAAAGGGATTTGGATGGTAATTCAGTAAACTTTTGTGGTGGTGTACTGGACTATTTTAGAAAAAGTAGCGTTTTCCCATGAAAAACATTTTAATCCATTTCAAATCAGCCAGACTGACAATGAATAAAAGTACAATGAAGTACAGTTTATACTTGAGTTAGTTATGTGGGCCCGATGTTAATCCCACATAGGACACAATCCTCTCCTAAAGTTATGTTCTGGAGTAAGTTCATTTACTTCTAAAGATGTCATCATAACACTTGAAGCAGTAGCTGAAGGAGGAGGATCTGGATTTCAGTGATAATAGAAATCGAGTAGAAGGCAGAGATGAGTCACAGATAGGGGTAGAATTAACTAGACTCAGAGACATCCCTCCCTCATTTAGGTCTAGAAACCTACCCTTGCCACTCAGCCTGCATTCTCCTCTCCTGTGCCCATCAGAACCAGCATACCCTCAGGTCTGCTGCACAAAAGGTCCTAATGTGCTCAGGCATATCTCCAAGGCAGATGGCGGGTTTTCAGAATTGGTCCTCCAACCTGGACTCACTTTGAGGGCTAGATTCTAAAGCTGGATATGCATACCTGGAAGCCTGCCACCAAGAAGGATAGAGGGTGAACCTTTTTTAGGTCAGGTGGCAAAGAAATGTAAAAGCCATGGTTTATGTGGAATGAAGAAACCAGTGTTGGAAAAAATCTTGGAACAAGGACTTTCATTATTTTGCAAGTCTCCATATAGAATAGGCACCTTTTTTTTCCTAGTAAGGGCAGGGCACATGAACTTGAGGAGACTGAAGCAGACCCTAGGACATCTCTTTCTTTCTTTTTTTTTTTTTTTTTTTAAAGATTTTATTTATTTATTTGACAGAGAGAAATCACAAGTAAGCAGAGAGACAGGCAGAGAGAGGAGGAAGCAGGCTCCCTGCTGAGCAGAAAGCCCGATGTGGGGCTCGAACCCAGGACCTGGGATCATGACCTGAGCCGAAGGCAGCGGCTCAACCCACTGAGCCACCCAGGCGCCCCTAGGACATCTCTTTCTTGATATGCTTTTCTAACTAGTTCTTGGCATTTCTGAGAACCTCTTAAAAAGGTCTTTGCCCAGGGTAGGAGGAGATATTCTCATATTAAGCTTACTGAGCCATAAGTTGGCATAAACTCTTTGAAAGGCAATTTATATATATATATATATATATATATATATATATATATATATATATATATATATATATCAAGGGCCTTAAAACTCTATGTATATTTTATATATATAATTATGTTATATATATATATGTATATACACACACACATATATATACACACATATGTGATATATCTCCTTTGATGGAGAAAGACCTCTTCTAGACTGAATATAACAGGTAAGCTTCCTATCTGACACTAAGACTGTGGTCCAGAGGACCTAACTACCTGAACTGTACTTAAGGGACTTGTCGAGGAGAGCTCAACACCATTTGCCAGTACTTCCCTAACTACCTCATTGAGGCTCAGCATTTTCTGGCTGAGACCCATGATCCAAATATCTCCTAGAAGACATGGGCCTTAAAGGTCACCGAATTTCTACCACTGGTATTGCTTAGGTCTCTAATCTGGACTATAATCCTTATTTGCCAACCTGTGGTTCTATCAATGTTTTAACTATAGGACCACATTTATTTTTACTCTTAGAGGCACCATCATTCTATTCCCACAGCTCACTGGATCACTAGAGTTTATCATCCTTAGATAGAAAGAAAATAAAAATTCCTACTTTCTAGGGCCTTTAAAAATACAGCACCGAGTTCCGATGAGCTTTATCAGATCCTTCACCTCTCCCACAGGAAGCTCAGGGAACACATATTTATCAAAAAAAGTGACCATTGAGAAAGAGCTTCATTGTTGACAATGAGACTTTCTCATTAATTTTGGTTTGAGAAATCAAACATCTGGTAAATCTAGAACCTAATTTTATCCAAGAAAGTAATGAGGAAATAAAACAGCTATTCAGATAAGCCTTGGTCAAAAGGAATATGCTGTTTTACCATGTGCCTCCAACCTGGAGGATATTTCAGTTATGATCTAACTTTTGCTAAGTGAAATCTTATTGATTTCCATTAGAAGACGTGGAGGCTGGAAGAACTCTCTAAAGGTAGGTTACTAAATACTTTCTCTTTCACACTTTCCCTTGAGTATCCCAAACTTGAAGCTTAGTGTCAGATTTGAAAAAAATCAGTCAGATTTGAAAAAAAAAAAAAAAAAAGAGGGGCAAGTTCACTCTCAGAGGAGATTTTCAGTACTGGAAACAGTGACTTCAGTATTACATGAATACAAATGCTCTGGGGACAGTTTCAGTTTAACTCATGGATTAGTGAAGAGGAGGATTAGGGCCCCAAAGGAGGGGTGGGGGGGCTGCTGCTGAAAGCTGAGGGTGCAGTTGACAGTCTAGGAGGCTCTAAACCCTAGAGTATATTCAGCTTGACTTTCTCGGCATTGGCATAGAAACTGAGAGAAACCCCAGAATAAGTGTCTGAATTGTATTCTTGAGCCTGAGGAAGCAGAGATGGGGAGCAACAAAGGGAGTGGGGTTCTGAGCTGGGCCAGGCTCAAGGCTTGAGGAGAACAATTTTGTTATTGTGGTTTTGTTTTTAACAAGTATGGGGTGTTGAGATAAACAAAGAAGTAGAGAATGGAAGATCTTATCTGAGAGCTAAATACCTCTCAGAACCAAGATAATCTGAACCAAACATCTGATTCAGAGAGGGAGAGAACTGGGGAAGAGGGATGGGTAGAGAGAATGAGAGCTAGAGAGAGAAAAGAGAGAGGAAGATAGTGAGATATCAATCTTCCAGGGGCTGCTATTAAGAAGGTAGGGTCCCTTTACAGGTGCTCGTGGACTTGCCCAAAAGTCAGATGGAGGTGCTACAGCGCAGAGATAAGGCACAGGACTTCAAGAAGAAAGCCCAGTAGGCAGCTTCACTCTAGGTGACAATACTGTAGAGTTAAGGTTCAAGAATGACAAACATACTATTAGATTCTTTTCATTAAATATCTGAGAAGGAAAATAACTCCTTCAAACATACTCAGAAGTGAAATACTTTCACTCATATAGAGTCTGTCTAGGAGACATATGTAATTTAATTTTAAGAAGTGTTTAGCAATTATATATATATATATCTCCCTCCCCTAGGCGTGGTAGTACTAGAACAGTTTTGATGATAGAGAAGAGAGGAGAATTGAAACTTAGAAAAGATCTTCGGGGAATATAATTTCTGCATGGCAATATGCTGATTTTCAATATCCTCTCCACCCAACTTCCAACTTTTTAAGTGTTGTTTGAATATTTTATAACCTCGCCTTTTACTCCAGTTTTCAAAGTCGATCTCCTACCCAAATTCTCTAAACCCTGCTGAACTTGTGACCTACCAATGCTTTCACCAGTCACTGGGCATACACCTTACCTGGAGAACTTGTTAAAAGGCAGGGTAGGATTCAGTAGATGTTGATCTGAAGACCAAACTTTGAGGAGCAAGGCATTAGGCCATTTATGCTATAGAAGTTAAGAATATACAACCTATTCAGCAATGTAAGACACTGTAAAGTAAACGTCAGGCCGCCTGCCCCATTATTAATCTCATTTGGATCTTATATATGTCAAATTAAAAAAAAAATCTGTCCTAGAGAAATGTGACCATAAGGAAAACCTGAAAAAGATATAGGTGCTTTTATAAGGAGCAGGGGAACATTATCAGTTTTTCCTAATAGGAAAATTTTAGAAAAAATAGCATTTCTGTGGACTTGATTATTAGAAACTGAAAAAGCTGTTCCAGTCATCAAGAAATTCTATTGCTTGTTACCCCTGGAAGGGGAAGAAAAAAAGGCACTTTCCTTGCTTTCTACACCCTAACATTACCGTGGTCCCAAAGTATCCGAAAGTCTCTTTGTGTAAGGGAAAGATTTGGGTGTCCTAAGAGCCCAGTGTAGGGCACTTCCACATCCTTCCTCCAAGACTGTCAAAATCCTTTGCACACCTTAGCTGAATCATCCTTATTATAGCCCAGACAATAGGCATCTGAGTATCTCACAGGATTGCTTTTTCAGTGTATGAAGGGAACTTTAAATTGAGGCACAGCAGGTCATGACTAGGGGTATCAAATCAGGCTTTTCAAAAGGAAACACTGAACCCAATATCTAACACAGGAGTTAGAAAAGTAGTCTTCTATTCAACTTGTCCAAATGTTCTTTACTGGTTGACAGAGAAAGTAAAAATTCCTATGTGGTATTTCACAAGCGTGACTCATAGCCTTGAGGCATTGAAATGTACAAAGGAAGGGACGGGAGGGCTAGGACTTGTATCTCCAGCTCGCTCCCACAACTGGGCTTTGTTTCCCCTGCTCTGTGTACTCAGAGAACCTAATCCTAACTCTGTAAGTAGCCCTGAAAGGCACTTAAGAGTTGAGCTTTCCGGAGTTGGATCTCCAATTCCAGGCAAATCTTTATTTGCTTGAATATATCATACCCTTGAATTTGGCCAATATTCCCTGCAGGAAACAAAGAAAGGTTTTCTCTTGTTTAAGTAATAAAAGGGCACCATGTTGAACTGTGCAGAGGACAAGTGGTTTGTGTGTTATCTCAACATGTTTTGTCATCTCTGCTAACCTCGGATATGTTTTCTGTCAACAGAATATACATTTTAAGAAGCGAGAAAGTGATGTTTGTAATTGCAGTTTGATTCCGGGATGAATTCAAATGTATTAATAAAAGACATTGACAATCAGCAACATTAAGGACATCTGAAGTGGCTGATCTCTGGTTCATGAATAATGAGTTATCTTGGTTTTAATAATTTACTTTTTAAAAATCTTTTCTCTCTATTTTTTACCTGTGAAGTTGCAAGAGCTTTCTACCTCAACTGAGATGATTACTGTTATATTCCTAGAGGGCAGATATAAGTTAATGAGCAACAAGGGAGGAGACAAGGAAGCAAGAACAAAACAGCATATTTCCTTCAGGACTATTAATGTCCCTTTGTGGAGGATGGTAACAGCTAATGTCTGGCAAGAGCAGTGAAGGAAGAAATTGCCACAGGTTCAGGTGGGAGAGTGAGTCACCTTGAGGCTGGCACTGCTGATGAGGTTTGGAGAATAATCTTTCCATTAAGAATGGGTCCTCCTTTGAGGATGGGGGCATTATTAATGTCCAGAACTTGAAGTGTTTGATTTACTTCCTGTGTACCACGCAGGAACAAAGCATTATGGCCCTACACATCACAGATCCACAGAGGTTTTCGGCAAATGCATCTATTCTCAAAGACGTTAGAATATTTTAGGGTCTGGGGCATTTCTCTTGGTGGGTGGGCATACATCACAGCACAGCGATGCAAGTTATTTGAACGGATAAACAGGTAGGTAAATACAGGTGGGCAGCTGGATAGATCATCACTTAGGATTTTTAGCAGAAAAAATGTCATTACATCTTTACTTGTCTGTGCTGTGACTTGGCGAAGTTCCTGTTTATGGGAAAATTGTTGAAATTTAGATATCAAAATAGTCATTTCTAACATACTCATATGAAACCACAGAAAGTATCTAGTAGATTTCATTAATAAAAGTGCAATTTTTCTAGGGCTGGATTTGGAATTGTGTGCCTTCCTTAAATGTCAAGTCATTGTAATGAGGTATTAGCTTGCTTTGGCTTAAATTTGTATATTTTATTCTTGCTCACTTTTAAATACCTTTTCTTAATCCCTTATTTTTGGCTCATTTGATATGATTATCATTCCAATTTCTTGCCTCCTGAATAATAGATTCTAAATCATTCTCATTTTGGTCTTTGATTCCTTATTAAATATCCTGAAGCCTAACAGCTAATGACACTATTGATGCATGGCAATGCTGCATTTAATCAAGGATTTTTTTTCATTATTACACCCTATCCCTCTTACCACATCAATGATAATTTTTTGTTTTTCCATTGCACTTCCATTTGTTATTTAAGAAGCTGGGAATTAGGGATGCCTGGGTGGCTCAGTGGGTTGGGCTGCTGCCTTCAGCTCGGGTCATGATCCCGGGGTCCTAGGATGGAGTCCCGCATGGGCTCCTTGCTCAGCAGGGAGCCTGCTTCTCTTTCCACCTCTGCCTGCTTGTGCACTCTCTCTCTCTCTCGCTCTCCCCTTCTCTCTGACAAATAAATATTAAAAAAAAAAAAAAGCTGGGAATTGCCATTTATAGATGGACAGCCCCCAAATGACCATATACCTAGTAGGTATTTTCACTTCTGATATAATATCATGTTTGGCACTTCTTTTTTGAAGCCGCTATGGGTACTTCTGTGTATAGCTTTTTTAATGTACCTCTATTTCAGTCTATAGGAAATTTGTTTTTAAAAAAGCTTCATGTGGAGGAAGCAAGTCATTTCAGACATAGGCTATCCAATGTTCTTGGAGATAAATAATTTTGTGACTTTACTGAGCATAGTTTCCTAAAGAGCTATCACTTAAAAGATGTCAGATTCCCCAGTGTCTGAGAGCTGCCATTTGATTTCAGACTAGTCAAATGGGTTTAAAATGGGTCTTGTATCAGTGACCATAGTTTGATAATTAAAAAAAAAAAAAATCTATGGTCACATGGCTAGCTTAGTTACACAAACAAAATTTGCAACTTGTTTGAAATTGACATTCTAAGTTTATTCCATAATGAATCATTCCCAAATGCCCTATGGAGCATCAAAGTATTCATTAATTTTGTCTATGCAAAATTCATGGCATGTGTTTAGCTGACTGAAAATACCCTGATCAGCTCTGAGGAAGTACTGAACCAAATTTATTAGTTCATCCTGGGTTCCCTTCTTCTGTTCCCACATTCCAGACACACATCTGTATGCTAGGGTTGCCAGGAAGACCATATCACAATGTAAGAGAAAGAAATTCTACTACTTTGGGGGGAAAAGAACACACTTTCTTCTTTTTGTCAAACAGGACTCACAGCACCTTATGAAGCAAATTAAAAACAGACACTACTTTACACTTGCAAATGATATCTATTAAGTAGGTATAAAGTATGGGAGAGGCAAGAGATCATCTTTAACTGACAGAGCTTTTCCCTAAACTTTACGAATTCATTTGTAGAAGAGTAAGAATGAAAATAAATATCCCCTTAGGTAGAAATTCCTAGTTCAATGTGCCTCCTTTGTAATGACTAATAAAAACAAAAAAATGAAATTAGGTACATGGAAAAACAATTTTAAATTGGGTGGCTCCAAGAACAAGACCTGGTGATAGCCAAGTTGATGATACTATGTATCTGAAGAGTACATACAGTATGTAAGTAGATGGCTTCATACAGAATTTAAAGGGCTAGAAGTGACAATATGTATTTGATATGTATAAAAACAATACAGGAAAGAACATCAGTCATTTGGGGCACTAGGGAGGACTGCTATGCATGGTGGATTATTTTACTTTTTTTTTCGCCTGGAAAAAATATATATTAAATTTTTCTACCTCTCAGGGGCACCTGGGTGGCTCAGTCAATTAAACGTCTGCCTGCAGAGTCCTGGGATGGGGTCCCAAATTGGACCCTCTGTTTAGTGGGGAGTCTGTTTCTCCCTCTGCCCCTCCCTCCACTCATATGAATAAAATCTTTGAAAATAAATATCTTACCCTCTATACTCCAATTTCATCTGTACCAATCAACCCACTGATTGCTAAATGACTGTCTGTGGTCTTGGGTTCTGGGTAGGACTACTCTGGTTTAGAGAGACAGGAAAAAAAACAACTTCTGATTAAAAATAAATATTATAAAATTTAACCTCTTAAAGTGGTGTTTTCCATTTTCCATTGAACAACATGCTGGGCATTTTGCTATTTGTCCAAGTCACCACATAAAGCAACAACAAACATGGTGGGTATTAGGGATTTTCTGGTGGGAGAGAAAGTTAATTCTTTTTCTCTGCTGTCCCTGCCAGCATTCCAGGTGGCAGTTCTTTATTTCTATTTTCAAGATGTATCCAGGATCCAGTTGCGTCTTCACCTCTCCACTGTTACCAGGTCCGAGCCACCCTCCTCTCACATGTGGGTTTCAGCTAGTTTGCTAACAGGTTTTCAGTCTTATTACCCACACACATTGCCCATTCCCCATTCCCCATGGAGCAGCAAAAGTGGAGCTTTTAGAAAGCAAAGTCAGACCGTGTTCACGCTCTTCTCAAAGTCCTACAATGGCTTCCTTCTTACTGACAGCCAACGTTTGAGTGCCTGCACTGGCCCAAAGGCCCTAGCCCCCACTTCTCTGACCCATCTGCTTGTTGTTGCTCCATGCTCATTCTACTCTAGCCATGTTGGCTTCCCTGCCTTTCCACAGACCACATAGACTCAAATCTCAGAACATTTGCAACATTCTAAGGAGAACAATCTTCACCCAGAAATCTGCTCTTTCATTATTGCTTAAACATCACTTCCTCAATGAGGCTTTTCATGATCAATCTCACTTAAAATTACCATCCCTCTAGTAAGTATTCTCCTTATTCTGTTCTAGGTTTTGGTTTTAAAAATCACTTTAATATATAGTAGTTTAAAATTACTTGCACTACTTATTTTCTCTCACTAGAAGCTAAACCTCCGAAAGGCAGAGATTTGGTTCAAGTATATTGTATAGCATGCTTGGCACATAGCAGGCATTCAATAAATAGTTTGTGTTTAATGAGTAAGCCAAATAAAAATTGAATTAAAATTGTGATAATAGTTGACAAACATTGTTCACTATTTGAAGAGCTTTATAAATGAATTTACATAAAATTACCTCATTTTATCCTTAAAATAACCCTATAAAATGGTATATATACCATTATTATCTCTATTTTTTTATTATATCTATTTTAAATGTGAAGCAATGGAGACTGAGACCTAAAGGTTAACTTTCCCAAGTCATATGCTTATAACGGGTGCAGTCTGGTTTCAGAGGCAGGTAGCTGGGCTTCCAAAGAGGCCCTACACTTCATTGTGACATGCTGACACTTGCCACAGTCACAATGCTAGCAGTGAGAAAAGACACATATGGCAGGGGACTGGATCTGGTGATCTAGTTTGGGGTTTTCCAATGGTATGACCTTGAATGGAGATAAAGACATGTAGCACTTAGTTCTCTGGGAATAAGCAGCCATCTTTCAAAGTCAGCTCCACTTTTGAGAGCTGAGATAATGGGAACTTTTTAAGCTGAGGATTAGATGGCAGCATATTCCACCAATGCCACCAAGGGAGTGAGTTTCATATTGGTCACACTTCCTCTTTTCCGCATGGTGGTTGGGTCAGAGAGCACGTGGTCTCATAGCATGGTTAGTTACTGATCTGTGTGGAGAATTTCCCACACTGACCACATAAATGAAATATAAGGTCACTCAGCTATTCAAATTATAGGACACCACTTTGAGAAGGTAAAGTTGAGGGAAATCTAATACATTCTGTTAAGGGGACTGGGAAAGTTGCTGTAATGGGGTTGTTCATGATTCCTTCTGACAGAGTGGGTTTCACTAGCAGGACTAGGGCAGTTAGGAAGACATGGATTTGTTCCTGGAGGTGGCTTGTGCCTTGGAGAAAGCCTCACCTGAAACTTTTTTGAGAATTAACAGCATGAGGCAGGGGGTAGACCACACATTTCTACTTCTGTGCTTACCTACAAATGGAGAAAGTAAATGGACCATGCACACCAAGAGTGTCACACAGCCATGGCACGTGGCTTGCTTTCCCCAGTACCCCCTCTGCTTTCACCGCTCTACATTTTCATGGAATCCTCATAATCATCACTTATTCTAAAGGTTCTCTTACAGGCATAAGGACTCAGACAGTGGTTTCCAAGAACTTCATTACAGCCCACACTCCCAAACATCCCATGTCCAAATATCATGATTTATTTAATACCGATATGGCTACAAACCACTGGCAGAAAAGTTTATTCTTTATTTTCTCACTGTAGGGTGGTTGAAAAGGATGCCGGAAGTGTACTTTATCAACCAAATTAAACTTCACATATAGGGACTAAAATTGATGGGTATCTGTTGCAGTCAATGTCTTCTTATGAAGCTCTTGGTGGGAACACTTATGTAATTCTTAGCTTTCTAAAATGAATATTTGAAAGATATTACATGCACTAATTAGTATTAGAGATTTAGGTTACAAGTTGGTTATTATTAGGCTGCTAAGATAAGAAGTTTAAACTCAATTTTCCCTCCAGACTTTATTTCACTTTGCCAACCTAATGAATCCTCTAGCAAAACAAGCCCAGTACTGCCTCCTAAAATAGGACATGAACTTTTTAGACTTGCATGTTTTATACCTAGAAAGTTGCTTTTCCCATCTCGCTCTCAAAATTCCATCTTTTAAGACTTGTTCTGATCAACTCAATAGGAAGTGAGTGTCTTATAGAAAACCTGTGACTATTTTCTATGTTAAATGTGACACTTAGTCCTTCATTTCTTCAGGCAAGAAATACTTTTATGCTACTTTTTCAATACTGGGATTGGTTTAGGGACATAGCAGTGAAGAAGATGTAGTCTTGCACTTAGGAAATTTGTGATTAAATAATCAGAGATGTAGGAAGAGAAACTGTAGTATTGTGTTGGAAAACTCCAGCGTGGTATAAGAATAATGTTAAAAAAAATAGTTTCGAGGGGAAGGTCAGAGAAGACTCTTCTGAGGAAGTAACATTTTAGCTGTTTTCTGATGGATGAATAAAAGTCATTTGGGCCAGGAGTAGAGGGAAGAATTTAAGACAGAAAGAATGACATATGCAAAGTCTGAGGTAGAAAAGGTCTCGGTGCCTTCTAGGAACTGAAAAAAGTCTATGTATCTTATATTTTACATATGCACTTTTCTTATCAGTCTCAGATGGAAGGTAACTTTATCTCTTTGTACCCTATAATGATTAGTATACTGTTTTATACAGAGTACGTTCTCAAAAATGTGCTAGAGGAGCTCGCCTTCCAGTAACTGCAAGTAACTTATTTTGAACTTATCCTCCTACATAAATAATTATATAAAATTGGCCAAAAATGTGAGACAATGACTTTTAGGCACTAGAAACAAATAGCAGTCCTATCATCCTTGAGAAAGGGGAAAACCTACAAGGTAGGCTTCTTATTATCCCCAGATTTTTGTCTGGGACACTTTCTACAGTTTTGTAGTACAGAGAGGGGAGCAGGAGAGAGCACTCTCACTGAGCTAAGGAGGCCCAAAGTAGAGTTTGAAGTTACTATGTCACCTGGAACTGGAGAGATGGGGTATGGAAAAGGAAGTAGCTGTATAGGGAAGTCACCCCAGAGGTCACCAAGACCTCATTCCTTGGCTAAGAGTGAAGATGCTCATGTTTGGGAGAGTTAAGTCTGCAAAACCTAGCTTAAAATAACTTCCAGGAGGCCAAGAGTAGCACAGAGATGCTAGAGGTTGGACAGGGCTAAAAGTGGTCAGAATCTGGGCCACCTGGACTGCAGTGGCCTGAGATTTTGGCACCCAATTAAGATCTTAGAAAGATGATGGCTTATAGGAAAGAAAATCTCCTAGACCCAATAAGAAAAACCTGAAGTGAACACCTTGTACAAAATGAAGCCTAAAAAGGATCAGGACAATCTACCAATTAACTGAGCAAACAAAACTAAAAACAAAACAAAAAAGATGAAGACAACGAACATGAAACTACCAAAGCAAACAGGCACAATAAAAAGTAATTAGAAGAAAATGCAAGAAAGTGTTGCCCATAATCAAGGAAAAAAAAAAAAAATCACCTAATGGAAATAGAACCCTCCCCAAAATCAGATTTAAAAGCAGATATGATTTTTAAAACAGCTCTTATAAACATTCATAGATTTAAAGGCAAAGATGGACATGTTTCAGTGAAAGAAACTATGAGAATAAGCAAATTGAAATTCTAGAACAAGAACAAAAAATCTTTTTGATGGGTTAACCAACAGATTAGATGTAGAAGGTCAATAACATTATCTAAATTAAAGAAGGGAGAGAAAAATATTCAAAAATCTCAAGAATGCCTCAGTGACCCATGAGGCAATATTGAGTAGCCAAACATAAATATAGAGAGTAACAGGAAAAAAAGAATATCAAGAATGTATCAGAAAGGAAAAAAAAAAAGTACTGAGGAAACAGCAACTGAAAACTTCCCAAATTTGGTGAAAACCAGTACCATACAGATCCAAGAAATCACTAAACCCTAAGTAGGAGAAGTCTTAAAAAAAAAAACAAACAAAAAAACAAAACAAACAAAAAACATAAACACATCATACTGTTAAAAAGAAAAATGTGTAACTCTGTACCAATAAATTTCACAAGTGAGATAAAATGGACGAAATGCTAGGAAAACAAAACTCTCCAAAACTTATAAAATAAAAATAGAAAATCTGAATAGTACTCTGTTTATTAAAAGAAAGCTAACTTTTAAATAAGAACGTTCTCTACAAAAAACATCAGGTCTAGATAAATTCAGTAGTGAATTCTATCAGATATTTAATGATGATTATCAGTTTTATAAAAACTATTTTAGAAAAAAAGAGGTGGCAATAATTTCTATGTCCTTTTAAGAGGCCCAGCATAACAACAGCATAAACAAGGATGTTAAATAAAATTACACGTCAATATTTCTTATGGAACTACTTGTAAAATTTGTTAGCCAAGTATTAGCAAATAGGATCCAGTATTCTGTAAAAAGGGAACCCATTATAAGAGAATTTTGTTCCAGGATTTAAGATTGTGAAAATTTTTAAAAATCATAGTAAGAGAAGAAAAAAATCATAATTATCCTAATTGAAGCAAAATAAAAAGCATTTGATGACATTTAACATTCATTCATGACAAATTCTCAAACTAAGCATAGAAAAACACTTCAATTATATGTGACATCTGTGAAATCCTGCAGTTAACATTATAGTTAAAATTTATATATATATATATATATAAAACACATTTTCCCCAACATCAAAAACAAGAGGAGGGTGTTCACTCCTACCACTTCTCTCAAACACTGTACTGAGGCTTCTACCTAGTGCAATAAGTCAGGATAAAAGAAATGGTGTAATGATTGGAAAAGAAATTTGTCTTTATTCATAAAAGACATGATTTCATGATTGTATATGTAGATAATCCTATGAAACCTAAAAAAGACTATGACTAATGGACAACAAATACCCTAGCATAAAAATTCAGGATACAAAAAAAAAAAAAAAAGTCAATTGAATTTAGTATGTTAGCAATAATTAGAAAACAGTAAGGCACATCATTTAATAGCACCAAAAAAAAATTTTTAATGAAATACATATTTAAGTCCTCTACACTGAGAACAAAAATTACAAATCTTGTTAAGATTTAAAGATGACCTAAAACACCATATTCATGAATTAGAAATTCAATATTTTTAAATTCTCATTCTTTGTAAATCAATTGCAATAGAAAATCATAGCATAGACATTGACAAAGTTACTCTAAAACATGTGTAAAAAAAAAGATCTAGAATAGACAAAATAATCCTCAAGAAAGGAAGAGATCTGGAGGCATTACGCTATTTTTAGGAATCACTTTTAGATGACAGTAGTTGAGGCACTGGTATAACAACACAAACAGATAAATGGAAACAAAGAGAACGTGCAGAAATACCTATTTACCTGGGAGGTTGTATGATGCCAATGCAACTTAAAGGGGAAAAGAAAGTCTTTTTAACAAATAGTGTGGCAACAAGTAGATTAAATAAGGAAAATAGTAAAACTTGATCAACACCTCACAGCACGTACAAAAATTCAAAGCTGAAACTGTAAAAACTTCTAGCATAAGAGATAGAAGAATTATTAACATCATGACCTTGAGTTAAGCACATTTTTTTTAGCCAAAAGACAAAAAAGCTGTAAATATGAAACTAGAGATAAATTCAACTTGATTAAATTTTAAAATGTCTGCTTATCAACAGATGTCATAAAGAAAAAGGAAAGACAAGACACCGATGGGAGGAATGTATTCACAGCCCCTATGTTTGACAAATAATTTATATTCAGAATATATTAAACACTTACAATTAAGAAATAAAAAGGCAAACAACACAATTAAAGATGAACAAAGGTCTTTAAGAGACATTTCCCAGAAGGAAAAATACAAACAGACAATAGATGTGTGAAAATGTACGTAAGATCATTAGTCAAATTAAAATTACAATGTGATAATATTTCACTTTCATCAAAACTGCTCAAAACTGAAAGACAGACAACACTGATTGTTGGCAAGTTTGTGGAGCAACTAAATTCTGAGGTACTGTTGATGGAGTAAATGTAAATTGGTGTGCTTTAGAAATACCTAGTAACTCCTTAGAAAGGTAAGTATATGCCTACCATATGACTTGGCATTTCTACTCATTGATATTATATAAAACATCAGCTATAATATCAATATTGCTCTTCTAACAAATTATTACAAACTTAGTAGTTTAAATCAAAACAAAGTTATCTCACTGTTCTGGAATTCAGAAGTCCAAAATGGGTCTCACCAGGCCAACATCAAGGTGATGACAGGGCTCCGTTGCTTTTTGGAAGCTCCAGGAGAAAATTTGCCTTTCCCAGCTTCTAGAGGAGGCCTATGTCCCCTGGCTTGTGGTCTTCTTCCAGCTTCAAAGCCAGCATGGCCAGACGAGTCTCTCTCTCTCTCACCACACAGCTTGGACACTGACTCTCCCGCCTCCCTCTTCCATATTTAAGGAAGCTTGTGATTACATTAGGCCCATCTGGATATCCAAGAAGTCTCCCTGTGTTAAGGTCAGCTCATTAGCAACATTAATTCCATCTGCTACCTGGATTCTCTGTTGCCATGGAGCTAACTTCTTCACAGGTTCTGGGGATTAGATGTGGCTATCTTTGAGAGGCTATAATTCTGTCCACCCTGGGTATTTACCTGAAAGAAATGAAAACATATGACTCATGTGCATATTGTTCAAACAACTTGATTCAGAATAGCCCCAAACCAGAAACAACTCTAATGTATATCGTTAAATGGGAAATGGATAAAGAAATTCTGGTAAATTACTAGAATGAAAAACTCACAAATTTTGAAAAGGACAATTTAATTGATACATCAAAACAGTTCTTAAAACATTACATTGGCAAAAGAAGCAAGATGTAAGAGAGTAAATACTATATGATTTAATTTTTATGGTATTTAGGAACAGCAAAACCATATTATGATGATAGTAGTAGTAAGAACATGGGTGTCTTGAAGGGGCCAAGGTTGACTATAAGGGGACACAAAGGACATTGCTGAGATAGGGGATGGAAATTAATTAATTTTCCCAGTATAATTAATGTACAGTATTATATTAGTTTCAGATGTACAATATATTGATTCAACAATTCTAACATTACGCAGTGCCCACCACAGTGAGCAATCTGTGTCCTCTTAGTCCTCTTCACCTATTTCCTACATCCCCCTCCCCGCTGCCCCCGGCGATCACCAGATTGCCGAGACCACACGAAAAAGTGCTCAGCATCACTCATCATCAGGGAAATGCAAATCAAAACTACAGTGAGAGACCACCTCACACCTGTCAGAATGGCTAAACTAAAAAACACAAGAAACAACAAGTTTTGGCAAGGATGTGAACCCTCCTAGACCGTTGGTGGGAATGTAAATTGGTGCAGTTATTGTGGGAAACAGTATGAAGGTTCCTGAAAAATTAAAAATGGAAATACCGGGGCCTGCGTGACTTGGTCTATTAAGCATTGACTCTTGATTTTGGCTAAGGTCATGATCTCAGCATTGAGACTGAGCCCTGTGCAGGGCTCCTGGCTCAGTGGGGAGTCTGAGATTCTCTCTCTCCCTCAGTTTCCCGCCCCCCAACCCCTTGCCAACAGTACTCTCTCAAATAAATAAATCTTTTTTAAAAAATAAAAATAGAAATGCCATATGATCCAATAATTCTACTACTGAGTATTTACCCAAAGTTAATGAAAACACTAATTTGAAAAGGTATATGCACCCCTATGTTTATTGCAATATTACTTACAGTAGCCAAGATATGGAAGCAACCTATGTCCATCCTTAGAACTGATAAGGAAATACAATGAGATTGTATTATATATTAGTACTCCTAAGATCTGTGCATTTCACTGTGTGTAAATATTACTTGAGAAAACTAATATATCAGAGTAACAATTGACCTACATTTCTAAAATTAGATAAACAAAAACAAAAAAAGAAAGAAAGAAATAGGAGTGGCCAAAATACCACTGTTGCTTGTTGCTATAAATTACAAATTCAATTTTTTAAAGTGTACCCTTCAAGTTCAAATTTAATGTCTATGTAAACATTTGCAACAAATTTGAATGTAAATATTTTACCTTTTTTTTTTTCACCTTACTGGAGATACTTTAGAGCTTTTCAAAAAGGTAAATCAGTTTTGTTTTATTTTGGTTTTTTTTGGCCTTATTGCAGTATATTAACAAAGCTGTAGTATATTTAAGTGTACAACATGGTGATTTCATAAATTTATACATTATGAGAGAATTCTATCATCAAATTAGATATAAGTTTTGAAAGATCAGGGGTAAAAATACTTTGTGAAATTTCCTCCTGTGCCAGAATGGGATTATACTTGTATGTATAGAATGAAGTCAGAGGCCTTAATGATGGTTACCCCAAATAGATTATTAAAATTTTCCAAAGATCTTGTGCTGGCAAAACTGATACCACTTTGCAATTAGTGTCCCAGGGATTAGGAAGGTTTATTGGCTCTCTAATGGAGATCTCTTCCCCCAGGATTCAGGCTTGGGTCCCTGGGGCTAGGACAGAAGATAATCTGAATGGCAGGTGTAGTGTTCAGGTTAGGACACCCTCCTCAGCCTCTAGATCTTTGACTTTAGAAAGAAACAAAAAAACAAAAAACATTGTGCCTGCCTGCTGCCTGCTCTCTGCTTTTTTTTTTTTTTTTTTTTTACCCTCAAGAGTCTCCTCAGCAGTTTGTGCAAAAAGACTAGCTGACCCAGCCCTCTGTCTCCGGATACTCTGTTTGTTACATGTTAATTTCCCAAAGTGGAACCATTATTATACATAAAAGGTACATGAAAGGATGCTGGGGCATCAGAAAAGCCAGCTATAATAAGACTAATTAGTAGTCTCCTACAAAGTACACGATTAATAAAAACATGTTGTTATTTGGTATAATATGTCAACAGAGCTTGATACTGATCTGCTCTCCAGTTCCAATTCTTTGGCCAGGGTGCTGATGCGAAGAAGATGGCAGAAATGATCCAGAGGTGGGGCATTCCTGGGATAACCTGCCTGAGCCAGTATACTGAGGAGAGCATGATATGACAGTGCCAGTGAGTGAGTGTGGAAGCACCCCAAGGTAAAATCACGGAAGAAATAGATCGCTTGGGTGAAGTGAGAAGTGTTGAGAAAATAAAACTTTCACAGAATTCAGAGCAAGTATCACACATCCAAGAGAGTGAGTCACAACAGGCAAAAATTATATGAAAGGTCTCAGGCATATATCAATGAGTGGGCTGCTGAGGCAAGATCCAAAATGTGTGGCTTTAGAGTGGAAACACAGAGCCATTTACAGTATTGAAGAATCAATATAAACAATACTCAAATATCTGAGAACTGTAGGAGAGATCAGATGTGGAGGAAAAATAATGATGACATTGGCCCCTAACAATGTACTGACGTGGGTGCTCCAAGTTAGAAGGGACAGTAGAAAAGGAGTGTTGGAAGAGAGGGATGATTTATGCCTTTGTTGGGAATTTGCTTCACTTCTCCATCAGTCACTGATAGGACCATCTTTTAAAACTTAGTTCAAGTTACTTCTCTGTGAGAAATCTTTTATGGATGGGACTCTACCTACTTAATTAACTTGTCTTTTTGTTCACCCATATTCCACTCTTTTACTGAGTGTGTATCATGTGGCAGGCAGTGATATCCAAACTCTTCTCCTAAATCAGGAAAAGGGACACTTCTGAACCTGACCTAGGTTCCTAGAGGTCTGTGCTATTAAGGAGGGGGGGCAGGACTGACCTGCAAACGCAAAGCATGGAAATGAGAAGTCATTACGGAGCAGAAGGAAAATAGTGCCTCATGTGCACAGCCACGTGAGCCACCCGTGGGTAAAGTACTTACAGTGCAGATCAAATTCAGGTACAAGGTTATCAGACCATCACAGAAAGGTTCAGAACAAGTGAGTAGGCGTCAAAACTAGGAGAGAATCACTACACATTTGCCCACAACCTATACAAGCCAGGTATTTTGTGACTCATAAACTTTCCCACAGTTATATATACAGTCATTAACCTCATTAAATGTTTTTGAAGTGATTCCATCAGTCTTGAACAGCAGCATCTGGCAAGACTGCAATGGAGAAAGTGCTGGAAGGGGTGGGATGCCCCTCTGGTGGGGTTTACTAAGTGGAGACAAGGTGGCTAATGGAGGCAGATAAAAGACTGTCAACCGCATCCCCAAGACATGAGAGGGACAGAATTCCCTTCCTGCTCCCATGGTTTACCAAGTTCACTGTATCTCAAGAAATTGGGAAGAGGCCCCGCTTAAGCCATTTTACCTGAGGGATGGGTTGGAGAGGAAGACAGAGAAGGAGATATAAAGATAGAAACTCCAGAAGGAGAATCAGAGTCAGAGAAAGAGGGGGGCGGGGATAGAGAAAGCACAGGCCAGAACTGCTTTTGACTTAAGTGATTTGAGTGCAGTGACCACGACGTGGTATAGGGTGGGAGGGGTGGTTAGCTCTCCTTTCAGTTTCCATCAGCTGCTCCCCTTTCTCCCCCATACTTTGATTTGAACAAAGGATTTCCCAATCTTAAATAAAATGCTATGCAGTTACAGAGTTAAGACAATATCCATAGTTCCTGCTTTTAACCAGATTGTCCCTTAAAACCTTGAGCTGGAAAAAGCATCTCTCCCACCCTCATAATTAAAATAATAATAATAATAATTATTATTATTTAAAAAATTGAAAACCTGGACAAATGTAAATTTATGTTTTTTCTCTAATCCATTGTAAAAAGGGACACATGGCCATCAACTGTTCCCAAATCCAAGGAGACACAGGCACCATAGGGATGGATGAGATGTGAATATTTGCTTACCTGGAGCAGATGCCATTGGACATCAGCAAGAAGAGTTCAGTTAGAACAGATCACAGCTTGATGAAGGGCAAATGCGAGTTGGCGAGAGAATGTGAAGTCCCTGTAAGACACAGAAGTTGAAGTTCCCTCTACACCTTCTTATAGGCTCTTTCTCAAACCTCATCACACTTCCACAGGAAAAAAAAATAGGAAAGAGCCCTAAGAAAGCCTTTGCTGTGGTGGAGACCTAAGGAGGAGAACAGCAGCTTATGCAAAGGGGGTATAAGACTCTAAGTAGACTAGTTTCCTTATTTTCTTTGAATGAGAACTTTCATTTATGGCATGAAGGTCAACAAACATTCTTACCCTTAGGGCCAAGGTGAAACTTCACTGACTCTGCAAGAGACAACAAGAAAAAAAAATAATCTCTACAGCTTGGGAGGGACAGGTGGGCCTAGGGTGGGCCTAGATCCAAGTGGCAGGAACAGGCTAAAGAACGGAAATGTGCTCAACCCATGCTGCCCCCGCCCCCCGTCAAGATCCAGGGACAGGTGCCTGCCTCAGAATGAGGATTCATCAAAATACACTCCCCTCAACTTCTCTGTCTCTCATTGGCTTCCCCCAACCTAAAATAAACTTCCTGTAACCAGTAGCAGCTAAATCCTGCTGAGAGATCTCCAAGAAACCCTCTGTAGGGACTAATTCAAAGAGAAGACCTAAAACTGAGGGTAAAGCAGATACTGCTCTGTCAAACAAGCTTCCCGGCCCCCAGACAGAGTCACTACAGGCATCTGAAGCTTGAGGTACTCTGAGGGCAACCAGAGCAATATCAGACTTAAACCCAGACTAACCCCTAAATATAATATACTCAGATGCCCACATCAAAGTCCTATCAGAAAAAGAGGTGTTCTTGTTTACAGGCATAAAAACCACCTCAGTCTCCAGTGTCAACATAAGATGTGTGACTCGCAACAAAATATGACAGAAAAAGTAAAGAGGAAATCAGTGAATATATAAATCTGAAGAACATTATCTAACAACCAAACCTAATTCACATGTATAGAATACTTGGTGAAATAGCAACAGAACACATTTTCCTTCCTAGGGCATTTGGAACATTGTCCAAGAAAGCCCACTTCTGGGCTATAAAACAAACTTCAACAAATTTAAAATCATAGGAAAAAAATACAGAGCCTACACTTGGATTATAATACAATTAAACTAGAAACATAAATAACAGAAAAATATCTGGAAAATCCCTACATGTTTGGAAGACAAACAGCATACTTCCAATGCCCCATGGGTCAATGATAAAGTTTCAGGGGGAATTTAAAAAATATTTGAATTGAATGAAAAGAGAAAATACCACATTTCAAAACTTAAGGGATGTGACTGAGGCAATGCTTAGAGGGAGTCTAATAGCATTAGATTATTTCTGCCACCCAACTTTATCTTTATTGGGGTATAAGTGACATGTAACACTGTGTAGGTTTAAAGTGTACGATGTGATGATGTGATATATATGCATTGTAAAATAATCACTACAGTAAGCAGTGAAAATGGACACCCTTCTCTCATTTCTCATCTTAGAGGAAAAGCTTTCAGTGTTTCACCATTGAGTGTGATGTTAGCTGTGGGCTTGCTGTATATGGCTTTTACGATGTTGAGGTACGTTCTATACCCAATTTGTTGAGACCAGTTTCTAACATGGAAGGATATTAAATCTTGCTAAATGCATTTTTCCTGCATCTACTGAGATAATTATGGGATTTTCATCTTCTAGTCCAGTAACGTGATGTATCATATTTATCAGTTTGTGAAAGTTGAACCATCCTTGCATCCCAGGGATGACTTCCTCTCAATCATGGATTAGACCCCTTTAGTCAACTGTTGAATTTGGTTTGTTAGTGTTTTGTTGAGAATTTTTGCCTCTATATTCATCAGGGATACTGGTTTATAGTTTTCTTTTCCTTTAGTGTCCTTATCTGGCTTTAAATCAGAGTAAAGGCCAGCCTTGTAAAGTAGGTTTGGGAGTATTTCTTCCTCTTTAATTTTTTGGAAGAGTTTGAGGAGGACTGGTGTTAATTCTTCTTTAAATGTTTGGTAGAATTCACCTGTGAAACCACGTGGTCTTAGCTTTTCTTTATTGGGAAGTTTTTGATTACTTATTTGATCTTTTTTGTTATTGGTTTATTCAGATTTTTAAATTTTTTCATGATTTACTTTTGGTAGATTCTATGTTTCTAGGACTTTATCCATTTCTTCTAAATTGTCCAATTTGTTGGCATATGATTATTTGTACTTTTCTGTTATAAGCCTTAGTATTTCTGTAGTGACTATTGTCATTTATAATTTTATTTGATTTCTCTTTTTTGGTTGCTCTAGCTGAATGATTTTCAAATTTATTTATCTCTTCAAAGAAAGAACCCTTAGTTTTGTTAATCCTTTCTAATGTTTTCTTCTTCTCTATTTCGTTTATTTCTGCTCTAATCTTTATTGCCATCCTTCTGCTCATTTTAGACTTAGTTTGTGTTTTTAGGAGTTCCTTGAGGTATAAAGTTGTTGGGGAACCTGGGTGGCTCAGTTGGTTGAACATCTGACTTTTGGTTTTGGCTCAGGTCATGATCTCAGGGTCATGAGACTGAGCCCCACATTCAGCACAGTCTAATTTTCCCTCTCACTGCCTCTCTGCCCCTCCCCCTGCTCTCTCTCTGTCTCTCAAATAAATAAATAAATAAATAAATAAAATCTTTTAAGAAGGTTGAGATCTTTCTAATTCCTTAATATATGCAGTTACAATTTATTTATTTACTGAATAGTTCAGCTAGTAGCATCCATGGACAAGCCAGGCTTGTTATTGGGATGTTTAGTTAGATAAAACCATGGCCCATGCTCTGAAGTTGATGGGGTGGAAGGTGGGGGTTGCCACTGGCTGGGATCTTTGGTTGAGTAGGCCTGATGGCTGGGATCTTCATTTACATGGGGCTACTGGTTATGTTCTATAATCAGGAAGGTCTACTAGCTGGGTTCTGTAATCACCTTTGGTCAGACAGGTCTGCAGGCTGTGTTACTTGGCAAGGCAGTGCCACTAACTAAATTCTGTGATTGGGTAGTGCCCTGGGCCATGCCCCCACAATTGCTACTGGTTGAGTGAGGCCTCACACTGTTCTTTCAGATGGGATGGTGTTACCTAGTTGGGTGAGGCTAGAGACTATGCTGCATGGATAGACTGGGTTGCTGTCCAGGCTCCTTGGTCAGATAGGGCTACTGCTATGCTCTGCAGCTGAATGTGGTTACTAGCTGGTCTCTGATGAAGAGTGATATTATAGGGTAGCCTCCACAGCTGGTGGTACCATAGGCTGGGCTCCAAGGCTGTTCAGGGTTTCTACTCAGACTCCCTGGTTACATGGGGCCAGAGGCTAGGTTGGACTAGCAGGGCTACTGGCTTGCTTTTCTGCCCAGCCAAGCCACCAGATATGCCTGGGCATATCTAGTGCATAGATGGGCATAGATGCCGCTGGGCATCTATGGCAATGCTTACTGGTGGGGCAGGACTGGAAGCTATGCTTGGCCTTGGAAGAGACTACAAATTTACTTCTCTGACCATGTGCAGCCCTAGAATGGGTCCAATGGTCAGTCTAGTCCATTGACTGGGGATCTAAATCAGCACAGGCCAACTGATCCCCAGGCTAGATGGAGTCACTGATTTAGCTTTACCACTGGGTAAAGCTGTTGGCTGGGATCTGCTTGGACACTACCACAAGTAGGAATGTGGTGAGCCAAGATCTGAGCACTGGCTGCTATAAGCCCTGTCACCCTTTTCTGTCTCCATCTGACCCCCAGCAAACAAGCTCTGCAGGTTCCCCCCAGTGATCCCCATGAGGTACGATCCAAGCAAACCTCCTGGGAAGCATCCTGCCACACTGGGAGTTCTGAAGGTCCGTCCTGGGCTCTTTTTTCCCACTGGAGAAACCAAAGGCCTGGGGGTGGGAAGCACTCTTGGTGTAGTGGTGGGCTGGCATGAAAGTGGAGCAAAGCAGTCAGAGTTCAGCCCTTTATCTCATCATTCTGAGGCAATACTTCTCAGTCTCTTCTGTCCAGGGAGATGCTTTAGCCTTATTCCCAGGTCCTGGGATTTTCACAATGGTGTCTTATCTATGGCTAGCTAGAAAACTAGAAACTAGAAAAAGAAAAGCAAACTAAATCCAAAGGAGAAAAGAAGAAAATAACCAATATAAGAGAAAAAGTTTATTTACTAAAGAAAAACCTCATGATCATGTCTGTAGACAAAGAAAAAACATTTGATAAGATTCAAGATCAATTCGTGATGAAAATTAGGAATAGAAGGGAACTTTCTTAATATAATGAAGCATACTTACAAGATATCTACAGATAACATCAGAAAGACTGAATGCATTAACCTTAAGATCAGAAACAGGATAGAATACACTCCCTCAACACTCTAATGCAACATTCTACTGGAAGTTCTGGCCAGTGTGGTAACACAGTAAGAAGGAATAAAAGGTAGAAAGATAGGAAAAGATAAAATAAAGTTGTCTCTATTCGCAGATAACATTAATCAATACAAAGTCCAAAAGAATTTATAAAAACGTCCTTAAACAAGTGAATTAATAAGATTACAGGATGCAAGTCCAATATACAGAAACCACTTTCACTTCTATATATTAGCAATGGATGACTGGAATTTGAAGTTTAAAAAAATTATTTAAATAACAACCCCCCAAGTGTTAGCTATAAATCTAACAACATAAGTATAGAATTTATACATTGAAAAAAAATATTGGTGAAAAATATTTAGAAAAGGCCAAAAGATAAATGGAACTGAAATAGATATACACTAATATAGTCAGCTGATTTTTGTCAGAAGAGCAAATGTAATTCAGTGGAGAAATGATAGTCTCTTCAAAAAATTTTGGTGAGAAAATTGGGCATTTATATGCAAAAATACGAACTTCGACCTACATAAAATGAATTATATACATAAATTTCACATGTAAAATTCCCAAACTCTAAGAAGAAAATTTAGAAGAAAATCTTGGGCTACAGATTTTAGATGTGACACTAAAAAAAGTATCTTTGAAAGACAAAGATGATAAATTCAAATTTATCAAAATGAAAAACTATTGTTCTGTGAAAGACACAGTTAAGAAAGTGAAAACAAAAAGCACAAGTAGGAAAAAATATTTTCAAATTATATATCTGACCAAGTCCTTATTTCCTTATTTCTCACGATTCAGGAGTAAGAAAACAAAACAGTCCATTTACAAAGATGGCCAAAAGATCTGAAGGAACATTTCACTGAAGAAGATATACAGATTGTAAATAAGGACATGAAAAGATGTCCTTAGGGAAATGCAAATTAAATGCAAATTAAAACTTCAATGGAATACAAGTACACACCTATTAGGATGGCTAAAATAATCATTTTTAAAAGGCAGTCTCAAGTGTCAGCAAAGATGCAGAGCACTTGGTATATTGCAGATGGGAATGTAAGATGTTTTTGCACTTTCAAAAACGATTTGGTAGTTTCTCATAAACTTAAAAATACATTTGCCATTACGAACCAGCAATCTCATTCCTAGATATTTAATGCAAAATAATGAAAACTATTTTCATGTGAAAATCTTCATATGACTGTTTAATGTACACTTTATTCAAAATCACGAATAAATAGAAAGGATTCAGATATCCTTCATTCACTGGTGAACATATAAAGAAGCTGTGGTACATCCATACAATGACATACTACTCAGCAACTAAAAAGGATGAATTGTTTTTGCACACAACAATATGGATTAATCTTAAATGTGCCTTATTAAGTAAAAGAAGCCAGATCTGAAATGTTACGTTTTGCATAAATCCACATATATAATACTTTGGAGAAGACATATGTATAGGAACCAAAGACAGAATAGGACAGATGCCAGGAGTTGGAAGGTGAAGGAAGGAGTTGACCAAGACTAACACATGGGAGTTCCCAAGGGGATGGAATTATTCTTTGTGGTAGTGCATCTAGAACTCCATGCATTTGTCAAAACCCACAGAACGGTACTTCACAAAGAGTAGATTTTCTTATACATACATAAATTAAAAAATCAACCACGATGAGGGGGAGAGATGAAATGCCAACCGTGACAAAGGAAACCAACTACATTACAGATGATTAAAGGTAGTAGGAAAGAAATGAACTTGGGTAGATAAGTTTGAAAAAAAAAAAAAAAAGATTTAATTCTATCCTGTAAGGTAAAGACAGAAATAATTTTGCACTACCTTTGCATTCTAGTTAGTAAACGTGTTTCTCACAGAAGTACAGTTTATCAATTCTGAAACTATATGCATACTGCACTGGACAGATAAGGGAATATTCTGTGATAATGAGAGCCAAGTTTCTTACTCTAGGAAAAAAAGAAGTAACAGGTAAGCAAGGAGAAAAGGCCAGCATGAACAGTGCTGTTCTAGAATGGAGTCAGAGGTGTAAGATGAACTTGTGATGACTTTTAAGTTGGTGCAAACTGAACATCAAAATAAGTAATAATACTGTTGCATTATACATAATGCATAACTTTAATAACAAGTATCCATAAGCTCATACAGTTATCAATAGGAAGCTGAATACATAAATAAATGGGGAGAAGGGACACCACAGTAATAATGGCTACAAGCAAGCTCTACCAAATGGCTGCTAGAATTAGTGAATGCAAATTTATTCAGAAACAGGATAACTCTATTTCCCCTTAGTATTTATTAATTATAAAGCATATCCCCCAGATATTTATTAATTATAAATGGAAATATAGTAATTTTATAGTAAAGAAACCTGACAGGTACTACTCTATCTAAATGATCAAAATTAATATAATCAGGTATATATGGTGATATCATCTACCCCCCCAACAGGTGCATAGAACCTCTGTGTTATCTATCCTTCCCAACACTGCATCACCTCAATCTAATCATGAGAAAACATCAGACAGACCCAAATTGAAGGTCATGAAAGACAAGAAAACACTGATGAATTGTCACAGATTAGAGGAGATTAAAGAGACGTGAAAAATAAATTCAACTTGAGATCCTGATTGGATCCTGGAACAGAAAAAAAGCCTTTATGGGAAATGCTGAAATCTGACTAAAGTCTCTAGCTTAATTAATAATGTTGTGCCAATGTTAATGTCTTATCTTTGATAATTGTCCAGTGGTTAGATAAGGATAACTAACATGGGTGAGGGCATACTGGGTACTTTCTGGACTACTTTACAACCCTTTTCTAAGTCTAAAATCATATCTAAATAAAAAACACATTTTAAATGACAAAACTCTCTATACTTCCATTCTAGATGCCATTAAAATACACAACATAAAAGCATACAAAATTTTCATGACTTTGTTTAGCATTCTGCATTTTACATTTCAAAAAAAAATCAATGGCTTATTTCTATAATTTCCACTTCTTTAACTGATGAAATAAAAAGTAAGGTTTTAAACTATGATTTATACACGCCTCTTCAAGTAACAGATTGTGGATGTGGAGAGTTTTTATCCCCCTTCAATGAAAAGCCAAATTAGATATAATCATTGGTGATTTTATCTATTTAATTTTCATAGTACTAGAGACGTCTTTCAATACTGAGCAGAATTTTGAGGAAGTCACTGTAACTGGGATTTTGTGTAGCTCACACTGAGGCAAATCTGCAGTTACTCTCCTAACGCTTCTCATCAACTTGTACTTCAGCCTTGGCATTCCTTATTTTTCTCTGATCTACCCAACAGTTCATCATGGGTATAAATTAAATAATACATTATTAAAAAAACAAAGCAACATAAACTCAAAATGGTAATAATGGCATCAACATTACATTGGGTAAGAGACTGACTGAATGACTACATCAACAACCACCTTATGTCTGGCGGCCTTTCTTAACTGCTTTACATTCACATCTTGTAAGTATTCGGAGGTTCTCCAATTATTCCATTTAAAATACAAATACATAGTTTTCCACTGTTCGTTTGAAAAGTGGAAACTAGAACAAATGACGTTGCTGGCTTTAACATCTCCCTGAATAATCTTAAATTTCTGCATGTTCACAAACCATTGTTTGAAAGGCACAGGACTGACAATAGGTAAAGAACTGACCATTTTATTTTTTTTATTATTATTTTTTAAAGATTTTATTTATTTATTTGACAGAGAGAGATCACAAGTAGACGGAGAGGCAGGCAGAGAGAGAGAGAGAGAGGGAAGCAGGCACCCTGCTGAGCAGAGAGCCCAATGCGGGACACGATCCCAGGACCCCGAGATCATGACCTGAGCTGAAGGCAGCGGCTTAATCCACTGAGCCACCCAGGCGCCCCAAGAACTGACCATTTTAAATGCTCAACTTGTTTATACAGAGCAGAATACACAAAATAAAAGAAAGTCAATTTTGTATCATTTAGGATATTTTTGGCTACAGATAACAAGACAAGAAGCCCTAAGGCAGGGTGGCTCTAGAGTCTGTGAATTCATCCACTTAATGAAGACCTAGAAAACCCAACTTCTTTATGTATTTCCGTTGCCACATTTTCCTCACAGAACTTCCAGATATAAAAATGTCCAAAGACGCCTGGGTGGCTCAGTGGGTTAAGCTGCTGCCTTCGGCTCAGGTCATGATCTCAGGGTCCTGGGATCGAGTCCCGCATCGGGCTCTCTGCTCAGCAGGGAGCCTGTTTCCCTCTCTCTTTCTCTCTGCCTGCCTCTCTGTCTACTTGTGATCTCTCTCTGTCAAATAAATAAATAAAATCTTAAAATAAATAAATAAATAAATAAATAAATGTCCAAAGAAAGAAGTCCGTTGCTCTGTGTCACTTTGCAAAGTGAAGAAATCTTTCCAGGAAATTCTCACCACCTAGTTGACATCCTTTCATGTCTTATTGGCCAGAATTATGTCACTTTCCCATCCCTAAACCAATTACTGGCAGTAAACCAATGTACTAATCTAGGATTGACTCCTGAATTGAGAATATAGTCACGTTCCCTGAAAGCTGGATACTTAGATAAAGCTAGTTTGTGTTGACCAGGAAGACTGGGTTAACGGGTATTGAGTGTGCAGCCTACCGTGTCTACTAAAAGCATCTTTTGGAAGGAATTTAAGTTTACAAAATTGTACAGAGAATGGGAGTGCATAAGTAATAAGAAAGCTTAATTCAGTGTTATGAGCTATGAGAGAAATATACCCATGATTCTTATGTGCACCTGTGCTAGGAAGATTGAGAGCTAATGTCATCCGAGATGGCTTCCTGGAAAAGGTAACACATGGACCAGATGGGGCTGGAGGAGTGTAAGTATGGGTTGGAACAGTAAAGACAGATGAGATCAAGAAGGGCACCCCATATTCTATGCCAAAGAGTTTGTGCATTGCCCTAGAATTGATTGAAAACAGCGGAAGACTTTAAACACGTAAGGGACATTGTGAGATTTGCTTTCAAGAAAGATCGCAGTGTACAGCAAGGACAGACTGCTTCTCCCTCTGACATTTTATGCTTCTTATTATCTGATCTTCCTTTTCGGCACTTAGCATTCATGTTCTGATATGAGTTAGTTTTCATGTGGAGAGAAGCTGAGTCTTATTTCCTAAACTACATTATAAATGCTAAGAGGGCAGAAATGAATGACCAGTTACTCAGTTATATGCCTCTCAATACATAGAACACTGATAGCATCTAGAAAGTGCTGATGTTGTTGTTTGTCAACTACTTCCTGCACATTCCATCTGCAACACTGCATTAACTATAACTCTAGATGGTATGATTGGAGGCATGTTTGAAAAGGGTATAAGTGGACACAGTCAGAATACGGCAAGACTGTTATTTTCTTCATCAATGAAACAAGCGATTATCATCCCTCTCCTTCAAAGTTTGTTTATTTATTTATTTATGAGAGAGAGAGGGTGCAAGTGTGGGGAGGAGGAAGGGGCAGAGGGAGAGGAAGAGAATCTTTAGCAGACTTCATGATGTAGGGTTTGATCTCACAATCCTGAAATCATGACCTGAGCTCGAATCAAGAGTCTGATGCTTAACTGACTCAGCCAACCAGGAGCCCCTCCTTTAGAGTTTTAAGGCTTAAATATATTTCAAGTGAAACACTACATATTGGGGGCTAAATAAATAGAGTTTTGTCTTGTTTATTTCTTTATTATTCTCTCCATAATTGGAACATAAACTTCTATGGCAACAGAGAGTTTGCTTATCTAGCTCATCAAAGTTGGATGTATATCCTTGTTCTGCTACTTGTAAGAGTTGTGACCCTGGGCAATTACTTAGCTCTGTATTCTTCAGTTTATTCATTTGTAAAATGTGGTTAATAATAGTACTACCTCATGGGACTGTTGTGTAAAGGCAATATATGTAAAGTGTTTAACACTGCCAGGATACAGAGTAAGCATTTGTAATGAGTGACAATTATTACTTGTGATTCCTTAGAAAGGAACAAGGCAACTGCTGTTCACTAAGATTAAGTGAAGACCAATTAATCTCACAGCAAACAACAACACCTGCAATAACAAAACCCAGAATACTAGTCTTGGAAATCAGAGGCCAGTTCTACATAGAGTATATTTGAAGTTAGCCAGGCCTCTGGTAAAGCTTCTCATCATACCCTTGCAGACAAAATGTAAGAATTGATCTTTCTGACAGACCTTCTCAGAACTTAGTAGCCAGACGGTTCCAAATCATGGTCTATATCAGAATCACCAGGATATTCTATGAAAAATAAAGATGACCTAACCCTTGCCCCACCATAAATCAAATGAATTAGAATTATACAGGTACTCTCCAGGCATCTACGGTTTGATCAAGCTTGCTGGATGAATCTGATTTGTTGCCAAGTTTTAACCACTGAATTATACCACGCAGTGTTAAAGGGCAAGTGTTCCGTCTTTAATGTTTTTATAGCTTTAATAATGATTTAGTGTCCGACCTATAATAGATGCTCAATAAGTATTTATTTGTTGGACTGTGAAAGAAATCTCAGGAACGTGCATATTGCTATTGAGTTCAACATGTTCAGAAGCCATTTGAAAGAGACTGAAGGCATACTTAACAAATTTACTGATGGCAGAAAAGACAGAGCACAGCAAAGAGAGAGAGACCCAGTGAGAGAGAGAACACAAGCAGAGGGAGTGGGAGAGGGAGAAGCCAGGCTTCCGCCTGAGCAGGGATCCCCATGTGGGGCTTGATCCCAAGACCCTGGGATCATGACCTGAGCTGAAGACAGACGTTTAACTACTGAGCCACCCAGGTGCCCAAGCCTAAGGTTTAAAAAAAAAATAAAACGACTGCCTAAGCAGCATTTTATGTAAAAAAGAATCAAAGATCTAGTTGCCTCCATATTAATGTGAACTAACAATAGGACAGAGGTTATTGACAAAATATGTACTATCTTCAGATATGTTAATCAATGTGGCACAGCTTTCCATTTGCCTTTTCCAGGGGTAAGTCAGCCTCTGGGCTAAATCTGGCCCACTCCTTGTTTCTCCAAATAAAGTTTTATTGGAACACAGCCACATTCATTTGCTTATGTATTGGCTATATCTGTTTTCTCACTAGAGCTGCAGAGTTGGGTATTTGCATCTATCATATAAAATCCAAAGCTAAAAATATTTACTATCTGGACCCTTGCAGAAAAAAGGTTGTCAACCCCCGTTTTATCCCAAATCATACTCTACCCCCCCTTCCTTAGTAATAGGACCTACAACTGTTATCTGGGCATATGACTACCTAGATTAAAGACTGCATTTTTTGGGTATCCTTTGCATCAGGAATTTCATATAATGGTATTCTGGACAGTGAGACATATGTAGAACTATTGTGTTTCATCTTTTTGTAATCTTCCAGGAAAGATAGCTCCTTCACCCTCATGCTGGTTGGAAATTAAACTTGATAGCTGGAGCTCAAACAGCCATCTGGGTCCGTGCAGATAAAAGCCTACTCTTGGCAGCCTGGACCTGAAAGGGGCCCAAGTCCCTGAGTCCCTGGTGACTCTGTGGAATTTCCACAGTAGTCCTTTGCTGCCAACTGCCAGACATTTTTACATATAACAATTAAAAAAAAAAAAAAGCATTGCTATTCATTTGGAATGTTCTGTCACTTGCATACGTACCTATCCTAACAGATCCAGATGTATAATGGCCAGCTCTCAGAATGGATTCTGCTGGTTCAATCACATCAGGAGTCTTTCTTGCCTTGTGAAATTACAGAACTCTCCATCACTGGAAAAGGTTTTAAGCAGATCCTGAAAAACCACCTGTCAGACAAGTGATGCAGAGTTCCCTGAATTGGATGGAGGTTAAACTATATGACCTCCCAGATTCTAAGTTGGGTATTCCTGGACCACATTTTTCTTTATTAATGGAAAGTGTTAAATGGGTTCTTAGTTCAAGCACTTAAAATGATTAAAGTAACCAGCCAGAAAGCCAAGCTGCCAAAATGGAAAGTGCAGAGGGAGTAAAATATCAGCACAATTTCAACTTTCTATTTGCAGCAAAGCAATGATTCTGATGGTCCATTAGGCTCTCATTGAGGGAAGCACTGACACTACATCAGATGACAAAACCTCCTGTCCAATAAGCTGCTGCTATCCATTTTCATAGAAATGCTGGGACAAGGGAACAATATCATTTCTCCTTATGGGTGATCCCTTTCTGCAGAAAATGTGTTTTGTATTTTATTTTATTATTTTATTATAGATTATAGTTAAATTGAGCCCAGCATGAACACCAATAATCTATAAATAGATTTATATATCCTCTATTACATAAACATGAAGGAATAGGGAATCCTTCAATGAGTGAAGGATAAGAGTCAGGAATTGTGTGACTATGGCACAAACATACCTTCCTATTGTTGATGTCTCTTTATTTGCATTTTTGCAGGACTCATTGTGAATGCAATTTCCTCAATGATCCTGCTGTGAAGGACAAGTCAGGTTTTCCCATTATTTTCTCTCACGTTATCTTATATTTATCCTTCAGGGAAGTTGTCACAAATATGATTAATCAGTCGTTTGATCCCTTCCCAGTAGTCTGTCTGTAAGGTCCTTGAGCACTGTGACCATGTTTGTCTTCATCACTCTTTATTCCCATCTTTAAGGCAGTGCCTGGCTAACGGAGGCAATTAAAAAAAAAAACAAACAAACAAAAAAGCAAAAAACCCAACAACTTGTTGAAGGGTGATGATTCAATTAGGAGATATAATTCTATTCTTTATTATATCTTACCTCCACATTGGGATGCAGGTGCAGATTTCTCAACTTTAAATAACCCAAGGCCGAATGATCCTTATTAAAAGAAAAATTGGGCACCTGAACCAAAAACAGACACCCACATCGATGACAACAAACTGGATACCCTAGTCGTAGAGCTCTGTTATTTCTTAATTTTTTTCAATTTTTTAAAAAGATTTTATTTACTCATTTGACAGAGAGAGACAGGATGAGAAAGGGAACACAAGTAGGGGAAGTGGGAGAGGGAGAAGCAGGTTTCCCACCGAGTAGGGAGCTCAATAGGGGGCTCGATCCCAGGACCCTGGGATCATGACCTGAGCCAAATGCAGACACTTAACAACTGAGCCACCCAGGGGCCCTGAAATCTGTTATTTCATTTGGCCAGTCAACATCTGAGAACTCGTTTCAATGTTTGGGGAATTCCCGATGCTAGTGAGACTGCCTCCCACTATAGAAGCTGAAAATAGCAGACACTCACTTTCTCAGGCTCTCATGCACCTTGGGAGTAGATAATTGACCTAGACTGTAGTGATTAAATTAACAAGCTTCTGACTTTGCATCAGGAACCCTGGCAGCGTTTGTGACTTGCAAATAAGAACACCAATATAAAGCCTGGTACCAGAAGTGAGTATGTAACAACAAAAGAAGAAAACAGCAGGTTCGAAGAGAAGGAAGGCCAGGCCTGGGTTCAATAACATGGATTTCCTTTAACAAATGTCCACCAGGCCAATCAAGCTACTGCTATTGATGAGTATCCCTTTGTCAACAGCACCAGCTAATCAACCATAATTCTTGGTGGGACATCCAGACACTAGGTATCAGGTCGTCGATTACATGAGATACATTTAACCATGAAAAGAACTTCATTTTTTCCATATTAGAAGAGATGGCTATTATTGGTTTGGCTTTATTTCCCCATCAACCATACTTATTTCAACAACCATCCCTGGAGTTAACAAATGCCTTATGCCACTCAATAATATCTCACACCGCATTGATAAATACTTAGAATTATGCCTAAAATACAATTAAGCCAATAAAACGATTATTGTCAGACCTTCTAGTTTTGCCACATACTGCTTCCCCCAGAAACAGATGGTTGCATGTGACAGAACATTGTCTTATTAGAGTATATTTTGGTGTCAGTTTCAAATAACTTGTGAGTCTGAAATATCATCTTAAAAAGTGGTATATACTATACTCTAAGCCATAAACCAATACAATTACTTCGATAGTCAATACACAGAGTTCCAAAAATCAAGATACAGGGCTATCTATAAGAGTTTCATGACTTAACTTGGGTAGTCTTGAAAGCAAGACTGGTAACAAAAGCTTGTACATGGGTTATTTATTTGGTAAGTGACTTGGGGGCAGGAAAGAGTGACAAGAGAAATGAAATGGAATGAATGAGTCAAAGACAAAACAACTGTGTATTTTCCAGTTAGCCACCACTGTGGGCAAGAGGTACTAAGACCAACATCTTACAAAAGGCATCTCAGAATGTTCCTTCTGGGAAAAAAGTAGTGGAAGCCTGTCTCTATTCCTCCTCTTCCAAAAGGGGACAAAACTGGCCCATGAACTTTTGGACTACACATGTCTGAGAACTGAGTCAGTTCCTGCACTGTTCATGACACGGCATCAGAGAGGCTCTGGAGCAGGAAGCCAGAAGGACACAATACAGGACCAAGGTGACTCATTCCAGGTTGCTCCTGTACAAAGCTGAATGAAGCCTGTCTGGGACCAGTAGGACCAAGGTTTCTTGAGAAAGAGGTGGGGCTTGGTAGATTGGAATGGCAAACAAGTGAAATGTTTGAAACACTTCAATGAAGTGTTTGATAGAGTTACCATCACAGGTTAACGTAACAACCCATGATTCTCAAAAGATTATTGCTTCCAAGCCTGATTCTCTGTGTTAAGGACTTAGAAATCTTAACACAAAAGAGGAAATCCTTCTACCAGGAGACACAATAATGTCTCTACTGAATTTGAATCCCCACCATCAGTTTTAGAAAAATTAATGTGATTTTTTTTTTCTTGTGTTTGTCTAGTTCTTTTCCTTCCATCTACCCAAATATTTTATTTTTTTAAAGATTTTATTTATTTATTTGACAGAGAGAGATCACAAGTAGGCAGCGAGGCAGGCAGAGAGAGAGAGGAGGAGGAAGCAGGCTCTCTGACAAGCAGAGAGCCCAATGTGGGACTCGATCCCAGGAGCCTGAGATCATGACTGAGCCAAAGGCAGAGGCTTAACCCACTGATCTACCTAGGCACCCATACCCAAATATTTGAAATGTGATGTGGTAATGATGAGTACCATTACAATTTAGTTCATGGAATACCCATTACTGAGAGAGGATTTTAAGGAAACCAACAGAAAAATAGACATTACCCAGAACCTTGGCTTTGGTGCTGAATGAAGCAACTGAATAAAACATGAGCCATCCACAATCAGAAATGACCAAGTGTATCTCTGGATTACGGGGGATAATTGCATTATGTCAGGCAGGAGTTTTTTCCTTTAATGTTTACTAATTATAAAAAAGGATGCATATTGATATTGGTCACACAAATGAGTAGACTATTTGTACTAATGAATTTGTGTTCACTGCCAATCCTATGGTTTTTCCTGTTTCTATATAAGGAATTTTCTGCTGCATGAGACCTTTTGGAACCAGAATTCCCTTCCTAGTTGTTGTGGTACATTTTATGTGTCAATGTGACTGGACCAGAGTGCCTAGATATTAGGCCAAGTGTTATTCTGGACACTCTGCATCTGTGAGGGTGTTTTCAGATTAACATCTGAATCAGTAGACTGTAAAGCTGATTGCTCTCCTGAATGTGCATGGATCTCATCCAAACAGTTGGAGGCTTGAATAAAACAAAAGGGCTGACCTCTTGAATAGAGAGGACCTCCTCTTGCCTGATTATTGAGCTGGGATATCAGTTTTTCTTGCCTTTGAATTTGAACTGAAACCTTGGCTCTCCTTGGGTCTCAAGCCTACTGGTTTCACCCTGGAACTTACACCATTTACTCTCCTGGTTCTTGGGCCTTCAGACTCTGACTGGAATTACACCATGGGTCTCCAGTTGACTGTGGATTCTGAGACTTCTCAGTCTCCATAATCACTTGAGCCAATCATTTATAATATATTAATCATATATTATATATAAATATTATATAGCAATGATGTATAATATATTACAATTATATATAATTGCATATGATTATATATAATGATATAATTGTAATATATTATACATTATTATTGTATTTTATATATGTATATATAAAAAATATATATAATATTGTTGGTTCAATTTCTCAGGAGAACCCTGACTCGCACACTAAATAAAGATACCATGGGCTGGCTTTTCCAGACTCTTCCCGGCGATATTATACTTACCCAGATATTGCCAGGAGGATTTACCCTAGAAGTCAAATGAGAAACCCAGGTTGTTTTTTTACTACAATTAAGATTCTATATCAATATGAACATTATCAGAATGTTGGAGACATGAAAAGTCCCATTCAGACTGATTGAAATATTTATGTTTATCTATATCAAACTGCAGCCATGACCATCTGTTGGTCTAAACATCTAGTTCAGCCCACTCCCTAAAGAGTATTTGCAGTTCTATTTTCTATTATGGTTTGGTTGAGGCTATCTGAAAAGGTAGCTGGCACTGTACTATATGGCATTGGACAATGAAGTAGGCCTCAGGAATAAACAATTAATAATGCGGGAGAAAGACTTTACTCCTGTTATTCCCATGAAGTAATGACATGTTCATAAATTGACAAGAAAGCAGGTCATTTGCTATATGAACAATGTTAATTAAAAGAAACATATACCAACTATATAGAAAAATAATTAGAAAGAAAACCTAAGGGCAAATAAATGCTCCATCTCTCTCTTTTTTTAAACAGCTTACAACATCACTACTTTGATTTGCCTTTTCCTAATTCTTTGTACAACTAACTTTTTCTCTTAAAGATTTATTTATTTTTTTGAGAGAGTATGGGGAGAAGGGGCAGAGGGAGAGAGAAACTCGGGCAGACTCCACGCTGAGCCTGACTCAGGGCTCAGTCTCTGACTGGGGTCATGCCCTGAACTGAAACCAAGAGTTGGCTGCTTAACCAACTGTGCCACCCAGGTACCCCTGTGCAACTAATTTTTTAAAAGCTTAATTACAATTCTCTTTACAGTTATCTCTTTAGTCACCATTTTGTGGAAAGTAGGAAGGGTCAGCATTGTCTCTGCAGGAGAAAGGAAGATGAAAGAGAATCACCCCATCACAGTCATCAGGATATTTTCAAATATGGCGCTACAGAAATTAAAACGAGAATACGGCTTCCATTCCTACTTTAAGCAGTAAGGGATATTTTCCAATCCATCCATAAATAATAATAATTTTGTCTTCTTTCCAGGTCTAGTACCTCTTTTAACAATTTCCTTCTTACACTGTTTCTTTTATAAATACCCAAAAGTATTTTACTCAAAATAGTAAAAAACAGTGTTTTTTTTGACGAGCCATGACTAGGATTTATCAGTGAACTGACAGGCAGAGACCCAGGGAATGCTGAGGTGGCATTAGTTTGGGTATGATGTGCTCATGAGCCCCATTAGGAAAAAGAGAAATGGGTAGGAAGGGACATGACTGAGAAATATTTTAGATACTTCTCTGCAAAGAGTTGAAAGGAAAAAAGAAAAAAAAAAAAAAAAACTTCAAACCTTCCTTGCCACAAGATCCAATTGTTACTATGTTTAATAGGGACTGAAATTGATTATAATCCATTCATCTAAAAAGAGGTGAGGAAAAAAGGATATTAATTAGACATCATGGTGTGTAGTTCTAAATATGTGGTTTCAAGATAAATTAAGAAACATTTTCACTTTTTTATATATTAAATGATCTGACACTCTAGCTATATTTGAAATGTCTTATAATAATTAACTGTATTCTTTCACAATTTTTCCAAAGCAATTTTCCATAGATTACTTCATAAGGTTTCCTTGAGGCAGGAAATATAGAAATGCTTTTAGTTTGTGTAGCATGTAAATTATCTTATTTGATACTTATAGTCCTATTGTGTTATTCCTTTTAATTCATTCTACTCATTCACTAACAAAACTTTCAAACTTGTACTTTTCTAGGCACAACATACTGCTCACATTTTATTTGCTAACCTATCTACCTGTAGGCTTTCTAATTCACCCTTCAAAACTTGGTTATTCTAGGGAGTAACCCTTATCTGCTGAATGCATATGATTGTGTGTTTGTGTCGGGGGGTGGGGACTGATGGGCAGGTGGACGTCATCAAAAGGGTAGAAATTAGCAACATTTTCTTTGCTTGGTCCCATGAAGTCAACTAGACTTTGGCTTCAACGGATCATCCCTTGGAATAATCAAAGTCTTTTAATGAGCCAAACTCATAATCAGAAGTAGGAAAGTTGCAGCTAAAAAAGGAGAGCAAATTTTATTATAGAACTCAGTTAAGTTGAGGGTCCCAATTTTGGTAAGTTATACTATAGCTATGCAGACATGTAATGGCCAATGAACTGATAATTTCTTAATGTTATAAGACTATAATATATTGAGTTTGTTTAAATTTAATTACAGCAAAGAACCTGTAGTAAGTGTGAAAAGTATATCTAAACCTTAATGTTTCTTCAACACAATAGATGTTAGTTCTTGTAAGTTTTTCTAAAGTTATGACTTATAGCTTGAGGTCTTTTGTTGTTGTTTAAGCTGCATATTTCTTAAACAGCTTAAGTTTCCAGGGAGTAAAACTGAGTCAGATGTTTCACAGGAATTAGAAGAGAGTCTTATACTTATGTAAATATCAAATAATTTAAATTAAAAAAAAATTAAAGAACAGCTTTAAAAACTTATGTTTACTTTCAGGATATTTTTCCAAAAGAAATTAATTGAGAAAGATTGATCTTTAAATTAAATTTCCTATAAAAGAGATAAATGATGTTCAGGTAAAACAAACAGGACCTGGTTAGAGATTGTATCTATTATAAATTTGAAGAGACTGCTCATTAATTCAAGTATCTGTCAGCCTTTTCTAAATTACCTGACCAGTAGGACTAGGTTTCTTGTTCAGGATGTTCTGAGTCATACACTTCCATCAAGAGCTCAGAGTCAGGCCACATTTTTAAAGTTTTTAATTTTCTACCTCTCATTGACAGAAAAGGCATATGCTTCCTCTTTTCATCCTTATTATCATCTTAATCATAAAATTTGAATAACATGTCAATTTTATTCTTGAGAGTATTCTTTTTTTTTTTTTTTAAGATTTACTTATTTATTTTAGAGACAGAATGAGAGAGAGAGAGAGAGAGAGAGAGAGAGAGAGAGTGAGGAGAGGAGAGGCGGAAGGAGAGAATCCCAAAAGGACTCCCTGCTGAGCATGGAGGCCAACACAGGACTCAATCTTTAGACCCACGAGGATCATGATCTGAGCCAAAATCATGAGTCAGACACTCAACCAACCGAGCCACCCAGGGGCCCCTTGAGAATAGTCTTTATAGAGATTATGGAATTTTGGTTCTAATCTGAACATTGTGAATTTACATCTGAACCAATTTCATTTGTAAATCATGAAACTTAGTCTATTCCTTTCCCATGTAACTCATTTTCTGGTTTGTGTTTTTAAAAATTTCTTAAAGATTAAATGGTGCATAATTGATACACAAAAAAATTAAAATATTTGCTGTATACAATTTGATGGTTTTGGACATATGCATATACTCATGAAACTTCCTGTTTCGTTTTAAACAATCATGATAATCTTGGCATGATATTCTCCTTGCCAGTGACTGGTTTAGAATATACATTGATATAATCTTGGCCACAGAAAAATAAGAATAGGCAAGAGGCATATTTTTATTTTTGTTCACTGACTAAAAGTAGAGAGAAGGAGTGGTGAGAGAGGAAGAGGTTCCTTTTTTTTTTTCCTTTTCCTGTTGGACTTGTTCATGTCTACATGTGATACCTGAACAGCTTTAGCCATCTTGTGATTGGGCATGGGGAAGCTTCTAGGAGGTGGTGGAGTAGAAAGTTGAAAAGAAACTGGGTCCTTGGTGACAAAATTGAACCAATAAATTAATCAGCCCTGGAGGCTCGCTAACTCAGGATGTTCTGATTTTTGAAATAACAAATGTTCTTTATTGTTTAAAGCAGTTGGGTTAGGGCTTTCTACTACTTGTAGCTGAAGACAACTAAACTAAAGCCGACAGCTCAGAATTGTTTTTCATCAGAATCCTAGGTTTATTCCCCAATTCTGTCTCTTACATCTTACTTTTCTTCTTTAATTTCTTTTTGTTTTGCTTAAGTTTATCTTCAAATAAGTATTCTGACTGAGTGCATGACCTACACATCCTGAGTCACTGTATGCTTGAAGATATATTATATATGCACTTGCCTCCATGCTTGATTCATATTTTATCTAGACCCAATATTTTGTTTCAAAGTCATTTGCCTGTGAAACTTTGAAGGTAATGCATTATTGACCTCTAGCTTCCAGTGCTGCTCATAAGAAGCCTCATGCAAGTTTGGTTTCCATTCATAGGTAGGTAAGCTGTGTTTTTCTCTGAAAAATTTTAGGACTTTTTTTCCCTCTTGAATCTTATAGTTTTGAGATTTTACAAAACATTTCTTCTGTTCTCTTCTATATTGTTCCTTTGTACCAGGGAATCTCTTTTTATTTAATAGCAGAGATATTCAGCTCACTGAAATTTTCTACTATTCCTTTGATTATTTTTTCACTTACATTTGCTACTGGAAGTCTGATTAAGTAGATTAATCTATCTCCCACAACTTCTTAATGTTTTCATTTTCTCTTTTTTCTCTTTTATTTCATTATTTCTTTATGTCCATATTTTTTGCATGAAGTTCCTCAACTCTTTCTTCCAAATTAAAAATCAATTTTATAACAATAATAAAAAAAACAGATACAGTGCTTACCTAGTAAAAAACAGATACAGTAGCTTACAGAATACTCACAACAACCCCAAGTGGTAGGTACTAACATAACTCCCTGTTTTACAGATAAAGAAAGTGAGGTAAAGGGGGCTTATGTAATTGTTCAACGTTGCACAGTTGCTGACTTGTAAAATCTGGATCAAATCCAGAGATTGTGACCCCAAACTTTGTAATTCGAACAATTATTCTATCCTGGTCTACTACTTGCCAGCAAAGAGGTTGGCAGAGATGGAGAGATCATTGCCCAAGAGATCAAGAAGACAGAGTCCCTCACTGTCTCATCACATCCTCATGGAGGTTTGGCTGAAGTTCGGGGGTCAACGCCATTCATGTGGAATAAGACTGCCAGGTTGAAGTCTAGAATTGTAACTTCTGCCTTTTACGCCAGTAGGCTGAGAAAGAAACCATCACAATACTTCACAGTTTCTCTACTAGCATATTTGAAACATGTCATATCCTGTTGCATTCTCCTAAATGTTTTGCCTTACTATCACCAGGCTAGACATAGCTGACCACACATTTACGCCACCTCTTTCTTTATTTTTTTCTTTTAAAATCCTAACTCAGACTTTCTAGAAAGCAGCCCTATTCTCTATGATAACTTTTTCCTATATGTATTTTAGATGCGGTTAACAACCCATCAGTTTTCTAGTTTTCAGACATTCTCCGAATTGTCCTGGACATTTCAGGCAGTCTTTCTTATTGCAAGAACTGTTACAGATTTATTCATTTTTTGGATAGTTGTCTCGTCATTTTGGTGGTAGTGGTGGAGTAGGTAGGGGGATGGATGTACTCACTTCCTCATTTCCAAACAAAGGCATGGCAGTCTAAATTCATTCAATTCCTGAAATATTCATTCAAATACTCATCCATTTTCTCCAAAAGACATTTTGGCTCATAGAATATAGAATTAATAAAAATATTTCCAGGAAGCCCATTTCTGACATTACTTCTAGGAGACAGGTAGAAAGTTGTAGAAACCCTGCCAAAACCAGCTCATAAGATCTTGGAGTACATACTCCAGTTGATTATAACTACCTCTACTGGATATAATGTCCAATTTTCAGAGTGTACTTTGGAATACAGAAATTCCATCATTCTACTTTTGAGTGAAGGGAAGCTAAACGTAGTGTTTGGTTTAAAACATGATTGCATTTGGCAACAGACATATAGTTGAATATCATTTTTTTAAATATTTGGCCATTTTACAAATGGCATTATTAGTCTTTATTAATTCAGGCAGCACTTGTAGAACTATGATTCATTCATTCCTTATGTAAGGAAAAAAAAGATCAAATTCGGTAAATGAAAAATCTGAACATCAACAACAATAAAAAACCAGTATGTGTCATTAAAATCTGCCTGACTTTGACTTATTATTACTGGAACTTTCACCACAATCTGTGGCACATTTGTAATAAATTACATTTTCCCCAGCATGTCAAATACTTCAATTTAGTTTTGGCATTTAATCTACTGGAAAAGCCATTTACTTCTATTTCTATGTGTGCCCCTGAAGCCATAGACATCATCCTTTCAGTAACATTCCTTTGAATCCAAATTAAAGATATAGTTAAGCATATTTAGATCACTTCATTTGAAATGTTCTTAGAAGTTGTGCTGGGAATTATATTCAAACTTTATGGAGGGAGACCTTGGATGATAGTCGGGGATGGTAGCAGGTAATGGAGATTTCTTTTTACCTGCATTAAGGATGCTGAGGAAATTTTTCACAAGTAGTATTATTCAATGTTGACTGTACATATTGGCCAAAGGGAGCTGTCACCCGAATTAATAGCTGAAATTTTGTTAAATGGGGAGCACATTGCTGTTGCTGCCTATTGCTGGAATGCAGCTACTTTGACACTCAGGATTCTTTTTTTTTGCCAGATCCCAAATTGTAAGAGAATGCCACAAGTTATATCTTTCTCTTGTTTTTCCTGTGTGGACCACAGATGATCTACCCAACTAGAAATGAGAATGAATCGTCTGCTCCATTAATGGTCTCCGTTGGCTCAATGTCAATGACATTTAGGTCCAGGCATATTTGTCTCTTTTGTCCTCTGATCTTGCCATTTCTGGTGTTCAAAGAGTAAGGCTTCAGCGTGAATAAAAACAGTGAGTCAAAACAGAAAGCGACCGCCGCAATAATCTTAATAACAAAAAATAATAACACTGTCTCTTTACACTTCATCTGTTTGCTCTGCTCTTTAAAATATGAACTTCTTACGGCTTCATTTCCCCAAATGTCACTCTTTAATCTTTTTTTATTCCTCATGTTAAAATAATATAATACCCAATACTGCAATCTTCATCACAGGATTTTTTTTTATTATTATATTTTGCTGCCCTGTCAAAACCATTTCTTTAGTTCCTTTTCTCAGACTGATGGTGAGGCATTTTCTCTGCAGCAAAAAGATGGGTAGTTTAAAAACCTGCACATAGAGTTAATTTCTATAACCATGGACCACATTTTGAATGGAGTTTCCTTAATATTCTATGATGATGTTTATGTTCTGTATGCATATTTCCTTTGCCTATTCTTGTGTATCACTCCCCTAGGCTTAGAATTACATTTTATTTTACCTAAGCCCATATGCTATTTTGCGCAGATGTTCACACCTATTCATTGTTTTCTCCATAAATATTAATTCTTTATATCTGCACAGAAAGAACATGGGGGAATTGGAGAGAATTATTTCTTTCACTAATGGATTGCCTGCTTTTATGGGCATAAAATATTTGGGTAACCAAACAATTAGTCAGAACTAAAATCCCTTTTTGCCTTAATTTTAGTACTATAAATAGAATATCTGTCAGAATTCTGTTGGAAACACTTTTATCTTAAAGAATAAATACTGAGAAAGATGACTAGAGAAAACACAAATGTAATACTAATGTTAATAATGGCAATAAACATATTCATTGAAACATGGGTAAGATAGGTGCTGCTTTTTATAGCAACCTTTAATTAATCATTATTTTTTTTCCTTTCCCACTGGAAAAGAAGAGGAGCAAGAGTGTAGAATACATTTTTTCCCCTAATGAGCCAATCTGAGAAAACAAACCTAAGAAAGCAAAATTATATGATTTCTTAAATCTTTGCAATCCAGAACTAAAAGAATGTCTACAACCATCCTACTGTGCCTACATATTATTTGCTCCAACTCATCTGGGAGCCAGAGACAATTAGCAGTAATGCATATCTAGCACTGCTTACATAGTATAGATATGTTTATTTACTTATAGATTGGCTGATCAAAGCATTGTTCCAGAAAGATTTTTAAGAACTTAAAAAGGTACAAAAGGTGCAATTAGACAGTATAAATTAGGAGCAAAAGAACAAAGAAGAAAAAGACTTGAAACTTAAAATAGATTCATATATGAAGTTAAAAATTCATGACAGAATCAACCATGTAGTTGATATTGGTGGGTATGTAGCAATTTCTGAGGATCATTAGTAGAGGTTTCTGGAAAAAAAAAAAAGGGTATCTATTCTTTTCCCATATTGAAGTTGTGATGTCAAGAAACAGTATCTGTTTGTAACTTAAAAATGTTGAATTCAAGTTTCAGTGTAACCACCCGAGGAAATAGAGAAAGTTATAAAGAAATTGGGAAAGCACAGAATTCTTTGTGTCTTTTAAAAAGGCCTATTCTTCTAAATCCTGAAATATATATTTTAATCCATTTGAGCAAATATTTTTAAGCATGACAACGCAAAGGATTATAATAAATATGATTGTGTGTATGTGTGTGTGTATTTGGGGGGATGTACAAAAAGTAAGAAACCCCCAAGGAATAATCAAGTAAAGTTCAAGAAGGATATACTCCAAAATATTAACAGGTTTCCTCTTTGGGAGATGCAATGACAGGTGGTGACTTTTAAATTTCTTTTTTTATAACTATTATGATTTTCTACATTTTCTACAATGAAGATGCATTTATTTGTAACAAAAGATAGGCAACAAATGTTTTTTCAAAATTAATGAAAAGTAAATAACATGATCACAGTTTTGGCTTCAAGAAGATTAAGAATACATAATAGACACAAATATATATACAAACACAAAATTATAAAAGAAGAAACACAGGATAGCATATACAATAATAGCATATACAAATGATAAAAAATTTACATGTAATCTTATCATATTTTATCTTTAGGTCAACTCCATTTGTTGAGTATCAGGAGGCTTATTATTCTCACTTTATACTCAGATGTGTCCAACTACCTACTCAAATTCCAACTTGGATGCCTCAGGCTTCAAATATGTTTACTGAACCCCTAACACTTGCCTTCCTTCCCAAACTGTTTTACCCAATCTTCGCCATCTAAATGGATGGTGACTCCACTGTGCCATTTTGCCAAATATTATGGAGTCATTCTTGACTCCTCTCTTTATTTTATTTACATTGTTACATTCAATCCACAAGGAAATCTCATTGGTCCTACCTTGAAAATATATCCAGATTTGGATCACTTTTTCACTACTTCCATTGTTATCACTTTCCCATAAACCACTAACTATCATCTCTGGCCAGAGTCATATAATATAATCCTTAAAGGTCCCCTTATTCAGATTTTGCTTGCTACAGTGTAATCTCAACAGAGCAGACTGAGTGATCCTTTTAAATCTGATCCAAGTCAGATCATATCACTCCTCTACTTCAATGTGCCAAAAACCTCCAGTGGTTCCCATTTCATTCAGAGGGAAGAACAATGTCCTATAATGAACTACAAAACCCTTCAAGTTCTATTCTCTGCCCTCATTATTTTTCTGACCCTATCCTCTCCTCCTCTCTTCCTTACTCATTCCATCCTAGCCACACCTGACTCTTTACTCTTTACTGAATGCCATAGGCCTCAGGGCCTTTGCACTGGTTGCTTACTTTGCTGGGATTGTATTTTACCAGAAAGATATGTGGTGAATTCCTTTACTTCCTTCAAGACTTTGCTTAAATATCATCTTTGTAATAATAATAATAATCCCAGTTAAATCTCATCCTGCGTGCTTTCCCTATCCTCTTTATTCAGTTCTATTTTTAAAAAATCACATTCATTAACTTGTGACATGCTACACAATTTACTTATTTACTTTGTATATTTTTAAATGCCTATGTATATGTCTTCTCCCTTTAAAAGGTAAGGGATTTGTTTTGCTTACCGGTACATTACAAGCATAAAGATGGTTCTTAATAAATATTTATTGGATTTTATTATATAAACTGAGATTTTTATTTTTTTTAAATTTTTTTAGAGGTTTTGTTTATTTGACAGACAGAGATCACAAGTAGGCTGAGAGGCAGGTAGAGAGAGAGAGGGGGAAGCAGGCTCCCCGCCAAGCAGAGAGCCCAATGTGGGGCTCGATCCCAGGACCCTGAGATCATGACCTGAGCTGAAGGCAGAGGCTTTAACCCACTGAGCCACCCAGGCACCCCTAAACTGAGATTTTTAAAGATTACATTCTTTCTCCCGTTCACAAGAGACAAAGTTGAATACATCTTCTTGTTCTAAGTCCCTGCAACTTGTTAATTATTCTACGGGACTGTGGTTAGTGCCTTAAGAAAGGTACAAATCATGGAGAGGAAATTATGTTCAGTAGGATAAAGTCCAGAAATGCTCCATGAAGCATTTCATGACTGACCTTGCAGGATGGGCTGGATTCTAAGCTAAAGTGAGCAAAAAGGACATTCTAAGAAGAAGGACAAGAATGAGTAGAAACATAAATGGAGCTTCTCAGGAGATGTGGCTGAGGACTGGCTCATAGTCTAGATTGACCATGAAGGACTTGAAAGAGCAATGGGAAATAAGGACACAAATGATCAGCTAAGACTTACTCTGGGGAGCCTTGAATGCTAGGGTGAAAACTTAGTATTTAATTTAGTAGTCACTGGGAAAACATTTGACATTTTCCAGCAAGGGGATGACATGATTAAAGATAGACTTTAGGGGGCGCCTGGGTGGCTCAGTGGGTTAAGCTGCTGCCTTCGGCTCGGGTCATGATCTCAGAGTCCTGGGATCGAGCCCCGCATCAGGCTCTCTGCTCGGCGGGGAGCCTGCTTCCTCCTCTCTCTCTGCCTGCCTCTCTGCCTACTTGTGATCTCTCTGTCAAATAAATAAATACAATCTTAAAAAAAAAAAATAGACTTTAGGAAGATTAATATGTCAGTCGAGAGTAGAATGCATTAGGGCTTGGAAAGGGTAGGTGAGGAGACAGTTAGAAAGATATTATACTTGTCCAAGTAGGAGTAATGAGGGTGTCTGTGAGGACCATGAAAGTGGAAGTGGAAGGAAGGGAAGTGATAAAGACGACATTGTGAAGGCGGCAGAAGCAGAATGAATACAAATTGGCAAGTAATGTAAGGGGTACTAGACAAGTAGTCAAACATGGTGACAAAGGTTTTGAGCTAGAGTGACTGAGCAAACAGAATCAGAAGAAGCTAATTTAGGAAGATCTGATGTGTTCCTTTTCTAGATGTTCAGCTCCTAAAAAGCTCCAATTGGCAGGAAAGTAGCCCTGTGTTTGACCTGGGAGGGTAGCAATCCGGGGATCCTTCTATCCTCTTACTGACCTCTAGAGTGTCCCCTATGAATAGCAGAATGTCTCTTTCATGCTTGTTTCCAAGCCCTGGGGCTCACTGGCTACCCAAGGTGCAAATTTCACTTTCTAACACAGAGAGAACTCTTTCTTGGGGTTGTCTTTGGTTTAGGCTCTTTTCCCTACATCAAATGCGGCTAAACATATCAACTCCACACTCTTTTCCAAACCTTGTTTGTTCTTCAGGAATACGAGCTCCGCCATAGTTGTTTCCTTCCCTGCTGCTGCCTTTTATTACCTGGTTCCACCTTAACTAGGTCAGGACAACGCTACAAAAGTGCCTTCATCGCCATGATGATGGGAACGGAATTAATCCATAGCAGATGAACGAGGATAATGAAATCATTTTCTTTTCTCTCAATGGTCTGTGCAGCATCATCTCTTGTGATACACTTCAGCGTCTGACCTTTTAAACTGACAGGATGTTCACTGCTGAGGCTTTTTAAAGACATCTATCTCTCTACAGAAAAATGGAAGCCAGACATCCAAGACCGACTTATATTTGTCTGTGAATCAAGCTGTCATTTTTTGTTCTGCCAGAGTCTGTTATCACATCTGGACAAGTAATTATTCTCTAGGTTAGGTTCTTACAACCTTGAATTTTTAGGAAAGTCCTTGAGACTGAAAGCAGTCACTTTCGCGCAGCTACAGTTCATGCATATTAGTGAGTTACGCGGCGACTTGACAGCAATTACTGCTGTTAAGCATTTAGTCTATTAAGCACACAGTTCTTTTAACTTCACAAGAGCTTCTAGCCTCCATCTGTTTCTCCTATTTATTAGGTTCCCTATATAGTTGTCCCACTGCATGTAGGCAACTGGCAGCACATTCCTTGCAGAGCCGGTGGAAGCCAGGACGGTGAAGGACACGGTGGGGCGAGAACGATCCACAGGCTTCTTTAGGGTTCCTGTATATTCTGGCTGGAATCACGAAGTAGAAAAGAACAGCTTCCAGCACAGGACCTGCTTTTACGGAACACAAGGGAGCCTGTTACGTGTCGCTGAAGGAAGCACGGCCATGGCACAGCGAGGTGGCACTGGCAGAGGAGAGGAGGTCCTGGGTTCTTTTGCAGATGTCAGAAACACACTTTAATGCCTGGAAGGTGCAATCCAATTCAAAATGATGCAGCTCAGCTAGGTCACTAAGCATTCCAAATCAACTCAGAATTCGAAGGTTTCCAATGAAAACCTTGGGTCATATTTCAGGGGGGGAAAATCCTCAGTGAGAGATTAAATAACATATAAAGAGACCAGTCCCTCCTACAGAATTCTCTCTGAGACAGAGAATTGCTAGAATGAAATTCTCATTACCTACTACTTTTTGGAAGAGAAACCATTTACAAGCAGTTAGACAGTGGATCAGTTACAGATATACACTGTGAATTTAAGTTTGGTAGTTTGACGAAGATCTTTCGACTGTATTTTGAAAAGGTCTTTTTCCTTTTGTCATGCTCATTTATCTTTAGAAAGTCACATTTGTGGGCAGAAACTCACTCGACCTGTTCCTACTCCCCAACCCCAATCACCTTGCTTCTGAGGCTGTCAGGATAAGTAGAATCTGGCACATTGTCCAGAGTTTTAATCTTTAAATAGCATTAATGATATAAAATCATAGCTTAGCACCTAAAATAAAGATTGTAGAGGACAGGAGGATTGAGTAAGATCAGGAGCTCAGTCTATATTGCAGATTGATGAGAAAAAAAAGAGGAAAGCTTGCTTTCCAACCTACAAAGAATGACAGGACAGGCACAGGGGCATAGATTCCAATGCACATCTTCATTTCCAAATGATAATGTGACCCTGGCCACTCTCCTTCTCTTCATATTACAGGATGAATGACAGTCATTTCCTCTGCTGTCATTTATGCATGAATGGTCCAAAGAATCTTGGTATTATTAGGTAAAACAGTAGTAAAACAAAGTATGCCTAGCACTAGTTTTCCCCTACAAATATCAGAAAGATGCTATAGTTGAGGAAATCAAATTGCTCCTGAGAATTCTACTTCCTCACCTAAAAGCTAATTCTCTTGTAGGCCCTGGAATTAGATATCTATTTTTTATGGGGGTATCCTTAGCTGGATACTTCTAAAAAACAAAATAATATAAAGTTCCCAATGCATTAAAAATTAGCATGAGGGGCGCCTGGGTGGCTCAGTGGGTTAAAGCCTCTGCCTTTGGCTCAGGTCATGATCCCAGGGTCTTGGGATCGAGCCCTGCATCGGGGGTCTCTGCTCAGCAGGGAGCCTGCTTCCTCCTCTCTCTCTCTGCCTGCTTCTCTGCCTACTTGTGATCTCTGTCTGTCAAATAAATAAATAAATAAATAAATCTTAAAAAAAAAATTAGCATGAAACATGATGACCATTACAGTGTCCTTACATATACACCTACTCGACGGCAACCACTGAATGATGTCATTGGGACACAGGTACAGGCTTATCAACAGCTCCTGGTCCCCAAGGAGGCATCACTTGTGCATCTCTGCTCTGACTCCAACCTCTTTCATTTAAGATAACAGCAAGGACCACTGCCCTCCTCAGTAGTTTTATACTGAGTCCTTGAACTTCTAGAAAAGTGACTGTCAAGGCTTTGCCATTTGTTGGCAGACCAACTGCTGAGTTTGCACTGTTGAAGGACCCTCATTATTTCTCACGAGTAATTATTGTCTGACCAATATATCCAACAGAAACAACCAGGAAATTCCAAGAGCAAACCTTTTTCTGTACCATGTGATCTGAATGATTTGAGAGCCGCAACAATATGAGAAAAGAGATGGTTTTCAGTTGCCTTTTAGGTTTACATTGTACAACACCAAAAAAAAAAAATTTTCTTCTTAATCTTCCTATTTTGTAAGCCCATAGCTGAAGTTTTCTAAATATTGGACTCCCAAGGCCTTAATTATTCAGAAAGAAAATTCAATTTCTTTAGAAAATTATCTCCCTCTTGCTTTTAGGAACCCGAGCTTTGCCAAACAGAAACAATAAATAGGAAATAGTGTGTCTTTTGAAGCGATTGGAAAAGCCAGAATACCATCTTTCAACTTGCAATGTACATTACCAAATGGGGACTATTTTCTATAAAACATTAAAGGATCTTTTTCCATGTGTTACTTGGCTTAGTGCTTGGGGGGGGAAAAAAAAAGAATCATCGTACTTAGAAAAAAAAAAAAAGTGCGTTAATTGAACTCCGCAGCATGTCTAATCCAATCCTCAGGAAAATGCTCTGTCTTTGCAACATGGGCTGGGGAGGGTCACAGTTGCATATAAGGTGGGCGTAAACCAATGAGCATGCACCTTGAGATACCATCTATTGTTCGGCGCTAGAGCAATAACAAAATGCTGAAATAAGCTTCAGGACAGATCCTCTAATAGGCACCTCAAAAAATATTTTTTCAGTTAAAGCTGTTTTCAGAAAACTGGAGGCACAGAGTAAATGTTATTTCAAGGTTGATATGCTTGAGTTCTACTCTCCGTTTTGGCACTGTTTTCTTTCTTTTAAAAATTCTTTCCCCGAAATATGGAAATGTCTAGAATGCAGTTGTCTCAGGACACCGGCAAACCTGACACATCCACTCTGTTTTGTGAAGTCTGAGACAGGTACCCTGTGCCTGTCGTGGGATATCCTCGAAAGATGTTTCCTCTGAGCTGCCTGGATTCAAAGAACTTATTTTATTATATATCACTGAGTTTTACCTAAAGCTGTCTACTCCAGTGGCTGTTACCTAAGCCTCTTGTGTAACCATCGCCCCTGGTTTGCGGAAGGACATGTCTGTCTTTGCTCTTGATCATACCATCTGCCACAGAAGGAAAATTTCCAGGCCAGTAATTACATTTTGCAACATCCACATTTTTACCATCCCCTCTATGAAGCAGGCAGAGAGCTATTGTTATCCCATAGGGATGACTGTTTATAAATCTGTCCTGTCCGTTGAGGATGGTTCTCTTGGCAGGTGGTGGCTGCAGAGAGAGGCTGACATTTGGGATTTCCCGATTTTCCCAGGCAGTGGCTGGTTCAGAAGGGCCAGGGAAGTTCTAGGCTTTGAAGCGTGGTGGCTGATTCTACCACAGTGGACAACCCAGCAGTGCCGTGCAGGCAACTGGTACAGAAACGCCCTTCTGCTCTTTTCCAGCAGTGGCCGCTGTGCTGAAGGGATGACTCCTGAGGGGAGCTAAAGGCATTCCCAGATAGTGCTGCTCTGAAAGCAGAAATCCTCCAGAATGCCACCCCTGTGATCTAAAACCTAGCTCCAGATAAATAGCTCCACTCCAATCAAGTCCGAGGAAGTCAGTCAACAACTCTCTTTCCACGACATGACACTGGGGGATTTTATAGTAAGTCATAATTCAATCCTTCATTAGAGGAAGAAAAAAATGTAAATGAAAAATACCTCAGCCAAGCCATTCCCAGCAGCAATAACAGAAATCTGCTGGCTAAACAAGAGGCCGCCAGACTGCTATCAGAACCTCTCTGTTTGCTATCATTTTAGACCACAATTAATTTAAAATTTTTACTTCCAAAGTAAAGTGAGGGAATACAATAATCCCAATTTACTTTTTAAATAAAAAGCTTAAGTGGAAAAGGTCCATGGGGAAAGCTCAACCCAGGCCAAGGTAATTCTCATCATGAGGAGAACCTCCTGTTTAAAATGCAGAGTCACAGGACAGCCTGGCCTTTCTTCCCATAATGCTTCCTCAGGGCTTAAGAGAATTCTTTTATCCCCCCCCCCCCTTTTCCTTTTTGGTTTTTAAAAAAGGTAAAGTTGGACTTGCAAACACTAGCAGTAATTGCCTTAAAAAAGCAATTCTAAAGAATTGGGAGGCCCTGCTGAAAGAATGTTCTCTAAAAGCTATAGGGAGCAAAGGGATTAAGAAGCAGAGCATAAAGCAAATATATCCAACATATAAAGCATCCGGAAAGGATCTGAATTTCCCTCCATAAGCAATAGGCCAGATCAGTTGCAGAGGGGACAGGATTGGGGAATTCAGCATGCCCAGAAATGGGGCAGCGGCTGAAACATGTGGTCTTAGGAGCCTTGTTCAAAAAGGTGGTTTGGGTAAGAAATATTGGACCCTGGGTTACAGAGGGCATCCCAAAAGGTACTGAATTAACTTGGGGCTCTACTCTCTGGAATAACTCAAGAGAGCAAAACAGGGTCCTTGTCCGTAGCCCCAGGACTAGAATTAGAGTAGCAGGCAAGTTCTTCAGGGCCATTTCTGGGCACAGTGAGATGACGGATGGACAGAGCTAATAAAAGTCGGTACAAGATGGAGGCATTGTCAGAGGAACAATTTCCCCAGTGATATCCTAATGCCCAAACCAAATGGATAGAATACTTATTTGAATGTTTTGTGGATGATGACAATCACATCTCTTGTTTCTATGACAACATAGATTTCTGTTTCTTTTCCCATCCCTCAACCACTTCATCTCTTTTACTTTATCTAGATGTACCCCCTTGACTCAGTGTTCCCAAGGGATCATCTGTGGCCCTCTTTCTGTCACACATGTTCCACTCCTCTGTAAGTTTGCCAGCAAATAATAAATACTTCAAAATCAAATCCCATCCCCCGGCAACTTCCAAAAACCCTGCAGTTATGCAACCAAGTGCCTGCCAAAATCTTCACTTGCATTTCCTAAAGGCACTTGAAATTAAAGATCATCATGTCTAAAATTAAACTTGGACTCTTCAGCCCTACCCCTATTCCTCCACAGCAAATTTACCTTTCTCCTCTACTGTTCTTCACGGTACTCACATCGCCATCTGCTATGGTGTAAACTGTTTCCTCCAAAATTCAGAGGGTGAAGCTCTGATCCCCCAAGCAGTGGTGGACGGAGGTGGGGACTTTGGGTGGTACTTCAGCTTAGGTGAGGTCAAGAGCACTGACTCCCATAATGGGATTAGTGCCTTTCAAAGAAGAGACTCCAGGGAGCTGCCTTCTCTCTCCCCCTATACAAAACAAAGTTACATTTTGCTTACTATGTGGGCATAGTAAGATGGTGACCACCAGCAAGCCCACAGAAGAAACCTCAGAATAGACCCTTCCTTGAAGGCCCTTTATGTTGGACTTCTCAGCTTCTGAAACTGTGGGAAATAAAGGTCTGTTGCTTACGTCCTCCCATCAGTGTATGCTGTTATAGCAGCCTGAGCTAAGACCCTCTTTATCCAGTCATCCGAGAGAGACCAAACGTTAATTCCAGTCCCTTTCTTCTCACTTGCCTTCCATATCTAATCACCTTTGATATTCTCATCCACTGTATTTCTCTCTTTCAAATTCATCCTTTGTTTCTCTAATTCTACTGCTTTCCTCTAACGCCGCTGCACTATATCTTATCTGGACTATTTTAATAGTCTCACTTATGGTCTCCGTGCTTTTCGACTGTCCACCTCAATACTCCTATCTCACACCTCTCAGTGTTCTAGAGTGGTACCATAGGGATCCTTCCAAAATGCATCCTTTTATACTGTCCACCTTAATACTCCTAAATGGATCCTAAAAGGATCCAAAATAGATCCTTTTAGACTGTCTACCTCAATACTCCCATCTCCACATCTCTCAGTTCTCTAGAGTGGTACCATAGGGATCCTTCAAAAATGCAAATTTGACCATGCCATGTACCTGTAGAAAACTCTAATGCTTACCAATAGCTTTAGGGTAAAATCTAAGTAATTCAGTTTCTTTTTTTTTTTTTGTCTTCCAAACCATTCTGCTTGTCATGAATTTACAAGTACTTCCATGGCATGAATATATAGAATCCCTCTCTAGAATGGGCGATTAACATTTGTGGTGTGGTTTAACTGGTTTGTCTCAATGAGTTGTGAGTTATGTTAAAAGTCACCTGCCTACAGCAAATGATGTATGCCAAGTTTTCTTTCTCTCTTTTTTAAAAGATTTTATTTATTTATTTGATAGAGATACAGTGAGAGTAGGAACACAAGCAGGATGAGTGGGAGAGGGAGAAGCAAGCTTCCCACTGAGCAGGGAACCCAATGCGGGGCTTGATCCAAGGACCTGGGATCATGACCTGAGCAGAAGGCAGATGCATTAACAACTGAGCCACCCAGGCACCCTGATATATTCCAAGTTTTCAAATGATTTTCTTCTCTAAAAGAGTAAAGGGAGTAGATACAACATGTATCTCAGTAGAGAATGTATTAATAATCGTTACTATAGAATACGTTATATATTGTTGCTGCTTTTCATGTGCTTGACTTTTGTTTTTTGTTTTTTGGATTTTTTTTTTTTTTGAAATACAGTTGACATACAATATTACATTGGTTTCAGGTGTACAACATAATGATTGTATAACTCTATAGGTTATGCTAAGCTCGCCACAGTATAGCTATCCTCTGTCATATGTCCAACACTATTACATTACCATTGACTATATTCCCTAGACTGTATCTTTCATCCCCATGACTTTTTCATTCTGCTAACTAGAAGCTTATACCTCCCACTCTCCCAATTTGGTTTATTTTAAAAGACTTAATTGTCTCATCACCACTTTTCAATTTCATCTCCCACTATATTCCCCTAACACATCATACTCTTTAATATCTTGCTGGCTACTTGTGTTCCTTCCTTCACTTAAAATACTACCCTCCCCAAAATTATCTCGACAAATTTCTGTCTGTATTTCAAAAGGCAGCTCAAATGTCAACTTCTCTGTAAAGCATTTTTCTAACCCCTGTCACTATACTGTTCCATGTTTATAAAACATCTTTTATTTTGAATCAGTATTCCACTACATTTAATTATTTTGAATGCAGTTTTAATAGATGCTGCCCATGAGTTCTGATATGTAATTCTTGTTAATTTTATTATGGTTTCCTCTGGAACTCATTGCTTTCTACAAGAATACTTCCAACTTCTAGACAGAAAAATGATTCCCCCTTTTAGTTGTTGACTTCTAATTTAATTGCATTGTAATTAATACATTCTATATGTTATTGATTACTTAAGTATGCTAGGACTTCTCTGATTTATTACTTGGTACAATTTGTAAATACTTTATGCAAGCTTCAAAACACTGTATGTTCTTTATTACTTGAGTATATAAGTAACTATTAATTTAAGTTCATGGATTTTTTTTTTATATTTTTATATGTATGATCAATAGGTTTCTGATAGAAGTGTGTTCAAATCTCCTTTCCATTTCCATGAGTTGGTTTTGTGTATTTTGACCCTGTGATATTAGATGCATAAAAATTTGTGCTATTGATACCCTGGGATATACTTGAATTGTTTATTTTATTATGCAATGTCCTATCATTTTTATTAATTTTTTTTTACTTTGGTGTATTTTGTAGTAATAGCTTATATATTTTGGGTAGAGGAAAATAAATATATATATATATATATATATATATATATATATATATATATATATATGCTTTTTCCTAACTATATGTGTGTTGTGTGTGTTTTGGCTATTTTTTTTTCTGCTTAGTATTTTACAGTATATATTACCTCTTAATTTTCAAATTTTTTGTGCATTATAAAAAAATTACGGGAAGCAAATACCTAATCATATATTATACCTAATCATATATTATGCCTTTGAATAGGTGAACTTTTTCCACTTACATTTATTTTTTATTATACTGTGATTTACTCTTAGGTATTTACTATTTTTCAGAACTGGCTTGTACCAGCACAAAAGAATTGACTGCACGTCTCTGTGCAGCTGTTCTTTCAGAAGCATCGCAGTAGTAGCTTAAAATCAGTCTTGGTAGGGTTATTTACCACCACAGAAACTGGCAAATTCTACAAATCAGAGCTTTATTTTTTTAAGATGAAAATCACTGTTAAACATTTTCTAGCACACTATTGAATGTATTTGCTATGGACATCATTATATGTTGTGTTCTTTATATACCAATCTTCTTTTCCTGCTCACTTTTACTCTCACCTTCCATTCTATTGAGAAAGTTTTAATATTTCCTTTGAAGTCATTTTGTTTTGCTTCTCTGGATTGAAGAGTTTTTTAAGTTCATATTTTTTAAAAATCTATTTATTTTAGAGAGAGAGAGAGAGTGTGTGTGTTTGTGTGTGAGTGGAGAGAGGGGCAAAGGAAGAGGGAGAGAGAGAATCCTCAAGCAGACTCTCTGCTGAATATGGATCCCAACTTGGGACTCAATCAATCCCAGGACCCTGAGATTATGATCTGAGCTGAAATCAAGAGTTGGCTGCTTAACCAACTGAGCTATCCTGGTTCAACTTGAGTTCATTTTTAGGAGAGGTTTTTAATCATCTCTGTGTGTTATTGTTATTATTATTTTGATATTTGGTTTTAGATCTCCTTTAGATTTCCTTTTTCATACCTGTTCACATCCAGATATCCTGTGGTTGCCTCCAACCTGACCTGGCATTCCTATAGTTCACATCCAGGTCTCAAAACGGTTTTTCAGAGTTCCTTGCCTGTAATGATATTTAGGTTATCACAGGTGAGATTATTTGCTCATTATTTCATTTGGTGTAGAAAATATTTTTTAAATATTTTTTTTTCTGACCAAAAACTAATACATGTTTATCACCAGAATTTAGGAACATATTAAGAAGAAACAAAAAACTCAAGTCCCACCATGTAGATATAACTATTTCTTTTTTTTTTTTAAAGATTTTATTCATGTGACAGACAGAGATCACAAGTAGGCAGAGAGAGAGAAAGGAGGAAGCAGGCTTCCCGCCAAGCAGAGAGCCCAATGTGGGGCTCAATCCCAGGACACTGGGATCATGACCCAAGCCGAAGGCAAAGGCTTTAACCCACTGAGCCACCCAGGTGCCCCAGATATAACTATTTCTAACTATATTTTAATAAGTTTGTGATCATAGCCTACCATTTATAAAAGTTTGTATTTGATGTTTCAACTTATGTTACTCTGCAGGCACTACTCAAGACATATAATCTTTCTTCAAAAAATAATTTTAAGGTATATATAACATTACAAGGTTGAGATCCCATAATTTTAAGAGCTATTTGATTATTGTTAGGTATTCAGGTCACTTCACTTTTTGTTTGGCTATTAAAAAATATTCTAACAGCATTATCAACAATACCCAAACTATGGAGAGAGACCAAATGTCCATTGACTGATGTATGGATAAAGAAGATGTGAAATATATATATATATGTTTATATAATATATTGAAATATATATGAAATATATGAAATACACACACACACATGGGACTATTACTCAGTCATTCAAAAAAAAAAAAATGAAGTCTTTACATTTGCAACAACATGGCTCGACCTTGAGTGTATTATGTGAAGAGAAATAAGTCAGTCAGAGAAAGACAAATACCATGTGACTTCACTCATATGTAGAATCTAAGAAAAAAAACAAATGAACATATGGCAAGAAAACATATGGGAAGAAAAAAAAGGAGAGAGGGAAACAAGCCATAAGAGACTCTTAACAACAGAGAACAAACTGAGGGTTGATGGAGGGTTGAGAGGGATGGGCTAGATGGCTGATGGGCATTAAGGAGGGCACTTGTGATAAGCACTAGGTGTTATATGTAAGTGATGAATCACTGAATTCTACTCCATAAACCAATATTGTACTATATGCTAACTAATTAAAATTTAAAAAAAGGATTGTCCCTTACAGTACATACTTGTATATCATATATCCTTAAAAATTATTTTTTTAGGTGAAATAACTATTTCAAAGATATGAACTGGTTTTTTTTTTTAAGATTTATTTATTTATTTATTTGAGAGAGAGAGAGAGCAAGCACATGAGCAGGGAGAGGAGCAAAGGGAAAGGGAGAGAGAAATTCAAGCAGGGTCCATGCTGAGCATGGAGCCCCATGTGGGGATCATTCTTAACACCCTGAGATCACAACCTGAACCAGAAGCTTAACCTACTGCACCACCCAGTTGCCCCAAAGATGTGAACTTTTAAAAAACATCTTTATTATATTGTCACATTTCCCCATAGAAAAATTATATTAATATAGATTCCAATCAATACTATAGGCAAATGCCAGGGCAAATGTATTTTATAACTTATCCCCAATACTACTGAATTCAATATTGTTTATCCTCTTCTATTTTTCTTACCGTGTGGATTAGAAGATGCAATGAAAAGAAATCAAATTGTTCAGGAAACATTGAAATACTGATATGATTAGATCGATATTCTTTGGATTTTATCTGAAAGAAAATTAATTCTTCTAACCCTGTCACTTTCTGTATTCTCTTAAAAAATGTGGAGAAGCACATTAGATGCCATTAGATGAGAGCTGAATGCATACAATTTCCTAAGAGCAAGGAGCACTTGATAATACAACTAATTTATAGCTCCATCCCCTCATCCTTGCCAGGGGCTATACAGACCACTATTGAAACTAAGCATTTCCTAGACCTGGGGACATATCAATATAGATATTTTTATTTCTAAACAGTAATGAATAGAGTTAATGATACAAATAACATTATTACTTGATTTTGATCAAGAATTTTAACAAACATGAGACATTCTTCCTTTTCCTTACAAGTATTGTTTTTTTTCTATTGATAAGGAGAAATCTTGAATAATTGTCCAGGACAGCTCCCCATACTACACAGTAAGGTTAATCTTCCATTTTCTGTTCTCAGTATAAATAGCCATCTTATTTCATTTCATTATCTTTTAAACCATTGTAAGATGATCTGTGTGTAGTTACTAGATGAACCATTTGGATTAACCCAATTCAATAACACAACTGATTCAGCTTAACTGTACTTTATAGAATGGACATAGTCAGTCAGTTGTTTTAGAATAGTGCAAAGACAATTAAGTTCACCTTAGCTATTTAATTTCCAGATTGAATAACAAAAGTTATAGGAACTTGGCTGGTTCAGTTGGGAAAGCACGTGACTCTTGATCTTCCCGTCATAAGTGTGAGCCCCATACTGGGTGTAAGGATTACTACAAAAATAACCAGACTTAAAAAAAAAAAAAAAAAAGCCCTAAAACTAAAATTTACAGATTACTCTGTTTCTTTAAAATCTGATTAACAAACTATATCTTCTCCTGTTTCTCTTTTGAATTATTTAAAAATCCTCACTGAAAATGTTTAGCAATGAAAATTAAACTTGGCCACTACATTCAAGGAGTATCTGAATAGCTCTAAATATAATAGAATTATCACTTTCTGGATCTACATGCAATTAGTAAAAGGAAAAAATTTTTTAAAATTTGAATTTTTCAGAAATTTGGACTGTTAATAAAAGAAAAGCCATACCATAGACTTCTGTAATCAATTTCCTACTATGCTGTAGATAAAAAAACAAGATTAAGTTTAAAAAGTGTGCTCTAGTGATTCATTATTAAGAATGAAATAGATATAATACATACATACAGACTTCTACAACTTATTTAATACAGCACACTTGTAGAATGAAAGTTGTTCGCTCATGAGTCAGGGGCCTATCTACTTTACCTAGTTAAGCAAAATGTGAAGAGATTATGTCTTCCATGAATTTCCATGAAATTCCTCCTCTCTAAAACAAAACAAACAAAAAGGCAATTTGTGTCTTGATTATTTGTTTGGTGGCAAGATGAGAAGGGCTTTGGGATGCTTAAGCATATCGTCAATAATGGATACCACCTTTGAATGAAAGGATCACCTATTTTATACAAGTTGTAAAAGAAGATGATATAATTACTAAGAATAACGGTTTCCCTCCCCTAAAGACTTGTTTTTTTTTTTTTTTTTTAAGCATTTATTAGCTTTGTAAGAGATACCTCATGGTCTTACAAGACACCTCTAATTTTTATGTTTCTATGAACATATGATTTTCTTAGGCTATCGGTCAATTTCAGACTTGTATCTGTTTTAAGATACAAAGTCAAATAGGTTCACTCATTTTCAAATTACAGAAAAGGTGAGAAAATATTTTGTCTTTTTCTTTTAAATCTATTTTTTATGTGCTAGTTTAACACAGCTGTTAAAATTTAAATAACACTTGTGACAAGATTATTATCTTTAGCAAAGCAGGAAAATAAACTTAGGTTTAAGGTTTAACTTCTTCATGGGTTATCAGAACCTCAGCAGGAACTGGACTCTTCTCTAGCTTGGTCTGGGACAAACATGGCTACTCCAAACATCACCTGCTTTTCCTCACCTTTTGTGTAAAGACTCAGGAAAGCATATGGCTAAAATAGTATAACTTACCACAATCTTTACAGCCTCTACCTGTCTTGGGACCTATGCTGTGCATCAAGTTTTTCGGATTCAGGAATAAAAGCAGAAGAGAAAATAAAGGGTAGGATATAGGGAGAACTGAATTCATTGTTTTCCACAAGGGTGAAGTTCAGGATGAGTGTGAAGACCAAAGGAGCATCCCTTGTCAATTTTAGGTGCCTTCCATGGATACTCTCATATCCACTGACATCCCCAAACAGGTACGTGGAGTAAGTGGTAACTTCTACAACATTCATCCTTCCCATATGCCAGGAAAGCAACTATAACCCTCTTTCCATTTCCCACTTTCAGATTTTACTGTCATTTCTCCTTTGTAATTCCATATTATTAGGTATCAGGAAAAGCAAATGAATACACAAACTCCCCCACTCAAACAGGTCAAAGCATCCTTGTACAGACAACGTAAACCATTCTTAACTTGATGTTAACAGACAAGGATGACCTCAAATGTAGTCCCCCTGTTGGTGGGCATAATTAAAACAAAGAGTTCAAGTTTTACAATGCTCATGTTTTCTTGTAACAATACTCTTTTTATTATCATGAAATCCCTACTCAATTTATGGGCTTCTCTCAGCCTCGACATTTCCTTAAAAGAATTCTTTTAACGTTCAAAATCACACTGAGCTGGATTAGTCTGCTTCTAGCTCTGATTCCCCAAGGGAGACGAAATGGGTCTTCTGATTAATGTTTTGTTTGGGTGTATATCACTTACCTGAAGCAGAAAGGCTTGTTGCTGAATTGAAACGTCTTTGATGTAGGCTGTTTACTGTCATGTTCACACTTTCCCAAGAGACTCCAAAGTCAGTCTGCTTCTGATGGTTGCTTCATTCACTATGGAGAGACCTGTTAATCAAACATCAGGATCAGCTGTATTGCTAACTTTCTGTTGGCAATAGGTTGGTAGGACACTTGCCACTCACATGAATTGGTATCAATCTGTTGCCTGGCACCCAAAACTGAGTATCTTTATTTTGTTAAGGAAAAAAAAAAGTGGAAATTTTAAAAACATGGAGCACCAGAAAGCGAAGAACAGAAGTTCTTAAAATTAAATTTAGGAGAGAAGTTATTGCTGAAGGAGATAAAGATCAAATGAAATGATATAGGAAACTAGCTGACAGAGAAGATGAATGTTTACTAAGAATCCCTGGTATTCAATGGGAATGTTCTATAATCAGCAAAAAAATTGAAAACCACACTAGTTCACGTTTCTCTGCTTCAGTGGGATGGAATATGAGAACGTTTGCCCCAGGAACTCTGAGTGCCAATATGACTTTCATTCAGAGACTTGATCTTAATAAAATATTATGTATGTTCTTATTTATTTCAAAAAACACTTGAAATGACTCAGTCTTTTAAGAAAAACTATGAGTTGTGTAGATTTGTTTCTGACTTGGACTGCTACATCTGTATATTGGATAAGATGCAGCTCATGGTTAAAATGTTGGTATTTGGGTTTAATTTTAGTTTGGTTCAAAAAGTCTTTCAGGTTGTTCTAATTTGGAGTCCAAGGTTTTTCCAGTTGAAGTCTGGCTCCAATATGCCATTTACAACTTGGTGCAAACCCAGAGGGATGGTTAGAGGGAGTATGAGACTAACATATTCTGAATGTGAAGAATTGAATCTTTTAGTTATATTCTATTAGATTAAGCATGCAAAGTTTGATTAGCAATGATTTAATACTGAAGTCAGCTAGAGTAATATTAAAATTAAAATGGGAATGCTGTGTTCAAAGATAAGTCACATCCATTAGGGTAGCTATTATCAAAACAAACAAACAACAACAAAAAACCCAGCAGAAAATAACAAGTGTTGATGAGGATGTGGAGAAACTAGAATCCCAATCCTGGTGCACTCAGGATGGGAATATCAAATGGTGCAGCCATGCTGGAAAACAATATGATGATTCCTCAAAAGAATTAAAAATAGAATTACCATATGAACCAGCAATTTCACTTCTGGGTATATACCCAAAAGAATTGAATGCAGGGACTCAAAGAGATGTTTGTACATCTATGTTCATAGCAGCATTATTCACAATAGTCAGAAGGTGAAAGGAACCCAAGCATCCATGGACAGATGAATGGATAGACGAAATGTGGTATAGATGTACAGTGCAACATTATTCAGCCTTAAAAGGGAAGGAAATTCTGACTCATGCTACAACATAGACAAATCTTGAGGATGTTATGCCAAGTTAAATAAGCCAGTCATAAAAAGACAGGGGCGCCTGAGTGGCTCAGTCGTTAAGCGTCTGCCATCAGCTCAGGTCATGATCCCAGGGTTAAAGAATGGACCTAAGACATGAACAGACATTTCTCCAAAGACATACAGATGTCCAAAAGACACATGAAAAGATTCTCAACGTCATTCATCCTCAGGGAAATGCAAATCAAAACCACAATGAGATACCACCTCACACCTCTCAGAATTGCTAAAATCAATAACAGAAGAAACAACAGGTTTTGGTGAGGATGTGGAGAAAAAGGAACCCCTGTGCACTGTTGGTGGGAACACAAAGTGGTATAGCCACTCTGGGAGAATTTTGGAGATTCCTCAAAAATTAAAAAAAAAAAAAAATAGAAGTACTTTGGAGCACCTGGGTGGCTCAATTGGTTAAGCTTCGACTCTTGATTTGGGCTCAGGTCATGATCTCAGGGTGGTGAAATCAAGCCTCTGCTCCTTCCCCCACTTGCTCTTTCTCTCTCTCTGTCTCTAAATAAATAAATAAAATCTTAAAAAAAAATAGAACTACCATATGATCTAGGAATTGTATTATTGGGTATTCACCCAGACTACAAAAACACAAATTCAGATACATATACCCTAGTGTTTATAACAACATTATTTACAATAGTCAAACTGTGAAAGCAGCCCAAGTGTCCATCAATTGATGAATGGATAAAGAAGAGGTTGTATAGGGGCGCCTGGGTGGCTCAGTGGATTAAGCCGCTGCCTTTGGCTCGGGTCATGATCCCAGGTCCTGGGTTTGAGCCCCACATCAGGCTTTCTGCTCAGCAGGGAGCCTGCTTCCTCCTCTCTCTCTGCCTGCCTCTCTGCTTACTTGTGATTTCTCTCTGTCAAATAAATAAAATCTTAAAAAAAAAAAAAGAAGAGGTTGTATATACATGAAATGGAATATAATTCAGCCATAACCAGAATGAAATCTTGCCACTTTTGACAACTTGGATGGCTCTAGAGGGTATAATGCTAGGCAAAATAAGCCACTCAGAGAAAGACAACTACCATACCATATGATTTCACTCATATGTGGAACTTAAAAAACAAAACAGCAGACAAAGGGTTAAAAAAAAGAGAGAGAGAGAGAGAGAGACAAGCCAAGAAATAGACTTTAAATTATAAAGAACAAATAGATGGTTACCAGAGGAGATGTGGGTGAGGGGATGGGTGAAATAGGTGAAGGGGATTAAAGTGCACTTAACCACAAGGAGTGCTAAGTAATATATGGAAATACTGAATTACTATAGTAGAAATAATAAAAATAAAAAAATAAAAGGTCTATACCATTCCACATTCACATTGCAGCATGTGAGTTCATTTCTCCACATCCTTGACACTGCTTGCTATTGTCAGTCTTCTTGATTATAGCCATTCTAATGGCTGTGTAGCAGTATCTCATCGAAATTTGAATTTGCATTTTCCTAATGGCTAATGATGTTGAGGATATTTTCCTTATAATTATTAGCCGCTGTATATCTTTGATGCTATAGTTTGCCACTTTTTAAATTGAATTTCTTGTTTTATTATTAATGAGTTATAAGTGTTTATATATCTCAGATTAAGTCCTTTATCAGGCATGTTACAAATATTTTCTTGTAGTCTATGGCTTGCCATTTTATTTTTAAATTTTAAATTTAAATTTTATAACAGCAAAATTTTTCCATTTTTATGAAGTGTAATTTATCAATTTTTTTCTCTATGGAATGTGCTTGTCATATCTAAGAACTTGCCAAACCCAAGATCACAAAGATTTTTCTTCCATGTTTTCCTCTGAAAGTTTTATAACTTTAGCTCTTACATTTAGGTCTGTAATCCATTTTTTTGTTGATTTGTATATATAATAAATGATAAGAGTCACAGGTTTTTCTTATTTGTTTGTTTGTTTTTTTGCATATGAACATTCAATTGTCTTGGTATCATTTGTTGAAAATTCACCAATGAATCATTGCTTTGGCACTTTTCCTGAGAATCAGTTGACCATAATTTAAGGATTTATTTCTGGACTTTTCTATTCTGTTTCATTGATCTTTTTGTCTATCCTTATGCCAACCCCACACTTTTGATTACTGAATGTCTACAATAAGTTTTGAAACTTAAATGGTATAAGTCCTCCTATGTTGTTCTCCTTTTAAAATTTGTTCTGATGATTCTGTGTTTGTGTGTGTGTGTGTGTGTGTGTGTGTGTGTGTGTGTGTGTGTGTGTGTGTTGAATTCATTGAGAAATTTGGAGAGAAATTGCTATCTTAAGAATATCGAGTCTTGGGCGCCTGGGTGGCTCAGTGGGTTAAGCCGCTGCCTTCGGCTCAGGTCATGATCTCGGAGTCCTGGGATCGAGTCCCGCATCGGGCTCTCTGCTCAGCAGGGAGCCTGCTTCCTCCTGTCTCTCTGCCTGCCTCTCTGCCTGCTTGTGATCTCTCTCTGTCAAATAAATAAGTAAAATCTTTAAAAAAAAAAAAAAAAAGAATATCGAGTCTTCCTTGGGGCACCTGGGTGGCTCAGTGGTTAAAGCCTCTGCCTTCGGCTCAGGTCATGATCTCAGGGTCCTGGAGTCGAGTCCTGCATCGGGCTCTCTGCTCAGCAGGGAGCCTGCCTCCTCCTGTCTCTCTCTGCCTGCCTCTCTGCCTACTTGTGATCTGTCAAATAAATTTTAAAAAGTCTTTTTTTTTTTTTAAAGATTTTATTTATTTATTTGACAGAAATCACAAGTAGGCAGAAAGGCAGGCAGAGAGAGAGAGGGAGAAGCAGGCTTCCCGCTGAGGAGAGAGCCCGATGCGGGGCTCGATCCCAGGACCCTGGGATCATGACCTGAGCCGAAGGCAGAGGCTTTAACCCACTGAGCCACCCAGGCGCCCCAAATTTTAAAAAGTCTTAAAAAAAAAAAAAAGAATATCGAGTCTTCCAAACCATGAATATTTCTCTGTGGATCTTTAATTTCTCTTAGCAGTATTTGTAGTTCACAGGGCACAGGTCTTAACGTTTCTTTTGTTAAATTGATTCTTAAGTATTTTATTTGTTTTTTTTTTATTATTATGAATAAAACTGTTTCCTTGATTTGGTGTTCAGATTGTCCATTGCTAGTATACAGGAATAGAACTTATTTTTTATATCAATCTGATAGCTTATAACTTTTTAAAACTTTATTAGTTCAAGGGTTTGGGTTTTCTAAGTACTTTTTTTAAAGATTTTATTTATTTATTTGAGAGAGAGAAAGAGAGAGCATGAGAAGAGGGAGGGTGAGAGGGAGAAGCAGACTCCCTGCCAAGCAGGGTGCCTGATGCAGGACTTGATCTGATCCAGGGACAGGATCATGATGTAAGCCAAAGGCAGTCGCTTAATCAACTGAGCCACCCATGGGCCTTTTTAAGTACTTTTAAAAGGGATTTTCTATTTATCAGATTATGTTGGTCTTTGAATAAAGACTGTTTACTATTTCTTTTGAATTTGCATCCTTCACATCCATTCCCTAAACTCCTTCAGTTCGCCTTCTGCTCTGACCACTCCACAGCCAATGTCACAGGAATCTGTTTTTTGCTGGTGGGTTTCCATAGCTTTAACTCTGGCCATAATGAAGCTGTGGAGAGCTCACTTGTCAAATTTGCAGAGAACCAAAAGTTTGAAGTGAGAACTACTGAGATAACAGACAAAAATTGGGAAGCGAAAGTTCAAGAACTGGTTGAAAAACAATAAGGAATGACAAACGCAAGATTAACTGCACAAGTTTTTGGTGGTGATCTGATTGGAAGTCTCTGCACATTGTTTCTCTCCCTTTCTTGTCTTCCCAAACATCCCACCAGAGGGACTCATTTAATGCCTAGGTACAGGTTTACTTCCTCTCTCTTTTTTGATGGTTAAGCTATTCCATCAGAAAATACTCATGAGTGTGTGTACCCCAGTGCATGTCAGACATTAGGTACTCAATAAACAGAAGATTCTTCATTTCCAATCAAGTATTTGCAGATTCCTCTCCTATTTCCTTTCCGGAGCTTTCTTTCTAAAAATTCCTAGCAACCACCTAGGGAATCACAATTTTTCTTTGCTCTATCATGAAAAAGGAGGAGAAATGTTGGTTCCTTTGTATCTTTTATCCCCTATATTGAATCATTTAGTCATTTCATTGTATTAGCCAGTTCAGGGCGACAATATATTACCATTGACTGGGCAACTTAGACAACAAACATTTATTTCTCATAATTTTGGAGTACAGGAAGACCAAGATCAAGGTGCCAGCACCTTGGTTGTCTAATGAGGGCCTTTTTCCTGGTCTGAAGATGGCCACTTTCTTGTTATATTACATGGCAGAGACAGAGAGAGAGAACATGCTCTAGTCTCTTTTCTTATAAGGACACTGGGGTGTTCCCCCTCATGACCTCATCTAAATCTAGTTACTAGCCAAAGCTCCACCTCCGAATACTACCTCCCTGAAGGTCAGAGTTTCAACCTGTGCGTTTTAGGGAGACATTCATTCCAAAATAATTATGTTGATGACTTTATCTCTGAAACCTTATCTTTTTAATTTCTGCTTCCACTATCCTGTCCAGGTTTATTTTCCCTTATGCCTGTATTATCACAGTAGCCTGTAAGGTTCACTCACCTGAGATTGACCAGAACCCCGGGTATGATTTTAGATTCAAGGATAAGCAAGAATGAGCTGTTCAGGTTATTGATTTTGATTTACTCTTGAAGAAGCTATAAAGCAAGGTAAAGTGTATTTAAAAAGATGGTGCAAATATGCGACTGCATTTACCAGTTTTTTTCCCATTTTGGGGAGGCATGCTTAAATGCAGTCAGAGTCAGCCTTTCAAAGTCTAAAATAACGTCATATTTTACTCTGTTCCAAACCTTTTCAGCAACCTGCATTTCATATAAAGTGCAAATCAAAGTTCTTTTGGTTTTCTACAGGACCCTACGTGATCTGGCCCCATTACCTCTGTGAACTTACCTCCTGCTACTGTTCCTGGCGCATTCCATCCCAGAGTCATTGGCTTTCTTGCTGGTCTGGCCTACAAGCTAGTGTAGTTCTCTTGTTCTAGGGCCATTATGCTGACTGTTCTGCTTGGAACACTCATCCCCCAGATACTTGCAAATCTTTGCTCACATGTCACTTTATTAACAAGGCCTATCCTGATTAACCTTTTAAAACTTACAACCCATTCTTTCCCTGTTAGCCTCAATCCTCTTATTGAGCTATAATATTTTTTCATAGCTTTTGTCACTGATAAACTCCTGTGTTAGCTACTCATGTACTTAAATGTTATATTTACTGACTCTTTGTTTTTCCTAGTTGGGAAATAAGTTCCAGGAGGTCAGAGATCTTTGCCTAGTACCATGCCTGATACACAATATGTGTAGGGTAAATAATTATTGAATGAATGAACATCTCATTCTTTTATTCCTTGCCTGAGCTTCAGGGCCCAGAAGTTTTCCCTTTAAGTTCCCTGGGGCCTTTCACCTTTCCTAGACACTTTCTTATCCAAGTTTACAAATTCATCTTTCATGTTATTTTTCCTCTTTATGCCTAGGAGCCTTAATACTTTTTGGGTAATACTTAAGTCTTCTATGAAAATGAAATGAAATGAAATGAAGTGAAAATATTTCCCATTTCCACCAAACTGCATTCTAATACTACATGAAATAATCATATTATAGTGTTTTGTTATTTATGCTACATATCTCCATAAATTGTCTTTCCAACAATTTTATAAGCTTTTGATGAGAATCATACCATGCTATATATTTTTTTAAGATTTTATTTATTTATTTGACAGAGAGATCACAAGTAGGCAGAGAGGCAGGCAGAGAGAGAGGGAAGCAGGCTCCCCACTGAGCAGAGAGCCTGATGCGGGGCTCAATCCCTGGATGCCGAGATCATGACCTAAGCCGAAGGCAGAGGCTTAACCCACTGAGTGACCCAGGCACCCCATACCATGCTATATTTTTATGATCTCCAAAGGTCATACGAAGAATGTCCAAAAGATATTTGTTGTTAACTTAAACTTAATTTGATTAAGTTAAATTTAATTTCAATTTTCTTTCCTTGACAATGATTAGTAAATCTTTGATTCATTCTACCATACTCAAAATATTTTCTTTAACTATAAGACCAGATTTTGCTAAATGTACCTGACCTGTTAATATGAAACCCATAATGTGCTTTTCTAAGAAAGATTTCTTACAACCTGACATTTTTTAGTAAAATAAGCCAAACATTTTTTGAGGTTTGTACAGATTGTATACATTTCATTCAAATTCTGAAGGTTAAAGCCCTCAGAAAATATGCTCAGGGTCAGTCACATAATGACAAACTACATAAAGATGTAGAATAATATCTAAGAATTCTTGTCTTGAATAAATTACATGCTTATTAACCTTTCAAAAATGATTTCACATATGTGTCTTGGGAAATGGAGTCACTTTACCAATTTGTGTTTATTACCTAAAAGTGTTAATGTATTAATTCCACATGGAAATTTGGAGGTGTGGGATTTTGTTGTAACATCTAGTTTGCTTTAACGAATAATGTATCTTTCCATAATGATAAAATATCAATCCTATATCTATCTATCTATCTATCTATATATCAGTCTGAAAGGTCATGGCAAGTGTCATTCAGGTAAGTTAACTCCAGGTTACTGCATATTGCCCAAGAAATTAAATTCTTTACCAGCTTTGTTTCTAAAGCGGAAAAAGAACAGAAAGAATTAGGAGAGATGGAGGGACAGAATCATATTGGGTTATATTGACCAGCTCTGCAGAGTCTCTTTTCTGCAATTAGATTTCTTTATTTCTCTCAATTGGTATTTTGTCCATCAGTTGATCACCCAAAATTGGTCACTTAGTTTTATTAATTTCTTTCATTTCTCACTTTAATGCTTAAGAACATTAACGTGCCTTAATTTACTGTTTAAAAAAATTAATGTGGTTGTATTAATTTTTAATACTTTAATATTCATTCTAACTGTCTGATAGCCAAGCAAAGATTTCATATCTGAATTGTTTTGAAAATAATTAATACTTGAAAATAGGTTATTAATATCCATGTGATTTTCTTTACACTCCTTCCTCTGGGCGATATGTTCAGAATGATTTTCTTATGGCAATGGTAAGTGCCCAGAGTCATACTGTGGAAGACTCCTCCCCGGTTCCCCTGCACTCTGCATTTCTTTCTCCTGCCTTCCAAGCCCAGCCCCACCACTTTCTGCCCAGTCCTCTTCATCTCTGTTCTCTCTGCCACTCTTCCAGACCCTCTGTACTTCTCCTTCCAGACTTCCCTAAGGTCACATAAAAGAGGCACTTGGCTGAAGGAAGAACATGTGACCAAAGTCCTCTCACACAAGACTGGGTAGAAATGCCAAAGGTGTCTCTCTTCAGTTTCATCAGCAGCATAGCAGAGTGGTTAAAAGCACAGACTCCAAAGCTTGGGTTTGTAATACTAGATTTACTTCTCACTAGTGTGTGATACTTTTTCTTAATTTCTAAAATGTTCAGGTTTCTTAATTTTTTTCTAAAGACTTATTTATGTATTTGACAGAAGGAAGGGGGGAAGAGGGAGAGAGAGAATCCTCCAGCAGACTCCTGGCTGAGTGTGGAGCCCAAATGAGGGCAGGATCCCAGGGCCCCGAGATCATGATCCAAACTGAAATCCAGAGTCAGTCACTTAGCCGACTGAGCCACGCAGGCACCCCTCTGTTTTCTTAATTGTAAAATGAAGATAATAAAAGTCTGTATTTCATAAGGCTGTATAAGGATGAAATGTGCTAATACTTAATATTTAATATCTCAGTTGTAATATATAATATATAAAGTACTTAGAATCAGCCTTGGCACATAAAGAAAGTTTGTTATGCTTTTACTATGTAATTACTAACATGCTATTATACTATCACTATCACTAAGTAATAGCTACATACATTTTAGCCAATATTATTATTAAACTTGTTCACAAATAATGAAGAGAGAAGGGGCTTTCATGGCAAATCATGCTAGAATGTGTTGTTCTCTGTTACAGAAAGATAAAAAACGTATAAATGATGTTTCCCTGATCTTTAAGGACATATATAGATTCTACTAAGACAAAACAAACTATATTTTTAACTAGTAATTATAATCATTCACTGCAAATTCTCGATCAGCTTTTGTACTCTTCAGTTTAAATTCACAAAATTTGCTTTTGTCTTTGAGAAACATACCAAAACATCCCAAACTATAATTTCAGTGTGGTCTATAGTTGTAACTACACAAACTCTACAAAAAAAGATGGGGTGGGCACTTGCACTGATGGAAGTATATTGAAACGACAGGAAAGTCAGCCCTTCTGGAATTTTTACTTTTCCTATGGTTTGCTTCAGACATACTAGAAACTAGTGTCTTCCTTTCCCATAACATCATCCCTAGGTGCTTTTCATTGCTTCATACTATTTCGAGTCTTGGTTATAAAATGAGGAATCCTTTGTCTTGATAAAAATTAAACAGACAAAAAAATAAAAACAGAGACATAAATAAATTGCATACTTAAGATTGGTATTTATAGCTTGAGATACCAATAGCGACATTAAAGAGACAAGAATAGATAATAACGAGAATTTTTACATGTAAGAATTGTCTCACATTTACTGGCTCTGCTAAAAAGTAGATATTGGGGTTGTCAACCCTGCAGTGGATAAAAAAAAAAATGTATCTCTCATATTATCACGATTTTAGGCATCGTACCACATGCTGGCAAGATGACGATGAATAGGTCACATTCTAGGTCCTCACAGTCATGTGAGAAGCAAAGGTACAGCTGTTAAGGATCTTTAACAATTTTCAGAAAAAGCCATGGCTTACAGAATCTCACCAGTTGAAAGAAACCAGGCTCCACCTTTGTGTTTGCATTTGAATAAAGTTCAGAAAGAGGCCATACCAAACTATGCTGCTAGGATTAAGGAAAGTGACTACTCTAGCGGTAGGTAATTGGAAGTGAGCACAAACCAGACTACTTGATATAAGTATTGATTATATGAGGTTTTTCACTTTTTTGAAAGTACACCTATGGTTTGTATGCTTTTTCATATGAGTCTTATTCTTCAATTAAAAAAAAATCCCATGATTCATTAGAATTCAAAAGCACTGTCTTTACATTTTTCTAAATTTCTAAGGAGAGATGCAATAACATTTTCCTACTTTTCTCTTTCTCCAGGTCTCTAGCCTTTCCTGAGTGCTGCCCTCATGCTTGTACTAAACTGATTTAAATGTAATATAACAGCCACTTCCTTGGGTTCTGCCAAATATTGATTAACATGCAGATTTCTTTGGCTTTACAGTTTATTAGAGTTTTGGGAAATATAGACAAAAGTGATTTATTACATAGCAGATATATAACTTTAAATGTAATAGCTATTGTTGTTCATGACCACGTCCTCTGTCCACCCACCAATATGGAGTTCTAATGCACCTAATTCTAGATTCATCCTAGATCTTTCATTTGATCTTTTCTCCTGTACAGTCTTCCCACTCCCTCCACATGAGCTGTCCCTTGGATCTACCTCCATCTTCTTCAATTTCCCTGACTCTGGCTGAGGAGAGAAATTCCGCGCATGCTTTGACCCACCTTATACTAACAGCATCTCCTCTCAATTATGCACTGAGTGTTGAATGAGGCTCTTCCAATGTTTTGGCATGGGGTGCAGGGGAAGCCCAGTTCTGTGCAAACCCTGAAAGTGCAGGAAAGTTAGCACCTTCTGACACAATCTTCAGCCAATTGGTTGATTAGTAAATGCTACACCCTGGCATCTTTTAAGTGGACAGTTCTGGGAGATATTCTATATGCTCCTCAGAGAGGTTTCTGGAGTGCTGTTGTTATGTCAGTGCCTAATTTAGTAATGCACATCCTTTTCTCCTGACTTCTTTTACTCTTCTGGATTGCTAACTCCTGCCCACTGTTACTACCTTCCAGATCCATTACTTGCGCAGAAGTCTTTGAAGCTTCCTTTCTGTGGGGGATGATGGCTGAAGTAATTGGTACCTAGCAAGCAGATGCACAGGAAGGATAGGACCCCAAAACTAAATCCCTTATGAGTCAGATGGAAACATGAAACCCACTGGTACTGGACAATGTGAGGTGGCGAAGTCCAGGTATGTTATGGCATCACAGTAATGAGATCTCTCATCTGTAGCGGAATAAGCTGAGTAGAAGGCTGGTGGAAGGCCTAGTGTGGCTCTAACACACTAGTGGTGGGAGGATAATCATCATTTTAAGGATTAGGAATTGAACTGGCTGTTACTCATGCTTTGGAAGACTTGAGCAATAAGAATGAGAGATCAGACAACTATCAAGAGAAAGAAGGCCTTCCAGGGCAGCATCTAGGAAGACCCTCATTTCCTGCAGCTATGAAGCAGATTTTATTCAAAACCAGACCCAGGAGTTTCAAAGGAAAGTCAAAGTCCAGCCTTCTCGCTATCATTGCAGCGTTTACACAGGCCATGAAAGGCAAGGCCAGTGTGGCAGAGGGTAAACTAGGCATGCTTCCAGAAACATGAAATCTCTTCCCAAGGTTGATCTAGCTAGTCTACTTTGGAATACCTGCTCTATCAACATCAGAAATTAATGATGATTCCTCTGTATGGTATTACTGTCCACTCCAGATTTGCTTTTATTATCCCTGACAGAAGTTCCCCTTACCTGCACTATCATGTTAGAGCTTACACAATGCCTTCTTTATTTACTGGCATGAATTCTTCCACAATATTGTCTCTAAATAAGGGACCCATTTTGTAGCAATGGGTGTGTGACCATGGAATGCATTGGTCCTAGCACAAATATATATATCATATATATATATAAAATATATATTTATATTATATACATTTATAAATATATATATAAAGTATATATCACATATAAAATTATATATTTCTATAATATATTTTATAATTTTTATCATTTATATTTATATAAATGTGAATATATCATATTTATAATTTATAATATGATTACATTATATAATTTATAATATATACATATATTTATGTTTTATGTAAATATATAAATTTTATATTAAATATATATTGAATACATATATATACACACACACGTGTTTTTATATATACATACATACACATACATACACACACACACCTACATATATATCCCACAGAGGTGTTCAGTCTAATAGACTGAGAATAGCCTATTCAAATATCACCAAGATGCTGGCCTGGAAAGCCAACCTTGCAGTATTGGAATGCTAAATCGATAGTCAATATGTAGTGCCGTGTCCTCAAAATCTAGAACACCCATGTTGAAAAATAAACATTGGCTATAGGGTTGGCCCATCTCACCACCATTTTCAGTGTCTCATTTGAAGAATTTGGTTTTCAACCCTAAGATGTGTAGATATATAGGCTCTTATTTCCAGAGGTGATAACTTCCATCAGGGACCAGAGCACCAACAAGGAGTAATATTTATCCATCAGTTCTCTATTGACCAACGATTGCCCAAGGAATCATTAACTTTCCTGCATATATAAGCTTTGCATGCAGGCAGGCCTAGCAGGCTTCCCCTAGAATCTCATGCCCAGGTCAAGTTTTCTACTGTATTCAAGGTTTTCTCCTGACTTTGAAGCTATAAGGACTTCCAGGTCACTCTAAGATCTCCATGTCAGTGGATCAGCAGACAAGAAAGGAGTTCCTAACTGCCATTAGGAGCTGGGAGTACTGCTACATATGGGGGCAGGAACGAATTAACTAGAACGTTTCCTGGTGTTTCTCTACCCAGTAAAATGGTGAATGGGCAGCTGCAGTAACTACCAATCAATAATGGTAGAGCTATTGAGGGTTCAGAACCCTTAGGGGTCAAAGTTTGTGTCACCTCAGAGACAAGTAGCCAGAGTAGCTGAAATATAGTTTAGCAGGAGGAAAGTCAGAATGGGTGATGAAGACAGAAAATGACCATCAGTTAAAAATCTTATGACAGATATAACAGGAAAGGGGGACAGTTGTGTCTTGTTTCACAAACCTTTACCTTACTAAGTCTTTTGAGGGTCAAAACCTAGTAGACTCTGTTATGAATTGGACTTCATGAAAGATAGAAATCTTGCAATGGGTAAATTGTGTCAGATAATTCTTATTCACTAATTCACCTTTTCTTGACCTCATCTCTGATTCTAGGCATGGCTACGGCAAATTAATTCTGCGAAGGCTTCAATTTACCTGGAACTGACAGCATCTTGTCTCAAGCACGCACCAAAAATCTTTCACGTCTTCTTTGACATTGTACTATCAGATGCCGGGCAGAGCTTAGTCAGTGGAGATGAGAACACAGCCTGAAATGTGAGGGAGTCAAGTTTATGTCCACCGGGGCAACCCTGCACCAGTGGGGGATAGAAGATGATCAAGAAATGCTTTTTTCCCTCCTTTCAATTCTTAGGTAAAAATTTAACACACTGGAATGTTTTTTTTTTTTTTTTTCTCCTTCCCAATTTCAATTTCTGGGATCACTTGCCCTTGAGCCCTGGGACCACCTCTCAGAAAGACTTGTATCCAAGTCTTTGTTGCAGATTCTACATTCATTATTAAAAGCATACCTTCTTCCCCTCATTTCATTCAAAGAAGCTTCCTCCGTCCTCTGATGTCTTGACACGAGCTAAAATTACCACCCAGAATATCTCACCTGTCCCTAGTAGCCTTATGAAAATATATCCTCCAAATGGAAACATTCTCTTCCCTAAGCAGAATTCAGATACCTCCTTTTCTTTCTTCACTAGCTGATTTTCTTATAAATGGGCTCAATTTATTCCTTTATTTAAAACATCCATTTCCACAGACACACCTATTCACCTAAATTTCGAGACAAAACAGAGTCACCAAGGACACTAAAACTATGCATTCCATTGTATATCTTTCTTCTTTTCAAAATAATAGCTGACATTTATTGAGTGCTTATCATATGCCAGGTACCACTCTAGCAAATTATGTGCAAAATCTCATTTTATTTTCACAAAACCCTGGGTGATACTATTATTGTCCCTAAATGCATAGAGTAAGGAGTTGTAGTTCTTTGATATCAATGGCTTGCTTAAGGCCGTATCTACAACATCTAAGCAGGGACTAAAGCCTACGCCTCTGCCCCTGGCGTATGCACAGCAGAGCTGCTTTAAGAACCATAAGTGACTCTTAATCTCACAAAACAAACTGAGGGTTGATAGGAGGAGGGGGGTTGGGGGGTGGGGTTATGGATGTTGGGGAGGGTATGTGCTATGGTGAGAGCTATGAAGTGTGTAAACCTGGCGATTCACAGACCTGTACCCCTGGGGATAAAAAAATATATGTTTATAAAAAATAAAAAAAAATAAAAAAAAGAACTACTTGTTACTGTTTTCAACACCTCACTTCTCATTCTTCTCCATTAATTACCCTGGCTTCACAGGGAAACAGCACTTGCTAGGGTCCTAGTGTCGTTCTAATATGCTAAATCCAATGGATACGATTCCTCCTTATCTTACTCTGCAGTCTGTGGGGCTTGATAAAGCTGATTAGTCCCCCACCTCCTTCTGAATGTCTAACTGGTTACTCTGTTTGTTCGTGGTCTTTTTGTAAGTTTTTCTCTGTCCCCAAACTTAAATATTGTGATTACAAGTTTTAGTCTCAACTTTCTTTTTACTTCATAACATCTCTTTGGGTAGCTACAACTACTACTTTTTTTTTTAAAGATTTTATTTATTTATATGACAGAGAGAGATCACAAGTAGACAGAGAGGCAGGCAGAGAGAAAGAGAGGGAAGCAGGCTCCCCGCCGAGCAGAGAGCCCGATGCGGGACTCGATCCCAGGACCCTGAGATCATGACCTGAGCCGAAGGCAGCGGCTTAACCCACTGAGCCACCCAGGTGCCCTACAACTACTACTCTTAAACAACAAAATCCAACAGAATATTGAAGATCTAATCGGCTTTCTTAAGCAATTCACAAATCAGGCAGCATCCCATCTAGCAACTGGAAAGGAGATTAGTCGAACTGAGCTGCAGAAATGGGAAGGTTTTGAAAGGTAGAGAAAAAAAAAAAGAGAGATATTATTAGCAAAGAACCTGCTGTTTGAGGCTAAGTGGCCCTCTGAAGGGGAGCTGAAAGGGCCCATCAGTAAATTTCCTAACACTGACCAGAACATTTCAGGTTGACTGGTACAAGGTTACATTCCAGGGGCAGGAGCTGAGACCATAGTTAGGTTAGGTGTTATGTCTTGGTTTTTTGATGTGAGGCTCTTAACATAAGTGGTGGATTTCATTTTTGGCCTGTGATGGTCTTTCTAGCCTTACCTTACATTGACTTCTTGACCTGCATTTACAAGAACAAAAATTTTATCTGAATTTCCAACAATTTGTATTTCAAATTTAATTCATCAATGTCCCCTGAAGTTACTATTATTATTATTATTATGAATTTTTAACATCAGTCATCTACCTACCCACAGTAGAAACTTGAAATCTTTACCAAAGAATGTAAGGAAGTTCATTGCATACTGTCCACAGTCTTAAATAGGATGAGCATTAGGGATAATGTGTGCGGTGTCTTCAAAGAAACATTAGCTCAATCAGAGCCTTCATTGCAAGAGCCGGAAGGAATGTTAAGTAAATACTTTATGGTCAGTGAGAAATAGGGAAGACTTCAATGGGGGTATGACTAGATGTTCTAGACTTATTTTGCAGGTGATTCTGAAAACAACTATTCTGGAGATGAAGGAAAAGCCCATTCAGGGGGAAGGGGCTTTCTACTAGATAATTTTTGATTGCTTGCTGCTATTATCACTCTTACTAAATAGCGATGTTGCTTCCTAAAATGTCTTCTCATGATCTATTTCCACCTAAAAGCTGTGGACTATAGGTATTTATGAAAAATCTGTTCTGACTTGCCTCAGCCCTGGGACTAGCCTTAATAGAATATGTAGCAGTGTTTATTTGCAAGCTGATTATGAAACTTGTTTTCCTTTTAAATCTTCTTGATTTATTAACCTCATTTAGAATTTTAGTTTTAGATCCTTCACAACTGATTAAAACAAAGGACTGTTGTCCTTCTAAGAATAGAAGCTGTTCCTGCCTTCTGTTCATGTGGAAGTCAGTTTTTTAAGACCAGGTTTGTTTTTTGTTCTTGACACATGTATCTTGTGAATGGTGATGCTTTGCCAACTGCTAAAGTAATCATTGGAAATAAAGATAATGGGGAAAGTCACAGGAGCTTCTGGGAATTATCAAAATGCATGTCCCTCTCTATACAGTCTTTGTCAGCCGTGTCTACTACTAATGGCACAGTTTAAAAAAAATCATCCATTTAAGGAGAAACACATACCTTTGGGTTCTTAGAGGTAGGATCAGAGGAAGCCAGTTATTTGGATGGCAGAATTCCTTTCCATTTGCTGTGACTGAACTCTTCCTGAGGCACTTCAGACCACGGGGAGACATATGTACCCTATAATTAGGTCCTTTTTGGGGCTTGTGTGTTTGTATGCCAGTATAGGCCTGGTGTTGATCTACATGTTGCTCATTTTATATCTACTATAAAAGGAGTTGCACTAACCTGATTATTAATATTAGTAGTAGTAGTAGTACTCTTTTTCAGCTAAAACTGGGAACCTTGTTGACTTATTGATAGTCTAGCACTTGTTTATTTCACCGTTGTTTCTTATAAAAATTAGTGGTTGCCCTTAAGACTAAGGCTAAGGGTATCAGAATGAGGTGATCTGAAATTATTTTCAAATGTATAGTCTTATGGAACCAGTACTAAGAATTTTGGTTCTTTTACTTTCTATACTCATTCCATATCACATTGCTATTTTCAAATGTCATTCTTGTAGACCAGTTGTTGGCTTTTAAACCTTTTCTCTGCTCAGAGAAGTAAAAAACAAATAGTTCAGATGGCCAATACTTTTTTAAAACAATGCACATCAGAACTATATTTAAGCAAAGATTATTTAATCTGACTGAATTTTTTGAAAGGATTTTAATTATAAAACTTTCCTCTTGACTAACTAATCAACATTTTGTGCTTTAGTTGTGGAAGAAAAAAAACTCACTTTATCTTTGTTTGGTAAATATTTTAAAATGCAATGCCCATAGACACAGTTTGGTTCTTCAATTACTTTTGCTCCACACTGACAAACCATCTAACGCTATTTAATGGCCTCTCCTAGAGCGCTTCATGATTCAGAGTCTTCCAGCTGTGACAAATCAAAAGGCACCTATGTATTCTTTGGGGTTTTTATTTTCAAAAATGTCAAAAATTCAATTTAGTTTTGATTTTGATGTACATTAATCTTCACAACCTTTTATGCATCAATTAACGGGTAAAAGTTATGAGGGTATCTCTTCACTGAATGTGTCATGAGGGCCTTTTAGTCTTTTTTTAGTACATATTCTTTGCTGTTTTCACAGTGAGCTACACTTTTAAAGGGCCCTTTCTTGGGCTTTTCTTTCTGGAAGCCTGCTTTATATAACAGAAGTTTCGTTGGATCTCCCTATAAGTGCACGTTCTCTATCCAGAAGGGTTCTCATGAGGCAGGGTCAGAACAAGGACCCTCACAGTTGAAATTTAAGGTTTATACTTGAATTTTACTCCTTTTAATTTTATAGTATTTATCATTCATATATGATAGAACTGGAACAACTTGAGAGAGCAGGTAGCCCAACTCTCTTATTTTGTAGGTGAGAAAGAAGGGGCAGGTTAAGTTGGATAGCTTGTCTAAAACCAGCCAGTTCGCAGCATATTCAAGGCAAAAAGCTCAGTCTCTTAGCTTCTCTTAGAATATCACACTACTTTTGTCACTTTGAAACAGGTTTTGTGGTTAGAGGTTATAACTCTTTCTTACCCACCTTCATAAAGTAGTTAACTGAGCTTCCGTGTTGTCTTCCATAAAGAGTTGTACTTCCATAGAAATAAAGGCTATTCATACTTCCTAGAATGTCTCTAGAACATTCAATAAAATGTTTTACCTTTAGCCTAACTATCAAGAATGAGATAGCTCCGAATTATGAGCGAAATGTGAAGTGGCTCCTGGAACGAACACCCTTTTAATTTTATACCACTCCCTTGGCCTAAAACCTTTAACACAGAAGAAGCATGGTATGGTTACTTGGCTTTCCTCCCTCAAATTCATCAGGAAGACATAAATCACTTCTGAATACTTCTTATTTCTTCCCATTCTTTAACTTTGAAGCCAACTTTCCACTTAATCTATTATTTCTGGACCCACGACATGGTAATTAACCTCAGAGATGGAGTTTAGTCAAAAATGCACTCTGCAAACAGTGTTACATTAGAAAAATTTTAATTGTGTTCAGCAACATTTCTTAATTTAATCTGAAAGGTTACGGTATCTTCCATATCAATCAATAACCATTTAATTTCTGGATGAAGGTTGAAATGATTTTCTCTGGCTTACTAGCTTGGCATGAGCCTATGCTCAGGGCCATTCATTCACCTTGCAAAGTCTTCACTTTTCTCTGAGAGAGTGGGGCATCTTTAAGAAATGGGTCATTTGATTATGACAAGCCATAAGACAAACCCAGCAACAGTTTTTCTCTTTGAGGAGCCTTAAGTTTAAGGGGGGGTTTTTAAATTATATTTTATTTTTATTATTATATTTATTTTTATTACTTTTTATAATGTACAATAATTGGAATGAGAAGGTCAAGGCTGTGGGATTAATCATTGCAGAGCCAATATGTTGAGTGATATTATATGCATAGTGATATTTATGTACAATATATAACAATACATTGTCTTGTTGATATAAGGTGTTAGATTGTTGCTGTTAAGAATTCAATATTCAAATGTTATTTCTTATTTGGAACATAAGCTTTTCAAACAAAGAAGACATTTTTACATGATGTAGCATTTCTGTTCACAAACACTATTAATGATGACCATTATGTTAATAAATTGTAGTGATGATTTGGGAAAATTTCCACCTAGTCCTGATCATTTTTCTCATATCCCAGTGCACTGCAACATCTTTCTAATCTATTGACTTTGTTCTCAGCAAAAGCAGAAAAATAGCCTATGCTATGCTTCAATTTAAATCTTTGAGTTCAAAGAAACTAGTAGGAATCACTGCATTTGAAAGCAAGAAGGAGGGACCTTAGAGATGTAGTTTTACTGATGAGGATGACAAGTCTGAGTTAGATTAAGTGACATGCCAAAGGCCACACAATTAATTAGTGGCAAATTTGGCATTAGAACCTTACTACATCAGAACTCTTTCCACTAAAACCTTACATTTCTTGAATATTTAGAGCATTTATTTTAAGAAAAAATGGCTTAAAATCTGAGCAAAGACATGCCAAGAGTTCCATTATACTTAAGCTTTTAAATGTTGCTCTTCTGGCCATAGCTTCTTGGCTAGATTTCATCTCCCTGCACACAACTTTCCTCGTAAGAGCTCATACAAATACTGATGACTTCATGGAGGCTCTGCCTGGATTTCCTATCATGTTTTCAATAATTCCAATCCACCTGCCACACCAAGTAAGGACCTAAGTATTCTCAACTATGCATTTGTTTGCATTCCATACAGACCATTACCCACCACCTTCTGCTGGTGGAAGGACTCCAAAATCTGTGTCTTGCCCTCTGAAGCCTTATCATCTTTCTCCTGGACTACTGCAAAGGGATTCCCCTTCTTGGGTCTTCCTGTCACATGCTTGCCTCTCCAAGTCTACTTTCCATTCTCCAAATGGAATTTCTTTCTGCAAATAAATCCAATCATGAGCATTTCTGTACTTCTAAAACTGCATGACTGCAGTGCCTTCTCATTTGGGCTCTACCTGCCCTCCCAGGGTATACTTGGTCCCTGGAAGACCCATGCTGTGGTTGGGTGGTCCAGCTTTTCAACCATCTCTGCAGAAGCCATAATCTTTTATAGCCCCAGGCTTGGCATAGCATTTCCTTCTTCTGGAACACTGTCTCTTCCATTCATTGCTTCCAAAACTCTTATCCTAGCTCAAAACACAGCTGCAAAAAAAAAAAAAAAAAAAAAAAAAAAAAAAAATCACTTCTCTTTATAACATTTCCTGAGACCTTTGGCAGTAGTGACTCCCTGTTCCTTTCCCTACCTCACTCTATTCATGGATTTCTTATGACGTTTATGGAATTATTTATTACATTTCAATACCTGTCTTATTATTCCATTCAAAACTTCTTAAGGCCTAGTGAATACAAGGCAGGCAACAGAGGCACACATCATGGGATTGATCCCTACTCACCAGCTCCTGGCGATATGACCTTGACACAATCTTGATGATCCTGCTTGTTGATTTGTGTCAGTCAATCAGTGGAGATATTCATCCCTGTATTCTCAACCTTTACTTAGGTGCTAAGCATGTTTACTGAAACGAAAATAATATATGTACTTACACCTTTACAAACTTGGCTACATAAAAAAATACATCAATACATCTCTTGTTTCTTGATAACTGGCTAAGCTCTCAAGTTCCAGTTTGCTGACAGTGACTGCCAATCTGAGGTAACTTGGTCACTTTCCTCGTGAAGAGCAGTATTTCGGAAAGGGCTCCTTTGATGCAGGATTCCCTCCCTGCTGCACTCCCCCACCCCCCACCAAGGGCAGAGCAGAAGGACTGAGGTGCTTCTGAGGCACCTGAGAGATGCTAGATTTGTATGCCAGCTTGCTCCTGTCTACCTTTAGCAGAGGTGTAATGCTTCCCACTTGGTCTTGGGCTATAGTCTCTGGCCCTGTGCTATTTGACACCCTTGTCCTTAGATGATAGAAGGATCAGAGGAAATCCTGAGTAAATTTGAGAGGATGTCAGAACAGAAAGAATCACGGTGTCACTCCAGGTTGTTTCTCTTCTGGAAAACTGTGAATTGTCTAAGTCCCATTTCCATTTTCACACGCTGCTTGAGGCTAGGAATCTGAAATCAATATGTCAGCAACCTTGGCTCCTCCTGAGGGCTGTTGGGAAGGATCTATTCCAGGCCCCTGGCCTTGGCTTATAGATGGCTGTCTCCTCTCTGTGTCTCTTTACATCATTTTCCGTCTATGCGAGTCTGTCTGCAAGTACAAATTACCCCACTTTTATAAGGAAAATCATCATATCAGATTAGTGCCCACCCTGATGACCTTATTTTAATTTGATTACTTTTGTAATGATACTATCTCCAAGAAAGATCTATCTACAAGTAAAGTATTAGGGGTTAAGATTCCAACAGATCTTTTTTGGGAGGGAGGACATGTTTCAACCAGTAACACTTGGTTACTCTAGCTGCATGTCACTGACTGCTCACCCTCTGGGGCACAACAACACTCTCCAGAGACACCCTCCGGGGTGCACAGGTTTTACAAGACTTCACTAAGGTGCTTCTGTTGCTGGTGCCCTTCTATTATTCTGGAGCGAGGGTGAAATTGGGGCTTAGTAAGAGATTTGCAGTCTCCTGAAGGAGAGACAATCAGGAAGTCAAACATTGGTTTGGTCCTGTGTACTGTGCAGCTTTCCGAAGGTACTGAGGTTTCCAGTGGTGTTTCTATGGTCACATTTCCTCCCCTGTGCTGGTGTAGACAGTCTTGCACCCTTCTCAGGGACCCTCAATCACCTACACCAGTCATATCCCTCCAAATCTCTCTTTTTTTCTGCTGGTCAAACATGTATCTCCATTTGGGCAGAACAAAAGAATTACTATCTCATTGTGACTTCTCTGCAACATAGCTTACGCGGAGCTACTCAAAATTTATTATGGACAAGGAAAATTAAGCTGCTTATTAAAATTCATATTCTTGTCCTTGTCCTTGAAGGCTCAGGATAGGGCTTCACAACCTGAAATTTTATGACAATCCCTAGATGCTTCTGAAACACATGGGCTGCAGACCATGCTCTGAGAAACATTGGTTTTACTTATAAACTCATGCTCTGAATTTTCAATTGTTTCTTAATATACAAGACTGAGTGTTTGAAAGAAGAAAATAAAAAGAGAAACTTCATTTTATCTCAAGTGCTTGGCTCTTGAAAATAAAAGCCATGACTTCCAAGATCATTATCTCTGCTAGAGTTTCCCTATCCAAAATTTAAAAATCCAATAAGTTGACTCTTCATGGGTTTTTTTGTTTGTTTTGTTTTGTTTTTGCATTATCTCTTCTCTCAGTTCCCTGTAGATGGTACATTCTTCCCTTTTCTTTAAAGGTGAGCAAAAAGTAGGAGAATGGCTTTTTAAAAAACACATAGTTTATTATTAAATATTGTCATGCTATATTCATGTTCATATGAACATGTGTGTGTGTGGCTATGAAAGAGGAACAAAGTGGGATTTGAGAATGAACGTGAGGTACAGGGTAGAAAGAGAATGGTAACAATAGTGTGTAGAGGCAGTCACAACCTATCTGGAATCCTGGCTATGCTATTTCTCATTTGGGTCAAGTGAGAAAATAATTTGATTTATCTTAGTTTCAATTTCCTTCCACTCAACTGCAAGATTCTTTCAAAATACAACTACATTTTGTTTTAATTTATATTCCTTTAATCTGGTACTTTGTAGAGAAATTGCTATTATTTGTCGAATGAATAAATGGGTGATGTCATTTCTTTTTTTTTTTTTAAGATTTTATTTCTTTATTTGACAGAGAGAGATCACAAGTAGGCAGAGAGGCAGGCAGAGAGAGAGAGAGAGAGGGAAGCAGGCTCCCTGCTGAGCAGAGAGCCCGATGTGGGACTCAATCCCAGGACCCTGAAATCACGACCCGAGCTGAAGGCAGTGGCTTAACCCACTGAGCCACCCAGGCGCCCATTGTCATTTCTTTTAATGAAAGGTAACATAAGTTTCATTTAGTCCCAAGAAAGTTATGTTCACTACAAAATACCGTATTTAAGGAATGTACTTCTTCTTGGCCTTACATTCCTTTCAGAAGTCTCACGTGACAGTCTTTAACGAATGAATGCTGACTCCCTGGCTACTCCAACGAACATTAAATTTTCTGCTCCTGAATTTCAGTAGAACTTACTTCTTGCATCCATGATTTAACATGTGGCAAATGTTATCTGAGTGATCTAGGTCACATTTTTTGGATATCTTTTCCTCTACTAAGCCCTCAACTCCTTCCTGACAGAGACCAGAGTATATGCCTGTTATACACTTCACCTAGAAAAAGACCCTTTACTTAGTAGGTGTTGACTTTGTTATTGTACTAGGTGACAATAGTGAGGACAGTAAATTTAAAGTAGTGTGCACAATTATTTAACAAATCATGCTGTTATCATTCTCTCAGATGAAGAAATCCAGACTCAAGGAAGTTCAATGCCTTGAAATAGGCCCATAACTAGGAAGGGGCAATGGCTCAGGTCTTTGGGATCTGACTCCAAGGCTGTTTCTGCTGCACTATGATGAATAAGTTATCTGTTTTGTGTTAAAAAAAAAAAAAGCAAAACAAAACAAAACAAAAAACTAGGTTGTTTGCAACGAAGTTATTAGGTGTGACGCCAACTTAATATGCTAGGACTCAGATTGGATTCCAATAGGACGGAGATATTCTAAAACAGGTCACCAAGATATGATATGTAATTTACTTTCCCTTTATGGTTTTTAAAAGGAAAACTGAGTCCTGACTTTCAGGCATAGTCTTGGCGTTGCCCTACCAGAAGTAGAAAAATTAAATGTGTCTCAAGATTCCTTTGGTTCTGTACTCTTCTAATTTGAAGCTATATTTAAAGAAAAACAAAAAGTTAAACTCCGAATCCCATCTTTCTCTGGGCACTTTGTAAATAATATGCAAGTCATAAGGTGAAATTAACACCAATGAACCAAAGTTAGGAGGTCAGGCAAAGCTGAAATCAAGTTACTAGCCAGAAACAGTCAGTGTAAATGTGCTGCTATTGATGGAATGAAAAGGAATAAAAGTATGCAATGTCCATCTTCAGGTCATACCTGAGCACCAGATTTTGAAATCACCCTGGCTTAGACCAGATTTCAGACTCCAATAAGTAGGAGTTTATGAAGATCTCTGAGAATTTGAAAAAGTCTTGGTCATTTGCCTTTTGTCAGTCTCCAGTCCAAGCTGTGTTTTCCCCATCCTGAATATAACTTCATTTTAAATTCTTAACCTCCTTTCCAACTATTTCTATTCCTCTGTTGTTAATATGCAGAATCCAAAGACCAGTGTTCAGGAAAGGGATCAGCTAAACACTTAACATTCTATGCAGCAACTTGAGGAGTTTTGAAAAGTAAAGCATGTGGAACCCCATTAACAGCGAGAAAGAACACAGGACTGAAAGAACCAAAGGACAAATCGTTGGGTTCAGTACATCTTGTATAGCAACACATTACCAGAGGCTATAGGTATGAAAGATTAGATCAGCATCAGAAGTGCTAAATGATACTCATTTGCCATCTTCACACACATGCAAAATAAAAAATAATAAGATTGCATGGGATTTTTTTTTATTTTGAATGTCAGAGATAATTTGAATAATATGATTTTTTTTTTGACCCACACTCTAAGTGAAAGCCTTATCCCAATGGATAATAGAGATGAGATAAATTAGGGGACTATAGACAGATACAGAAAAAAAAACCAAAACCTTTTAAATACTAATAGATGAAACAGGCAGTTCAATGCAGATAAATGCAGAATAATGATGCTTTTGATGGGTCTTTATCACAAAAGGCCATGTTCTTCATAAATTATGAACCATAAAAAAAGGGATTTCAGTCAAAAGACAAATCTGTTTGTCTCATCAATGAATGATGAGAAATAGACAAAGACCAAACAGGAATGCCTAGAATGACGACAGCTTGATAACTCTATCAGCCACGTCTCTACACTTTTACAAAATATAGAAGAACAAAAGATTATTCAGAATAAAAATCTGCAGACTGCTCTAAATGGCACAAGTCCTTCCACCTTTAAAAAAAAAAAATGAAAGAGTGATTTTTGTGGGAAACAAGATATTGGTTATTCTAACATTTACTGAAGTCAATTTCAAATGCAGATGCTTGGGGGGGTTTTCTTATCTCAAAGGGTGTCTGAGGTATATTTGAGGTCAATTCTTCTTCTTCTTCTCTTTTTTTCCTTTTTAGTTGTCAGATCTCTTTAATCTAGAATAGTTAGCTTTCAGTTTGGGTCTTTTACGACACTTATTTTTTTAAAGAGCAGTTGTTTTGCAGAATGTCCCTGGATCTGAATTTGTCTGATGGTTTCTGTGTAATTAGATGCGGGTTAAACATTTCTGGCAGGATTACCATGTTAGTGATATGTCTTTCTCAGTGTGTCCCATCAGGAAGCTTATGTCACTTTGTTTCCATTATTGAGGATGTTAAATGTGAGTATCTGGTTAAAATAGTGTCTTCCAGATTTCACCATTGAAAAATACTTTATTTTGTAATTAATAAGCTACCTTTTATTTATTTTTATTTTTATTTTTTTAAAGATTTTATTTATTTATTTGACAGAGAGAGATCACAAGTAGACAGAGAGGCAGGCAGAGAGAGAGAGAGGGAAGCAGGCTTCTTGCTGAGCAGAGAGCCCGATGTGGGACTCGATCCCAGGACCCTGAGATCATGACCTGAGCCGAAGGCAGCGGCTTAACCCACTGAGCCACCCAGGCGCCCCAATAAGCTACCTTTTAGCTGATAGTTTGATACTGTGTAACTGTCATGTTCTGCAATAATCTTTCACTCAGTGGTTTTAACTCATTGATGATCCTTATCAGAATCAAATATTATGGTGGTGGTTATAATATGCTGCTTTAAATATACATATTTCTATATATAACATGTATTTCTATATATAACACATATTATATGCTATATTATATGTTATATTATATATAATACACCCCCCCACACACACACACACACATATTAGCTGGAACTTTTCTTCCAGAAAGAATTTTCCTTTCCCTCTTCTTTTACTTTTTTTTTTTTTTTTTTTTTTTTTTGCCGGAATGGACTCATGAATTTATTTTATTCACTTTTTCTGATATATTTCTGTCATTATTCATTTGCATATCAAATTGTCCCAAATTTCAGAAGCAAGAATGCTTTCAGGTTGACTCTATCTCCTTGTGACACATCTCTACAGGGTTTTGAACATGCCTTCATTTTCCTGGCATGAGAAGATATTTGTTTAAATAAAAATACAATAAATGCCAAGATTTCCCATTTTCTTGTCATGTCTTTAGGTTTATTTTAATCTGAAGAGTAGCCCCTCTTTGTTTTAAAATCATATTGAAGAGACTGGTTTAATTGCTGCAATGTTCTACCTTCTAGATTTGTCCAGTTGTTTCTTCATGGTATCATTTTACTTTATCACCTTATTTCCTTTTCCTCACTTTCCCACCTCACTGGCTCTTCATTTGCAGTCCTCTCTTCCTGAAAAGCATTTTGCCAATATTTCCTTAAGCCTTAAATCAGAATGTTAATTCCATATGCACAGAATAACTCCGGGTGCTGGTGGAATGGAGAAACAGGTAACAGGGATCGTTTCTGGTGCAGGAGGTATCAGCAGATAAAGTCTTATTCTTCCCTTCTTTGAGTCCCAGATAGATGATTTCAGGGAGACTGCCCTGACTCTCAACTGAAGGGAGAAGTAGGTCTAGATTAGTAGGAACTGTGAGTCTTCCCATAATTGTTAACCCAGAAAGGTAACAGTAGTTCAGCTATAAAGAACCTCACAGCTTGACTTCTCCACACAATTTGTAGAGCACTATTTCCAAGTTATAACTACAGAATGAAACTGGTTTTTTAACTTAAATGTACCCTGAAGTCATAAAATACATCATATGCCTGAAGTCATATTCTTTAATATGGATTGGTGTTCGTTCTTTATGTTAAACATATACCTCAATTTATGCACAGATGTGTTCATGAATGTTTTGTCAGTAATTGTCACATAGGGAGAAGTTTGCTGGCAATTTTTTTTCTTTTTTGGCCAAAAAACCCCCCACATAAAATGAACTTGAGCCTTTGATTTTATTTTAAAGCTTAGTATTTCATGTTCTGGTGATTTTTATTTTGAAAAAAATGGCATAAAATGAATCTGAGCTTCTGCTGTATATCTTTTTATTAATAGACTAGGATGGATCTTTGGCAAGTAAGTAGCCAGTCACATATTAAGAACTAGACCAGAACTATTAATAAATATCTGGAGAAAATTTTTAAAAATGGGAATGCAGGGTGTCTTAGTGGAAAGGACCATGGTTTGAGAACCAAGAGCCCTATGTCCTGCCTTAAGAGACTGACGATATAACCCTGAGAAAGTTCTGTCTGCCTATGCCTTGGTGTCCTCAACCTTAAATAATGAAGGCTGAACAAACTTATCACTAAATTGTTTTTGAACTTAATTTCCCTACATTTTATTGCTGGTATAGTTTTTGTGGCTTCTTCTTCTTCTTCTTTTTAAAATCAGTACTTAATCCTACTTTTCAAATTTATTCTAACTGGTCTACTAACATCAAAAGCACAGTTGTCTTTTAAAAGCTGACAGGTGTCGGGGAGAGAAATATTCAAATCACCCAAAGGGCTTTTCCAGCCTCCTCACCCTTTCTGATCTGCCTCCAGAACTCAGAATCCCTGCTACCAAAGGACATTACTGTTGATGAGCCTCTTTCTCATCCGTCTGGTGTGCTGGGGTGGAAAAAAATTGAGGACCATTGGTCTAAAGCCTTCCCAGAGAGCATTCTCTGAGGACAGAGGGGCTTGTCAGACATACGTGTTAAGGGAAGCATCCCTTGGGGGGGATATTGTCTTCCCAGCATCACTTTTACCGCCCACAACTCCCAACGAGTCTGAGGACCGACAACCAGAGGCTTTCTTTTTTAATGGTCTGATTTAAAATTCTGTGTTATTGACACCGATCCTTTTTTTTCACTCTACATTTTATATCCTCTCTGCTTCTAAGCTGCCTTAAAGATTCCATATGTCGTAATTCTTTTGTTGAAACACACAGAAATGGACTCTGGCTAACTTTAACAAAAGGAAATTTACTGGACAGATATAGTGAGCTCAGAGAATATATGGAAGCCTGAGGAGTCAGGCTTAAAAATGGATGAGAACCAGAGCAGGGCCCATAATACTGGTCTCTAGCATGGCAAGTCTGACCTAAAGACTGGCTTTCAGATAAAGGACAACTCCAAATGTTTGCTGTTTCTTCATCATGCTGCTCTCATTAGATTTCAGGGAGTAAACATTCTTCTGGTCTAGTCTGGCTCATAACCCCAACTTTTGGGCAGGGAAGAGAGGTTCTCATACTATTCACTAGCAAAAAGAGAACCCCAATTAAGGATCCCAAGGTTCTGTTGGAAAAGGCATGGGGGTATGGGGCAGTGTTAAAAAAAAAAAATAAAATAAATCTTCATGTATGTTCCTATGAGCATCTTTCTCCCAGTTACGGCAAAGCTGTTTCTGAGAATGGACACTCATTCTACATCTCCTGTTGAGACATGAAGTTCATTTCCTCTATTTATCACTTCTTTTCTAAAAGTATGAATTATCTTCATGTATGATCCCTATGTCATCTTGATAATTGTTTTTCTTAGAAATGTATAGGGGTATTCCCATCAGAAAACCATTGTGTAAATGTGTTTAAATCTGTTCTTCAGGGGTGCCTGTCTGGCTCAGTCAGAACATTCAATTCCTTTTTTTTTTTTTCTAAGATTTAAAAAAAAAATTATGTATTCATTAGAGAGAGAGAGAGAGATACAGAGAGATACAGAGAGAGCACAAGTAGGGAGAGAGGCAGAGGGTGAGGCAGAAGCAGACTCCCTCCTGAGCTGGGAGCCTGACATGGGGTTAGATCCCAGGACCTGGAGATCATGCCCCAAGCCAAAAGTAGACATTTAACCATCTGAGTAACCCAGGCATTGCAAGAGCATACAATTCTTGATCTCCATGTTGTGAGTTGGAGCTCCAAGTTGGATGTAGAGATTATATAAACAAACAAACAAACCTGAAAAAAATGGTTCTCCATTTATGGAGAACCAAAAAAAGTTTAAAATCTTCAAAAGTTAAACAGAGCAAGCATTCTTTAAAAATAGGAATTATTTGATACAATAGTTCATCTTATAACCCCCAAGGATATTGCTGCCTAAACTGATACATAAAGTAATCTCAAGTTTTAAGGATTACGAAGGAGTATGACATGTGGGTAACACTGAGTGGAATTGCTACATGATATTTGCAGATGGGCTCATACGCTACCCCACGTCTAATACTTTCACAAAGTGATGATGTTTTTCACCTGCTTTCTGATCTCCTTCTGAAGAAATAATCTGACATCTCTTTCTTACATCATCTCTGTTCATCTATTGAACTTTAATGGCATTTTTTTCCCCTCTCCCTACTGCAAACAAATGTCACTGGATGTAATTATGTTTTAAGAAGCTTCTTTATTTTTATGGCCATCTATTACTTTCTTTGATCATCTAGTCCTTTCTCTTACCTCAGAGAGATCTTCTTTTGTAAAGACGCTTCCAGATTGTAACCAGTCACATTGTACAGATTGAGTCACATAGAAAAGGCTACACAAATGAAATCTGACGACCATCTAATTTCTGTGTGGATTCTGAATAGCCTTAAGATTGGAATTTGCTCACTGTGGACTTGAATCTGATGAGAATGAGAAGTTATAGGAGTTCACCCAATACTGTATTCTTCAAGTTTTGATTATCCAGCTGGTGGGGTTTCGGGCCCTTTGGCTTCCCATCCTTTGACCATTTCCATTCATCAGTCCCTCCTTGAGGGATGGAAGAAAATGGGATGAAATTCAATCTGGTCTACTTTGTTGTTTAGCCGCAGCTCTGGGAAGAGTGAAAAAAAGAGGGTTTGTTGAAAAGAGAAGATAAAGTAGAAATTAGTGGCTAAATTTAAAGTAAGGGATTAGCTTTTGAAGTTTTTGATTTATGCAGCCCGTGCTCTCATTTGCATAGATAACTGAGTTTTATAGAGCTTAGAGTTCCCTCACTCATAGATATTTTTTTGTGGGTTATTGCCCTTAAAAGTACTTAGCCATAATGGAAGTCCTCTAAAGGAAATTCAGCCTCTGAAATGAGGCTTGCAACTATGACGCTGAAGATGTGAGAGGCATGATTTGCCCCCTTTGGTTTAATGATGGCATTGTTGCCTTGGTCACAAGGTCTCTTTTGGTCATTGTTGCCTTGGTCACAAGATCTCTTTTGGTCATTTAAACAGCAGAGGAACATGAACCCAAACCATAGTGGTTTGTACATTAATAAGCAAAACAGAAAACCAAATTACAAAGCTATGCTCTTCCTGAAACTGTTAGCTTGCTGTAATGTTTTTCTGTAGCAGTGACAGATGCTTTGATACCTATATAACCTCCAGAATAAGAGCTTAATGAATGTAATATTTATACAACTTTGGAAGCCCTGAAATCTGTGAAATTCGTTTCTGTGATTCCTTCGAGTGAGAAATTAGCATTTCTGCAAAGACAATAATTTCCTAACATTTTACCTCCTATCTTATGGAAAATCTCAGGAGAGCTCGATTCTCTGTTATTAAAAAAAAAAAAAAATCAAATCCAAACAGAGAAATATAGAGAAGTGAAAGAACAAAATAAAAAACCACTTTCAATGAACCACAGAGTACGGCACTGTTAGAGGAATGGGGAAGAGTTTCAGCCCCCTGGTTGCTTTCAATACCCCCACCCTATCACTGCCCTGTTCCTCCAAGAGAGCACCTGTTGAGGCAGAAGCCCTGCTGTGAGTTTCCACAAAGTTCGATGATCCAAATGATGTAACATTGTGAGCAGCAACTGCACTGGCAGAACATTATCATAATAGCCCGACCTCCTGAGCTTTTCCTGATTACCTGGATCTTACCTCCCAAAGGGAAAATGACTTCAAAGACTGAACCTCTTGCCTGAGTTTTTCAAAGATTCAGGAACTCGAAGCTACAGACTCTCCCAGCTTGCTTTCCACATACACGACAAAGCCAGAAAATGAGCTGAGTCCCCTTGAGAGCTCAGAAGGACATGGAAGCAGCACCCTCGGCTCGGCTGGTCTTTGCACACAGAGCTGCACGCTTGTCTCTGTCATCGTAGATACCAGGAAGAGGAAGACTGGGGATTCCTCTTTCTCTGCCCCACCAACCCATTCTCCCCTCTCCCACCCCTCATTGTTTCTACTTTAACGTTTTTCAAACAAAGCTTTAGTTTCCAAAGTCCATTTGGAAAGTCAAACAGATTAGAGTTTCAAAACAGTGCTAGCCCAAATCCGGTTGAAACTTTTAATTAGTCTGATGTTATTTTTAGACTCCCTTAAAGCTTCATAATTGAGCCCTTTGCAGTTGTACAAACAAATAGAAACCTTGTAAGATCTTGAAATTCATGATAGTTTACTAATGAAGTCAGCTTGGAAAACTCTTCATTGAATATTGTAATTTGATTGCCATCTTATTCTGATTGGACCCTGGTTTTGCATTTAAATGAGTATGTATTATTTGAAATGCAAAACAGCATGTTATCTGGGGTATTTTGCAAGAACAGACAAGATTAAAAACATCTAATGTTCCATTTTATAAAAACATTACAAAATGGAAGTGCAGAGCTGACTTTTAAAATTTATTAGTAACAGCTTACAATAATTGGACATTAATTAATCCTAAATTACAAGACATTTCTGTGGAAATGCATATTACATTCTTCCCATCAGTACTCAGCAGATTCATTAGTATTATTATTTTTGTTTGTGATACTGAAGGCACTAACAACAATTTTTTAACAAAGCAGTCATGGTTACAGAATCGACTGTTACCCGTGTGAGTTTAACACCATAGATCACCAATTACTGATTCTGCAACAACTGACCTTGAGTATCCAATTAAAAAAAAAAAAAAAGCTGCCGCCGTAGCCAAGGCAAGCTGAATTCAGGAATCAGGGTCTGTGTCGGCTTGTTCCAGGCTTTGATTTTTTGTCAGCCTTTGTGTTTTAGACGGAATGGAAGGAATTTTCTGATTCTGTAACCCCTTATTTTTATTTCTCAACTGTGGTTTTTGTGTCTTACATAGAAAATTGTTTTCAATCACATCACCCAAAAAAAGAAGATTTCTGTTTGAGAGGAGTGTGGCGGTCTCCAGCAGCCTTCTCTGTATTTGATTGTTTGGTTGTCTGAAGTTTCCATGACATCTATTCTCACGCACATAGAGTTACTCATAATATATTATACTGAATCTTTTGTTCTCCCTTAGGGATTTTGCTGACAAAGGATTGTCAAAACAGGACCTTGGACATATAAGTGTATTGTCCAGGTGTTTGGAATAATTCTTAATTATTGAGATATTATAGAGAGTGGGTTATATTCTAGGAATGGCTACTTCATGTGGGATTTGCACTGTGAAACAAAGATATTCTTTCACCTGATTCATATTCCTGATCTTAAATCCAGCAAGGTCTTAGTGAATGTAGGAACAGGAGTTCATAGAGGTCTCCAGGAGTAAGATTATGAGGGAAGAAGGTAGCCATGACAATGCCTACAATAGCGGTAGAGACAATAAAGAAATGGCATGGCTCTGGACCTATACTCTTTGGCCAGCCTTTGTGATCCCGATCTCTATGGTCATTCAACATCAGTGCAGCTCTAATGGGTGGTTCCGAGAGTTTCATCGAAGTGTTATCTGTGGAGTACACACAAGTACCACTGTCATTGGATCCATTTGGTGAACTGTGTCAAGGTAATTTTGATTTCTGAGATCTAAGGTAACTGAAGGGCTGCACATAATCCTTCTTTCCCAACCGAGTGGTCATAAAGGCATGAAATACCAATTTATTAAATAAGAAAAATCTAAATGTTCTGAACTCCAATAAAGGTTAAAATCAAATTGTCTGGTTAAAAGAAAAGACACATAAACTTTGAGAGCAAATCAGTATGAATGGGCATTCTGCTAACATACAGATCACACACTGGGTCTGGACTGATTTTGACATGAGGGAAGGTGCTATTTAAGTCCATATCTTATGAATCTTGTTTTATGTGAATGAGAGATGCCAGCTTCCCATATGACCCTATCTAATTAACCAACTAGACTGATCTGAGGACCAGTACATCATCCAAACCCACCTAGGAAAGTCTTGCCTATTTTTTTCTTTGACTGGGGGCAGAGGAAAGAGTCATCTTCTCTCTGTTGGATACAATGAGAATATGTGAAGCCAGATTTCCAGTTGCCGTGATTCAAATGTCATGGATAAAGTTGACCAAAGAGAATATAATCAAAGTGAAAGAGAAGTATTAGCAAGGGATCAGGGGTGGTGCTATTTGAATCAATTGTTCTGGTTGTCCCAAGGTCACCACTCCCCTTTCCAAGTTTAATTATTCTTGCCAATAAATCCCCCTACTTAGCTAATTTCCCTTTGAGTTTATTTCTCTCACTTGCTACTAAGAATGATCACCATGGTTCCACAGAATTCATTTCTCCCTTCTCTCCTTTTAGTAGGAAGAGAGTGAATAGGAAGCTGGCCATAAGGAATGAGTTTCCTTTGAACCAAATCTCTATCCAAAAGTAGAGGCAAAAGATAAGCATGCATCAAATATCATCTCACCTGTCATATATCAAACATTGGACTGTTTTTCTGACTTTACAGTTTCAGCTGCATTCTTGATTTTAATCTCATACTTCCTGGAGATTTTCCAGAGTATACTTCCATAATATCGTAGGCCCCTAAAAGAGATCAAAATGTCCAAATTGAATACTAGGTCACAACATGAATAGTTAAATGTGTATCTTATCCCCTGAAGAACACTTTAAGACCTTGGGACTGATTGCACAAGGAGTGCAAAGGAAAGAAAAAAATCAAGATTGATTATGGGTCTGTATGAATGAGAGTATGGGGCAAGAAGAAGTAAAAAATGGGAGGTAGTGAGCAGGAATTGAGGAAGGAATAGAACCAAGATGTGATGGAATCATGAAAGTTACTGTTAAAAGGGATTTTGAAAGAAAGTGATTTTAACCATGGTGCTGAAAATGCAAATGTTTACAAGGAATTGAATTTAGGAAAAGTTTGGCTTTGGCAGCTGTGACAACCTTCAAAGATGTAGCTTTAGACACAAGAAGTGGGTGAGAGCAGACTCTAGCAAACAAACAACAAACCACAACAGAAGGGAAAAAGACAGAGAGACAGAGACAGAAAAACAGAGAGAGAGAGAGAGAGAGAGAGAGAGAGAGAGAAAGGATCCAGAAAAAGGTGCTAGAGATTACAGGGTAGGAAGGAACCAATGAATAAGTAAATCAGTTAGATGACAAGAAGGACAAATGAAAAAATAAAGACAAGTAATAAGGCAATGATATTTTGAAAAGAGAAACATAATTAAGGGAGCTTGGTTTGGGTTAGCTCAATTTTACAGGTTGATTAGGTCATCAGACAAGACTGAAGAGGCCAAGTGAACTGGTGGGGAAACTGAAGATTCTAGGGCATTTTGGAGACATATGTTGTGACAGGGTCAACATGAAATGACTGATACACTCATTATGATATTTCTGTGAAAGATCAATTACTATTTTATAGTACATACTCACTTTAGAACCAGTAGGGGCATCTGGGTGACTCTCTTGGTTAAGCATCTGCCTTCAGCTCAGATCATGATCCCAGGGTCCTAGAATGGAGCCCCAAATGGGACTCTCTGCTCACCAAGGGAGCCTGCTTCTCCCTCTCCCACTCCCCCTGCTTGTGTTCTCTCTCTCTCTGTCAAATAAACAAACAAAAACCTTTAACCAAAAAACAAACAAAAGAAAAAAACCAGTAAATATATCTTCAAAACTTTTCCTAGTAACTTGGTGAAGAGAAATAGAAGAAAAGGAAATGCAAGAATTCACCAAAATCACTGACCATGGGGCTCAGGTTTGGTATTAAAATAAATGAAACAAGAAGGAGGCTGACATCTTGGACTTAGAGAACAGGGCTACAGTACTGGAGGTCCCTTATTCTTTATGTAACTACAAATGGGTTTTGATTTTCCACTGTACCAAGTAGCATGCTTAAGAATTAGGGGAATAATGACACATAAGATGTGTTTCCACCAGCGTAGTCAGCATTTAGTGAAAAAGATAGTCATATACAAAAACAGAGAGATTCAGTAGAAGCAAGGAACTGGGAGAAAAGAAAGAAGAAAGAAAATGGTGATCAGAGAAAGGAGCCCAGGGCCAGCTACTCGGGGAAAAAAAATAGAATGGTCAGCAGATTTTAAATCTCCATTTTAATTGCACATACAGTACTGATGTAATGGGTATGTGTAATAAAATAAGAGTTAGGGGCAGGGTTGAAGGTGGGGGGGGGGCTTTGACTTAGAAACCAATGGTCTCTATTGTTGTTGAGACCACAATGGAATTGGTTCTGAGTCATCTTTGGCATTCTCGTTCCTTCTATTTTAAACTGAATTATGATCTAATGTCAACTTCTTAATCCATAAATCTGGCTTGACATTTCATGTGCTTCTAATAGATGGTCCTGGAAAAGCTGTTTCTGACTTACGTCCATAAAGGAAATGAGGAAAATGCAGAGAAGGCTTGAAGCTAATCTATAAAGCAGTTTGAGGCCCATGCCAGAAAACACTTCCTCAATTCATCTCAGTAGGTGATCTGAAGAACTGTCATTTCTTGATGACACATGGAAGTCTAAGTCCATATTAGAAGTTCATAATGCAATCAATGACATTTCTGTGTCTATAGGACATCATCTGGAATTTTAGGAAAACAAAACATTAAACCACTTGTATGGCACCATATAGCCAGTGCTCCTGACCTCTACTCAGTGTACCATTTGAAGCACTTCGTTCCGGTTATTATAAAAGTAAAATTTGAGCGTACCAGCATGGAGGTGGACAAACTCAAAAGCCAGACTTGGGGCTGCCAACTCAAGTAGCCATAAGGGTCAACCACTGGTAGAAGTGAGCGAAGCAGGAGCAGAAGCTGGATGAAGAACTCGGCCAGCCTCTACATATCCAGCCTCCACGTCAGGCTTCCACCTCTGGCTGATGTTAGGGAGGGTGAGAACCGCAACAATCTGGATAAGACTCGGGGCAGCTGCCGGTCATAATTAACCTATTGTTGTCTGGGGAAGGCCAGCCCTATGTTGCTAGATATTCCCATTTTTTTTCCAGAGAGATCAGAAAACTGGACTTTTATTTGGAAACAGCTGCATTTAAAAATTGGCTCCTAATTTGAAAGTAAACTACAGGCTGCACAAAACCTACGCATCAGCCACATTAAACCTTTAAGTTGTCAGTTTGTATTCTCTGCTTCAGAATTTCCTTTCATGTGGCTGTTTGGATACTGTATGGCTATGGCCCCAAACCCAAAACACTTGCAAGCATACTTAGGCTTCCCCAAACCAATCTTGGATGAGCTGCAGTGGAGGAAACCAGATGCAAGGGACAGTTGTTTTTTTTTTTTTTCCTCTTTTTAATGTCGCTTTTGAGTCTCTTCTATTTAAGAAAATATTTCAGTGTTGTATATAAAAGCTTTTGAGATGCACAGATCAATTGTAGAATGGCTCTGCTCCAAACATGTAACAAAAACAGGTAATTTCTGTATTCATCAGCCATCTAGAATCAGCACATCTCTTGTATTGTTTTCTCCTGTTGCCTTGGTTTCCATTCTGAAAATTAGCAGCATTGAACACCTCCCTCCTATTCATCCTTGGGGAGGGAGCAGGGAGACAAAATCCTTTGGCAGGGAAGCAAAGCTTGTATGTAATGCACTACAGAGTTCAGTCTACTACTTCTCTTATCCTAAGAGTCAACTTACCCCTTGGCCTCTAGGAGATAATAACCCTGACTCCTTACTCTTGATCATCCTTTTAACTTCTTTCAGTTCAGTCTCTTCATTTATTAGATAAACAGAATTAAGTGGTCAAGAGTCTTAGCTGGTGAGTTACCCAATGGAAATTCCACAAACTCAAATATGTTATAAAAGTAGTATTACAAAACCTGGAATCATATGCCCCTTTGTTAGAGTAGCATGTGAACTAGAACTGAGTTCTTCTAAGTCTCAGTCAAATGGTCTCTCCATAGCATTTCTATAGAAAAAAAATGTATTTCTATAAGGAATACCCATAGGCTGCTCAGCCCATTCTAAACATTGGTTGCCAATATTTGCAAATAATAGAAAAACCAAAGTCAAAAGGACTTAAAAAATAAAAGGTTATTGTTGGCTCTTAGTATGAAAAATTCAGAGTTTCGATGGGCTTTCAGGCATGACTCGACCAAGTCTTAGCTCCATTTCCTTCATCTTGATGATCATGAGCAAGATCGTTTTTATCACCACATAACAAGTACTGAAATTGTGTTTATATGTGCCCAGCCCTGTTCTAAGCACTTTACAAGTATTCACTCATATAATCTTCCCTATACTTCCACGAGATGGGTACTATTATTAACCCCATTTTTTTTTTCCATAAGAAAATGGAGATATTGAAATTTAAACTAACTGACCCAAAGTTCCACTGCTAGGCCAGGATACAAACTCAGGCTTCTGTTTTCAGAGCCCTTGCTGTTCAATTTGGATTGAACTGGTGCAGGAAAGGGCCTAAGAATCAGAGATTTAGAAGATATTTCCTGGGTAAATTGGAATGTCTATCCAGGGTTGAAAACCAGTGGATCAAGGGGGTAGGATTGGTGCTGAGGCGGCAATCCTGAAGTCCCTCGCAAGGGACTTTAGGTCTAGCTTTAGTGGGAATTTAGGTCTAGCTTCTGCTCTGCCACACTTCCCTCCTGGTAGAAAAGAGGAGTAAATCTCATCCACTGATGGGAGAAACTTCCGGATAGCACTGCGGAGCACTGCTGAACACAAAGACTGGCCCTGCAGGGCAGCTTTGCCTCAAGAATCCGAGTATTATTGTCACAGTAGGTTTTCGGGGTGTCCATTACCAAGGTACTACAATTTTTGCATGATGGCAGTCAGAGATTGATTGTAATTAGGAGACAGAGAAGAAATTCCTGGGGTCATGGTGCTTCACTGAAGGTCCCCTGCCTCTAACTCTCAATGCAGGAATCTTTGCAAGAGTACTTTCGTGGATCTCAATGACAACAATTAAACTTGAAGAGCATGAGGAGACATTTTAATCAGAAGCTAATTAAGAACAATGGGGGCATATGTATCGTTGATTGTGTCTCAAGCACTCTGACTGATCTGGAAGATTATTCCATTAATATATGGATGTAAACAGACACCAACATTTTCTCAGGATGAAGCAACTGTACTTCAAAGGTTCCACCTCCAAATCTGGCTTTTGCTTATTAGATGACAAATAAAAATGAGCAGCGTTTACCTGCCTAGGGAGGACGTCATGTGTCGGTTCCACGTCTTGGGGTAGGACAGCATCAGACACCAATGAGGCAAGCAGAGTCAAGAAGCCACAATGTTATTTGTGTTTAATGGTTCACTGCTGCTCCATTTTAAAATGAGACTAAAAATATATCTGGCCCTAAACACAGGGGGATAGATGCTGGGAGTGACAGTAACATCAAAGGAACGAAAAACCCAAAACCAAAGTAGCAATCGTAGTACTATGTGTGATTTCCACCTTCTGTTAGTGTTGGCATAATGCAAATACAGTGTGGTGTTTTTGGGGTGGAGGAAATCCTCATCTTTGCCCCACAGATCTACGTACATCTTACCCATTGCACCTCCCCTTGCCAACACAACTGGGTTCGGTTTTTCTCTACCTTAGTTTGGGACCTTTTAGTCCACGTTGCCTCAGAAATCATGTCTGCTGACCGGTGGTGCTCGCTCTGTGGCCTCACTCTCCAAGGTCATAGAACCCAAAGGGGCCCTGGAGGGAATTTCATTCGGCTCTTATTGGTACTGCTGGTAACAGAGAAGAGAGATCCTCAGCAGTTGAAGAGTGAATTTTACATATGGAGAACTCTACCATCTGATTTCCGATTGGCTTCCCAGCATTTTCTTCCAGTCCCTTCCCAAGTGAGCACTGAAGGATGTGTCAGGCAATCTGGGTTGTAATCTCAGCAATGCCAATGTCTACCACTATAAGTTATTTAAACTCCTCTGAGCTTTAGTTTTCTTGCTTCACAAAGTGAAATATAGATGAGATGATCCTAGCATCTTCCAAAATCAAAGTTGTTTGGATGCTACTTCTTTTCCTTCTGGCTCGTCTATCTCCTCTGTAGTCCCTGACTGTCATACTCATTTTGGTTTCCATATTTTGCCAGGTCTTTTTTGCTCAGGTAGTAACTTTTCTCATGCTCCTCGACATATGCATATTCTCCTCAGACTTTAAAGTTCTTCTCAAAACCCAGTATCTTCAAAGACCTTTCTCAATGTGTTTGCCTAGGGGACAGGGGTGGGGAGGCAGGTGGATATTGGTTGGGCCATGTGCCAAGGATGTAAAGATGAAATGAGATAGACTTGATTCTGTCTTCCATTGAACTTACAGACTGGTTGAATTTTAACAGCTAATATTCTTTGAGATGATTGTATGCTAACTTTTCAGCTGAGAAAAACGGAGGCTCAGAGAAGTTAAATAAATTGCCCAAGGCCACAGAGCTAGCAAACAACAGAATCCAGGTTTATCAGATGACAAATGTTTTTCTTAACTGTCACACTACAGGGCCAGCACATTATGGCAAAGATGCGGCAAACTCACTTCCCATTCCTGTGACATGACCAACATCAATTTCCAAACTATTTCCTCCTGAGCCTGGCAAATTCACATAATCGCTGGTGAGACAGTTTTGCCAGACATTTACTTCTAGTTGATAGGAAGTGGCACTTGAAATGAAACTTACAGTATTTGCTATCTTATCTGATGTCTTTTCCAGAACACCAAGAATCATTGAATAATTCATTGGGATTTAATCATATATTTTATTTCATTGTTATTTAACTATTTCTATAGCAAGAGACATGTTATCTTTCAACTATCTCTAACCTCCTCATGGACAGGGACACGTTTTCTTTTATAAAGACCACTTCTTCTCACATTATTGACACGGACTGTGAGCGTTCAGTTAAGGACTGTGCGGGAAGGCACCGTGAAGGCAGCTCACTGAAAGAATAAAGGAAGGAATGCACTCATGATGTTTTCATAGTGCCCATCACGAATGCTTGAAAGTTTTCTGTATGTGACCCAGGTCTCCAACTTCTGAGTTGGAGAATCATTCTATTTTTTTTCCCAGCCCCCTGAGCATTGTAAATGTATGGAGGGATATGTTTTGGGGATTTATAGAAGGAAAAGCAAGAAGGCTAAGGCTTCTAACCAGTGAGACAACAAATAACAAATGAAAACTGGTGCTTGTCATTAAGCTGGCCTAGGAAAGTCTTCAATGATAGAGGGAGAAAAGGCTTTCCTGCTAGCCTCTCCTCCCCGAACAGCAGCCTGGATTAAACTCCCCTCCTGATCCTCCCGTGCTTCCCAGGGAATGTGGAGCATCTCCACTGCCTTGTTTAATCTTTGCACCACACCTGCCAGGAGTAGGTGACATGAAACGCTTTAATAAATCTTTGTTGCACAAATGGCTAGACACTGCTGTAACTTCAGGGTCTTTGGGTGGAGCCTGGGTAATAGGCCTCCCACTTGATTATTAATGCTATGGATTCTCTAATAATAATAATAATAATAAGCACTTTTCTTGCTACAGTGAGAGATAAAAGGCAAATTAAAGGTTCTTGTCAGGACAACATTTTGTGGGGACATAATTACACAAACATAAAAATGACTCAAAATCCTACTAGAAATGAGTATGTAAACGAACAGAAAGGATATGGGGGTTGCTTTGAATAAGGAACAAGGTAGGGGATGTTTATTGAATTAGTGGGGTGGAGACCCTGAAGATTATAGGAATAGCTAACAGTTAATAAGCTCTTACTCTGTGTCAGCATTATTCTAAGCAATAATTCGTGGATTAACTTTCCATTGCTTTATGGATTAAATAATATTATAATCCCCACTTTATAGATGATAAGCTTGAAGCATGAAAGACTGAGCCATGTATCCTAAATCACAAAGCCAGGAAGTTTTCAAGTAACATTTTAAATCCAGGTGGCCTGCTTCTAGCTCATGCCCTTGACCTCCGTGGTCTTCTCCCTCTGCAGAAGATGAGTTTTTGCCAGCTTCAGCATTCTGCCAAAAGCCGGGACTAACATGACTCTATCTGATAAATTCAAGGTTTCTATCTCTAATATAATATGAATGCAAGATTCACTTACGATTTTTCCTTTACAGTTGTTCCTAATTATTCTATTTGTGTTTACTTGGAACGCCTGGGGGATTCAATAAAGGCATTCCAATCCATGTGCACGATCCTGAAGAAATCAATAGATGGGATGAAAATGAAGTGCGATTTAAGCAAGCTTTCTGTATCGAAATCATATCATTCACTGGAGACTGTATCCTCCTGCTTCTCTGGAAAAGCAAGCAGCCCCATTCTGTGTGTTGAAGCAAGCAGAAGTCCTAGGCTAGAGAGCCATTCTAATCAACTAGTAGCTGCGAGCTATGTTACTGAACTTTGTGTTACAAGTGATGGTGAATGCAATGCTGATACGCCATAGTTTTCATCTGATGATCCCAATCTCCTTAGAGTCTAATAGTTTCTCTCAACCTTTACCATTTTAAGCACCACTAAGAGATTGAATCATCGCAGGGAGGCCAAATGGAATGCATGGAATGGGTTGTATAATGGGATGGTTGTTTTTGTTACATAATGTAACGATTACTCCAAATAAAAAATGCTCCCTGTGTCTCTACGGAAAATATTTATGTTGGAGGATCTATGTGGGCTGGGGACATTGAGCACCAGCAGAACAGGCAACCGTACGCGGTCCATCTACGAAATATTATTTAAGGCACTTCCCCCCCTTACTGCAAGAAACTCTCTCTTCCAACACTTACATAATTATTCCATCAGCAAGAATTCATTGAGTACTCCTTTGGGCCAGACTTCTGTTGTTGAGAGGTATAGTTGTCCTTGAGCGAGAGCATACGGATGATAAGGTGTGGTGAGAGACATAATAGGAGAAAACATCTGTCCCAGGAAGTCAGGATGGCACACAAAATCTTCACCTCCTAGGGACAACTATCTTCAGCTTCCTCCTCTTTTCCCAATTCAGTCTGGGTTTGGCCACATTGGACTTCAGGAATTGTCATTAAGAGGTTATTGTTTTTCACAATACCATGGTTTCTACAGAGATTTCTTCTGCTCTCAATCACACTCCCCATCTCCTCTGACTAGTGAACTCTAATCTGTTAAGGTTTAGCTGAAAAGCAACCTCCTTTTTAAAATCTTCCCTGATTTCTTCACCCTGTTCTCCTTGCTCCATCCCTTAGTCCATCTTTCCCTCTTTAAATGCAGAGCATTTTGCTTTCCTCTTTCTTCTGGCATTATTTTATATGGCATTATAGCAATTTTTAGACATTTTGGTATTTTCACTCGTATTGGTTTGTAAACGCTTTAGGGCAGAGATTTTATATACATATATATATTTTTTTCCCTTTCTAGCACTTATTACTGGGAATTGCATATTGTTCAAAATGCTTCCTGATTAACACAGTGAATTAATGAAAAATAAATATCATTTGCTTAGGAGCTATTGCAAAATTTGCATGTTTTACATCATTTAATTTTCTGAATAATCCTCCAAGATAAATATTACCATCATCATTTTACAAATGAGGAAATAATAGCTTTGATGGATTAAATGAGTTGTGCAACACCATACAGCTTGGAAATGGTAAAATTGTCTAGTTTTAATGGTCATCTCTTATTTTACCATCCTGCAAAAAATAAATGAGAATGGGTATGTAGTTGTGCCTTTTTTTTAAATCTTTCATACTCAAAATGTGACCGACAGATCAGCAGCACTAGCATCAGGTGGATGGTCATAAAAATGCAGACTCTTAGGCCCCAGGTTACACCTGTGAAATCAGAATTTACATTATTAACAGTATCTCCAGATTATTCTTATGGATAATAAAGACTGAGAGGCACCCACTACCTTCACATTTTTTCCCGGGTGAATCATGATTCCTGGCTTTTTAAAAACTCATCTCAGACACGCAGAAAGTTGATGCTTACTGTAACATGCAACCAATAAGCAAATGAAACCCTGCAGGTACCAGTTTGGACATACCCTAGAAGAAAAGTGAAACTTTATTTACTTTTCTAACATTCTTCTTTTCTTGTTTCCCCCACATTCCTTCATCATTCTGTGTGGGAAGAGGGCTGGCTAAAAAATTCACTAGGCAAATGTGAAAGTCTTTCTGGGGGCTTCTCATTCAGATTATTTAATTGTGAGGAATAAAGTACCACTCGAGTTAGTTAGAAGGGCAGTTTCAGAATACATCTGGAGTGGTTTCAGTAGTAGGCTCTCGTAAGACATCTGAGCCCATGATCAGTAATAGGATCAGCCCTTATGGAGGTGCTTCTGAACGCAAGATCTGTGCAGCAGAAGTTTGGGGGTCTTCTCCTAGTGTTCTACCATTAGTGAAGTTTGGTTACCCCATCCCTCTGTTCTCATCATTACCATTGTCTGTTCCCCTCTGTCATTTCCTCTTTTTGCTGTAAAAATTCTTTTTTCTTATTCCTATTCAAGTTCTAAAGACTGAGAATATGATTGGCTAATCCCATGTACTCAAGGGAGCCACATGCTCTCAGATCACAGGGTAGGATATTAGTATATGGAAGCAGTTCCTTGGTCGAACACCCAGCTCCAGTTCCATTAGCTGCAGCTTAGGGTACAGAATGATTTCTTTTAGGAATAATCTTTGAACTTCTGCGAACCCTTGAGAAGTCTGGTTTCCTTTAGAAAGGGGTATGAGTAGATGGCCCTGAAAAAAAGGTCGAAGGCAAAAAGGAAAAAAAAAAAAAAAAAAAAGTTAGCTTTTTCCAGTGTACTTCTAAAGAGCTAGGTAGCTTATTACATACTCAGTAGATGTGACTAATTATTAAATTCTGCCTTCTTCCTTAAGACATGGCATTAGGGTAAGACAAAACAAGTAGTCCATTGTCCCATTGAGTTCATTTTTTAAGTAGATATTTACTGAGGACTGACCACTAGTTAGACATTCTGTAATGTGGGGATTACAGAGATGCACAGAACATGGTTGACACCTTCAGGGTCCTTATAATTTAGTGGTCACAGCTGTATGAAGAAAGGTTTTGAGAATTTATGTCACAATTCAAAGACCATCAATCCAAGATGTGGCTTTTGTATATTTGCACATATATGCTTCTTGTTCAAATTCTCTCAGAATTTCTTTGTGGGGAAATTTACATTAATTTGCTGCTAAGGTTATTGTCTTTACTTGTCCAAGCAATATGAAGAGAAGCAGGAATGAGTAAATCCAGCTTGTGGCTGAACGACTTTAAAAAATATATATATTGAAAGGTTAAGAGTTGAACCACATTTGCTTGGTAGTATTGTAGGATCTGTCATAAGAACTGGGTCTAAGGCATTACTTTATCCTTGGGCAGGGAGGAGACATAATAAATTAAAAACTGAGAGCAATGTGTTTGGTCATATGTCTGGAAGTATCCATTCTAGGCACCATTTGAAGCATGTTTTTATTTCTAATTAATATAGGGCCATCTTATTCAGATAAAGTCAGAAGACTACTTTATAACTAAGTTGAGAGATACATGATATGGGATCATTGGTGTGCATCATGGAACGCCATTCTTACCTTGACCAAGGCACTAGTTTCCAAAGGGTTTTCATACCTTCATGGTGGTGGTTCTCAATTTCTAAGTAGAGAGACTAAGATAAGCTGTTCTATTCATTCAAAATCCATTTTCTAGCACAGCTAGAATTTGATAAAGTTTGAATCGTAGTGAATATTAAAGATTATCACACTGACTGTACCCTCATCAGATTATTATGCTGCATACATTTTCAGGGAGGGTATTAAAAGTACTCTTAAAAAAAAAAAAGTAAGTAGGATAACCAGTTAATAGTTGGGAGGAATTGTCTATCTAGAAAGACCTTTTCTAAGATTCTCCTAGGTGTCCTCTAGCTTGGAGGAGAACTGAGCATGTGCTAAATATATAGCAAAGAGTTGTTATTATTTTTGCTTTCTCTTTCATCCAGTTGATTAGGAACAATTACCAGCACAGAATATTCTCCACAGAGCTCTGGAGAGAACATAAGGAAAGCACTAGAGTCAGCTCTTGACTTCTTTTTCTGAACATTGGAATTGTTTTTTGTTTGTTTTTTTCCCCTTCTTCTATCCGGCGGGTGGCTTTGTAAGGGAGAATTTTGGTCCTCATGGCACCTCAGCAGTGATGAGAAATTCATATACTTGGTAGCTAGTCTTAGTTTGTTCTTCCTTTCAAAGAAATATTATGCCACATTTCTGCTCCTGTAACAACAGTAGCTGGTGTATCAGAAATAAATTTGCCCAACATGCTTCCCACTTTCTGGGACAAATGTGAACGGCAATTCATTTTGGCAGATGGACCCAGATAACGAAAACTTCTTTGGGAATTAGGGACTTAATGGAACTAATTTCGATTTCAGGGAGGAAAGTATAGCAAAGGCCATTGTTTTACAGGATAAACATCTCATTTGGCTTGTCTTCATCAAGTGGGTTACTTGGCCCACCCTTGTCTAGTAGACTTCCCTTTCAAATGAATGTTCCTTCTTAAATCCATCTCGTTTATATTACTCTAAATATTCCATGTCACGAAATGTTAAAACAGTTAAACAATAAATTTCCAAAGTGGTCACCAAACTAGCAGCAGATTTTAAAGGTGCCAAGGGGCAGGAGTGGGGGACTTTTACAACTGTCCATAGTCTCCTCCAGGCTAGCCCTGGTAACCCTCCAGAGACAGGCAATCTAACACTCTAAGTAAAAACGGTGGGATTGCAACTTCTCTGCCATTTCTCTGAATCAGATTGCCAGCTAGAGCTTCCTCCAAAGCAGAAATGTGGGAAGTGCCATTGTTTCTGTTCCATCCACAACATTAGCTAGTACTCTATTCATAGTTAATCACCATCAGTACATTTCTGGTAGTCTACTCTCCAAGCTCTGTTGCTCAGGACAAAAATAATAAATAAATTAAAAAATCTCTGGCAAGTTCCTATAGTTTGGAGACTTGGTCAAAGATCTCTCTCTCTCTCTGTCTCTTTTTTCTAGCCATGTTATAGCCTTTTCCAAATATGAGAAAAAGCAATCATCAGTAGCTAGAAGAGTCTCCAGACTCAGGGATATTGTTATAATCGGGTCAGTTGAGCCTGCTTTCAGCTCATTCCACATCACAAAGCTGTCATAAGACCAATGCTTTCTTTGGAGCAGGTACATTCAAATGCCACCAGTTTGCAAGCCTGGGGCTGCAAAAGGTAAACCAGTGTCAGCGAGCACATCATGTTGCAAAAACATCGTAATAATTGTATAGACAGCGAAGGATTGCATTTCACTACCGTGTAGCATCAAATACATAAGGCAAATGCAAACAAGCCATTGTCACCTACCAGAACTGGGAACCTGAGAGTAAAACTCCTAAGCTGTTCATTATCAGCCTAAATGAGCCCATTAGGCTTACATTAGACTTTAAAAAGAAAATAGTGCTACTGAACTGTCAGGGATGCAAAATTTCCTAATGCAAGAGAAGAATCACCACAAATTCAAAAGTTGAGTCTTATTGTATTATCTATCTTATTTTCAATTTGGAAAATTCATAAGCCCAACATGGGTATAGCTTTTATGAACTTGTTAAAAGAGATGATAGAAGAAATATCTTAGCATTATTTCCATATTTGTCTCCCCCCCACCCCCATTAGGAGTACTGCTGAGACAAAATGGGATTTGGGAGAAACTTGTTTATTTCTGGTATATCTGGTGTTGATCAAAAAGAATCAAATAGAACAGCAACCTACAGTAAAATTTTGAAACCTGATTTTTACCAGAAGATTATTTTGATTTTATTATGTTTGATGTTAGTGAGGGATAAGACAGACATGAAAGGTTTTGAGTATAGATTTTAGAACCGAATGATGAACAAAACTGACAATTCATATTCTTATCAAATCCTTTTGAGTCTTACAAAACAGAAGTTTCCTTGAGTTTTCTGACATCTTCACATCTCACCCTGCCCCAAACTTGGAGACTCATAAAAGACAAACATAAAAGTTGAAAAATACTGGCAAGAAAAAATTTTCAGCTGCAGACTTTAAAAAAAAAAGTCTTATTTGGTCGAGGCTGAAGGCTCTCTTTAATATAAGGTAGTTGGCTCCACAAGGGTATTTGACCTAAAATCTAACTATCATAAATAAGGAACTGAAGCAGAACGTAAATTACAATGCTGATACAGAGCTCTCCTTTGCTAGTTTCAGGTCAAAATACAAACTCACATCGGGAAAAAGTATCTGTGTTGTCTGAGGATTGGTAATCCTTTTGGGTGTTCAGGTAATCTCAAAACTCTTTTAGGTGATTACTCTTAGTTTGTTAAAAACGTTATACAGCAAAGGAACGCCTTGGAGTCTTTACGCGCTCTGCACAGGGCTCACGGCAGTACCGTGGACTCTTTGACTCACTTCAGAAAAATAAAACCCTCTCAGCTCAAGAATGCCTTCATCATGTTACCACGTGACCATCATTACCACTATTATGACTACCACAATTATCTGAATATTTAATAAGTGTACATCTAATGAGCAACATTAGGCAGTGGAAGCATGAAAAACCTCCACCTCATTAGGCAGGGTGAGTTATCAGAGTTAATCAAGAACTGATGGCTGAGGTTTGTTCCCAGTCCTATCACATTAGCTCCATGAACACCCTACGATTCAGGAAGAGAGCTTCCTGTTCAAAGAGAGCTCCAAGGATATCATGGCTTCCTGGAACTGCACAGGTGCTTTCTCTCGTGAGACTCTATGCTCCTTCTCTATGATATTTCATCTCGTCCAGAAAACAGTTAAACGGTTTTAAATCAGGATCCTGAGGACATAGTGGAGGGACTGACATGCAAGGAACCTACAGGGTTGTTTTTTATACCATATCGTCCAGTAGGGGACTGTAGCTCTGCCATCTTCTTACTGCTAAAAACAGACGTAAAGAGCCTTAAGGACACTAACGTCAAGTTTCTGACCTACCTTTTTAATGTGTTACACTACTTAGAGCACAGTTTGGAACATTCCAGGAGAAGCATATGAAAAGAGAAGGCTGAAGGGATACTGGCTTTAATTTCAATTTCTTCGGAATTAGATCATGTTCTAAAATCCCAAGTGTACACATTAGTCTACAATGAGAGAAATAATTATGAAAGAGCTCCAGTCACCACTGCATATAGCCAGACCATTTGCTAGAAACAAGGAGAGGTGACGGTGCAGAGAGAGGCAAGAACATTCTGTCCTGCATTAAGCCCTGCTTCCCTCAGAGGCTGTGTGTCAGACGCCTGGTACCCTGGTTCTTTGGGCTGGTGAGCCAATTAGCACATTCCCTAGTCTGGAACTGTGGTTGCTGTGTATGTGATCTGCATACTGATTCATCGAGATTTGACCTTCTGGGTGGAGAAAAACAAGAATCCCAGGTGAGAGAGAACATTGGCCTAGATTTTTCTTATCCTCTCTCCTGTATTCTTTATTTCCAGACACACTGGCCTAGTAGTTTTTTCTGACTAACTCAGAGGGCAGAAAACGGTTCCATTTCCCTTGAAAATTTAGATCAGTCTACAGGATTAAAACTATTAGAAATCATGGCTTTTACCTCCTTTGGCTGATGTCACAAATGGAAAGCAGGTGGCTCCTTATAAGAGTGACACTCTTGGCCCACATGGGGGCAGTACTAGGTAGTCAAAAGCCTCCACAAGCTGCCAGGACCTGCGGAGTCTGGCAGGAGACAAACTCTGAATGCATAAAACAGAATCAGGTTAGTTTTTCATAAGCACAAGATTCCTTAAAGCCAATCATTATAGCGTTCTAAATGTTCTTGCTGAAGGAACAAGGAAGGGAAGATGTCTACCAAATTTCCAGCTGCTGGTGCAATCACTTGCCACAAGATATTGGGAAAATTTTTTGATCGATGACTCCATTTAACATGAGAGTGTCCTTTTAATATACATAACATGAAACAGATAAACACATCATTTTTTGTCCAATTATCAAATGATTTTCTAGGTTTATTTGTAATGGGGGAAGCATATCTTAGGTGTAGATTTCAGTTTCTTATTGTCTGAGAGGATGAGTTGCGTTTTGATAAATTTCCAAATGAAGAATTTCTAGGGAAACTGGATACATAAGTGTGTGTTTATAGACCGTGGAAGTTTACCAGGATATTTAGTCCATGGAGATTATTCATGGCTTAACAATATTGAACTGGTCTCCCTCTTGAATAGGTCTCTTTAAGTTATAACTGCTACATAAACAGACATTGGTGTAATTATACATTCATCTTAGAGCACGGTTTGGAACCTGAAGAGTTTTCAGTGTTGAGAGAGGGAATCTTTCCTACCAAGCCCCTTGAGATGCATTATTTTGGTTTCTTACAGGACACACTTAGGAGATTCGAGCCAAGAGCCATAACGGTATATTCAGCTATATTCCCACAACCTACAGTCCCAAAAGACACAAAGTCACAAAGCCATTTTTTCTTTACTCAGAGGTGAGACTACACAAAATACAGTTTTTAGGTGGTATCGTCCCATTCCAACCTTCAGAAAACAAACTTGGAATTACCCGATGAGCTCTTATGTAGGTCCTATGAAAGCTATGGCAAATGATGCTTTGCAACAATGTGGGGTCCGGAGCTGTGACATGAGCTATCCTACTCCTCAGAGAGGACTCAAGAGACTCTCATGGTGACAGTGTGTGTATACTGGAGAGAACAGAAGAATATCTGCCCCTGATGTCATTGACATTGGCTTTGATCCTCTCTTCCCTCCTATACTTCCTTCTTTTCTTTCCCTGTCTTCTTTTCTTTGCCCTGTTTGGAAAAAACTAAACACAGAGTTCTCTCCATCTTCATCCTTAACTTTATCCCCCTTTCTGCTTATACACATACCAGAGCATCCAATCACACCCACAGAAATTGTTTTTCCCTGAGGGGATCATTTGGTACTCAAATGGCTATGGTTCCTGTACCCGGGCAACAAGATTATTAGAGAAAATTCAGTTTTGCCTTTCCATTCGTTTTCAAATCTCATTAGTACAAAGGTTATTTCTCCCATTAAATGGCTACTTAGAGTAAGGTATATTAAAAAGCACATCTTTTTTTGCATGTTTTTAAATGGCAGCTTGGGCTGGCGTGATGGAAGCTGGCTCCTTGTCCCAGGAATGTTTTAAACATGGAAGAAAGCATCTCCCTTGCCTCAGTCTGGGGTTTGGTAAATGAAATTTCTCAGACTGATTTTTCTATTCTTAGAAAATGACTAAAATGGCTATGGATTTGAACTTTGCCATAACGTTACCTTGGTATCACCTGGCCAGCCGTGATAAGCACGTGTTATGCAAAATTTGCTGTGCCTACCCCAACCCTTGCAGAAATCCATACAGGAGCTCCATTAACACCTAAGTGATAGTGTGCTATCACTTTGCGTGACTGTACTATTTTAACAAGCATACAGGGAGGAGAGTTGCATAGAAGATGTAGTGATAAACAACAGATTAATCTTTTTAATAACTTGGGACTTTTGCTTGCTGGATTTTAATTTTCCCCTCTCCTAAAATACTAAGTAGAACACATACCATGGTAATGTGCTTTCCTATTGCTTTGGGGATGAAGAAGATGGGATTAAGCTTCACCTATCGCTTTTCTCCTGTCAGGTCCCTCCGGGCACCCACGTGAAAGCGCAATCTTTATGCTTTCTGTTCTAGCAGCACCGACTCCCACTCCTTCCAACCCTAGTTACTTCCTCTTGCTCGTTCTAACTTGATCATTAGCAGGAGAGGGGAATGAATAAGAAGAGAAAGACAAAAAGTAATTAATTCACTGAAGTGCAGCTGCAAATGAATTTTTAAAATAAATTATTAATTTTCTCTTTAATATTTCTGCGTTGATACTGCTCTGTATCTGGGGATTGGGAGCGAGAGCCGCTCGGCTTCACAGCAGCAATGCCCTGGGTAGAGGCAGCGGCGCCTCGCTGTAACGAGAATGCCTTGTGCTAACACGGTATTTCTCTCGTTCATCAGCAACATGCCTTTAGCTAACAGCATTTCAAACACGAGTGGGTATTTAAGTTTATGGTGGGTAGCGCAGGCATGAAGGATGGGAACTGTTGCAATAAAAGAGGTCGAATGCCTTATCTTCTGTATCTTCTGGTGTCAGCTCCTTAAAATACTGAAAGCAAGACAAAAGCGTAATGCGTTGGAAGAGAAAAAGGTGACAGCACAAATCTAAAATCTTTTTGCTTCTATGGAAGGGAGGAAAACAATGCTGGATTTTGAGTTGGGAGGACTTGGAGTCGACAGCTTGGAAGGGAAGTCCTACTACTTGCAGAGCAAGCTGGGCAGAGATGGGGAACCGGGTGGCAGGGCTGCAAGGCGTCCCTGCCTGGGTCGCCTCTGCTGGACCCACATCTCTGGGCAGCCCTAAACCCAGATCACACAATGCACCTGCTTTCACTCCCTTTGCTCCAATCCAATGTTATCCGGAAAATCTGCTTCTCTTGACCTGTGCAGCATATGGGTGGAAGGTAAACTGAAGCATTCTATGGAAAAACTATATTTAGTAACAGAAAGCAACAGTGCTGCTTCCGTGTTCAAAAATGTTGGCTCCAAATGGCAGAGGAATGATTGTTTCCACTTAAAGTGATTGATATGTCTACACACACTTGAGAGATAGAATTTCATTACCTATTCTTTCTGCCGGGACTGACTGACTACAGTTTCAAAGGAAATAGTGAGCACATCGTGTAAAAGAGTACCATTTTCTTCCATGAAATGGAAGGGGGCGGGCTGTAGACCAAAACATTGTGGAAGAAATTATGTTAAATAAACAGAACAAAGATAGGGAAAGAGTGAAGAAACTACTACCACAGAAGAATGTTCAGTACATGCAGTAATTAGGTTTTTACCTTTCGGTTCAATGACAGTAAATACTTCTAGCAGTTCACCTGCAGCAGGTTTATTTTTTAAATTACCTGTAATGATTAAGCAGAGGGGAAAAATAAGGATTACAAAAGGCAACCTAACAAAAATCAATTTATTCCATAATAATACTTAAGAATTAATGCTTCCACTTTGTGTGGCATTTGAAGACTTGGAAACTCAAGTTACCCAGTATCTTACAGCTGATTTTTAGAAGTGAAAATTAAGAAACCCAATCTCTAATTTGGGGTCAAACATAAGGGAAAACAACTTAATGAGCTCTTAAAATGGTAATGTTCTTTTATAAAATAAGAAATCCTTCTGCAACCTAAAAATCTGTTTTCTCTCAAATATTTTTCTCTAATGCTGTTTGGTTACCTCCTAAAGCCATTATTTCCAGCAGAGTCACAGAAATCCTCAGCTGCGTAGGCGGTCCCAGTAAATTTAGCAGCCAAGCCACATTTTGACATGTTAAGAATAGGCGTCCATAAATCTTCTCCAGCTTCTCCTGAGAAGATTAAATCTTTCTTTTCAAGAATTTGCTAAATTTCAGGAAATGCTGTAATGTAACAAATGACTTGTAGACAAGGCTGAAGAAAGAGTAGAAGATAATGGAATCCCTTTGTTCAAGAGCCGAAGCAGAAGCTGAGGAAAACTTCCGGAAGTTCTTCTTTAGCTACTAGGAAAGACAGAGGAGCTGGGGCAAAAATGAAGTCAATGTGTTTGCAGTCCCTCTTGGACACGTGAGCAGTGGCATGTTGAAACCCCTCTACTGTTGAAGGGTTTCTGTTTCAGGACCAATCTCTTAAAAACAGAGATGCCCTATGATAAGCTCTCAATTAAAGAGACCTTTACGGAGTCCAAATTTCACTGTTCTTTCTCACACATAGGCAGGCAGGAGGATACAGGACCATTTACTTTGTCTCCCAAGTCTACTTCAAGTGTATTTTCTGACCTTCCTCTAAATAGTAAGGGCTCCTTGTACTGAGTGATCTATGGAGAAGGCTTTAGCTGCTTCATATGTGTCTCAGTTTCAGCTGCCATAACAGATTAGGTAGATGGGTGGCTTCAAAACAACAAAAATTTGAGCCTGAAATCAGGGTGCTGGCAGGAGAGGATTCTGATGAGAGCCCACTTCTTCTTCATAAGGGCACTGATCTCACTCACAAGGGTTTCACCCTCGTGGCCTAATCACCTCCCAAAGGCCCCACCTTCCATAATACCATCACTTTGGGGGTTAGGATTTCAACACACGAATTTTGAGGGGACACAAACATTTAGTCAATAACAGTATGAATGAGAAAACTAGACTGTCTAGCATAAGAAGATGAGGAATTTATTGAAGGATAAATGGGTGGATAAGAGAACTGGTGACAGGGTAGAATGGGCTCTGGGGAGGTGAGATCTAAAACTGCTCCAAGGGAGCCAAATGGAGGGGCTTTCTCACCAGCACTTCCAATGGAGGTAACTCTGCCTCAACTATTTTCCATGCTTGTGTCACTTCCCTCTGATACTTCTACATGCCAAGGAAATACAGTCTAGTTGGCTTAATATAAATCATGGGCTCATCTACTGGCTGAGGATGAAGTTGAGGAAGGCACAGATGATCCCAGTAAGATGATTCTGGTTTCAAAATTTAATTTTCATCCGTCTTATTAGCCTTTGATCCCCTCCCCTGTAACTTACTTTTCCTAAAATAGGTTGCCTTTATAACTCACAGAAACTTAACTTGTACTCTATTCGATTAGACAAGGAGAGAAGAAAAAGTCTAGGAAAAAGTGGGGGGATGTTCCAGCAGGTACAGATTGACCCTATCTACCATGTGAAATTTTCTCTACTAGAGAGATCCATGCACATTAAACACATATATCCAGACATAGTTTCATAGCCACTGAAAGACTCCAAAACCACATGGTTATACTTCTCTTGCACCTTTGAGTTCCTATGTTCTGACTACCTTAAAACGTAGTCTTGTTATTTGAGATCATTCTGTTGCCAGGATGTCTATTTAACTGCAATCTATTGGTACTACTCTTTGCTAAAAGTCCCCCAAAGTGTGGTTATGTTGTGACCCTCAGCATCTGCAGTTTCAAGATTAATTTTTCAGGATATCACTTTGGACAATAAATGCTTTTTCTCCTCTCCAGGAACCTCCAACCCCATATGCCAAGTCTGACTCATAAAAAAAGGACCTGTAACCTGAGGAATTAGGTTTTGAGAAAATATATTTTCACCTAAGGAAAAATATATATCTCAATTCTACTAGTCTCTGACCTCCTTATTTATCTGTACATCCCAAGAACACTGAATGTCCATTGAATAAATAACTGGATAACTGAGGTAGTAAATGGATAAACATTTACTCATATCTGGCTGTCAACTCAATCTCATCCAGAAATTTTTAGAGAAAAAAATTTAGGGATCATCTCATCGAAACCTGGCATTTATTATAAGCTTGGGTATAGAGGCCTGGGAAAGGAAAATGACTTTTCCAAGATCCAAAGTCTTGGAAAATGACTTTTCCAAGATTAATTAATATTAATTAATTAATCTAATTAATTGCTGGGCAGAATAGCGAGGTGAGATGTTCTGACTTTAAATCTAGGACTTTTGTCCTTATCACATATGGATAATTCAGGGTAAGTTCTTAAAGCATAGGATCATCCAGGTATGTGTGTTTTTTAATAGATACACTTGTAGACTGAAAACCAGGTGGTGTTAGAACACTACAGAGACAGTCCTTGAGGTTGGGGTTTGGACCAGAGACTGCTGAACTACTGTCTTAGCCTTGTAGATGGTCCGAACAAGAAGATCCATTTGTACAGAAGGGAAAAGCTCTTTGCTACCCTCCATCCTGCCCATAAGCTTCACTGTTCAAGCCCCAGAGTGATAAGCAGGAGTATTTCCTAGGAGTGCCATGATAATGACAACCTCTTATGAACGAGTTTGGCGACGCCATAGAACTCTAGAGTGACTTTCAGGGGAGGAAGACAACTTTCTTCTTGCAGCTTTTGCCTCTGAGTTTTACTCCACTTGGAGATGGTATGCTGCCTGTTTCTAAGTTGTGAGAGTGAATGCACAGAGACCAGAGATCCAACCCAGCAGTGGCCTCTGAAGTGCTCTGGCTCGCCCTCACGGTGGGGCAAAGTCTCATATTCTCTACCTGCCCTGTCTCCCCTCGAGAAGAAAAAGCTAGAGACTTTTCAATTTAGGTTATATGTTGATGACTCACCACGATCTGTCTCAGGACTGGACCTCATTCTTATGCTACAGACTCATATATAATATATCCTAATAGACTTCTCTAACTGTGTGTCTCATAGACAACACAAGCTCAATCAGTCTAAAATGGAATACTTTTTATACCCCGCTTCCAAGCCAGAAATCTGGGCTTCACCCTAGAATCCTCCTTCAACCTCATCAACCACATCCAGTTTGGTCTTAGTCACACTGATTCCAGCTCTAAAATATTTCTCCAGGTTGTCATCACCTCCCTACCTTGCCTTGATTGCCTGCCGTGTTTCCTGGTGCAATGTCTTCTTAGCTGTCCTCCTTGTGTCTCATCTTGCCTCCCTTCAGCCCATCTTCCACCTGCAGTAGAACCCTTCTAAGATGTATGTCTGATCTAGACACTCTCTGGCCTCTCTACTGCCCCACCATGTCAGCAGGGCAGATCCTACCACGTCGGCAGGGCAGTTTGGCTCTTCCATGCTTTTCCATCCTGGCCTGACAGATCTTGCATCTCCCCACTCTTCTCAGGGCCTTCCATAAGCAACCTTCTGGAAAAATCATGTACCATTCCATCTGGAACAAACTACATGGCGTTCCCCTCCTCAGGATGCACTTACTCCATGTTCTTTCAACTCTGTCTTTTTATATGCAGACTTCCCACGGCCTGGAATGACCACCTGAGCTCTGCCTGCCTCTGTCCCCATATGGCTTGAGTATCACTTTCTTCTGAGGGTTGCTGGGGGGAGAGGGGGTAGGGATAGGGTGGCTGGGTTATGGACATTGGGAAGGTATGTGCTATGGTGAGTGCTGTGAAATATGTAAGCCTGACAATTCACAGACCTGTACCCCTGGGGCAAATAATACATTATATATCAATAAAAATAATTAATTAAAAAAATAAAAGAAAAAGTATCACTTTCTCTGTTGTTTTTTTCCAATTCCTCTAGCAGGATTTCTTAGTCACAGTGCTAATTATGCTACGCTGCCATTCTTGCTACTGGTATCATTTATTTCTTTTTTCCCAATGACTAGCACAATGCCTGGCACATACTAGTATTCGAATAATCATTTATGTAACAATGGATGGCTTAGGTTTAACATGTTACCATCCCAAACAATATGCATTTAGCTGCAAGGAATTTCTGAAATGATGCTCTAATCTAAAAGCTTGGAGTTGTCACTAGGAGAAAGCAAAGAGGAAATATTTTGAGCCTGGAAGTAGTTTGGGCAGTATGCAAGTTCTTATAGGCCAGAGACTGTCAATGAAACCCATCCTCCTATCACTCTTCCCTAGAAATCCTATACCAGAGACCAAGATTAATGATAAACACCACCTCTTGTCAACCAAAGCTAAGTACTTGCAGTGCTTCTGCTGCTTGGCTTTGAAGTTGACGGTACTGGGTCTCTTTCCTGTAAGGCCATGCATTGTGCTGGGGCAGCAGATGCACTCCTCAGCTCCATTCTGTGCATGATTTAACTGTAGGGTACATTATCTGAGATTAACTAGGATCATATATAGAACAAATGGAATGCCACCAAGGGGCTGGCAAACCTACGGAGGAGTCAGGCCATCAGCTCAACTTGAGTTCAGAATCCTCAAAGAGTAAACATATTTGGTTTGAAGGGTGGGATTCCATGGCAGGTCTTACCTGACTATGAGGTAGTTTCTTCAGAGTTCGGTCCTGGCATGAGTAAGACAAAATGCTCTTCTGGAAGGAGATTGGGTGAAAACCAGCTCTAGTTCTGGAAAGTTTCTCTGCCCAGTGATTGACCTACTTACTTCTTCCTTTCAAACTACCCAAAATGAGTTGAGTAATTTTTTTTTTTCACTTGGACTAAATTTTCATGAGCAACATGGAGATATAATTTTTATCAGTTACTTAAGGGAGGGGAAAAAAAAAAACAAAACTGTTTCCCTCCTCTGACCCTTTTTTGAATTAATCATACTGTACTGGTCTGAGATCACAAAGTTTACTAGGCACCAACAGGCAACATGAGCTTTAGCCGTCAGATCTGTGATGAGGAAGGTTATTTTGAATCCTAAACCAACCTTTTTATCTTCACCAAACTCCAGGAGGGTTAGAAATCATATCTGTTTAACTGTTTTATTTATAGTAACCACAATGCTCTGGGCAAATGAAACGTTAAAAATTCATTTTGGAGATTATATCTTGTTTTCATTTTAGAGCATAAGAGCAAAAAAAAAAAATCTTGTTTTAAAATGCCTAGCTTACTACTGGCTTAATAATATCCACTATTTTTACATCAGCTCCAAATTAAGAAAAATGAAGAGCCAGATTATAATTATGTACACTACACATGAAGTGTTGTGTAATGCCTCCAGAAAGCACAGCCCTGTGATCTTACCTGCCAATATGGAGAAAATGAAATGCTTATGAACCTCAAGTCAGAATAGTCGAGGAGTTGCTCGGATATTCTTTGTTCTTATATTCACCTTGGAACACTGGAGTCTGGTTAGAAAAAAAAAAAGACATATTCCTCAAAGAATTTTCATCAGGCCTACAATTTAGAAAATATTTTCAAGGCAATTTTCAGTACAACCTTTTGATACAAGAAACAATTCTAAACCCATTCTCGGCCCATGCAGTGAAAGTATGTCACCACCATTTGAGCCTGAACTGGAAGGATCATTTTAAATCTAATCCATTCTTTGTCATTGAAACAGTTGTACGAAGCTCTCTTTCTCTTTCCTCATCTGCTAAATGAGATCATCTTCACCCACTTAAGACATCTTGATGAAGTGTTATAGCTTTTAAGGAAATTTAAATATAGGAAATATATTTTTAAGAATGCTCTGAGAGTGATTTTATGTTTTCTACCTAAAGATGTAAAAATGATATTTAATTTTAGATTTGCGTTTCCTTCAAAAAAGTATTCATTTCCCAAAATAGTATTTGCTGCTTAGAGTGGTGAGGTTATGGATGATTTAGTCCCTTTAGATTCCAAACTCTATAATATTTTGTTGTCTTTAGAATTAAAATGGATTTTAAAGATGAAAAGCAGCAAAGTACCTATGCAACACATATATATTGACATCTTTTCTAAAACAGGCTCTGAAATAAAGTTATAAGGAATAATGAGTGGGAGAGAGAACAGACCAGTAAAGAGATGATGAGTACAGAAGGGGGAAAGTACTAGAAGTATGGAGACAGAGGGATAGGCTGTTGTAGAGGAAGAAAAGACTAAAGAGGATTATTGCAAATTTCAGATGATGGGCAATTCTTTTGTTTAACATCAGCTGCAGTTCTACCTTCGACAGCATTGTGATTAAAAGCTAATTTTTCTCGTGAGGGGAAATCTTTTCCTCCCAGGAAGAGTTAACCTGACTTCCCAGATGGACCTCATTCCTAGGAATGAATCTCAAGGAACCGTTCTCAACAAAGGACATTTCTTCCCCAAATAAACACAGCTGTTTAGTGTCTATAGCCTTTCATTTCGTGCTCATCTTTGTCTAACCCCCTTCCACGGCAGGCACTGCAGCACCAGAGCCAGAATATGACTTTCAGCTCTATCTGCCTTCCCATCTACCTTTCTGTTACTAAGCTTCAAAGAGAGGTCTAATTTCAGACCTACGGTGTGTTCAAACCTGTAGTTCCAGATAAGGATTCTCCCTCTTATATAATGCATTTTAAAATGAGAGCAAAAAGCCCATATCGGTGTTGGCTTTCCACTGTTCAGCATTGAGTATTCTCAAAGCCTTAAAATTGAAGAAGGAGCACAGGGTTTGTGCGCTGTAGTAATTAGTGCTCGTGGCAGTAAGGCTGGTAGCAGTGTTGATGAAAAGAAACCGTAATTTCTGTTCAACTCCTGAGGGTCTCCTTTCTAAAAGGAAGACTTGCTATGTTTCTTTTTAAAGCTTGGATCAAATAGCTTAGGCAGACGCTGTGACAATACCATTTGCAGGAAAGGAACCTATGGTATGACTCACTCACCCACTAAAATGACGCCCTATACACCTACTTGTTCCCTGCCTTTACTTGCGGAGTCCTCTGAGTCAAAGCATTTGAAAATCAGTCTGCATGTCAAATCCCCATGAAAACCTACTTGCAGACATCTTTCCTGTTCATCCTTGTCCATTTCACCTTCCTCACCATAGGCAGAGTTATTAACAATTTAGTGATTATTCATTAACAAGGTCTACCTGCCTACATGTAACAGAAAACTCATTTTTCTTCCCTCCAAGTTAACATAGGTAATGTGACTTGCCTCACTCTCCATCATCCCACTCCCTAAACTCTGAGAGAAGTTTCCCCAACTCTCAGAATCTTAACAAATCCTCCAGTTCATCCCAACTTTTCTCCCGGAGGGCATCTGCCACGGAAGAGACAAACTTGCAGACCAAGGTCAGCAAATCCTCTTTTGCAGCTTTTACTCCATCATCCAAAATCACCTGATTTCATTTGCCTTTGAGAGTGCTCAGAAAATTCTAGATTGAATGGAGGTAAATTACTTTGAAAGAATTAAATTGGGTGCTCATACCCCATGCGAATACTGCAAATAATAAGTGTGCTGGCTGCCACGTAGTAGGTTTGCTGAATGGATACTTGATCAAATTGCAGAGCTAATGTCTGGGATTATCTGGTTGTGCATTATTTTATTCCGGAAAGTTTTATTGAACGTGGTGGCAGGCATAGATGCAATGTGCTATGCACCATGACCTTGAATCCATCATCCTGCCTCCAGACTGAAGAGTAGTTTGGTCATTTTAGATAGATGGAAATTTATATTACAGACATACTTCATCTTGCAAAGTATGTCTGATTCTTAAAAAAAAGGATAAAAATGTCCTTTTATTTTGTAATGCTAGACACATTTTTAAATCAGAGAGAAACCAACTCCTTAAAATTATCCTAGAAATAAGTGAACTCAACAATCCCATTTATATGAGGAGACTGAAGCCCAAACATATATTTTACCTAAGGTAAAGAGAGTAGTTGCAGAATAACCACCCCCAGTCTTTTCTTGACATGAGGTCAAAGGGTAGTTACAATATAATTACTCTTGCTCTCTCCTCTCAATATTAGACAATCTCTGCGAATCCTTTTTTCTTACTCATACTTTTCTTATATTTGTCCTTATATTTGTCATATGTTATTTAGGAATGTTATCATAATTTCAGGTTTTCATTGATTCCATTGGCCTAAAAATGGGAATATACCTGCCTTTCCACAAATCCCTGGGAATTCTTTCCAAGAAAAAATTCTAGATTTTCAACCATTATCATTAGGAGGCTTTTTCCTCATGCATTACTTGGTTCTGAACACATTTCACTGTGTCTTTCAGCAGAGGTGAAAACTAATAGGAAACCATAATTTATTGAATGAAAACAGTTCATTTATTTGAGGACAATTAACTAACCCCTTTTTAGTATTCTATTTTTCCAGTTAATTTATCTCAATTACCTTGCTTCTTTATGAGATAACTTGTTGATACATTTTTGACCCTGAGTGAATGCTTATTAAATGGGATTAATATATTAGCATTATTTCTCTTTATCAAATATTTCCAAGATATTTTTTCCATGAATATTGACAAAGAATGAGAGAATAGGGCATTCACTGTCCGTTGTGTATCAGCAACCTACCAGTTATGTTGTCATCCTTAACCCTCACAGTATTGCTCTGAACATGCTTCCAGAATCTTTAAATTGTAAAGGTATTCTGAACATTTTTCAATAAAATTTTCAGTTTGCTATTCACAATTGCTCTAAAAAAATTTTTTTTTGAAACTTGAGGACAGCCGGGTCCAGCAAGGTCCAATAGCTTGTCCAAAGTCACAGTTAATGAGAGGTAGGGACGAGATACAAATCCAAGTCTGAAAATAACAAAGCCTATTATATTTCCAACACAATGCTCTGACTCACAGGCAAATGAGCCAGATAGAGCCTCTCAGGAGATGAGATTTGGAGTCTGGAAAGGTTAAAAGACGTTTAGCAAAGGACCACTTTCAAGCCACGGAGAGCCAGGTGCCATTCCTGCATTCTGGACTTGAGGTCTGCCTGGAGTATATGCTTTAAGCCCAACCCTCTATAGGGAATCGTGCTTTCCCATCTGTGCATGAGAGCTTAGCACTCAGGAAAGGTTCCAGATTGACATCTGGCAATTTAAAGTTCCCCTAGAGTTATATAGGATGAGAATCTGGCTTATATTTTCTTTTCCCTACATAGCAGCTCATAATGATTCGTCTGTCACTGGCTGTTAAAATGGTTGGCAGGCCTGGTGTGTGCAGGAAGTCAGGGTGACAGAGCCAGGATGTCTCCGTAGTTAAGGATGTGAGTAGAGGGCCCGAGTGCAGTCTCTGCTTCCAGCTCTTGCTCTGGGCAGTCACTTAACTTCTCTCTGCCCAGTCCTCCCATCTGTAAAATGGAAAGAGAAATACTGATGAACTTCTCAGGGAGGCTATGAGGCAGAATCCATGCACAATTAACAAGTAGTATTTGGGATATAGAAAGGATAATGGAAGAGTGGAAAAGCATTTCAGCATGGGATCATTTGGTAAAAACGTGATTAAAATTTTTACTATTTGGCAATCCTGGTGCAGCAAACCTTCAATATAGCATTGGCTGTTATATGTAGCCAGCCTCTTAGGAACTACTGAAGCAATAACTGTCCTGTGAAAATTTTGTAGGGTAATAATGGAAATATGTCAAATGAAAAATGTGTATTAGGTGCTCCATTCCCCAACCTTTCAGCAGGCTTCTTGAGGTCATATTCTGTGTCTTCTTCATGGTTTGCATGTCCCATGTGTACTTCAGAGCCTTGTACCAAAGAGACCATTAGTTGAGAGTCAGTGATCACGATATGGTTCAAGGCCAAGAGAAGCTATAATGAAAGGTCCCTGGGACTTAACTTTAATTTTTAGGTAGACTGGCTAATGGCTTTGATTTTTCTTGTGTTACTTGGACATACTTCTCAAGTACCAAATTATTAAGAGCTTCCATATTCTACTTTCCAATTTCTCTGGGCCCTCTAGACATGCAATTTGTTGTACAGGTGTATGGTTTGGGTATACATCTAGTACAGATTTACTTCGCCCTCAAACTCATCGGAAAGTGACCATACATACCCATTTAAACCTGGGTGGAGTCCTCCTTACAGCTTTGTTTCTCCCATCCATTTGAAAAATGAGACTCGCTTTTGGAAAGATGTGGTTTTTATGCACATGAGACCCTCTTTTTTCTTTTTCTTTTTAAAAAGAGAAAACATAATAATGAGGGGAAAACATGTAAAGGCTTTTCAAGAAACCCTGTCATGGCCCAGAAACGTATTATGCAGTACTTTGCTCTGGAGCGGGGCGAGGGGCAAACCACCAGCATACGCACATAGACAGTCCCAGCCAGACCTTCAGAATCAGAATCCTCATGCTGACAAGAGCCCCAGGAAATCTGTATGCACATTAAGAGAAGAGGTGGCCTAGGACCTAGGTTTTAGGATAATTAGAAAAGGCTAAGATTACAGTTAAAAGCCAAGTACATTTGCAGTTAGAAGTTGGTGTTGGGTTCCACGATTTCTCACATAGAAAAAATTGTCCATTCTCACTCCCCAAGAAATTGTGAGGAGCCAGAAACCTAATGAGGCACGAAGACTGAGTCTCCCTCCTCCTGTGCAGTTATGAAGATCAGCCCCCCTTCCCCATCTCCTTGTTTCTGCATTGATACTTGAAAGTTTCTCCATCCAAACCTGATGCTACGCTCCCTTCTTTTCTGGGTAAATAACAGGTCAGTGTGTCTCCCCAGCCTTCAGCACACTCTTCTGTCTCACTTGCACCAAACTGACAATTCTCTGAAGAGCTCAGACTAGTTTTCTTTATAAATAACCCTGAGTCCTTTAGACTTGTCATAAGAGGAGGGAGAAAGAAGCAATGAAACTCCCTAACTAGCTTACTTTGGCTCCTGGATGCCAAGGCAGATGTTACAAATGACACAACATCTCTGCTCAGGGCCTCAGTGTGGAAATTACTCAGCAGAGCAGACATGGGCCTTTCTGTTTTACTGCCAGTTATGAGCTTGTGAATAGCACACCACACTGCCCTGATTAGTGGATGTTTTCACTCCCTCCCCATAATCACAGGGACTGGAGCAGAATGATAAGAAGAGCTTCCATGATACAGTTGGTGGTGTAGGGCCGTCCTCTCTCCTCTCCTCCTTTGTTGTGCTTTTCTTAATGCAGACAACACTGAAGTATGATTTTTTGGTTTTGACCGACTCACCTGAGCCATCAGAAGCTACACATTTCCCTTATCACTGTCCTGACTGAGGCTTGAAAACACCCATGGGAGAGCTTCAATGTTCGTGCACAGCTGTTGGGTTATACCATTCCCTGCTGCCTACCAGGAAATGTTGATTCTCCCATTGTACTGCAATGAATAATCACCTTAATTTTTATTAGAGGTTTATCTTCGGACCTTGCCTAACTTTTCTGAAAAGACAGAGGGAATTTGTCTGTTGATTAAGAGTCCAGTCAGTATTGCTAAAGGATTTCTTCTGGGCAGCTCATCCAAGACTTCAACTCTGTCCTTTTCTCTTTTGAGAATGCAGGCAAGGGCGGATGAGTGAGCAAGAGAGGATGTCTGGGCTGGAGCTCATAGAGCTCAGGTGTGTATGACTCATTTTCTTTGGATCCCAGTGGTACACCGTTCTGACTCTCACCTTCCCTTACTTACTGAAGGGCATAGAAGGAAAACAAGTGGCAAGTGGCTGCATTTAAGTTCTGATAAGAGGGCACAGATGCTGTTTGGTAATGGAAAATTTACCCAGGCTGTATATGTATTGAGCTACCTCTTCCATAGTCTCAGACTATTTCCTTTACGATAATGAGCATCTATGTGATCTTAAACATACCACAGATCACAAATGGGATCTTTTAATATGTAAATCTCTTTAAAAGCAAAAACAGTACTTGAGTTGTTTACAATGATAAAGACTTACTTTAAACAGGAGAAGAAAATTGCTTTCATCTTGATTTGTTAACTGTGATCAATTGGTAGAGGTGCTTGGAGTCCTGTGTTGAGAAGAATATTGAAGCAACCTCAGGGCTCAATGGAAAAGAAAACCATGATAAATTACATAAAAGGGAATGGAAGCATTTGTACTACATGCTTTCTCTATACCATTCATACATATCCTAACTATAATTCATTGCAGTTTGAAAAGAAAAGAAAATCCTCTAATAACTGAGAGAGGGCTAGTTCAGATCAACTCATAGGTGTTTTCTTATTTCAAGATGGAGGATTTACTGGATATACCAAAGCAGCATACCTGGATAAATGTGACCAGCCTGTCCTAACTATACTATACAGTTCAAACAGATTAGGGCATACCTAGAATTTAGAATAGTATGTACTATTCTTTTTGGTTCTGTTCTCATATTTCTCTGGACTTGATGTTGCATAGCTTGGGTTATAACTCAGGCTAAAACCGCTTGACTATGGGCCAGTCCCTCAATTTCTCTGAGCTCTGGTTTCTTCCTCTGAAGGCTGATGGAAAAAACACACGAGAAAAAGATATGTCAATAATGTCACAGTAGGAGTCACCAGACATGAAGAGCTTCAGAGGACTTGTAAAATGGGAAAGGGGAAAACAAGGATAGAATTCACATGAGTATATATCGTAGATAACTGAATAAATGGCAGTTATATTTGAATCCTACTAGTCTCCTTATAAAATAGATATACTTTAATGTTAAAATATATGGGAAGGCAAACAATTAGTTGCAGAATGGATACGGAATATTTAAAAAGAATATGGGCATTTATGTGTGAGCTAAGTGCCTCTAATGATGGGAACAGACTCACATAAACATTACTCTTTAATATTTTGAGTAAATATGTGATTCTCTTGATCACACAGAGCTTGATATGGTATATCTTTCCTTTCTTTTTTTTTTTTTTAAAGATTTTATTTATTTATCTGACAGAGAGCGATCACAAGCAGGCAGAGAGGCAGGCAGAGAGAGGAGGAAGCAGGCTCCCTGCTGAGCAGAGAGCCTGATGCGGGGCTCGATCCCAGGACTCTGAGATCATGACCTGAGCCGAAGGCAGCGGCTTAACCCACTGAGCCACCCAGGTGCCCCATATCTTTTCTTTCAATGTGTAGTGACATAGCCACTCTAGTTCATAGTCAACAGAACATGTTTGTATTTTTTACGTGATGGGATAAATCAGCAGTGACTGGGGTAAAGTGAAAGATCATCTGCAAAGCAGACAACTAGGAAAGCCAGGGCAATGGATGTGGTTAAGTTTATTCAAACAAACTAAGACAAAATGAAAATGATAAAAACTTCAAAATGGGTGTTTATCAAATAAGTATTTCCTACTTTAAGATAACTAAAACCTAACTGTGGTTGGGAGAGGTTGGTAGTGTCTGTCTGGTCAAGTATAAGCACGATAATTTTCCACACACTGTTCCTGCTGGTGGATCATCTCAGATGTCCTGGGCTTTGATCCCTGGGCAATGTCTCCTCCCAGTACATGACTTTCCTCACTTCCAGAAAAGAGTCTGAAGGACAGTCCTTCTTCACCACTTACCCACTTGTGATCTTGGGCAAGTACCTTAAACTCTCTGTACCTCACATCCTTCATTCATAAAATGAAAATAATGATCATATAGTATAGTACAGTAACATTCTTGTGAGGTTTGAGTGAAATACATGTAAAACTAAAAAAAATCTGTGGCACAAAAATGTTAGCTACTGTATTCATGTTAACACCACCATTAATTTCAACCTGAACACCTCCATTGACAAACACTTGACTGATCTTGTACAGGTGGTGCAAAACCAGTGGTGGGGAACTTCCCTTTCCTATTGTACAATAGAATAGGATTGTACAAGTAAGGATATTAGAAGTCACCATTTCTTCTAACAAGAAAAAACCTGGACAGATTGAAACATCAACTTTTCTTGGATCCATAGGAGTGGTCAAGACAGAGGCCCAAAGATTGAAGAGGCAGATAGGCGAATACAGATTGTCATGGAGCAGAGACTCATCACAGAAACTGTAGCAAGAACCAGGGCTGAAGTAGGAAAATCTGGACTGTAATTGACAAATTGCTGGAAGCTCAGTGTGGATAAGTCAGAGTTTAAAACTGCAGGGTGACCTGTCATTAATCTACCCCTACAGTTTTGTGTTTTACCACTAGAACCTTGATTAGGTTCCCACAATAAATATCAGAGAAAATTCCTCTCCTGCTCCCAGCAGAGTGGTGGGGGGGAAGGAACCATTTTTTTTACAATAGGCTAGAGGAGTCTGTTCTTTTTAAAAAAGCCTGCCCTTAGGGAAACTAGTTAACTGGCCCTAATTTGCATGGGTTTTCCAGAGCCTAATTGATCTGGGGAGGAGAAATGCTCAACTCCAGGCACCTCTATTCATCCTGCCCCACCTAAGTGGGGAGGGAAAAAAAAAAACAAAAACTAAGAAACCCTTGCAAAATTCATAGTCCAGAGGTATAGTCTCCCAAAAGGAAGACTTTTGTGGGGAAGAATTGCTGTCTCCTTAATGGTAGATCAGCACAGTGTGGCCAAATGTCCTAGTTATTATATTCTTCCACGCACTTAAAGTAAAAAAAAAAAAAAAAAAAGCAAAAATTAGTAATTTTATTAAATCTCAACCTATGAATACACTTCTGTTTAAACCCACAATTATATGGTCAATTAATCTTTGACAAAGAAGGAAAGAATATCCATGAGAAAAAAGACAGTATCTTCAACAAAAGGTGTTGAGAAAACTTGCAGCAACATGCAAAAGGATGAAAGTGGACTACTTGCTTTTACCATACACAAAAAAAAAACTCAAAATGGATTATTAAAGACCCAAATGTGAGACCTAAAACCATAAAAATCCTTGAAGAGACGCACAGGCAATAATCTCTCTGACATTGGCTGAAGCAACATTTTCCTAAATATGTCTCCTGAGACAAGGCAAATAAAAGTAAAAATAAACTATTGGGACTACATCAAAATAAAAGGCTTCAGCACAGTGAAAGAAACAATCAATAAAACTAAAAGGCAACCTACTGAATGGGATAAGATATTATACAAGTCAACACCCCAAAAATGGATAACCCAATTAACAATGGACAGAAGAAATGAACGGACATTGATCCAGAGAAGACATACAGATGTCTAATAGAAAACATGAAAAGATGCTCAAATCACTCATCCTCAGGATATATTACCTCAGACCTCTCAGAATGGCTAAAATAAAAAAACACAAGCAACAACAAGTGTGGGTGAAGATGTGGAAGAAAAGGAATCCTTGTGCACTGTTGGTTGGAATGTAAATTGGTACACCCACTGTGGAAAATAATATGGAGGTTCCTCAAAAAATTAAAAGTACAACTACCCCATGGTCCAGGAATTTTACTACTGGGTATTTACCCAAAAATTACAAAAAAACTAACTGAAAGAGATACATGCACTCTTGTGTTTGTTGCAGTATTATTTACAACAGCCAAACTTTGGAAACACCCATGTGTCCATCAACAGATGAATGGATAAAGAAAATGTAGTATATGGAATATTATTCAGTCAAAGGAAAGAATGAAATCTTGCCATTTGCAGCAACATGGATAGAGCTAGAGGGCATAATGCTAAGCACAGTAAGTCAGTTAGAGAAAGACAAACATCATATCATCACACTCATATGTGGAATTGAAGCAATGAAATAAATGAGCAAGGGAAAACAAGAGCGAGAGAGGCAAACCAAGAAACAGACTCTTAGCTATAGAAAACAAACTGATGGTTACCAGAGGGAAGGTGTGTTGGGGGGATGGAAGGAATAGGGGATGAGGATTAGAGAGTATACTTTTCAAGTTGAAAAAAAATAATAAAATGGAAATAAAAGAATGCACATCTGTTGAATATTTGTGTCATGAAATGAGAAATGTGAAAAATAACTTTACTGCATACAAAAATGCCATGGTTGCCTAAAAAAAAGCATGGGTATAGTTTTTGTTTGAGTTGCAAGCTAAACTAGCCACCTTTTTCACGGAAAAATTTTTTTTTCTTTTTTTTTTTAATTTCAAAGAATGTCTGACAGTATGGTTGTCTGACTTATATATTTGGTACTCATTTTTCTAAAATGAACAAAGTGAGTTTGTTTCTTTAAGGAAAGCAACCTACAGCATTTGTTATAGGCTATGGAGTCCATGCTTTTACGTAATAATTACAATTGTGGAAAGATTTTGTCTGCCATCATGAACTTGGCAGGTTCCCAAAACACTGAGACTTTCCTGATGAGGCTACTGGTGAAATTAACAAGTGCAATACTATTGTTCAATGTTGTATAATAAAAATGTATCAACATTTGGAATGTCTGTATAATGAAAAAATAAGATTTCACAAATAATAAATGCTATGCATGGGTATAAGGTGCACAGAAAGTATAAGAGAGATTAGGTTAATGAAGTTTAAGGTAACAGAATACAAAAGGTTCATCAACGTGGTTTCAGATTCCCCATTATAACTAACCTAATAAACAGCCACTTGTATTTTAGTGTAGCATCAAAGAGCAGTATCCACAAATATATGAAAGGTTATCTAAATACTCTTCTCGTGTCCAATTACATGTTTATTTGAGGCCAAATTTTCTTCATATGTTTCAACAAAAGCAACATATTGCATCAAATTGAATGCAGATGTGTTGTGAGGTCTTCTGTTAAGCTAGACACTGGAATGCACAAAAATGCAAATCAAGGTCAACTTCTCAATTTTTTGTTTTGGAAAATACTGATTTTCAAATTAATTCATTAATTGAACTCATTAATTGAATATATCTTATAGTTGAGTATGATTGTTATTTTATATGAATAAGTAAATATCTTTAAATATTTCTCAGTATTCATTTCTGATTCAGTAAATAGTGACAGATATAACTCACATGGACAGAAGTGCTTTGGTGTCCTCAATGATTTTTAAAAATAAAAAGGGCTTCTGGGAGAAAGAAATTTGGAAAGCATTAGCTATACTTTAGGTTAATACTTCTCAAAATGTATTCTTCAGCAAACTTTTTCATAAACATCTCATTTTCTTTTTTTTAAGATTTTATTTATTTATTTGATGGAGATATAGCAAGAGAGGGAACACAAACAGGGGGAGTGGGAGAGAGAGAGAAGCAGGCTTCCCTAAGCAGGGAGCCTGATGCAGGACTCGATCCCAGGACAATGGGATCATGACCTCAGCTGAAGGCAGATGCTTAACGACTGAGCCACCCAGGCACCTCTCGATTTCTTTTTAAAAATTTAAATTATCCAACCCAGGATTTACTAGATAAGAATCACTAGATGGGGCCAGTAAATCTGAATATCAAATAATGTCTGTTGACATTATATACATAAGATGTATAACAAAGTATGCTATCTTGTAGTATCAACAGGAGAATCTCCATACTTTTAAGATACAGCAATTGATTTAACAATAATCTCAGCTCACTGTAAGTACTCTTCTCTCAACCTCTCTACTTTGTAACCTCACTCTTTCACATAGGTAAATGGTAAATTTTATTTTCTCACAGCTGGTATGCAACAGTCTGCTCTCAAAAGCTGGATTCTAATCTTTTCTCCTTCACTCAATATATACCCTCACTGTGCCTACATATAATATCCCTGCATCTGTGAATACTCCCAGAAGTGATGTAGCCTGGGACAAAAAAGGGGAAGACCTAGGAGGAACTGGTAACCAGGTCATTAGGGTGATGATTTTCTTTGGAATATGCTGGCCAAATTATTGATACTGCCCTGGGAGGATGAATCTGGTTACGCAGAGTGAGAGTAACTGGATTTTTCTTTTCTGTGAAAATATTTTTTATTGTGATGAAAATATAGAAAACAAAATTTACTATTTTAACCATTTTTAAGCATACAGTTGCATCAAAGTGATAGGTATGAAGACCTCCCTCCAAAGGGAAATGCAGAGTTAAATCCTTTTTAGAAGTGAAGAATTCAATAAACTCTCTTATTACCCATACTAAGTACTAAACTTAAAGCTCCAGACTTTTGGTTGTCCAGAAGCATTATGGATTATATGTTTCAATATATTAGTCCATTATGTATTTCATTATTTTTGGCTAGGGAGGACTGTATTGTGTCGCTGGGCAAGTCCTAGAACTATAGTTATAAATCCAGATTTAAAATGGATCTCGAAAGCAAACTAATTTATCTACCCATCTGACAGTTGGATCTAGCCATGAGAACTCACCAACCACAGAGGCAGAATATTTCCTCTTTAGACTTCCCAGTTCAATAAATAAATAAATAAATAAATAAAGTTATTGTACACGAAAATCTTACCTCCATAACTTCAAAACATCAGCCCTAATTTCACCTCTGAAGAAATAATGGAGAGAACTGTATGTTTTCCCTTGGTCTTTCTCCAGGCTCAATATCACTAGCTCTGTCAGTTGTTCATCATGGAATAGCATTTAATGCCTTTAGCATTCTCCTCACATCTCTGAAATAAACTTTAGTTTGTCTGAGTCTCTTTCCCAGGAGATTCTGTATCAAGAGGTGTAGATGACTCTTAAGATCAGAGAGGTGAGATTATAAGAAGATGTCTGACCAGCTAGATTACAGTCAAATAGCACTTTCTTCATTCAGAATACCATGATTATATGAAAGCAACCTGAGGCCATGTGTGTTCTTTTATCAGACACAATATATGGCAAGCTCATATTAGTGTTATTGTTATAAAAATCTATAAAAACAATATTCACATCTTCCCCAAGCTGTTCTTTCACAGCTGTTGCTAATTTTTTTTCTTTAAATCTAAGATCAGGCACTTGCATTTCTATAAAATTTTGTTGGCTTTAGCTATTGTCCCAAGATGTTAGTATCTTTTTGGAATCTGATTCTACTGTACAATATATTTTCCATTCCTTATAGCATATATCATTTGCAAAATAGATAATTATGCATTTGATATTCTTATCCAAGCAACTGACAAAATCTGTCAGCAGGACAGGGCAACTGAAATGGAATTCTTTTATACTTCATTGAAATCTTCTTCCAAATTGATGGAGATTATGGTAATCTACATACCTAAGATTCAATCAGATTTTGTTTCTCCATTTTATCTGTAAAATATAATGGACACTCTTGTCAAATGCCTTGATCATGCTAGTTGATATTTCTGGGTTTTATTTGCCCCCAGCAATTTAATAGAAATTTAAAATGTATCACCTCTCAGGAGCAGGGTAAGTATTTATGAGATAAGGTCAACTGGATGCTTTAAGTTCCTTGGCGGAAAATGGGCTATATACCTATGATTATTAAGAATAACAAAAGAATTTACTTGGGAGAATCTTAATCCTTCTGTAACCATTCTCCTCTACTGGGTAAATGACTACCTAAGACAAGGAGACTACGCTAATACAACTCTGAAACTCCCATTGTGATGAGCAGATTTTGAACTTGAGGGTTTTTTTTTTTTTTTTTTTCTTAGCTAAAGAACATTTCTGTTTTGTAAAAAGAAAAAAGAAGAAAATGGGGAGCAACTCTTCATTATTTTCTCATTCGTCCTCCACTTATCCTTTATGCACACTTAGATCAATTGTTGCTAGTACGTTTTCAGGGAAGGAAAAAAAAAACAACCAAACAAACAGGAAAGACCTGATTTTCAGGCTCAAGTGACTCATCTAGATATAAAGACTGGGAGAGCAGGCCTTATAGCCAAGAGCTTGACAGATCCTTTAACTACTGGAGTGTGCTCTGGATTTGAAGGCCGAAGTTCTTAAGAATTTTTCCTGGTCCACTTAACTGCATCATCTAAACTTGATAAAAATGACCTTACAATGGCAGTCATTTTCTTGAAAATATTAGGATGTGCTGGAAAGCTACTGAGAATAGAAGGAAGCGAGCACTTAATGGGCTGGACGATTATAAAGACTATGTGTTGGTTGAGGGGGGAGTGCTCTGCTGTACAGAATCTGAATCAATTATAAACAAACTCCCTCCTTCCAGGTCTAGGAGCCCAGAAACCCCTTCACACCAGACTAAGGATGCCAGGAAAAATCAATAAGCTATTGAATTGAGTTCTCTGGGGGAGAACACAGTGTATTTTGTAATTTCAAAATAGCTCTTTTATTAGAGAGCTGAAGAGGGCATAGCAGACATTACATTTCTACGAAATATAAGCCAGGCAACATTCAGATCTGTTTTAAAATTAATAGAGCTTCAATCTTTTTTATTTTGTCAATAGATTGAGTTGTGATGCCTGCTAACTCAGTCTTCATTCTGATTTAGTAAGCATTTATTAAGAACAGTTTTATATTTCTCTAACTGCATCACCAAAGCCTCTCTCTTTTCCCTGGACATTAAATTAAGTATAAAATGAATTGCAGCAAAGCTAAATAAATAGATCCTTAATTTTCCCAAGCAACATACATATGTATAAAAAAATAAACGTTATGGTGTTGGGCTGTGGGACTAGAGAAAAGGTGGTTTGTGTGTAGGTTTAGTTATCAAAATCCACAGCATATAGGCTGACAGCTTTTGAAATACATAAACTGTTTCTCTCTCTCCTGTTTCCATAGCAACAGAGTGCACAAAGCCTTAGTTTTTGCACATAGAGAGAAAAAAAAAATTGGGAACGGAGTCTGGAATTGTCTGGAACAAAAGAAAAATGTAGCAAATGGAAAATTAAGCATCTCTAGTCCTTCGGAGCCTCATACTTGCTCATGGTCCCTTGATGTTATTATTCACAATATGCAGTGTTGAGGTAGCTTTGAAGAGTTTGGTAAGGGACCTGAGAGCTGAGAGCACCTCTGCCTCACTCCTGCAAGCCAGCAGCCTATTCTGATAACTCATTGCCACCTTTGCCTTGGATGTTTCATTATGACTCCCTCCTTCATGACATTCTCACGGGAGTTGTGTCGATCAGCTTTTGTCTCCTAACCAGATTTCAGGTTGATGTTAAGATCTCTCCATTTTCTGTGTTCTCCCTCAGTTCATTAACTTGAAAAGGCCAGCAACAAAGCACTAAATTCAACAAATAATGGGAGGATGTGACATATCTTTTAAGGAAGGGCGTCACAAAGCAAGGCGTGGAGACCAACAGAGCAAACAAACCTTAAGGGGTACCTTATGTGGGATTCCCCTGTTGGGCCAAGGTTGGAAGGTCTGCATCAGCCTTGAATGTGTACACCTCATTTATTGCCACAGATCTGTGTGCTTGTTCCGTGGTTTCCTTCAAAGGGGTTCATTGCCATTTCTCTGAGTTTACCTTAGATTTTACCTCCCACAGAATGATGATCTTGGCTAGATGCATATATGTAAAATGCCAATACAATAAGTATTTGATCAAACTTCCTTCCTTCAGGTATAAGAAAAAAGTTCAATAAGGAATACTAGTTTTCTTTAATAAAAAATGGAGCATTTTTTTTTACTTTATAATAAAAGAAATGAAACTTAAAGAACCTGTTATAAATGGAAATGAGCATTGCCCAATTCCTAATATTTCCTTTTGGCCTGGGACCCTGAAAGTGGTGTACTTTCTATACCCTGTACTAACTACCCCACTTTAATGACCAAAAACATCTATTGGTACCTGTCCAGTTGCAGACAAGTTCTGAACGGTACAGCGAAGTCCTCAAGATGAGGTATTTGAATTGTTTTTGCTTGATTACTCCTAGAGCAAGAAGTGAATTGCTAGTCCTTCCTGGAAAAAAAAGTGCATATAACACTGCAATCAGGAAATTTAATGGATGCTACCGTGGCTCTTGGCACTCTGTACAGGGTTCTCATAGGGATTTTTCTAAATGGAGAACATGTCCTAAATATATAATGACATGATGAACTGGATTAGCTCAGATGAAGTCATTACTGTCTATTTGTAAATAATAAACCTTTTAAAGAAGCATATGAATGAAAACATATTTAACCAATAGACAACAATGGCTCCTAAGGGGCTTTTTGGTTTGATTGGGAAAATAAATAAAACATGCTTTCTAAAATTGCCAAAACATATATTGACCTGCTAGACCACAAGGAAAATTACTAGGTTCAGAAAACTTATATTTAAAAACAAACAAAGAAAAAAATAAACCTGAATACAAATCCTCTTTAAGCAGCAGCTCTTGGAAAAGGAGCTTTAGAAGTCTGCAAATTTTATAATCCTAAAAACATGTTATCTTTTGACTTGCTGAATGGATTTTTTTGCTAGAGATGGGCATAATCTATAGCAGTCTGTCCTCAAATAGTCAATGTTCTTCTCTGGCACGTCTTGCTGTTTCTCTTGCCATAAGTTAACATGAGCCAACAAAGAACTCCTTCCTCCCCAACCCCCAACCTCTCACTTTTCAATTCTTGAAATAATGTTTTATCTCCGGTACTGAAAGCAAGACCAAAGGACTCCTCCTTTTGAGTTGATGTTGTCCCTACACCCAGCTACATACCTGGCCCTCATTCTTTGAAGCATTTAGAAGAGGTGAGACTCAGAGTTCACAGGCTTGGTTTTTTTGGAGTCTCTCAGACTAAACGTGGTCCTGTGGCACTATCTATTAACCTGACGGTAGGCTGTCGTGAACTTGCTCCTGCGAGGATGAAGTAAGTCTAAAATTCTAGTGACTTTCATTCCAGACCCCACCTTGTCATGTCATGGCTGACTCTGGATACAGCCTTCTCATTTCTGGCTATATGAATATCATCTCTTCTCGTTAGTCATCCTACAATGTTTAAACACCTTTTCCCTTTCTTTAGCTCTCACATCATACCTTCTAAAATCTTGTCTGACTTTTCTTTGTATTCTTTAGTGATTTTAAAATTGCTCATCTGCACAGGCCCATATTATTCTTTTGTTGTCATGATGTGCTCACTCCATTCCTCTTTTCCCATTCTTTTTAACCTCTCTCACATTCTCAGGGAAGTGGCTGGAAATTACTTATGGTGAAAATCCAGAAGATAATACTGCATTGTGGGCTCATTTGTATGCAAGTCAGTGGGGAAATCTGAAAACTGTGTTATGTTTCTCTCTGATTTTCACCACTGGGTATCTCATTCTCCTATAGACTTCCTCAGTATTTTCTCTTTCTTTCTTTATTCCTATTTCAGTACATTCTCTTAAAGCAGTCCTTGAACCTCCTGAAAAATTTAGCTGCTCCTAAAAGTCCCTCACACTTACTTCTTACTAAGTTGTACTAAGATTCACTAATGTGGTTCTTGTGCTTCTGAATCTGCTTTTTGCGGAATGTTTTCATGGAGGCTAATGTTTAATATGACCCATTTGACACTTTTTTCCTCCTCTAGAAATACAACCGCATTTTCAAGAAAGATCTTCATGGAAACAAAATATGGTAACTGATATTATTGTTGAGGCTATGGACCACCCACTTGGTCTTGTCGAAGTCTCACCAACAGTGCTCCTTGGACATCCACGTCGAACTCTAGGTCTTCCAGAATAGTGCCTGAAAAATTCTGCTATGTACCATAAAATGACTATGGATTAGTCCGGTAGAGTATTAATCAAAATCTAGGATTCCATAAATAGAATTCTACCACCCGTCACTTCCTAACCTACTTGTGCTGCCATTCTTCTCTTTTCAGCTTGGACCTTGGTACTCCCACATTTCCGTGGCAAGTAATGAGCAAGAGCTTCTCCTGCTGTCCTATGTTCAGGTTACTGATCCATGAATTCCTTCTTACAAGCCATTCATGGCCCACCAGTCACTGGCTGCCACATTTTCAGTCACTGCATTTGTAGTAATGCAAATGATATCTTAATGACTTGAAAAACTGAATGTGGTTTCTGAAATGCCATAAGGAATTTATTGTTTTGGGAAGCATTATCTTACCCAATTATAAAAATAACTGTAATTTTTCCTCCTCACTGGATAGTCTCTGTGATGTCACCCTTTTGGCTGAGTTTACTCAGTGAAGGGCCAGGAAGGGAAATACAGTAGAGAGAGGGAAACATTACATTAAAATCAAGGCATCTATCAATACATTTACTTTCTGGCTTTGGATTTTTATCCATCATTTTTTCTTTTTTAAGATTTTATTTATTTGAGAGAGAGAGAACTGTGGGGAGGAGCAGAGGGAGAGGGAGAAGCAGGGCTCTGTTCAGTGCGGAGCCCAATGCAGGGGCCTAAGACCCCTGAGATCATGACCTGAGAAGAAGGCAGACACTTAATAGACTGAGCCATCTAAGCACTCCTAGCACTTTTTCTTGATTTTTTAAATTATCATACACTAAAACTGACTTCTTGATTTATAGTGTTATAAATTTTTAACACATGTGTTTGTGTAACCACCACCACAATCAGAACCCAGAACAATTCCATCATCCCCAAAAACTCTTCCGTGCTATAGCTTTATTTCCCCTTCATTACTGATCTAGAATTCTGAGTTGACAGTTCTTTTCTGCTAGCACTTTAAAAATATTTTGCCACTTCTCTCATCTCCATGGTTTCTGATAAGGAATCCATTGTCATTTGAACATTATTCCCCTACAAATAATTCATCATTATTCCCCTATAAATAATCTATCTCTGGATTCATTAAAGATTTTGTATGTGTGTGTTTTTCAGGATTTTTTTTAATGCTTTATGATGTGTGTAGACACAGATTTCTTTGGATTTATACTGATTAATATTTGTTGGGCTATCCTGAAGTTCAGATTTATATATATAACCAAATGTGTGAAGTTTTCAGTTGTTATTTATTCAAATATTTTTTAAGCACTCTACTCCTCTAAGATTCTAATGACACAAATGTTAGGCCTTTTATATTGTCCCAGAGATCCTAAGTCTTGGCTTATATTTTTAAATCTTTTTTTCTCTGTGTTGTTAATACTGGATAATACCTATTAATCATTCAAGCTCACTCAAGTTGAGTTTTAAGTTTATTTTTAATTTGCTGTTGAGTTCATCCAGTGAGATTTTATTGTATTTTCAGTTCTATGATTTCCATTTGACTCTTCTATACATCTCTTACTTCTTTGAAAAAGAAAAGCTTTGTTTTTCTATTCATTTCAAGAATGTTTGTCATTGTTTATTGAAACATTTATATAATAACTACTTCAAAGTATTTGTCCGATAATTCTAACATCTGTGTCTTCTTGGCATTGACATTGTTTGTTTTTTCCCATTAGAGTTGAGGTTTTCCTTGTTTCTACATATCTTGAATAATCATATTGGATAGTGTCCTGGACATTTTGAATATTATGAGACTCTGGGACTGTTTAAATTTTATGGAAAACACTAATATTTTTGTTTTAGTAGGTAATATGGTTAGGTTCAGTCTGCAGGTTCCAACCAGTTTCGCTTCAGTGGGCCATGGTTTCCATGGCAGTTCAGTGTTCAAAGCCTTTGTAGTGTTATTCAGATTTGTGCTGCCTGTGTACTACTGTGGGTAGTGATCTATCTGTGGGTTCAGTTTTCAAACTCTTTGTTACACTGATTGGATCCATATTTGTACAACTTTAATGAACCCAGGTGTTCATCAACAACTTTATGGAATAGCTTTCTTGAGGTTCTCCTTCTCTGCCATCTCTCTGTGACTCTTCTGTTTCCTAGGGCTCCCCTTTCTGGTCCTCTAGGCAGAAACCTGACTGAACTGGGAGCCAAAAGACAGAAGACAGAGAGCACCAAAAAGCAATAAAGGTTCATCTCAATTTTCAGGATCACAACTCTTGTCAGCTGGAGAGGGAGGTTCCCTCCTTTCTTTTGGTTTCTGTGGCCTTCCCTTACATTACAGACGAGGTGGAATGTGCTTATTTCTCCATCATTTCGTGGGCATGGGGAATCCCCAAACAGCAAGACCACAGAACTCTATACAATTCTGTATAAAGTTCCATATAGAGTTCTGTATAGCATATGAAGTTCAGAACTATATAGAGTTACACTTTTCCCCTCTCTGTGCATTTGAATCTCAGATGTATTTTGTCTATCTACATCCTCACATTGAATTCTAACCCCATATTTTCAATCACCTGATGAATATTTCTATCTGGGCACCTGTTTCCTTCACATACAACACATAGAACGCAGACCTGGTGTCTTCCCTAAAACAGCTCTTCCTAACTTCACTGTTTTGGTCTGGAGCATGATCAGTTGGCTTCTGTTCACCAAACTGAAAATTACCTTTGATTTATATTCCCTCAATTTGCAAATATAACTAGTCTTCAGTTACTATCAATTCTTTCTTTGGTCTTTTTAAAAATTTGCTTGTTTATTTCCATCCTCTCAATATTAGTCTAAGCCCTTAATATCTCAAGTCAAGATAATAGTGGTAGACATTATTACTAATATTACTACTACTTCTGCTGCTCACTACCACCACCACCACCATCATTCATTGGGTATCTATTACAAATCTTTTCAACAGACCCTAGGTATATGCCCTAATCACAGTCCTAAAAAGTAGGATTTGATGTTCTCAAGTCACAGACAGGTGAACTGTGATTTCATGCCTGATGAAGTGGAGAGTGAGAGCTAAAACTCAACCCAAGTTACACTCAATATGTACTCCACCCCCCTACATCATATTGCAAAAAATCCATTCAGAGACCTGGAGGAAGCTTCTTTCTTTGAACAAAGGTACTGTCTGCTTCTTAAAACAGTGTAGTATGCTCATGACCTCCACCTGCCCAATGGGGTTCCTTTTCTAATTCACAAAAAGTTATATTTATGCTGGTAGTAGACTAAATTTAAGAAAGGAAAGGAAGAACTTTTTCATGGCAATATAAGTAGTACAGTTATTGAGATAGATTTGGAATTCTGGTCTCTCTGTCTCTTGTATGAATTCCCTAGACCCAGTTTCCCATAAAACTTATTGGCACATCAACATAAGAATAATCTTCCTAAACTATGGCTTTAATTGTGTAATTTTGCTGCTTAAAGACCTTCATGACTTCCCATGACCTATAAGATGAAGAGAGAGTACTTGGCCTAAAACTTGATTTGATGTCAGCAAAACTGTCTCACTTTTTTTCCTAGCCTGTCCAGGGTTGTAATCCAAAAAGAAGAATTCAAATTTCCCAGATGTGGCATGATTTTGTTTGTTTGCTGCCTTTGATTTTATTATTTTCTGTATCAGAAAGCCTTCTCCCTCCATTCTTGTACACTCCAGCTGTCCCACTCATTCTTCAGCCTACTTTTACTACAATCATCCCATCATTGCCTCACCAGAAGTGATGCTCTCTGGTCATCTAGTAAGTTTTGTGTGTGTGCATTTCTTTTATGGTTACATCATTGCAATCACACTACAGTATCTACGACTAGCTCATTCCTGGGAGATCCAAATTAAGGTTGCATCCATATTCATCATTGAATCCCTATCATACCTAGGAGAGTATCAGATATATAGAGATGTCAATAAATGTCTCTTGAACAGTATACTCTATTAAAACTAAACTAGAATTTCAGAAAGTGGAGCAAAGGTAGTACAAGGGCCCTGAAAATGCCACCTTGTGAATTTTTTAATTTTTTTATTTTTTCAGCATAACAGTATTCATTATTTTTGCACCAAACCCAGTGCTCCATGCAATCCGTGCCCTCTACAATACCCACCACCTGGTGCCCCCAACCTCCCACCCCCCACCCCTTCAAAATTCTCAGATCGTTTTTCAGAGTCCATAGTCTCTCATGGTTCACCTCCCCTTCCAATTTCCCTCAACTCCCTTCTCCTCTCCATCTCCCCTTGTCCTCCATGCTATTTGTTATGCTCCACAAATAAGTGAAACCATATGATAATTGACTCTCTCTGCTTGACTTATTTCACTCAGCATAATCTCTTCCAGTCCCGTCCATGTTGCTACAAAACTTGGGTATTCATCCTTTCTTTTTTCTTTTTTTTTTTTTTTACAGCTTTATAAACATATATTTTTATCCCCAGGGGTACAGGTCTGTGAATCGCCAGGTTTACACACTTCACAGCACTCACCATAGCACATACCCTCCCCAATATCCATAACCCCACCCCCCTCTCCCAACCCCCTCCCCCCATCAACCCTCAGTTTGTTTTGTGAGATTAAGAGTCACTTATGGGTTGTCTCCCTCCCAATCCCATCTTGTTTCATTTACTCTTCTCCTACCCCCTCAACCCCCCATGTTGCATCTCCTCTCCCTCATATCAGGGAGATCATATGATAGTTGTCTTTCTCCGATTGACTTATTTCGCTAAGCATGATACCCTCTAGTTCCATCCACGTCGTCGCAAATGGCAAGATTTCACTTCTTTTGATGGCTGCATAGTATTCCATTGTGTATATATACCACATCTTCTTTATCCATTCGTCTGTAGATGGACATCTAGGTTCTTTCCATAGTTTGGCTATTGTAGACATTGCTGCTATAAACATTCGGGTGCACGTGCCCCTTCGGATCACCCACCTTGTGAATTTTAAAGAACAGTAGTTGAACCACATTTTTTCACAAGTTGTTGTAGACTTAATAAAACACCAGAACTAGGCATTATTTTATGAAGTTGCTTTTTTCTTTTCTTTTTTTTTTTAAAGATTTTTATTTTATTTATTTGACAGAGAGAAATCACAAGTAAGCAGAGAGGCAGGCAGAGAGAGAGGAGGAAGCAGGCTCCCTGCTGAGCAGAAAGCCCGATGTGGGGCTCGAACCCAGGACCTGGGATCATGACCTGAGCCGAAGGCAGCGGCTTTAACCCACTGAGCCACCCAGGCGCCCCAAGTTGCTTTTTTCAATTGTGAGAATGGGAATAGGTAGACAGGTTCTTAGAAGTGATACTGCTAAAGTCAAAAATATTAATATATATTTAAAGCATTTGACATTCTACTATATACTAAGGCTCTTCTGTTTCACAAAATTTGCTCTGAAGTGCAGCTGCTTTGTGTTTACTGTTGAATTAAAAATTTAAACGTGTAAGTGTTCCGACTCCATGTTCCATGATATTGATATGCTTTATTTAATTAGCAGTACCCGAATTTTTTGCCATTTAAGATCATGCAAATGGTTATTATGACACTAATTCTGTAATGAACATTTTGATATATATACTATTTTTTAAGATTTATTTATTTATTAGAAAGAGAGAGAGAACATGCACACAAGTGGCGGGGGGAGGCAGATAGAGAGGGAGAGAGAGAGAATCCTCAAGCAGACTCCCTGCTGAGTGCGGAGCCTGAGGTGGGGCTCAATCCCAGGACCTTGAGATCATGACCTGAACTGAAATCAAGTCAGACACTTAACTGACTGAGCCACACAGGAACCCATATATAAACTATTTTTTGAACCACACCTTTTTTTATTTCCTAAAGTAGGTTTCTAGAAGTGAAGTTACTAAGTCTAACAAACATTTTCTGAAGGCCCTTAACACATATGTCCAAAATGCTCTGTAGAAACCAAGTATCAATTTCTAGTCTTCCTAGCAGGATATCATAGTGCCTGTTGCATTGCCCCTTCCCCATCACTAAGCATTGTACTGAAGAAAAAACCTTTCCAGTATAACAAGTTTATTAATCTTGTTATTCAATTACATCTAAAAATAAGGATGGAATCTCTTTCAAACACTCATTGCCCATGTTTTCCCTAAACTTTGATCCTGTGATATTAATAAATGGTAGACAAAACCCATTTTTTTTTTCTGGCAGTAGATTTTGGTCTTCATAGACCAGTTAGAAGAGGTCCTTTAATAATATATTAATAACTAACATTAATCGAACTGAGGGTTCCTGGAGGTGAGGGGGTGGGAGGGATGGGATTGCTAGGGGATGGACACTGGAGAGGGTATGTGCTATGGTGAGTGCTGTGAATTGTGTAAGACTGATGAATCACAGACCTGTACCCCTGAAACAAATAATACATTCTATGTTAACAAAAAAAGAACAATAACTAATGTTAATCATATTGCACTTTGTAAGTTATGAAACATTTCAATGGATTCTATAATTTGCTTTTTCAACAATTCTAGGAACAGCCAAAGAAAGACAATTCTCATCTATAGGCAAGGGCACTCAAAGAAAGTTGTTTGGGTTGTTAGTTATAGAGCCACATCAGGGCATTTGTACCTACCTAAAAGCACACATCTTGGACATAGACTCAAATCCAGATCTTATGACCCTTAGGCTAGCATCCTTCCTTAGGCTACGTCCCTCAACCCCAGGGAAGCAGCATGGGCATCCCCGGGAGCTTTTCAGAGCTGTAACCTCTCTGGCCCAGGAGCTGCCTATGCACACTGGTGTCTGTGAAGTGGTGTGTCAGGCCATACTGAGAGCACCTCTGCAGTCAGATGTGGATAAACAGACGGTATTTGTATGTAAAAGCAACAAAGAGGAAGTAAAATTAAGTTTGAACATTCTTCAAACAATTTATAAGTGTTGGAATTTATATAGTGATGGAACATTAAAGGAATAACATTTTTGTCTTAATTGCTTTAAAGAAGAAATTTTTAGAGTAAAAAGACTTCCATAGTGCCAACTAAGTAGATTTTTTTTTTCTCCAGAAAAACATAGGCATTAACCAAGAGCTATGCCTACACTTTGAAATGTTGGTAAGTCTGTATGAAATATTTTTCTTCCCACGCGTAGGAATTACTGGTGGAGATTTCCTTCAAAATGCAAAGGTGACTTTGCTAGGCTCGCACGGTAAGCTCCACCTGACCTTAAACACATAGACAGAACACCTGCAACAGGCTGCTCTCTCCAGTTTCACCATCAGTAATACAGACTTTGGCTTAATGATTTACCAGCTATTAATAAAAGCAATCCTAGGGGGAGGACATATTGCATCTTATCAGTCAAGAAAGGAGGAGTTCTATTTGAGAACCTGCTATGAAGTGTTTGAGTGATGTTGAGCAATTCAGCTAACATGTCAGGTTCCCTTTCCTTATGATAAATAGTAGTGTGTAGATGAAGTTATAATAAGGGCATTTCTGAACCCAATAGGCTGTTATTTTTTCTTCTAAAAAAAAGTGAGCATCCAAGATGACTGGGCCTGTGATGGAAGAGATGAAGTAGCCAGTGGGGAAAAGGAATAGAAATGCAAGGCATGGATGAAAAAGATAAATTTTGTTTGAGTTATAATTTTGCCTAGAACCAGACCTCTGTTATGGGCAATAGGTTATAATTTGTCATCACGCTGGGCACTAAACTTTATTGTGAAGCTTGTCACTTTTATATATGGTCACTTTAGGAGTCTTACTTTAATGTCCATTTGATGTTTCTCCAAATATAGAAATTAGTGGGTACTCGCATTTCATACAGAAATGTTGCATTTTATTGTTGTTGTTGTTCTTGATAGGCATTATTTGATTAAAAGTGTTCTTTCTAGCACTCAGCCAGAGTGCTTCATATGCTTGCATTCTGTGCCTACGAATCTAACTAACATATCTCGAGAGGCCTGAGCACAGGGATTTCTTGTCAGTAAAACAATGCCTCATGCGATTCTGGTAGATTTATAGCTGCACAGTCCCCTGGTCAAATTTGGCTTATTGCTCTGAATCCATTTTTGTAATAATGATGCTGGTAATGCCACAATATATTATTTTAATAGGATAACATATTGAACTCTAATTTCTAAGGAATAAATATGTTATTCAGCCTTGGCATCAACTAGTATATTAGGCCCAAAAGAAGTGGAAACTAAAAAGATGTCTCACTCGGATTATGTGGAAAAGTAGATAAGAGATGGTTGGATTATTACATATTTGTAATATTTACATTGAATAACTGCTCACTTTTCATTTCTGATTCCCCTAGTATTAGAGTCATTGGCTTTAGAATTTATGTTCAGCAAGCCATAATGGATCAGAACAGGAGTGAGAATAATTATGGGATCTAACATGCCGGATAAACCTCCTCTGTGTTTAGAAAACTTCCTTTTTAGAGTAAACAGATGTGTAGTATGTGCCAAGAACTATAGTCATGAGACGCACAAATGTTCTGACAACTCTCCTTGTAAACTTTGTCTAGTAAACCTTGCTAGGCAAAATTCATCCAAACAAAAACTATTGTCAAATACTCTGATAGGTCTTAGACTTTATCTCTTTTATGGGATGAGTCTGCAAAGCTAGAATGAAGAGGAGTCGTGTATGTGTGTACAAGTTGGGTGTGTTATCATTTTTAATTATAATTTGAGTAAAATGCCAGCAGGCAAATGGTACTACCTGGCTAATCATCGTATTTTTGAAAGGGCATTGCCTTTGAAAAGGCATTTGAACTTACTCTGTCTTTGATATGATTAAAATGTGTAGAATACAGCATGCTCTTGCATATGATTTTACTCCATCAAAAGTTATATTCTACTTATTAAAATCCATGAGTACAAACCTCTGTATTCACAATATTTTTAAAATTTTAGAAATCAAAGAAAAATTTAAAGAACAACTACTGCCTTACCAAATATTGCTCTCAATCTTTGTATAACTCAGACATGATCTTTTCTCCATTTGAGATGCCTTTAATAACAACAAAAACAAGTTAACACAAAATGAACTCTTACAAAAAGAGAAATTGGAATAGCCTCTATTTTCATGTTTCTTCAGATGAAGAAGTTGTAAATTTATTGATGGTTTTCTCTCTCTGTAGATATAGAGATTTTGCCAAGAATGAGGAAATATGTTACAGAGCTTGTGACGTATCCTTGTCTTCTTTTAATTGTTTAGAGAAACACCATTATATTCATCCAGAAAGGAAAATTAAATCAACTAAACTCAGTAAATACAAGGTTATCTCAGTAAATATAATTCAGTAAATATTCAGTAAATATTCGGTTCAGTAAGATGCGTGGGTATCATTCCCCATGTCCTCGGGGGTATTTTCAGGCCCCTACTTTAGAGTACCTTTCTTCTATCTCTGCTCTATGTCCTTCCCTCCTTGCCCAGCCATTATTCTCAATTAGCAGTAGCTATGGGCAGTCATTATCTATCGAACCCATTTAGAAACTTGGCCACAGACTTCATCAACTCCAACCTTTCAAGGATACTGAATTGTCTGGCAAGAAGAACGGCCTTTGCATAAACAAGCCAGGTTTGCTCCCGAGTATCACATTTTCAGTTCTAACCAATATTCTTCTTTTCTCTGGGACTAAGCACCTGATTAGAGCTGTTCTTTTTGCTAATTCAGCTCTCTGGATAATAAATATTTTATCTTATCAATAAACATGAATTGCTGTGATCCAAAGATATTTAGATCCTTAATTAGATAGTACATCTAAATTGGTTAATCAGAGTGTTTTCTGGCAGTTTCTGAGTCAAAGTTACACTTCATCTCTGGTTAGCCTTTGTAAGATTCAAGCTGAACAACTTAAAATTCTTAGTTCAAGCTACTTACAATCTGTGTTAATCAAAATGCTGTAATTAAATTGGGCATGGACTTATTCTGTAACCTTATCCACTTTGCATTTAAGTTGTCTCTACATGAATGTTTGACACTAGTACAGTCTTTAAATATTAATGCATAGGGGAAAAAAAAAAGATGAAAGGAACAGTTGGAGCCAAGAGAAAGTAAAAGATAGCGAGGGGCAATTGTAATAAAAAAACATAAGAAAGTTCAGAGAATATGCAAAGAAAAAATAAACTTGTCAGAGCAGTTAGTTACCAGCATAAAGTCGTACAATTTATGCACAATTGAAAGCTCTAAGGAATGAGTAGCCATAACAAGCTTTTGTGCAATGAAGATTAGAATCTCTGTGAAACAGTTTCCTGTGTGTTTTTTCCCCTCTGCTTTTGAATTTTACTTGGAAATGGTTGCAAAGCTACAACAGGTTAAAAACAAAACAAAGCAAAACAAATGGAAAAAAAAAACATATATTTTTTTTTTCCCCTTTTGTGAACAGGAAAACAAAACACACCTGAAATTCTGGCTTTATACCTCTAACATTAGGCTCCCTGTGATTCTGGTATAAAACAGTATAGGACCAAACAACATCACAACATAATGTGTATTTGTGCTCCACACACAATGGAAGACTTCTTAGCATAATCTGCGAAAGTTTCAAGTGGGTGGGTGGACTGCCAAATACTTTGGCTTTTCCTGTGAGAGAGGAAAAAGGAGAGTGTATGGAAACCAAATACATAGCTGGAGTCTCTCCTTGCACCAGATAGAGAAGTCGTATTTGTTGAGACACTGCACTGTTGAGATTTGAGAAGAGAGTATGCCCTCAATTTCACTGCACTATGCTAGTGTTCATTCAGCTGATGAAGTCCTCAACTCAAAGGGCAACATCCACTTTGTTCTAAGTTCCTGCTGGAATGGAAAAGCTGACAAGGGAAAACTTACACAAAGGATATTGTGCTGTTAAAGTTTGTTCAAAGCCACACTTGTCAGATCTCTTTGAAATGAAATTGAAAAGGAAAAACCAATTTTCTTTGAGGACAAAGTTCATCTCATTTGGTGTGCTGCACCTGTCTAATTTTCTTCTCCAAGAAAGAAATCTTGACTACGAAAATTTGAAAAAATAGTTTATACCAGTGCAGGTATGTATCATAAGGTTTAATTCAGACGAGTGTTACATTCTGAGAAAATAAATATAAGTGAATTACTGCCTGTTTGAAGCTGTGATAAATACCTAGGTTGGCTGAAATTATTAGACACGTTATTCTGTCTCCAAAATGTCTCTGAAGGGCAACAGTCTGAACTATCTGGAAATGAGAGCTCTCTAATGTTCTCCTTTGTTAGTGATGTATAGATGCACGTATGATGCAAAGTACATTATCAAATTGAAAACTAAGATCCCTCAAAGGTGTTCAGGTAAATATCTCACATGCTTCCAAATTTGGGGGGAGAAAAAAAGCAACATCTATTTTTAGGGTAGCGTGTTTATGAATATTAAAATTCACAATTGATCTTTTAAATGCCACCAAATAAGTTTGTACCAACAGCAAACAAGAAGACTTTTCCCGTTTGAAGTTATAACTTCCTATACCTAGAAATGTTATGTGTTTGTAGATCGACACAAAATAAAATACAGAATAAAGTGACTCTGTCATTTAAACTGGAAAGAAATATAGCTATGACCTCAGATAAGGACTTAGGTTCAAGATAGAAAAATGTTATTTTAGTTAAGGGAGGGTGGGGCAGGAGGGAAGAAAAACACACCTATAGATAGTAATCCTTTCCCTGAATGCATCTCGTCTCCTATTGGCCTTTGTCTTTTCTCTCTTTTTCTGTCAGCTTTGCTTATTCAGTCTGACCAATGTGATAGGCTACATGTTTAAAAAATAAATCCCATATATTGAAAATAATCGTATGATTAAAAATGAGGGCGAATTTGAAAGTGGGAAGGAAAGGGAAATTATGTCTTATCTGTTAGATCATGGGAAACAGATGATGTTGGCCATTGCCAAATCCTACTCAGAAATTTGTATTCCCTAGCTTCCTTCTTTGTGAATGTTTTCCATTTGGAACTACATTGCCGATGCCTTTTTATTTGCTCTGTGTCCAAATGTGGATCCAGCTGGATTCCTGTGATTTTGTTTTTATTCTGTTTGTATCTCTCTAGAAGACTGTTACACATATCCACACCCTTTATGTAAAATTTAATACCTTTTAAATACGGTGTTCACCATGACCTTGAAAAACAAAGACCCGCCAATGAAACTTTTGGACAAAAGCTACCTTCCCTTTCTTATCAAAACTCAAACAATGTCCTGATAATCAAAGGAGAATCTTCTTAGAGTAGAAATTATTCAATTAAATGAAAAGCAAGCTTACTGACTTTAGTTCCTCTTTTGTTTAATTCTTATTTCCTTTGTGTTCTGTCTGTTATAGAGTAAATGTGTTTCAGTTTAGTGAAAACATCTTCAGAAATTTACCATTCCTCTTATGGCTTAAAAGTTGCACGTTATTTGTATTCAGTATTTGTCAGAAGCATAATTTATCATGTGCTTGTGTATGAATTAATCCTGTGTGGTATTGCCTTCAAAATCCACGTGTCGAAGGGAGCGTCTTCTGGAGAACTGCATCTTTACCTCACACAAGATGGACTTCCCTCAGTGCCTACTCATACGCTCAATAAATATTTGCTGAATGAATGAAGGTGTGTGGATTTCTCTCTTGCCCTTGAACCTCACTCCTTTGGTTTTCCCTCTCTAATGCCCAGGGCACTAAAGTCATGCCACAGGAAAGAGTGTTATTTCCTCCACAGTCCACATACTAATTAGATACTTCTCTTCCTGGCCCATCTTTCCCCAGGGATCGTGTAATGAACCACATGCTCTTCCTAGACTTTAATCCTTCCCCTATTCTGGGATACTGTCAATAGTCTAGGTGCTTGCTTCACTAATGAGTTTTTTCTTTGTAGTTTTTACATCTTTTTAGTGGGCATTAAAGGATTTCTAGCAGAAAGTGAACCAGTAGAAGCTGTACTGTATTTCATGTTTTCTATGATGGAGCTGGTCACCACTATATCTGCATCCTATCCTCTTCCTCCTGTGAAAGCTTATGACATGGAATCAAAGCATAGGCTCACATTTATTGCATACAGCATCAAAACATTGGTACAAAGGCCATTCTCCTGCCAAAACTCCTGTATGCAACCACTCCTTCAACAGATATTCCTAGCCCCTACTGGGGGTTTAATACAGTTCTATGAGAACCACAAAGAGGCATAAACAAAATAGCCCCTACCTTTAAAAGCAAAGAGGATTTTGTGTTTTCTAGAGGACTTCCACATTAATTATCTCATCTGATTTCCTACAACAGCCAGGAGAGGGAAGGAGGATAATTATTACTATACACATTTTCCAAATGAAAAACCGTAGCCTGGAAATTGAAGTCACCCTACTGGTTATGCCAGGACCTCAATAAAACACCTAGGGGTTTGATTATACCATTTAATAACTCTCTCTTTCTACATCATAGAGGACCAAGCATTTTCAGTGGTGAATTGCCTCTCAGGCTGCACAAGAATATTTATTCCAAATTTTCCTTCCTTTTAGAATGTAAGGCAGGCCAATAATTAAAAGTACTTTGGACCTAAATGGAAGCATTCAGTTCCCAAGGCTTGCAGTTTCTAAACTGGCCATGCTTCAAAGCACAAGGTATTACTTGAGGATCAGCAATAACAATTCTCAAGGCTGTGGAGTTCAGAAGACAGCTATGATACACATTCCCTCCTCTGCTTTCCCACTTCCATTGTCCCAGCCCAGGTCATTAGCTGCTTGCTTCAATAACCTTTTACGTCTATCATCTGTCTTTCAGTCTCCCCTCCCACACACCTATCCATTTGCATGCTGTTGCCAGGTAAATCTTCCTAGAGTACAATTATGTTCCAGTAATCAAGCTTCTCAGAAAATATAGATGGCTTCAGGTAGCCTACTGAATTAAGTCCCACCTCTGAGCTGACCACAACTTCCCTTTCCATCCTTCACTTAACCTAGAAGGAAAATATATCACTTACTTCTCCTGTACATACTCCTCCCTTTCCTACTATAGTGGTGTCTTTCTTGCCATTCCTTCTGCCTGGAATATTTACTTTCTTCCAGACCCTTCACTAACTCTTTCAACATAAATAACACTGAAGTCTTATTATAAGCCTTCCCCTGTGGCTCCAACTGGGGACAAATACAACTCACTTTGAACACACAAAATTTCTCTGTAGTCTCTTCCCAGGAACTTATGAAACAACACAGGTGTTATGGACAGACAGGCAGATGGACCTGGGTTTAATCCTGACCTGGTCCAATTTGGGCAAATTATTTAATTTCGCAAAGCATCAATTTCCTTATCTGGAAAACCATTGCTTGTTTGTGTGTGTGTGTGTGTCTGTGTGTGTATGAATATTAGTGATTACCTATACAGATGCTTTGGGTCAATCCTTAGAATATAGTAAGAGTCAATAAATGGCAACATTTATGTTTAGATTCAGTTTTGCATTATAGTTCTGTCTGTACATATTATGTAAATGCCCATATGTTGTCTACTTTCTGAGAAGGTTGAGGCTATAATTTTAATTTTTTTTTTCATCTTTATAAACACATAGGTCTTGACACACACAAAAAATTTTTCTTCATGGTGACATTATCACCACTGGCACCTACTTAATCATGACAGAATTATGGACAACATCCACATTTGCAAATCATGTGTCCTGAGTAACCCTAGCAATGCCATGAATATACTGTTTTTTTTTCAGTTTCAGAATAAGAAAAACAGTTGGCTCAGTTTATGAGTTTTCTAATTATAACTTCTTAGTTAAAATTTGGTCATGTAAGAAATTTAAGAAAGCTTAAATGTAATTAATATAGCCTAGGAAGTCAACCACTTAGTGTTGTAGCCTATAAAAAAATGGATCAGGGTTAGAAAGTTATGTGCTGTATTTCTTCAGGGTATCACTAGGTCTGCTTTTATGTCATACGGACTATGCCAACCACGGAGAGCATGAAGTGGTAAACCACAAAGGTTGTAAAGTTGACTGCACCTAAAGTAAATTGGAACAAGTTCCATCACAAATGTGCCCTTTGTTGGACTAGAAAGAAATGGAATGTCATGTAGACTTATGGAGGAGATTAGGTGATGTAATTGTAACCCTTTCTGTGAATGAACTAAGAGAATACCAGTAATAATAATAATGATGATGATAATAATAATAAATGGTGCCATTAAAAGAATATTGTTATTGTTGCTTTCTTTTTAGCTTTAGAGTTGATATATCCGACAGAGAAAAGTTACTGGTCTATCAGAATAAAGTGCTTAAGAAGTAAGAGTGCAGTATCTGGCACTATTTTTTAAGTGACAACAAGTGTTTTATAATGTGGTAAGGATAAAAAGTTCTGATATTTAAGGGGCACTCTGCCTTTAGAATTTTTTTTACAAGCATGTAAATAAGAAGTAACTAAACTTTCCTATCTGAGGATGAGATTTCACAGGTAAAAACTTCTTAAATATTTACAATCCCTCATTTCATGTTTTATTCTCAAATGAAACATTCTCAAAAATATTTTCATGTTTTTCATTTTCAAATACTTATGGGTCAATCTAACTGCAGTGTGAGTAGACTGGAGGTATAAATCTAGAGGCAGAAATACTCCTTAGGAAGCTATTGTGGCAATTCAGATGAGAAGTGTCAGTGGTCAAATTTGTGCAAGGGGCAGTGAATAGGACGTAAGTATGGAGTATCTTGGCCATCTGATTTTACCTCAAGCCTCAAGGAGTCTCAAATTTAGGCTACTATTTTATGTTAGCCTTCCAAATTTGTGCAGAGAATCAGTGCCTCATGAAAAACTGTATAACTAATCTGGAATTATTTTAGTACTCTTGTTCTAATCCTAGAGAAATAGGTGAGTGATAGAATATATCGAAGAGTGAGGGGCCTCAAGTTGTCTGCATTTCCTGGGACACTAACACTTACGTATGCCTACAATTAAAGCTACAGAGACAAAGAGAGACTAAAGACTCATTCAAGTAGAAAAATCAAGGGGAGTTGATAACTCATAGACACGGGACAGGGAGGGAAAAAGCATAGTCTAAAAATTCACCAAGTTGCTGGCTTGGGCAACCAGGTAGATGATGGTACCATTAATTGAGATGAAGAACAGAGGAAGAAGCAACGATTTTGGAGTTGACAAAGATTTTAAATTCACTTTTGGACATGTTAAGTTTGAAGTAGAGCAGGAAAATACACATGTCCTGAAAGCAGTTATGCTTTTTAGTCTGAAATTCAAGAAGGAGTTTTTGCTGGATTAGGAGGCATCAGCATATAATGGTAAATGGGATTTCCCAGTGGGGTATTACATAACTCACGAAGAGGACAGAACCCTCAGTAAAATAATCATTTGATCTTCAGGTAGAAAAATGGATGTCTCTAAAAGGAACAACCAGGGATGTGGGGAATACCATGTCAGTAAAGTCAAAATAAGAAAGTCTTTCAAAAAGGAGGCCAGCAACAGTGTTAAATGTTGAGATTTCAAGTAAGTTAAGTTCTATGAAGTTTCCATTTGTTATACTTAAAGAAAAAAAAAGTATGGATGGCTTTAGCTTAAAAAACTTTAGTGGTGTGATGGGTCTGCAGGCCAGCTTTCTGTATAATGCAAAGCATCTCATTAAATTTAATTTTCCATAATTAAGAAGTTTGACCTTACAGGGGAGGATAAAGGACTGAACGTTTTACAAGTTTTACAATTTCCTCTGTTTCCAGTGTATTTTATGTTCTTTTATTTGTTGTTTCACTGATATAGGAGTGGTTGGCTTGCACTGGCAAATAATAACGTTTATTTTCTTTTTTTACACAAATGGCTGACACATTAACTTGGCATGGTTATGGTTCTGGGATTTTATATGAGGTCCTTGGTGACCAGGAACAAAAAAAGTTTTTACACTAACTTCTGTCTTTACCAATTAGGATTAAGAAAATCAAAATCCTTGTATTTCCCTTTTTTTTTGCTATACTATAGTCAGCAAATCTAGTCATTGGAATTAGCCTTCACACACCTATGGGCAATGAAGAGATTCTTTAAAGAGATTTCTACATTAAGCGTCATAGATATTTTATTACCTTCAGAAAATAAAGAAATAGAAAACAAAAATGTCAGCAATGAAAATTATAATGGTTTTAATTAGAATTTTTCAGTTTTTCAAAATATGTTAGAAGAGATTTTGGAAAATACTAGTGTACCATCTTTCACCTTTATAGAAACTTTAATGAGTCTGGATATTGAATTATAAGCAATATGCTGGTTGAAGGAAAAAAATGTTTTCTTCTTCAGTGGATAAAGTGGGTTCTTTCTCATCAGTATGAAACACTGTATAAAATTAAATTTTCAATTCTCAGGGTCTATAAGCGACAATTAGAATTACATGGAGTACTTTAGAAACTGCTTACTTTTTTACAACATGAATAAAATATTATTCAAGGGACCAAATGTTTGGCCACTGACTTCATTATATTAATACCATATAAAGAAAAACTACTTTTGGATGTCAGCTATCACAATAATAATAATATTTAGTTTCTGTATAGGACTTTACAACTTAGGAAGAACTTAGAGACTTGATATCTTGTGTAAGCCTCAGGGTGATCTTATGAATTAGTCAAGGCAAATACAATTGCTGTCAATTAATAGAAAAGGAGGCTGAAGTTACATGTTATTGTGCAGCTTGTCCAATTGCACTGGTTTTAGTAAGCAATGAGGTTGGACTGGGATTCAGGTCTCCAAATTCCTAAACCAGTATTTTCCACTAGCCATCAATAGTAAACTTAAACACTCTGTTGGGACCAGTGAAAGAAAAACCTTCTTCTTGAGGTGTTTATGACTGGGTTGAAAAGATCAGACATGTAAGCATGCTACATATGCTTATGCTTTTACATATACATTATGCTTCTAAAAATATCTGACTTAACTGGTGTCATGGTTTGTAATGTTTCTTCCCTTCCCCCCCAAAGATTTTATTTATTTATTTATTTATTTATTTATTTATTTATTTATTTAAGAGAAAATAAGAGAGAGAGCATGAGAGGGGCAGAGGGAGAAGCAGACTCCCTGCAGAGCAGGGAGCCTGATATGGGGACTTGATCCTGGGACTCCAGGATCATGACCTAAGCTAAGGCAGTCACTTAATCAACTGAGCCACCTAAGGACCCCAGTAACATCTCTTCTTTAGATGAGCCATAAGTAATGGCTCGTATGATGGTTCATTTTATGTTTCAATTTAATTGAGTTAGGGGTACCCAGATAGCTGGTAAAACATGATTTTGGGATAAGTCTATGAGAATGTCTCTAGAGGAGATTAACATTTAGATTGGGTAGTGAAGACTAAATAAAGCAGATGGCTTTCACCAGTGTGGGTAGGCACCACCCAATCCACTAAGGGCTTGAATAGAACAAAAATGTGGAGAAGGGTGAATGTGCTCTTTCTGCTCGAGTTGAGATACCCATCTTCCCCTGCTTAGACATCAATTTCTCTGGTTCTCAGTCCTTCACATTCAGTGTGAATTCTACTGACAATTTTCCTGGGTCTCCAGCTTGCAGATAGCAGATCCTGGGCTATCTCAGCATCCATGATCACATGAGCCAATTCCTATAATAAATCTCCTCTTGCAGCTATCTATCTGTCTACCTATCATCATAATCTATCCATTTTATTGGTTCTGTTTCTCTAGAGAACTCTAATATAGTTCCTATTTCTCAATACTTCTTGTCTTTCACTTCCAAACATTTCTTCAAAACAAAACAAAACAAAAGGAGGGATTCAGGCATCATGAATCAGATTATCTGAATCTCACTGTATCTGAAAGCATATATCCTCTACAAGAAGAAATCAAAATATGGATTTATGATGTCAAATGGGGAACTGAATCAGGGTGAGTGTGTGTGTGCATGCACGTGTATGTGTTCCCAAAACCAGAGTATTTGAAAATGTGAAAAATAAACCTCATTCAATAAACTGTTATTGTTGTTGTTATTTATCTACTAATCTATGATGAGCATTGTGCTTCTTTATCCAATCTAGAAACATCTTGTCATATTATAAAATTTATATTTATTGACAGCTTAATCCAAATAGTATTCAGAATGATGTGACCATAGGATCATGTCTTAAGCTTATTCATGCTAACCATGTTTTAATAAGGCTTATCTCTTAATTAAGTAGGAGATTATTGACTTGTGAGGAAGATGAGATATGAGAAAAGTACAAGTCGTTGCTCTCAAGGGGGAAATAAAACATGACTCAGCTAGAGATGCTGAGAAGGTAACTGTAACAGAGTGCAGAGAACAAACAAAGTACAGAGATTGGTCACTAAGTGAGAGAATGCCTCATGGAGAAAGTAGGATAAAATTTGTGTCAACACATGAATAGGTTTACTTAAACAAAGGTAAAGAGGGAAAGCATTCCAGGTATACAGAAGTGGATGAATAAATCTTGACACAGTGGAATATATGTCCTATGTGGGAGGTCAGCTAGTAGAACCCTATGAGTAGAGGAAAACCCAACAATAATAAACATTTTGATAATAATTATTTGAGCACCTGTAGCATGACAGAGCTTTAGACACATCTTTATAGACCCTCACAAAACCATGCGAATAGGGATTACTATCCCCTTTTTTATAGGTATGTGTTTTTCCTAGGAAGTAAGCAAGACCCTGAGAGGTTCAATAAACTAATCAGCACCCTGTTCTAAGTGGGATGAGGATTTGCATACAAGTTCAGGTGAAGTCACAGTCTAGTTCAGGTCTTCCTGCTCTATAATGTTGCCTCCCCTATGACACAAAAAGAGTGCCCTGAGCTACCCCAGAATTTCAGCAACTCTAGCCCCACAATTCAGAACCAGTAATATATTAGCACAAAAGCAGAATATAGCTCAGGATTAATTCCCTTTTTGCTTTTGTTAAATGGGGCTTCAGTGTAAAGAGAAAGACTAGGAATGTAGATTCCTTATACATTGGACCAATGTAAGTGTAATTCCAAGTGTACTTGGGCCATCAGAAAACAAATTAGGATCAGAGTTAATAATACCGCAATTCTATCAAGGTATAAACCCTTTTTGTTTACCCGGAATTACCTCACTCACACACTGCAGAGGGCCCTTGATATGGTCGCCCAATGAAATGTCAAGAGACCAGTCACCCTGAACCTCATCAACCTTCACTATTCCCAATCTGCTACACATACTAGATGTCTACATTAGTCGTTTTTCAGATTTTTCTGTTTCCAGACTTCATAAAAGAAGAATTTGCAAATAAGTTTTTATCATCATTAACAATACTATCGCTAAAGGGCATATGTGAAGTTTTATGATGGTTTAGCACATTAATATTTTACAATCAGGCTTTAACATGCTTTTATCTTTTTTACACAAGATTAATATCCTGCCTGAATTAGTTTTATTACATGCATTTTCAATTTTCACTAAGCTGATTTTCCTGCACTAGAATTTAAGATTTTTTTTCTTACAACTTTTTTCTTTCTCATTTGTAGGATTTAATATGTTTTATCCATCTTAATTTTTTTTCCCACAGTATTGCAAGGATTTTTCCTGTTGTCCTGCCATTTGCAATGTGGTTCTACTAGCTAATCACACCATTTGGTGTTAAATCTTTCATTCTATACAACATTTATGGTTTTGTTCTCTCTGAAGCCTGTACATTTACTGTCATGTCTGCAAGTCTGGGCAAGAATGTGGATTTAGTAAATAACTGACTAATTTGACTTCCAATCAGGTTAATTCAGTATCCCATTTTTACTTCAGGGCAGATCAGACCTTTTGGTGGAAGAGTACCAAAATTGATACACTGCATCATAGTTGGAACTATCTTAAAATACTAAGAAATATTTTTTAAAGATTTGTTTTATTTTATTTGTTTATTTGATGGAGAGAGGGGGGAAGAGAAAGAGAGAGCAAGCACACAAGCAACGGGAGGAGCAGAGGGAGAAGGAAAAGCAGGCTCCAGGGAGCCTAATGCTGGGCTTGATCCTGGGATCATGACCTGAGCTGAAGGCAGATGCTTAACAGACAGAGCCACCCATGTGCCCCACTAAGCAACAATTTTAGAATTTAAAAAATAATTAAAATTTGAAATTAGTGCTTCTCATTCTAACGTCCTATTTGGGCGATCTGACATCTCCCCATTATCCATTTCAGTGAATAACAGAGTGTAGACATAGCTTCTCAGTCTGTTCTACACTCTGCACCTCAGAATGTGGAAATCAATGTCTAGGGGTCCCAAATGGGACCAAAAATCTACTCTTGGTTGAATCCTCACTTAGTCTGGACAGAAACTAAGGATAATAGATAAGATAAGAAGATTTAACAAGAGTCAAATAACAGTGGCAGAAAAAGACACCTATAGTAACATGATTATAGCAATACGGATACAAAGTTGATCTTGAAAAAAATCAACCAGTATGTTCATGCCTATCTTGTTTTCAGTAGTTGCTATGCTCTTCCCTTAAACTGACCTCTGAAGCAATGCATCACAAAATATACCCTACCCCTAAAACCTTCCGCCTCCTCTCCTAGTATTACTGGGTCACCTGCTCTATGGCTGGAGAGACAATATAATTAATATTCATGGCTAAAGTTTTAATGCTTGATTATCACATCACACTCCCCAAAGGGAAATTACTGCATAAAGAGAATTCTCAGTATCTTAATTCAAAGAATTAAGTCTTCATCAGTTTTTGTTGGCCAGTAAAGTGACTTTGACAAGGAATAAAAGTCATTTCAGATGACAAATTATGCACATGTAGACAAAGGGGTGAGTGAGGCTATAGGTCAGTTCCATACACAGTGTTTCCTATCATCATCTCTGTTTGTTCTTTTTTTCCCCCGTAGCAATTAATTTACTAATTGGCCTTAGGTTAAACTTAGTTAATCCCCATCTTTTTTTTCTGGAGCTGTTCAAGCAGAACAGCAAGAGAACTAGGATTCCAGCCAGCAAAATCCCCACTCCTCAAATCCACTCTTCCCACTGGCTAATCCTAAAACAAAACAGGAAAGTGGTCCATACAGTCTAGGTTGGAAAGAATCCTTATACTGTAGGAATAGCTTTCATTATACTCCCCCCATCCAAGGAGAAAGGATGACAACCAGAAGCAGAATAATTTAATTGGCTGGAAAACCTGGGCTAACAATGTTCTCCATGAAATGAAGCAAAAAATTATGCTAAAAAAATATCATAGAATAATTGTAGTTTAAAAATCTACTTTCGGATAAGATATCAGTATTTTGCATGAACAACATGCAATAGGTTGGATCTGTGAAGACACACTTAAAAGAGAAAATTTACTTGTGGAAAGCCAAATACTTCTGGAGATGGAGTTGATAAGAATCAAGCCCCAAGATTTTCTCTCAGATAGAGGAAGCAGGATCATCTATCTGAGTTATACAAAACAGAAACCTTTGTTCTTTTCATGAAGCAGGAAAGGGAAGTCCCCTATGGCAGTGGGTATGTGTGTTAGCTGTTTCTTGCGCGCTAGAGAAATGAATGCCATTTTCATGAGGGATATTTTAACTACTTTCTGAACCCCATTAGGATAGCTGGATGTTTCTCGATGCATACTAACTACTTTGCTCACAAACAAGATGGTGGATGAGAGGCATAATTAATATGATGTGGACGGAGTGGAAACACTGTGGGGAGTTTTGAATTGTGGCAATGCAGATAAGGTAACTCCTAAGTGCCAATTCAATTACTATTAGAATTCATCTGCCACTCTCCACTCCACTTCATATTTAATTATTTCAATAAAGAGGTGTGAGTGATTTTTATCATTTCCATCCAATTCCCCAATGCACTTATTTCTTCCCTGGACACATTTATTTTACCGTATTCTTAGCTGCCTTAGTGTATAGATTTGGAAAACGAACTCAAAAGACCAGAGAGCTGAGGATAGGTGGTATCAGATGTCTTTTCCCTATAGATTAAAAAAAAAAAATGTTTTACCAATTGTGGTTACTTCTTTCAAAATGTAACTTTAACTGGGTAAAGCAGTCTGGGTTTTTATTTCCCAGCTTTGTCTAGAGTCCTGTGTGTTTTAGAAAGTCAGCCTCTGCTTAGCAAAGGTTTCTCCAAGCTTCTGTTTTGAACATGGTGTATTAATTTTAGGCACCACCATTTTATATTTTGCGTGAAAAAGAAAAAATAAGAAATCAAACATTCAGCGGCATCTTACCTCTTCAAGTCTGCCCAGATGACCTGCTTATTCTCAGATTCCCCATGATATGAGCAGGTGCAGAAATGCTTAATCTCATGTTCACAAACCCATCCTTGACAAACAAGGAGTTAGTCCCTGTCGCTAAAGAGCTCTCCATCTGAGTGCATGGGGACCTGGAGGGCAAGGTGAAGGTATATATGGTCCTATTCCATATTTTTTAACTACCTATAATCCTCATGAAGTTTTTAGTTTTCAAAATGGCCTCCTCTCTGAATTCTTGGTCTATGAAATCAGCAACTAAACTGTTTTAACTTTGCAACCTGTTCCCCAAAACATTAGGAAAATAGAGCCTCTTCTATCTCCTAGACTCGAGAGCCAGCAATAACACAACCAGTTTTCATGAGCACTGATTCCCTGTTAAACGTCAAATGAGGAATCAGGTTCAAAGTCTTGAGAGAAAGGATCCAAAAGCGCCTCAACACCTAAAGCTGAAACTGCCACTGACATTGTACAAATCAGGGTGATTATTCTGGACACTCTTTGAGCTGCTGGAGAGAGTAGTAGGTGGGGTGAAAATGAACTTGCATCCCAGGGTCCAGGGTCAGACTACCTAGGCCCAAATCTTGGCTCCTCCACTTACTGAGGGTGTAAATGTGCATTAAATGAGCTAAGGGTTAAGACTCTAAAATACACCAAAGCAAACAGAACAGTAACTGCATTAAGTAAGTACTAACTAAGCATCGACTACTATTATTGCTTATAAGATTTGCCTTTTGGTGACTTGCTTTTCCTTCCTGAGCAGCTCTCTGTGCTCATTTAATTCTATGAAATCCACTGAAGGTAGGGTAGGTGAGCACAGAGTGGATATATCTTGCATGTAACTTTCTACCTGCTGTGGTTTATCCTACATAGTCTTCATTCATTGCTCTGATTGGGAACAAAAACGTGAAAGAAACAGGAATGTCTTCAAGATTTCTATATAAGAGGTGCTTAGGAAACAAAACCAGTTGGAGGAGAGGAGGTAGAGGAATCATATTGACACTTTATATACAAATATGTTTTTACTTACTATGTTAATTTGGGGTCACTGAGGGGACACAGATGGAAACTACGGGGAGCTAAAATTCTTCCAGTTCAATCAGCCTCTGGTGTTGCCAAGAGTAGGAATGAAGATGAATACAAAGAGATGTGGAAAGAGACATACAACAGCGCTTCAGTATTGCTGCTACTTCTGAGAAATAATGAAATATGACAAACTGTCCTAAAATCTCAGAAATGTTTGAGTCCTCTTCTGTTTTTTTCCTGGACTCCTACAAACCCTCTTTTGCCTCTCCTCTCCCTAAAGAGGCCTTGTGAGGAATGAAAACCCACAGTGGATCTAGCCCTGTCTTGGCCATACTTAACTTTCCCAGGTGAGGCAGGATTCTGCAAAAAGTGCTGCTGGCAACCAGAATTTCTATCTTACTGATTAGGGCTGTTTACCCAGTCCTGGTATAAACATGCAACAGTTAAAAGAGTCTTTGACTTAGCATCTTTTAAGATGACAAAAAGAGGGTTGTTTGAGTGGCTTAGTTGGTTACACCTCTGACTCTTGATCTCAGCTCAGGTCTTAATCTCGGGGTCATGAGTTCAAGCTCTGCATTGGGCTCCACAAAAAAAGATGACAAAAATAATCTCCCCAAAATCACTTAATTATTAATCTTTAAAAAAAAAAGTGTGGAGACTCCAACAGACATACCTAAAGAAAACCAAATCTGAAAGATACATAGTGTATTCTTAACTGAAAGTCCAAAGACTTTCAAATTCTTCAGAGGAAGGAAATGATAACTTTTAAACGAAGTGACTAAGAAAATAATGGTCCAAACCAAGTCATCTTTTCTATAACATACACACTTTTGTCTTCCTACATGATGTGCTGGCCTGATCTACATTTGCTGCTTTGTGGCTAAGGTCATCAATGCAAAGTCCTAATCTTTGCTAAGGCATTTACAAAAGGCAGAGTTTTAAGGCCTGAATAATTATCAGTTGATTTCTATGAACACTTTTCTTCCATTCCTTAAACTCAGAAAGACTGTGTTTCATGTGATGCTCTAAGACTGAATGCACATTTTCCATATATTCATCCTATCTTTCTTCACAAATAAACTATGAATGTCTTAAGGACAGGGACTCTATTGACTTTTTACCATCATTTCTTTCATAGTCCCTGATATATAGGGCTCAGTAAGAATGTGGTCAATGAATGAATGAATAAAAACAATTGCAGATTTCCAGTTTTCAATATGCTTTTCCTCATAGCCTGCTGCAGCTATATTGAGAAGAGCCTTCTCCAGTTTGTATCCCAGACTTCTTTCTCAAGATGCCTTTTGAACTAATTTGGCCTAAGATTCCCCAGCTACTATTGGTTTCTCTCTATTAAAAGGCACCTGACAATATTCCAAAGAAGAAAACACTACATCCTCATTCTGGAAGGAAGAAACTTGATCAAAATCAGAAGATCTGTTTCTTCCCAGAGAGCCTATACAATGCTGGCACAGTGATCAAACAGGGAAAATTTCCTAAAATACTTTCCGGTAACGAGCCACTAAAACTGTCTCAAATGACTGATAAAGGAAAGTTTTAAAATCCTCACCCATGCATCAATCCTGCATTTTAGAGTGTCCCATTTTATTGTACTGATTAATCATATGCTCAGAGGAAGTTGGCAAAAGCTATCAAAAGCCAACCAGTATAACTTGAATGCCAACTTCACGAAATAATCAGGGTCTGGTGGGATGTGTCATAAAATATGCCAAGATGGGTCATTCTAATGCACTCTTGAAAGAATTATACATATTCATCCTCCTCGTTTAGCACCTGAATGACAACAAGCAGGTGAAAGCATCAGAACCAATGTATCAAGCCAGACAGTTGCCATTATGAACAAAACATAAAGAGAGAGTGACGGTGCTGAAAAATGGTAAGAGTCTTCTACTCAGACCTTGCAGGCACTGCTCTCTTTTGATAGGGAAATGAAGCTTGCTGGCAGAGAGAGAGCTATCTCTTATTGTCATTGCTGCTTACAGTTTATGGGAAATTTACATGAAATATACATTTCTTAATAGAATTCACCATAACTTTTTAGTTTGTTTGTTTCACTGACATTGTGAGGGTAGAAAAACTGCCAGTAAGAACTAAATGCTTTCCTTAAATATCTAAGATCATCTCTGGGCAATGGAGGGCTCTATTAATCACTAATGAACTCCTAAATGCCACCTTCAGCTGAAATAATGATAGGTAAAATTATACCATGACACACTGACTGATGAAAAACAGCCCCCTTACCAAGTTTCCTAGTGTGTTTTTGGATTGCAAGGCACTGTTTTAAAGGAATAAAATAAATAGCTTACAGGCTCTAGTGAAATCACTTGTATTTCACTGTGTATGTACTTATACATACAGGTTGTGTTGTATGTGTGTGTTTTAGCACAATTTTACAAAGACTTATCTATAATCCTTTAAGCCACTGTCACTAACGTCTACCTCCTCTCTTGCCATGTCTCAATGAAGAGAACCCTCTTTTCTGTAATTAAAACAACACCACATATAACTATAACTATGTAAAATCACAGATAAGCTAAGCAAAAAATAATTACTCAAACTCTGGAAAGCATAATATTTTCACAGGTCTCCAAGTGTTCTTTTAATTGCTCTACATAGCTTTTGGGAATTGGACTGATTGAGAGAGACTCCAGCTCACCATTATGACTTCTGTACTACAAAATGTTCAGTGAAAAAGTGGGGGTTGCCCCTTTGGGCTGAGTTTGAAAATGTTGCTCCCACACCTTAACAGAGTTCTAGTGTCTAAACATTAGGGAGAATGCTCTAGACTAGCTGTGCATGACCAGACCTCCTGTCCCTGGCCAGTTTTGATTTAAGAAGACTTCACTCAGACTGCTGAAGGTAGTGCACCTCATGTATTTGATTTCTAGGATTCTGGTATCTCTTCTTGGCTCTTTTAGGAATGGCTTCTTGGCCATGGACCCCCAACATCTCTCTACCTAAGACCTGGACTTGGAATTCAACTATGTCCCTTCAGACTCTTCTGTTTTCACCTAGCTAAGGTCCAGCATGGCTGTCGGACACCAGACTTAAGGAGAAAACACTAACACTGCACTGATAATCAAAGCAAAGAAACAAACAGCAGGCTCATTTGGAAAGCCTGTCTGACATGATCACTGCACTACAATGGAGAAAGTTCTCAAAGGAAGAAATCTGAGTGTTATAGAGACTAGGAAAAGCTCTTTGGAGATATTTAACTTCAGTCATTTATTTATTAATTAATCATCTATGTGTTTATTTATTTATCTTTTGCTTTCAGGATTTATTGTCTAACTACTTTGTACCTCAAGCTAATCATTTTCTTCTCCTCTTACTATTAATTTGAAGGTATTTAGAGAAGCTGCAGTAGAAGACTCTGAAGTTAGAACCGTTGCCTATAAACCATCTGGGCTACTTGGTTACTCCCTGCATTTCTCAGCAGCCCCCCCTTTTTTTCTGCCTGCTTTTCTAGTTATTATGGCTCCTTTGAAATAACATCTAATTTTGAAAATGCAGGTATCGTAAAACTGCATTGCCAGCTGTCTAAGTTGAGACATCTTACCTCCTTGGAAAGGAAAGTGAATCATGCAAAACTCCCTTCCTTGGTCCACTGCAAAGCTGTAGAGGATTATAAGACAGGATTTTCCTCTAAACCCTTCACAAGAGGTTTAGGGACAAGCACTACATGAATGAGGAAAGCTTTATCATGGCACTTACTAGCTCTATCAGTCTCCTATTGAGGTTCAAACCAACTTAGTAACTCATTCTTTCTTCTGGGCAGTCCATAATTGTGTAGCAGGTGCATAACCACAGGTGGCCTTCAACCATTTCTTCCTGTATTCAACTAGAAGTCTCATTATTGTGGGGGCAGCTGAGAGCAGTAGAGGGCAGCAAATAAGAGAACAAATCAAGTGAAGGCTTGGTCTGGGAATCTGCAGCTCGTTCCTATCTTCATCTTTTGCTGCCCTACTGCCAACAAATATTTTCCCCCCATGTCTTTCCTTTTTCATCTTCTTGCCTACAACTCTGGCCTTAAAAGGCTATGCCACAGTACTTGCCTCTTAACAAGCTATCATTCATTCGTTCATTTCATACATATCTGTTGAGTATCTGCTACTTATCAGGTATTATTTTAGATATTTCAGAGGAACAATAAACAAAGTCCCAGTTCTTACAAAACATATGCTAGTGGTGGAAGACAGAAAAATAAACAAAGATTTACTGGCTCTTCTATTACATTATATCCATATATTGCATTCTTAATTATGGTTATTGCAATTTTCAATTCTGTAACTTTTATTTGATGCCTTTTCATAGATTTCCCATCTTGTTATCCATATTCTTGAACATACTTGTCATATTTAAACATACTTGTCATATTTAAAAGTCTGTGCTTAGTAACTGCAAAATCCGTATCTCCTGTGGGTCTCTTCCTAATGCCACTTATGTTCTTACAGTTTTGTCATTTGGCAATGTCTCTTGGTATGTATGGTAACTTTTCACCAAATGATAATAAGTGTGTGAGAAAAACTGTAGAAGTATTTTGAGAACCTAAAGGATTTTGTTCCCTTCTATCAAGGATTTTTGTTGTTGTTGTCCCTTTATTTTTGTTTTCTACATGATTTTAGGTTAGGAATAAAATAGATTAACCCAATCTGTGATTGAGCTGATTCAAGCTAGGTTTCAGTTTTATGCAGACTGATACATTTTCTGATTTGCCCTTTTGTCATGAGATGTTCTGTGGCTCCCTCACTCTTGCTCTCAGAAGAGGTACCTTTAGGAATCCCTATGACAGGCTCAGGGCATCCCATTTTTTTTTTTTTTAAGATTGTATTTATTTATTTGATCACAAACAGGCAGAGAGGCAGGCAGAGAGAGAGGAGGAAGCAGGCTCCCCACCGAGCAGAGAGTCCGATGTGGGGCTCCATCCCAGAACCCTGGGATCATGACCCGAGCCGAAGGCAGAGGCTTTAACCCACTGAGCCACCCAGGCACCCCTCAGGGCATCCCATTTTGACAGCCCCTAACTCCAGTTTTTGTCTCCCACTCTTCAGGAGACTGAATAAAGGTCTACTTAGCTTTTCGTGACTCAGCCACCACTTACAAATAAGTAAATGCTTGGAAGGGAAAAGCAGAACTGAGTATTAGGCTCACTTCTCTGTTATTCCCTTCTTCCCAGTATTTCTCCAAAATCTTGGCTTCCCTAGTCCTTGCTGACTCTGTATTTTTTCCAGTGCATTCAAATGGGTTTTCATTTTTCACTTTGTTTTATGTAGGCTTTCTAATTCTTATAGGAGGAAAAGCTAATCTTTACAAATTAATCCACCAGACCTAGAAATATGTCTCCTACAATAAGAAGTTTTAATACAGCCAATGTTCATTTTATCATCAGAAGAGACTGGTAATTTTACCCTAACTCTGGCCAAAGACTATAACTCTTTTCACAATCACTCGTCTTGCAAATAAAAGCCATTATACTAAGGAACAACTAGTGAGATGATGTGCATGGATCATCTGTCTTCACCACTGAAATAAAAATGCAGAATAACTGCATTATTGAATAGGCATTGGTAATAACTTTATATAAAGACTACAGTTCATTTTAGCTTTTGGGTCCCTACAAGTATTTCCAGGCTACCAAAATGTAACATCTTGTTTTTAATACATCGAGTGATTTTATGGTTTTTGAAAAATGACTATAGATAAGCAATTTAGTCACTAGAGGGATTTCAAATACTGAAATGTGCTTTGCTTTGCTTTACGTGACAGTAATGTACAAATAAGACTTGGGACAGGTTAGTAGACCTTTCGTAGTGTTCTAGTATCTCTGTAACTTAGCTGGGTTCATCTTGAGATTGAAGTTCACTTATCATCTCTGGCATAAATGTGATTTTTCATTTTAAATCACGTACACACACGCACACACGTTCTTTTTTCTGTTTCTGTTTCTAAATTTCAAATAGCCATTATATTTAGTGATCTTTTTTAATTTGTTTAAGCTGCAGGGGATCCTGGTTAAACTATCAGCTCGGACTTTATTTCCAGCACAATCCATTAAAGTACAAAATTACTATTTCAATATTTAGATACTCTCTTTTGGGTCATTCACTTTTCAGGGATTAGTAATAATGATCAGAACTCTTTTCAGTAGCAGGACCCAGGAATTTCATTTGCCTGACTGTAACAGATACTGTTGAGAGTTCTCATAGGCCTGACAACTAACCCCCAACCCACCCTCCCTGACAAAAGAACTAGGTAAGGTGCAAGTGATAAAGTGTACCACGACATTAAATAATTGGATTAGCTGACTCATTTTTCTGGCTAAAATAAAGTGTAATCTGGAGGGGAAATCTTACAGGATTACTATGTGTTTATTTTTCACAACACTTAGAGTATGGAATTAAACTACTCCCTATACTCAAGATCAGGTCCAACAGAAGTGTGGATACAGTACAGAGTGATGGATCAAGCCATACTTCCTTCCAGTCTCTGTAAGTATTAACATACTACAGTGGTCAGTAAGGCACTGTGCTAAGTCTGGGGTCACAGCAGGGGGGAAATGAGAACCTCACAGTCTACTGATAAGACGAGACCAAATGAATTGAAAAGTAATTAAAAATTCAAGAAGTCAGTATAATCACAGACGATCTTTCAAAATGCAGGACATGGAAGAGTTCCAGAAAAACAAACAAACAAACAAACAAACAAAAAACCCAACTTCAGAAACTAGGAGAGGTGGTTAGAAGAAATAGAATGGAAAAGGTCAGGAAATGCTTCACTAACAAAAGGGAGACTTTAAACAATGCAAAAGGCAGAGGGCTAGATGGTATTTTTAAAAGTAGTTTTCAAATACTGCTTTCCATCATTGATTCAAAAAAAAAAAAGGGAGGCTTAATAGGCATAGAAAAGTTGGATGACTAGAGGATGGGCACCTAGACTTTTCATCCTCCACTTCAATCATTGGATTTTTCTGTTTGCATTATATTTTAAATTTTATAAGATTGTGAGGGGATGGGGAAAGGGATTTCAATGTTTTTTTGCTCTTCCTCTCACTGTCTCACATTTACTCTCTATACATACTTAAACATAAAATCAGCATCTGAACTTTAGAACCCTAAATTTTTGCCTTTCATGCCACTTCTCTTTCCACCTCTTCCTTTAGTCACTTCGAGTAACACTCACTGCTCTTTCTCAGAACCACTATCTATCATCTGCCTACCCATCTATCATCTGTCTAGAAGAGTGAGCATGCCTTGAAATACACGTATCTGTAATTTATATTAGATTTACTATATATGAGAAACCCCTAGCCTGTTCTTTCTTCTCCATGGTTGAAGAAACCAAAGCTCACAGAGAGGAGTCAAAACACCTTTCCAAGGTTAGTTAGTTAACTAAAAGCCGAATCTGAACTTCCATTTTCCCCCTGTGGTTGCTATGAGTAACATCCACTATGATGAGCCATGCTCATATCCAACTCTTACAAGAGAAGACAGTGACAACTCTACTCCGGTTTCGGGCCCCAGATTTCAGGATCAATTCATTCATTCAGTGCCCACCGCTTTTATTTACTAATCTTTTCTAGAAGCTTCCTGAAGGAAGTATGGATGTTCACTAGAGACTCATTGTATGAATAGATAGGCAATGAATAGATAGGTGATTTCAAAGTAACTGGATTAATACCTCTTTTAATTTTAATTTAAACATCCATCTCAGTGGAATAGTGGGTTTTCTAGTGATTAAAATACTGAAGCTTAATGAGAATAATAGATATTCTGACTAGGATTTGTAAATATCTTACTGAACCAAATATCCAATACAATTTAAATACAAAATAAATAAATACACTGCAAATTTTAAAATGAAAACACAAAGGTATAATATATGTTAAAGTATGTTATCTTTCTGATATAATTTTTTAGCAGATAAAATAATTAACATATTCCCAAAATAACAAGGTAAGTGCTATCTACAATGAAGGGAATTTAGTCATTAAAATGAAAAATAAAATAATATTCTTTGATCTTTTTCTAAAGTGTGATATTAAAAATGAAATGAGTCAAATGTTATCATTCCATTAAAAGTATTTTTGTGCAGATTTTTCTAGATGCTGATAAACCTTTTTCTTTATACTAGTTAGGTGGAATAGTGAGGTGAGTTATCCCTGTGGTACAGAGGTAAGCAGTTTTTCTGTTAAGGGCCAGATAGTACATATTTTTGGCTTTGCAGACTTTACTTAATTCTGCTATTATTATGTTTAAAAGGCAGTATGTAATGAATACATACATAAGCATGTATGTAAGTGGATAGGTGTAGCTATGTTCCAATAAAGCTTTATTTACAATATAGCCTATTGGCAAGATTTGTTGTATTGGCCATATTTTCCCAACCAGTGCTCTAGTTCCAAATATTTTCTTTTGACTCCATCTTCAAATAATCCCCTCTCTTGCTTTATAACTCGAATGAGATATTTATTGAAAAGAAACATTTTAGAGCTCACAATGGACTATACATTTTATTTTAAAAATCCAAATTTCTTCATTTTCTTTAGTGTTCTCTTAGTGGATGGAATTTCTATTGCAGAATTACCTGTATCAATTTGAATACCAGTTTTGGAAGCCTTCACATTCAAGAAAGAATTATTCTTCCAACATAAGCTTTTAGTAATGAAACTATACAGTGATGGGTCTATCTAAGCTTGTAATCTGTGCAAATGTGTGTCTTTTGCATAATTTGAATGAGTCATGGATCTCTATTTTAAGATGTAAATAACTAAGTTGTCAGATTTTTGCTTAAATACCCAAATACGGGAATATGTGGTAGGACTAGCTAGCTGGATACAGAACACCTATGATACTATTTCAAGCTGTGGAATTACTGGGAAGCAGATGCCTGGACAGGGAGCACATTTCCTAGGTCCCTGAAGCCTACTGGGGCTGTGTAACGAGTTCTCACTGCTTGAATCTGTTCCAGGTAAAAAGGTTTGTGAAGCAGGTATGCTTTCTCCACAGTCTCTCTTTAGTCAGCAGGCTTGCTATCAAAGCCTGGATTGACCTTAGAAGGCAGTTTTACTGTCAAATGGGTTTTCTCTGAGTAAGAAATAAATTTTTATTGGATTCTGTCACCAAGACTCAGTCTCTATTTGTTAGTATTACCTAAACTAATAAAACACCAAACAACTACTAAAAGAGGGTGATATATATGGTGATATATTCCTAGTATTTTATAATTGAAAAAAGCATTATATTTGAAATATGAAAATTCTGAAAATGTTACAGTCACTAAACTTTCAATGAATGTTATTCTATAATAAAATATAATGAAATGTGTCAATACTTAAGAATGCAAAATGATTTAGATATTATGGTTGACTATATATATAGAATAACTTAATATCACTACTTCAGAATAGATAATTCCTCTGTATTGACAGAATTAAGAGTGTTTTCAACTCTAGTAGGCTTCTAATCCTAAAATGGAGCTAGCAGTTAAACACTGACCAATTAATTTCTGTAACTGCCTTTCCTTGGGCTTAGTTTGAATATCTAACCCATACACATAAACACAAATAGAGAAAGTTGGAATCTGTATTCTGAGTGCCTAGAATGACATGTGCATCCTGATTTTCACCATGACAGTCAGTATTTTAACAACAAAAAAATGTTCTGGTTATAATATAGACATTTCTGAGGAGATAGGTCAGCAAAAGAAGAGAAATATGTATTTCTCTGAATTACATGTTTTCTCCCATGACTCTCTGTGATGCCAATTGGTGCTGTGAGGCACCTTAGTAATCCTAGAAAATTTTTTTGACTAAGTGTAATAAGTAGCTGACTTTACCACTCTCTCCTTACTTGTAAGCAAGGTGATGAGTCATTTCATCTCAAAGTCATATGATTGGACTGACCAGTGAATAAATTTCTAAGAGTCATTTTGCAAGATAAGATATATAGATATTACATGTCTATATATCTATATCTGATATAAAGGAACAGGTAGAAGTTGCTTTTGATTTAGGTCGTGGGAAGCATTAGAAGATAAGTAAGCCCAGATGGACTTGGGGACAACAGAAAGATTAAATACTAACGTCTGACCTAATTGAGACTTTTTAAAGACTATGAATGGAAGTACCCCCTTCTTCTCTTAAACAATTTGTGTTTGTTAGTATCACTAATACCATTGTAAAGCCACCATTCCAATACTCCAATATTCCAATAAGACCACATTCTCCTCTTATTAGTATTCTTCATAATTTTTTCTACTTCAAGAATTCTTTAATTTTTAACTTAAGTGGTTAAAAACAAGGGTCTTTTATATAATTATGAAGTCTTGCTATCCTGAGCATTAAGGAATATTTTTAGCTCTAGAATGGATACTATTATGACCATGTATAAAATGAACAGTCATTGAAGATTTTGTAGAACAGGGTCGTGCTTAAAGAATATTTTAGGAAGATTATCAGAAGACAAATTTGAGTAGGAAAGAATGGAGCTAGGAAAAGTGGTTAAAATGGCATTAGGTTAATAAAAGTAGTGCCAATAAAAACAAAAAGAAAATAATGAATGTAAGACTCATTTCAAAAGAAAAGAAGGGAAATTGCAAATCAAAGCCACAATGAGATACCACTTACAACATGTTAGAATGTCTAAAGTGTTGGTGACCACGTAGAAAAAAAGGAACTCTTGTGTGCTTAGGTGGAAATGTAAGTTGATACAGCCACCATGGAAAACAGCATGGAGTTTCCTCAAAAATTAAAAATAGAAATATCATATGATCCAGGAATTCCACTTCTGGGTATTTACCTAGAGAAAATGAAATTATTAATTTTGAAAAGATGTCTGTACCCTTGTGGTCGCTGCAGCATTATTTATAATAGCCAAGACATGGAAAAAATCTATGTGTCCATTGATGGAAGAGTAGATAAAGATATGTGGGGCACATGTGTATGTGTATGTATGTGTATAAATAATATACAGCCATTAAAAAAGGGAAATCCAGCCATCTGGGATAACATAGATGGACCTTGAGGGCATTATGCTAAGTGAAATAAGTCAGGCCGAGAAAGACAAATACTGTTGATCTCACTGACATGGAGAATCTTCAACAAACAAACAAAAATCCCAGACTCGTAAACATAAAGATTAGATTGGTGACTGCTAGAAATGGAAGGTGGGCAACGTACAAAATAGGTAGAAGGTGGACAAAAGGTCAAAACCTCTAGGTATAAGATAAGTACATCCTAGAGATTTCATGTATAGCATGATGACTATACTGTAGTCGATACTGTATTAACAATACTGTATTGTATATTCAAAAATTGCTGAGAGAGTAAATAAAAAATTCTCATCACAAGAAAAAAATATATATAACTGTTTGGTGATGAATGCTAACTAAACTTGCAGTGATCATTTCCCAGTACATACATATATCAAATCACTATGTTGCACACCTAAAACAAATAGTGTTTTGTGTCAATTACCTCTCAATTTAAAAAAGAAAGAATAAGATTTGGTTTTAAACATAAAGAGTTGGTTGTGAGCATGGGGTATTCAGCAGGAACTGAGAAGGCAGGATGAGAGCTTGTCGAAGACAACAGGCCTGAACATCCAAATGCAGAAGGTGACCTGATAAACGCATCTGACCAAAACAGCATTGATGTCTCTTCAGTTTGAATAAACTTTAGATGAATCTCTTGCCTCTAAAGATCCTGACCTCCCTTTTCTTAGGGCTTTTTATTTAAGAAACTTGCAATTGTAAATTCTTTCTCTGCCCCTTTGAGATGTAAATCTTCTCCCAGCCTATTGCCAGTTTCATAACCCAGGAATTTCTTTCTCAAGGACCTGGGAGCCATCCCTTTGAAATGTAATCATCAAGAAAGAGTGCTTTTATCTCTCAGTCTCTGGGGGGGTGGGTAGAAAGGCCTACCTTTAATAAGCACCAATTACCAAAGTCAGATGGGCTAATCACATTGATCAACCTCCCCACTAATACTCTCTTTCTCAAGTACTTTTCCACTAGGCTCAGCCCAGTGCTTAAAATGCTCTTTACTTTTGTTTCTGCAGGGTTGAGTTCAATATTTCTCCTCTATCCCAGTGGTTTTGAATAAAGTCTTTCTTATCTGTTTAACTTATCTAATGTAATTTTCCTTTGATATATGCATTGGATTCATGGAGGTATTTGAAACACCCAAGAAGGCAGTGAGAAAGAGATAAGGGACAATTATGTAGATTGGGGAACTCAACTTTTTAATTAGAGGACTGGAGAAAGAAATGTAGAAGTTGAAAGAAAACCAGAATATATAATATGGAATTTAAAGGCCAAGAGAATTTCAAGAAAGGAGATGTCAACAGAAGCAATTCTGCATTAAGATATAAAAAAGTGATTCTTAAATAAAATAAATAAAAAGATAATTGGCCAAAACAAGTGGGAGATAAGTGCTGATATTTTTTCTAACATCTTTAATGTGTGCATAATGTGTGCCATGCAATTCTCAAAGCTTGGGTTTCAAAGGTGAGTAAGACAAACAAGGTTCCTGATATCATGCAACCTACACTGAGCTGGGGAAGGCAAAAAAGAAAAGAAAATAACAATACAAATAAACAAAAGAAGTCCCAGAAATTATAGATGCTATCAAGGAATTTGAAGAGAACGTTCCAATAGAAAGTGACCAGATAGATATTTTTATCAGATTGGCATCTCTGAGAAAGGGATAATTTGGCTGCAAACTGGCTGGCTAGAAAAAGCCAGCCATACAAAGCAGATAAACTGTGGCAAAGATCCTATTGCAGGAACATGCTGGTTGAGTTCAGAGATGCAGAACCTGGCTACAGCACGGTGAACGAGAATTGTATGTGATGAGATTGGCAGAGACCAGAAAGCTGTAGGCCAGTGTAAGGTGTTTGCATTTTATCTTCAGTGTGACATGGAACCATTGGAGAGGTTTAAGCACAATAGTGACATAGTCAGGTTTAAGTTTTTAAAAGATAATACTGATAGCTCAATGGAGAATGAATTCTAGAGATGCGTGATGGGAAACAGAGAGACCTTTTGGGACCCTGCACTGTTGTGGTGTGGAATAAGGTTCATGAAGAAAACCACTTCAATAAAAAAGAGAGGCTGGTGTCAGATCTATGTTGGGAGGAAGAAGACGCACGATGTGGGAGCAGGGGCAGCCGAATCGTTTTTGCTTACATGCTTCTAATGGGAGATTTGGACACCAGAAATGAGAAGTATTACAAAAATCTTCATGTAGGGCAAGACAGATTTTCAGAGGAGAGGAATGGATATAAAGGAGAAAGTGAGCTCACTGCAGAAGGAAAGGGTTTAACATTTGAAACAGAAAAGAGCAAGAATAAAGAAAGCCGTTCCATGAATACAGATGGTGCTTGGAATATTGTAAACCATTACACAGTTTCATCAATGAACAAACAATTTCTTCCTTTCTTTCCTTTCTTCTCTGGAAGAGCATGCACAATTGTTAAATAACAATGGAACAGAAAGCCTAGCAAATGTTAATTTGTACCACTAGAGCCTCATTCATTCTGGAACTTGCAGATCAACCGTCAATGGCTACTTACTGCATCAGCTGCTATCAGACTTCCTCTGGTTCTCAGGAGAAGTGAACAGGAAAGTCACAATGTAAGAAGTTGAAAACAAACCTACTTACTACTACTACTAGTAATACCAAATCTTTCTCCTAAGGCCCCTTCTGAATAGATGAATAGTTAAGAAAAAAGGCCAAAGAAGACTGTATATACAGCCTGGAGACCAGTGGGCCTCTGAAGGCACATTTATGAAATTCACACTGGTGAGTAATTTGGAGCACGTGACCCAGATGCTCACTAAGGTGTCCTTCCAGTTCCTCAACAACTGTGCTTATGAGTAAAGATCATAAAAATGATGGTCCTGGGGAATTCTTTTCTTACTAAAAAAAAAAAAAACAAAAAACAAAACAAAAAAAAACAGAACAAAACAAACACACAAAAAAAGAAACATTTCCAAAATTGCTTTGCAGCTACTGAAGCAATGATTGTAGCCCACCAGGTGGAAATATTTTTTTTCTCTTTTTTTTTTTTGCCTCAGAACCCCAAAAAGACAAGACAAGTTGAGCTAAGGTAGTATATGTTTTTCCCTAAAAGATGTTCCTTCAAGCAGGAACTGATCTCTCGGGGCTCTTTCTTGCTGCCATAATGGATACTTTCTGGGAAGCCAGATTCACAAGTAAAATATTTTGGTTGCACAATGTGAATATATTGTCACCCATTGCTGAATTTTGTCATCATGATGATTTTTGTTTGACTGTTTCATAATCACTGAGTTCTGCCTAATTTCCAGTGCTAAGAATTGTCATCATGTGATAGATAGATGTTTATAGGAGCTGGGAGGTTGGACTGGGATACTACCAACAGCGCTTACAGTTCTGAGATTATATGAAGTCCATACTTTCTGTGGGAAGCGGGACTGTGAGTCTGTCATCCTGGCTCCTGAGTTAAACCCACAAACCCCGACCCCTTGGAAGATAGAATAAGTAGGGGGCAAACGTCTACAAATATTCCAAGCACAGTCTGCTGTGTGTTTCTTGAAGCTCCCAAGACTTCTAGGTGATTATTTTTTTCCATTATAAACATATGAAGGTGAATTTTTATGGTCTGGAGATTGGTGTGAGCTTCATTCATGGTTTGCTCTGCCGTACTCTCTTTAAGAGTTGAAAGTGTATATGTCATCTCTAATTGGAACTCCCAGGCAGAAATGATGCCATCAGGGAACTTAAAATATGTGGCCATATGAATCATCCTGCAGACCAACCATATTGCTATAAAGCAAATAATTTACATTTAAATAACTTATCTGCATTCACCTAATTTAAAAGTAATCTTTATTCTTTCTCAACTAATCCCCAAACTTATGGACTAGTTTGATCATATTTGTGCAATAAAATTGAAATTTTCAGATATGGTAGGTAATCAATTTTAGTCACCTCATCTGCGTTTCCAATCTCATTACAGATTGCAATTTTCAGTGCAGATTACATGATGACCCATCAGTGGCTTTGTTGTTTCTGAATTACCGATTCCTTGCCTACTGCCAGATAAGAACAAAGCCTATGCATCAGCCTGACAGCTTGCAAACAGAAAATGGGCTTGTAGGATTGGATTTAAATCCCAGGTGTAGGGGATAATTACCACATCACTCATGCAGTAACTGAAAAATGGTATTTCAACAAGAAAAATTACATTCCTTTTATAGTGCCAACAGAAATCATTATTTGAGGCTTCACACTGATTCACTGTATCATTACATGTGCACTGTACTCATTAAATGTAATGTTTGTTGCAACATAAAAAAGTTATTGTTTTAGGTACTTTGGTAGAGCAGGTAGCTTAAATTTAAGGTTTGTGAAACCTTGATGGTATAGAGGTCGTTTGGACTCTAATATATACCGTGCAAGAGAAATGACAACCCAGACGCAGAGCTTTCCAACCGGCTCCTATTACAGAAGGCGTGGATGGATAGCACAAAGAAAATGGAGTATAAATCTTTTGTTTCAAAACCCCAGCCATTTAACCCTACGGTCTGTCCAGAGGAAGAGGACAAATAATGATTCAGATCTCCTCAGCAGAGCGGTGCCGCACAGTGCATATTTTACCATTAGCTTGGAAATCATCGAAGCCCAACATACACAGTCTAAAGGACGGAAGGACAGAGACCATATTCATTTGAAAAATCATTAAAGAAAACAGTGGCAGACACACTGGAAACGCACTCCTCACCCCTGGTGTCTGGTCCATCACCCACAAGCTTGCAGTTGTTTCCCAGTGACTGTGCGAGCAGCACCACAGTGAAAGCAAGAGCTCAGAGTCTCCGTGGGTGCAGAAGGCTACGTGACGACTGCTGAGAGCAACAGCCCACGCTGTAAGAATCAGAGCCCTAGTTATGTTTATGGCCAACTGGCTTTCTCATTAGGAAGATCAGAACAGTGCAAAAGAGGACCGTGCCCTCAGCTTTGCTGTACTCTTTCTTGCATGGACTCCAACAGGAGACACTGACTACTGGTAGATAGATGATGATAGATGATAGACAGACAGATAGATGATACGTGGTAGGATTTTATGTGTCAACTCATGACTTCTTTGCCCTGAATTCCTAATTTCATATAATGAACATAACTCTCTTTCCACGTGTGGAGAATGAGATCCTTTGTGGAAAGGCTTAAAGCTCAAGTGTGAAGACCTGAAATATGTCTATTTCATTCTCTCCTCCCCTCACTTTCCATCTTGACAATCTCTCCAGGATGGCTGAGACCTTTCCAATGCTGATGCAGGCTGAGTGTGTGGAAGGTATGCAAAGTTCTCTAATTTCTTATTTTTCTAAGAACTAGTTCCTATCTTCTTAAATCTTAAAAGAACATTCACCCAACAAACTTCAAAGTGGTGTTCACAGGTAAGCTCAAAGGGTTTATATTCTAGTTGGAAAGGAGAGACATGAGGGGCACCTAGTGGCTCAGTCAGTAAAACATCTGACTCTTGATTTTGGCTCAGGTCATGATCTCGGGGTTGTGAGATGGAGCCCTGTGACGGGCTTTTCACGCTTAGTGGGGGTGTCTGCTTGAGATTCTCTCCCTCCCCCCCTTCCCTGACTCACACACTCTCTAAACAAGCAAACAAACAAGTAACTAAGTAAAATCTTTTAAAAAAGAGAGAGAGAGATGGAAGGAAAAAATATATATATATACAGTAACAAAAGGTCCTAGGTATTAGGAGCCGAATGAGTGACGGGGGTATAGAGCTACAAAAGAGGCAGTAACTCTGGCTGAAGGAGACTGCATGCAGAAGGAGCGGGGAATAAGGGAAGGAAGCCCTTAAGCACGCCAGTGAAAGGGCTGAGGGAGCTTCAACTGTAAAATTTTTAGTGGTAAGACCGTGAGAGAAGGTGCCGCCCTCCTCAATGTACGGTTTTCAAAGACAGAGACTGGCAATGGTGCTGGTACTTAACCAGACACCATTCACTATTAATCTGAACTTGAATCATAATAGAAATAAACATTTATGTGCACTTTTTTATGGAAGGGACAGTTCTTAGCACTTGAGACGACTTCTCTCATTTAATCCTCATGCCAGGCTGATGAGGTTATTACCACCCCATTTCAAACAGATGGAAGTCAAGATGGAGAGAGGATAAGTTATCTACCAAGTGATGGAGCCAAGTCTTTTTTTCTACAGAACCTATTCTCTTAATCACCACACCAGCTATAATGGCTTCTTCACAGTAGCTAAGAAACTTAAAATTAAAAAAAAAAAAAGTGGGTTTGTTGTGGTTTTGTTTTGTTTTGTTTTTGTTCCCTTGTACAAAGCTAACACTACCTAGCTTCAGTCATTTACCAACTAAAATCCATCATGGCTACTAAGCAAATATGAGTCATGTTGATAACCATTTCAGAACAATGACTTGGGATCCGATTAACAGTCCTCACAGCACACATCTTAGGTGTGGGTCAAATCTCACATTGTCTTTGAAGAGCATACTCAGCTCCAGCTACGCCACTATTTAAATTCTGTGTTGTTGGTGGCATTTCGTTCTATTTCTTGAAATGCAAAGCATAACCTATTCCACCTACTCAGAAACTCAGCAAACTTAAAGAGATAAGTCCCTTTGAAAGATGCCTTAGAGGAAATTTCTCCCCCCCCAGGCTTATCAGGGAGAACAATGTGGGTTTGGTTCTGGATCAGGTGGTCATATTAGAAAATGCATTAAAATGCAGGCTGACAAATAAGAGCAAATGCAAAATTACCATTTTGTTCTGCTCCTCACAGCACTGTGGAGAATGGGATTTCTCTGTATTTGTGCCATTGGGGCCTTCCGTGGCGTGGTTTAATTGGAGGTCAACATGTGGTTGAACTAGAGATCGTAAGCTGGGTGAAGAAATTAAAACTGACCAGACATGAATGTCATTTCCCACCTGTATAGTCCTTGTAGTTCACAGGCCAGATTTTCCACATGAAAATCCCTACCCCTTCTCAGCACCCGGTCTCAGGTCACACTTGCTCTGCAACTCTTAATATAGTCAGAACCAGAGCAACCACATTCATCTAAGAATCCCTGTGTAGGGAGGCTGATCAAAAGCCTCCCCTATGTGAATAAATTGGCTGCGCCCAGAGTAAGAAAATCTGCTGTGTATTCTTAAAAGGAATGCGATCAGAGCGTGTATGATTTACAAACTAGCCGGTATTTTCATTGCAAGATGAAAATAAATGGATTTGGTCCTCATCGTGGCTCAGGTCTTTCTCCTGGGGCTCCAAGGGCTACCTGTTTGGCCCCGTGGCATGCCCTTGTGAGGGCAGTGAGAAAGCAGCTGCTTACATTACCTGGGAGAACTCTCTTTAAAAGCCTCTCTTGCTCTAAAGAGCTTTGCTGCTTAATTTTGTTTTTTTCTGAACATGTTAGATGTTGCCCGTTGGTGCTGCCTCCTGCTGCCTCATTGTTCACTGCTGGGTTGTGCAACATCTCCATGCTTTGGAAAGGTGCTGTACAAATTGCACAGAGGATGTCTCATTGTGTGGGAATCTGAGCCAGGCCAGGAAGATCTCGCAGCATTAGCGACTGGCGTGCCTCCAGCCTGGGAGGTAGGAGTGGGAGGTGGGGAGGTGGTGCACTCCTCATGCTGTGCGCAAGTCAGTGAAATGACTAGTCTGAAATCACAGAGGAAGGAAAAGGCATGCACAGAATGAAAGGAAAGGCATGCACGGAGTTAAGGGGGATTCTGAAATCGTTTGTGTGTCTTCCACATTGCGCCACGGTATCTCTTCTTCCTTTGTGAAAGTAGCAAAATAAAATGCCTTTGTGTTGTTCATGAAGGGCAGGAGGTTTTCCTTCCCGGCTTGTGATCCCGCAGTAAATCCATGCTTCCATGATGTATTTTAACTTCTCCTCATGAACACGGTTGGGGGAAAAGGGACTATGAAGTCTGTCCCCTCTGGGCAAGATCAAACGTAGCAATGGAGAGGGAGAGGTTAACTGCCTGTTCTGTGTTTGCATGTGGCAAGTGTTGCCATGTACCTTTTAAGAATCTCTTCAGCTTTGAATTGCTCAGCAGTGTCAATGTGAGTAAGTTGCTAGATCTTTGAAAGTCAAACAAAAATCCGTTGCAGTTTTTGAAATTCTGGGGCAGCCAATACAGCTATATCAGACATATTCATTGCTTAATCCAAGACCGGAAATTTAAATTTTTGTGGTTCTTTAAGTCAGATACTTCATAAGACTGTCTCTGGGGATGATCTATGGCCAGTGACCTTATTTCTGAGCTTTTCCTAACTGTTCTTAAATGCAAAGGCTCAGTAGAATCGCTCTAGGGCTGCTCTTTCACTCAATTAATGTTTATTCATCAGCTACCAGCAATAAAACTTTATGCTGGATGCTTAGGGGGAAGATGAACAGTACATGATTCTGCTTTCAATCATTTTATAATCCTGTAGAGGTTATCAGCCTCCCAAACTGGCTAGAGTATCAAAAAGAGCTGAATTACACACCCTGGAAGACCGAGGTCATTTTAGCGGAAGTGACTACAGAAAGATTTCTATAGAATGTGCCTTTGAGTCAAGTCGTACTGGAAGGGTAGAATCTTGAAGAGCAGAGATAAGGAAAAGAATTATAGGTGGGTGGAAAAGAAAATTGGAGCTGGCTGGAATGTAGGCTATATGTTCAGAGGGATAGCCTCAATGCCAAGTTATAGTTCATTTGGTAGGGGAAAGGCATAAAGAATAACTGGCTCTTGCTGTGGAAGGTGCTATAAGCAAGAAATATTTTAGGAAGATACACCTGGAACTAGAGGTAGGGGGACCAACTCAGGGGCGCTTGATATTCCAGGTAAAAATAATAAGTGCTCACATGAGAGTGGGAGCATTTTATTTATTTATTTTTAAAGATTTTATTTATTTATTTGACAGACAGAGATCACAAGTAGGCAGAGAGGCAGGCAGAGAGAGAGGAAGGGAAGCGGGCTCCCCGCTGAGCAGAGAGCCTGATGTGGGACTCGATCCCAGGACCCTGAGATCATGACCTGAGCTGAAGGCAGCGGCTTAACCCACTGAGCCACCCAGGCACCCAAGTGGGAGCATTTTAGAAGAAAGACACACAGATGGGAGAAGCATAGGATGTTTTCTGGATGCTGGTGCCAGATATTACAAACAGCCAACAGAACTCTGAGCCATACCCAATAGAAAGCAGGAGGAGGACGATCAAAAAAAAAAAAAAAAAAGCGAGACAGAGGAAGAACAGAAAGAGGATTCAAATCAGCACTGAGTTTATCAAGGCACCAAAAAGAGGGATTTTTTTTTTTTTCAAATAGGAGCTCAAAATCAATAATATTAAATGCTATAAGGTCAATGATAAGAATGATACACAGACAAATATATTATACAAAAACACGTGACCATAAGCATACATTGGACAAGACCTGTGCAGTGCAGGGCCGTGAAAGATAAATTTCATCAGTAAATCTACTTCTGGATGTAGCAAAGCTGTCTCATCTAACATGCTCTCCTTCCTTCTCTTGTCCCCCAGATCTAGCTCCTTACATTTCATGCACTATAGGCAGAATTAATCCCCCATCTCTCCTTCTGTAGTTCTTCTGGTTCCTTGAAGAATCTCCTCTAGGTACTTTCTCATTGCAGTACCATCAATGGTTTAAAAGCCATTTGCTTATAGATCTTCATTTTGTTTTAGTCATAAAGATATAGAACCAGGCAATTGGTGAAACATACCTACAAACAGGAGTTCAATAAATGTTTTCTTTTAAACAATTGACTAATAAAAAGTGATAAGAAAAATCATAGTAAAATAAGAAAACAAAGCTGATAGGCTAATTCTAAGCATAGCCACAGAATGGAAGGAAATTATAAGAGGATGAGACAAATCCTCAAGAAACAGAGAAAAGATGCTATGGAGAAGGTGAAAGTGAGTAAGCTCCCAAAAGATGCTTTCAGTCTTTTCAGTAAAGTAAGGATGTAAGTCATCAGCTGAAATAAGGTGATATAACTGAGATTTGATGTGCAGGAGTCCAGCCAGTTGGACAAAATACTAATAGAAGTATATTATGAAATTAAAAAGGTATAAACCACAGGATAAACAAAGAATAAACAATAGATGAAACATCTATTGTTGAAAACTCACAACCTGAATTACAGTTTATGTTGTACTCACTCAAAATCTGTAATTTTTTTTTACATAATTCTGTCCTTTTTACAAATCTAGTTTGTTAATCCAGGCATTACTATTAGAGAATATCATGTTTCAGTGGAGAATTCAATCTCCTGAGCCATTACCAATAGAACCAGAGCTCTCCATCAAATTTCTTGACAGCATTCCGTGAGCCAAACAAAATGTATATACAGACTCAATCCTGCCTGCAGGCAACCAGCATGTAACCTTTACTTCAGATCCATTCAACATCTATAAAAGCTATGAAGAAGGATACTGTTTCCTCCCCATCGCCTCTAATGAACTTCATTGCAAATCCACAGGTGAAGCCAGGGGAAGCTGGGGGAACTGCACTATTGTGAGTTTATTAAATATGTTAACTTGTTTATGTCAGAGTGATATATTTATTATTCTAAAACTAACATGGTTAGCCCTCAATAAGGGTGACATGTGTCAATAGAGGGAATGCCAAATTAAGAATTGATGGGTTAAAAGAAAAACAATTAAGAATGCAGTCAATTGATCTGATTTGCACAGGGCCTCTCACCAATGAAGATGGAAAGCAAGGGGCAGTAATGATAAGGCAAACTCCCATTCCAGCATTCCTTACCTGTCTGATGGCAGATCTGATTACAAATCCCCTGACTGATAGACACCACCATTCTGCTAGAGGAATGCATCGTGCCTTAGCCTGTAGGGAAGAGAGATTTGATTTCATTGTTATACTTATTAGAGAACTAACTTCATTTAACAGCATTATCAACAGAAACTAAGTGCTAAGTGTGTATAGACAACTCCATCAGGCCTTGTAAAACAGTCATAGACTAATAGCTTCAAACAAATCCTTCAAAACAAAGGCGTAATCCAGGATTCAAACCGGATATGGAGTTTCATTTTAGTAATAAATCTGGTGCTTCCAGCTTGTTCTCCAGAGTCACAAGTAGATGCTTAAGAAGAAGGGAAGGGGAGATTTCACGTAGGATAGACCATGAAATGCTTCCTTCCCGTATCGTATTAAAATCTCACATCCAAGTAGTACAGACTTCTCTCATCTCTTCATTAAGGAGGGAAAACAATTGAACTGCGCACTGTGAGATGGGGACTCTTGCGGAACTTCAGACTAACTATGCTAAAACACACACAATGAAGATATTCCTACATTCTCAAGGAAAACTGGGCCTGTGTCTAAGTGACCTTTTTCTCAACAGGTTTCTCCTAGTGTTTAACCTGAACCTCCTATTGTTTCAGTTTAATCTCATTTATCCTGGCTCAGTCCCCAGTGGCCACACTGACTAAAGGTAATGCCGCCTCTGGTAACAAACTTGCGGTCCTGGATAGGCAGGTTTATCAAGGCTGCAAGTGAAGGAGAGGAGATAAAAGAAAACGCCTCAGGAGGCCACAAATGGTTCAAAATCCAATAGAAGTGACATTACACATTCAGTATTTATGAGAAATGAGCTAAATAAATAAAAACTCTAAATGTTTCAGTGCGGGTGAATAGAGGATTGAGGAAATAGAAGTTAGGCTGTATACTATATATCAGAACCCTTTATAATGATTCTTTGAAAATTTTCCAGAATTGAAAGTTTTTAAGTTCATGGGAAGGAGGTGTACGATGTAAGGGTCATATGGATTTACTGATAATTATTAGGGCACGATGAATTTATTACCTTATTGTCTATAGTTGCTAGATCAGTGGATGAAAGTACCTCTAGTTCTGGATTATTACCAGGTCTCTGAGCTCACTACTTGCCTAATTGCAGGATGGGGAAGGTGAGAGGGAAGAAGTTAAGAAGGAAAAGAATAAGTTAAATTTGAGATATTGTGAACTACCCATGCAGAGATATTGAGTAGACAATTGGACATGAAAATGTGGAGATCAGTAGACAAGTTTGAGCTGGAGAAATGCACTTGGAAAAAGGTGGATGGGGAAGCAGGAGAACAAAGTAAATAGGAGATAGGAGAAAAATTTGGATCACGCGGTGTCCTAGGAGTCAGAAATAAGTTCCAAGAAGGTTATGTTCTGGCAAATGTGTTGAGCAGTGCTGAAAGAGTTGAGTAAGATGAAAAATGAAAAGTTTCCATTAGGTTTGGAGATGTGTTATGATCTAGTGAGATGCTCTGGGAAAACACCTTCAAACTTTTCTGATTTGCAATTTCAGTTTCTTAACGGTTACGCACAATGACTACAGATGTAGTTTTATCAAAATTTATACCTGGCTATTTTTGTTGCAGAATATCCCCCATTTGCCTGAGAAAAATTCATGCCTTAATTATTTGGGGGCATCTCCAAGGATGCTGATACTATCTATGAATCAGTACTGGCCATTCCTTGCCAGCAGTGGGAATGGAAATCCATCACGCCCACTGTCAATGAAACATGACAGCGGTGCACAATGCTGAAGACCTGATTGCTGTGATAATGTGTTTATGACTAGAGTCAGATAGACCCCTCTGTTGTATTCAGTTGGGAATATGTCATGATGAAGCCACTTGGACACTAAAGTGTCTATAATGTAGTGAGGCACTCCTATCAGCTCACACACAGTTACTCCTATCCCCAAAGCACACCTCTCTTCAGGGTGGCTGGATTTAGCATGAACTCTGGTATCTTCCATTGCTCCAGCTGGCAAATATTTTTCCTTTATACATCGCTACCTGGGTTCCTCCTTCCATTTTGGGAAGTTCCACCTCGGGGGTTTCTCACTGACCTTCCAGCTAGCTGGCTTCTTTTGCTGCCCTTCAGGTGCATGAGACATAGGTGAATATGGCAGAAGCCCAATGGAGGACAGGAATCATGTTCCCCAGGAAACAATTTGATTCTTTGCAAATCAATGGATACAAAGAGGGCGGAGCCTATGCAATTCCATCCAAGGAAGAGCTTGATCCCTAACCTAAGTAAGACACCTTCTTATGTACATTAATACCACTTCCATGAAGTTTGAAATTGATCCCCAGAGATGTTAAATAATTTTTCCAAAGGCACACAGCACATGAGTGGACAAGGTATAACTTGAATCTAGACATAACTGACTTTAAGGCTTTCTTTTCTTTTTTTTTAATAATGTCTCAATGAGGTCCAATTGTCATTGTCATACAATATATCACACATTTAATGCATAAATTTTGAGAAGTTTGAATATATTATATGCTCATGGAAGTATCACCATAGTCAAGAAAATGAAGATATATGCCACAACAAACATTTCTTGATGCTCTTTTATAATATTTCCCCCTTTCCTCTCTCTAACACGCTATCCTCATCTATTTTCTGTCATTGTGGATTAACTTACATCTTCTAGAATTTTATATAAGTGAATATTTATAGTATATACTCTTTTTCTCTAATTTCTTCACTCAGCATAATTAGTTTGCTATTTATTAATATTGTTTTGTGCACTAATATTTCATTCCTAGTTACTGCTGAATAGTGTCCTATTTTAGATATATGCCAAGTTTTATTTATTGGTTCACCAATTCATGGATATTTGGGTTGTTTACAGTTTGGGATTATTACAAATAAAGCTGCTCTGGACATTCACATGCAATGTGAAATCTTTGTGGGACATATGCTTTCATTTCTCTTGGGCAATACTGTGTATACATGTTTACTATTTTAAGAAACTGCAAAATTTTTCAGAGTTGTTCTACTATTTCCCATTTACTCTAGGCATATGAGACTTCCAATTCCTCCATATCTTCACCAATATTTGATATGATCAGTATTTTAACAACCTAGCTAGTCTTGTTGAGGTATCTCATTATGGTCTTAAATTGTGTTTCCCTAGTGACTAATGATGTTGAGCATCTTTTTTGTGTGTTTATTTGATATCGGTGTATCTTCTTTGAAGAAGTGTCAGTTCTTGTGTCCATTTCTTTTTTTAATTTAGTTGTCTGTCATTAAATATTGAGAGTTCTTTGTGTATTCTGAATACAAGCTCTCTTTATCAAATATATGATGTGGAAATATCTTCCACCAGTCTATGTCTTATTTTTTCATTTACTTACCAGTGTCTTTCAAAGACTTTCATTTTTTTCCAACAATGTTTTTCAAAGAGTAGAAATGGTTAATTTTGATGAGTCCAATTTATCAATGTTTTATTTATCTCATGGATCATGCTTTTGGTGTCTAGCCAATGAAATCAGTTTAACTTAAGGTCACAAAGATTTTCTTCTATGAGTTCTAGAGGCTTTATAGTTTCAGCTTTCACATTTAGGAGTATGATACATTTGGAGTCATTTTTGTTTATAGTTTAAGGTACTTGATGTTCAAGTTCAAGGCCTGATTTATTTATTTTTTTTTTTATTTATTTTTTTTTTTTTTGCTTATGGGTATCTTTTTGTTCGGCACAATTTGTTAGAAAGATTATCCCTACTCCACTGAATTTGGCTTTGGTGTTTTCCATATATGTATGGGTCTATACTGGCCCTTCTATTTGTTCCTTTGCTCTATTTATCTATATTTCAGCCAGTTCTTCAGTCTTGATGATTAGCTTTTACTAAGTCTTGAATTCAGCTATTGTTAACCTTCTGAAAATTTTTTTTAAATTCTTCAAAGTTTGAGCTACTCAAGACCTTCTACATTCCCACAGGACTTTTAGAATCAATTTATCAATTTCCTTAAAAATCTGGTGGGATTTTGACTGTGATAGTGTTGAATCTATAGATCAATTTAAGGAGAATTCACATCTTAACAGTATTGACAATTCCAACCCATAGAGGTGGTTATCCTCCATTCAGGTTCACTTTAACTTTACCATATAACGTTTTATAGCTTTTAAAGATTTTCCATATCTTTTGTCAAATTTATCCCTAAGCTTATTTTGAGATATTATTATATCTAAAATATGTGAGATATTTTATATTTTAGTTCCCTACTGTTTGTTGTTAGTATATAGAAATATAATTGTGTATACTTGATCTCATATCCTACAACCTTGTTGAGCTCACATATTAGTTCTAGTATCTTTTTAGATATTCTGTACATTTTCTACGTAAATGATAATGTTGTCTGTGAATAGAATTTTACTGCTCCTTTTCAATTGGATGCCTGTTATGTCTTTTTCTTGCTTTATTACACTGGCTAAAGCTTGTATTCCTGGCCCTTCATTTATTCATTTAGCAAATATTGTTTTGATTGCCTATTATATACCAGCCATGATTTGAAGTAAGATGAATGCAGTATGAATAAAACAAGAAGGGCATGTATTATCATGGAGCTTACAGCAATTGTGCAATTGCTTAAGAAAATAGATGTATTTGAACATAAGTGCTACTATCAGTGAGGAATAAGTAATGAAAATAGGAATATTTAACCTAAAAAATAACAGACAAAAGGGCAAATAGTTATGCCTTCAAATATGCAAGGGACTATTTTGTAGAAAAGGATTAATTTTTTTTCTGTATAATTCCAGAGGACTTAACTAGGATTATTGTTAATGATGGCAAGTTGAGAAGGAGAGAAATTTAAGAATTTGCTGCCATTAAAAAAAACATTTGATATTGAAACAAGCTGCCTTCTGAGAATCTTTCTATGAGAAGTTTATCAAGAGGCTGGATAATCTTTTATTAGCTGTGGCATAGACAAGCATTGTTCTCAGGTAGAAGACACAGCTAAAGGATTACCAGAGTAATTTCTCATTTGAATAATCTGAAATCTATAGATATAAAGATGATTGGATGTGGTCTTTGTTTGTATTATGTTTACAATCCCATTGAAAAGAAAATCAGGTTTATAATATAGACAAACAACTCAATTCAAATTGTGATTCAAGACACCAGATGAAGATACTTACAAAGTAGAGTGCAATTAATGGCTATATAAATGGTACAAATTATATACTCAACAAGAATTGTCCAGACATTTGTTGTCAAACCAAATTTATAAATGGCAATTGTAATCCCATTATTTTTTTCACACATTCCAATTTCTTTCCCAACTTCCTATTTGACTTCTCCTGAGTATCCTTTCCTCTTCTTTATATAGTTCCTACTTCCTAATTTCTCCCTCATTATTGATCTTAAATCCCAAGAGCATCCTTCATGAAGATCCCCTCAAAATCTCAGTCCTCTGTGGCCATTCTCTTTTCTCATTGATTGTTTACACTTGAGTTAGATCATCAGGAGAGAAAATAAGTCTTACATCATTAAGTAGGTCTGATCCTTAGAATAGCATTCACAAGATGCACTCAATAAATGGGAGCTAATATTAACAACGATAATAATGCCATGAAGAACAGGAAAGGAAGCTAAGGTGATAACTTCAGGTGGTATAGTCAGAAAATATTTCTTAGAAGAGTTAAGATTTTACCTCCTACTTTTCTCCTGACTCACTTATACATTTCCTCATTTTATAAATATATTGATGTCTTGTAAGTAACACCTTGCCAGAGGCTGGGATACAAAAAAGGATAAGACAGACATAGCTCCCCCACTCTGGAACTTACACTCTTTTCATTGAGATAAGAAAGAAAAAAAAAGTAAATATTCGCCAATAAATAAATGAATTAAAAATTACAAAGGGAATGAACTAGTGATTAATTTTATGTAGAATGATTATGAGCAGCCCTTCTGAAGATCTGATATGAAAACAATGTTGGGAGCAAGGAAGTGGAGGTATGTTTTAGGAAGAGGAAAAGAGCTTCTGCAAAATTTATTATGTGAGAATGACCTTATTTTATTCCAGGAATGAGAAGAAGGTCATGTGGCTGGCGCAAAGGGGAGGGCAGGATGAGATGAGCTTAGCAAGGTAGATCCAGATCATGCAAGGTTTTGAGGGCTAACAGAGAGGGGGTTCAGATTTTATTTTAAGTTTAAGGGAAGACATCAAAAGATTTTAAATAAGAGTGTGACATAATATGCTAGTTTATATTTTTTCAGAACATTGGTTGCTGTGGAAAATGGATTGACAAAAGTATGGAGTTAGAAGGCAGTTGGCAGTAACTCAGAGAAGAAATACTTGCCTGAATAAGGTTAAAGTAGCAGAATTGAAGAGAACTCAACAATCTTCCATTCTGCAACCTCATGTGGTCCCTTTAGCAGACCTTTGAGCTTTAAGAATATTGGAATTCTACTCTTCAAAGCCTCAGATCAAAGCTGGAAAGAGTACTTTCTTTTTTTTCCCTTAGGAAACTCATCATTCTCTGTTTGGATGTGATTTTATTTATGGTGGCTTGGAAGAGGGCTGCTGATGAATGAAGTTTATGAATGTTCTAGGTCTCCATCGGCCACAGACTGGTGACACTTCAGGTGATCCTCCACAACACAGCAGTCTGCTGCTCTGTCAGCTGTGGCTCCTGCTCCTTACAATGTCAAGAAGCTCTAACTGTTGTAGAATCTAGTCTGGCATGTTTTGTTTTGTTTTATTAACATATAATGTATTATTAGCCCAAAGAGTACAGGTCTGTGAATGGCCAGGTTTACACTTCACAGCACTCATCATATCACATACCTTCCCCAATGTCCATAACACAACCACCCTCTCCCTCCTCCCTCCCCACAGCAACCCTCAGTTTGTTTTTGTGAGATTAAGAGTCTCTTATGGTTTATCTTCCTCCTCATCCCATCTTGTTTCATTTATTCCTTTCCTACCCCCCAACCCCCCCATATTGCCTCTCAACTTCCTCATATTAGGGAGATCATATGATAATTGTGCGTGTTTGCTTTATTAAGATAAATAGTTGAGACACTTTGTTATTAAAGGTAAGCAATCTGGGCAGGAGAGTGACTCCTCATGTATGGATTGATGGTAGGCTAGATCCCTAGATACCACATGGGTAAAAAAATGAATTCCATAGCTTCTGGAACATTGCCCCCTCCTCCAACATAATGTTGGGATTTGAGCAGAGTCACTTCTAAAAGGGCAGGAAGGCCACACACTTTGGGATAGGCTGCTCCTACAACTGGGAAATATGCTGGCCCACTGACAAAGGGTTCATTCATATCCAAGCCCCTCCTCCCACTGGCTTCAGGTCCAACCTCAGTCCCATCAGCTACCTTGGAATCATAATCTGTGGGACTGCGTCTATGTTTACTCTCATCCACTGCCACCTTTGCTGGTTGCAAAGTAAATAAGTGGAACATAGTCTATGCCCCTTGTGTCTGGGTTTTAGCTTACAAAATTATTCGGAATACCATGCTTCCCATGGTAAGTGCTGCCAAGCCAGAAAACTTGTATTAAACTTAACAAATTGTGTGCAGGTATTTGTTTGTTTAAAAAGTAGGCTCCACAACCAATGTGGGGCTTGAACCCATGACCCTGAAATCAAGAGTCACACAGTCTACTCACTGAGCCAGCCAGGCACCCATGTGCAGATGTTTGAAAAATCATGTGGCAAAGGTTTGTTCACCTGTATCTCCTATCACCTCCTGGTCCCTCATACAACAAAAGAGAAAATCTTTCTGCTAGGCTTTTACCACAACAATGACGACAGCCACACGGAGTGACGGAATAGGATGCCTTGCCCTCTTCTCTTTTTCTCTCACATGATGGGCACATTTCTGTGTAGTCAGCTGCTTCAAAACTGGGCCTCCAGGCGGTCTATAACAGCTCATATCCAAAAGAGGGGGGGTTGGGACACCTGGCTGGCTCTGTCAGTTAAGGGGCTGCTTTCGGCTCAGGTCATGATCCCAGGGTCCTGGGTTTGAGTCCCTCATCAGGCTCCCTGCTCAGCAAAGAGCCTGCTTCTCTCTCTGCCTCTGCCTGCCATTCATCCTGCTTGTGCACGCTCGCTGTCTCTCTCTCTCTCTCTCTGACAAATAAATAAATAAATAAAATATCAAAAGAAGAGGAGCAAAAAATGGACTTTCAAAAATGCTTTCAATTCAAAACCCATGCTTTAGTGGACATGACAATATGTGAGGAGGAGGCTGCCTGGGTCTTTTGGGAAAGGTGTCTTCATTCTTAAAGTCATGAGAAAGGGTAGACCCGTGTCTGTCTCTGGACATCCTTTCTGAACAGGCTGCTTAGAATGGCTGTAGCCACCTCAGAACTGAGAAGAAAGTGGGTCTGAGCTGATTAGAAAGGGGGACAGACAGAGTTCTGAGTATCTTTGATCCTATCTGGGAGCTACTAGACTCCTTTTCTTTCAGACTCCTTTTACTAGAGATAAGCTCCTTATGGTTGAGGCCAATTGTTACCTCAGTTTTAGGTTGTCCACTTGGTTTAGTGGCCAGAGAAGATTCCTTTGGTGTTTCAGAAGGGCTCTGGACTCCTCAAAGTCTACTCAAAGAGTAACCTCAACATTTTAAAATGTAGCAGGACCAAGGCAGCTGGGGGATGCTTCTAGTGACCCTCATGTGTCCAGAGAGCAGGAGTCCTCACTTCTCAGCTGATTTTCAGGAGCCCTTGACCTTCTCAGGGAAGATCAGGGCCCACTGATCTGATGGTTCCCTTAAGTCCCTTCTGACCTTGGAGTATGTTCTCTTACAGACTCTATTTCTTGGTGTTTTATGTTTTCTGCTTGCACAAATTCCACTTGTTAATGGGGAAAAGAAGCAAAAATACTAAATCTTAGCATTTAGGGAATGTTTAGCATTTCTGTGGCATATATACTATATTTATATGATTCATATTTACCCTTTCGAAAATTTGATCATCGTACTGTATCTGTAGTTTTATATCCCATTATTTGAACTCATGACTCTATTATGAGCATCTCTACCTATTACTAAATGCATTCTGAAAGCTCAGAAAAATACCCTTGGGTCTGGGCAATGCCTCCAAGGTATTCCAGTGCACAGTGAAAGTACTTGAGATGAGGCAGATAATTTCCCTCTTAATTTTTTAAATTAAATTTAAATTATTCCTCATACTACTTCTAGATTTAATCTCAACAAAGGGATGAATGATTCTGAATGCTGAATTGCTAGGCCACCTTCTTTCTACTCAGGAAGGGAACATGCTCTAGCCAATGGAGAGACAGTCTGTCAGTCTTAATCACAGGACTCTACAGAGCTCTGCACAGTGCAGTGTTTGGAAGCATGGCCACAGGCTTTCTGGCTCCCCCCACCCATTGCCAGTTGCTTGAGAGATGAACTTAAGCAGGCCATCTAGCCTCTCTCATTCTCTTTTTTCCTCATTTGTAAAATGAAAATAAAAATAGAAGCAATTCCATAACGGTGTGGTTGGCATGCAAGAGCCTCATTCTGAACGGAGAGCCCTCAAATGTTGCTACGTTTGTTATTGTTATTAAAGTTTTAAGGGTTTTCCCATGAGTTTATACTTAGCTCCTGTAATCTAACTATCCTTTTAAAAAGCAGGAATTAAAGATTCTGCAGGGCTGTTTTTCGTCTCAGCCCCACTCAGGTGACCCTCTTCTAGAATATCTTCATGTCTCAGACTCTCACCACGTGTAATCCCTCACCATTCCCAGAGTACAACAGACCTTTCCATCCGTGATTTCATAATCCATGTCCACACGTGATATCTTCTGCTAAAATGCCTACCCCCTCACTTCTTCACCCACCCGCCAAATGCTTGCTCTTCCTTTAATATCTCCTCCTCTGGGGAGCCCTTGCCCAAATCTCCAAAGAGGTGTTGTTCCATTCTCTTGCGCCCCCACAACACCATTTTTAAACCAATATCCCCAACACAGCACTTACTAGGGTGTGTTCATAACTGATCTGTTTGCATGATTCTTTCCCTGTCGTGTATGCTTTTGGAGGGTCCAGGAACACGTTTTTATTATCTTCAAAGAGCACAACAAATGTTAACTGTGCAGAGAAAAAAAAATATATAAGCCATACATTTCCCCAGGGGGGCAAAAAAATACATGAACTTCTAGGAGTCTGAAGGGCAGATCAGTTCCCCTGCTTTGCACCCTCCATGTGTTCAGGACGAGAAAAGCCCCCAACGGAGTCAGAAGGAAGGGTTCCATTCAACACACACCTAATTACAGTCCTCACTTGATTCCCTCTTATAAATGACAACCATCAGATGCCAAGTTGTGGCAGAATGACATCTGGCTCTTTGGCAGACACCCCCAGCAACAGCGTTAATGACTTCGGAGATGGCTCTGGATGTGTAATGCTGTTAAGTTTGTTGTCTGGATTACATTATCCTCTTCGACATCTTTTTACATTGTCCTCTAAGTCACTTCTGATTCTGAATCTGTGAGACCTGGACACATTTATCCAAATTTCCCCAATGCCCTTCATGGCCTTGACACACCAGTCCTTTCATACATTTTCATCAGCTCCTGTGCATTTTTCAGAGAGAGCTCTGGATGTACTTCACAGCTAGTTTGTGTTCTCATAGGCAACTCAAAGGGGAAGGTTTTTTGTCATCTGGGAAAAAGTTCTTTAGTCCTCCACCAAATTACATTTTCTAAGATGACCACATTTGGGGCTCCTTTTGAAATCATGCTATATAAAGAAAAAATGCTTCAGTGACTACATATGCTTTGAATTTGAAACCAATATGCAATGCTTCATTAGCTCCCAGGATGAACTATAAAAAGGCAGGGGTTGCAACCATAACAGTCTTGCCTCTGACTGAGAAAAATATATACATTTTAATTTTTTCCTAGGCATTAAAATCAAAGCCTTTATCTGAAATTTCATCCAGTTTTCAGAAATGATGCATTTAATTTCAGTACTGAGCTCTCCCTCCCCCACTCTTTTTTCCCTTATCCCCTCCACCATGTAGAAACAGGAAGCCAAACTGGGAAAACAGAATACCATGAATCCCCAAAGCTTTCTCTTCTGTACCAGTTGGTTATTGGGATTTTGGAAGAGACCAAATTAATCAAATAGGATATAAATGAAAATGTATAAACTATTAGGAGAAATTTTGGACTCCAAATGGTAAATCATTATAGCAAGTAATGATAATAAGACATTGTTGTAATATAAATCAGCCCCTGAAACCAACGGGCTTAATGTTAACTTTATTCGATGGGTATTTTGAGGTTTTTGTTTTTGTTTTTGTTTTTGTTTTCTTACAAAATAACTGCAGTACTCACAACTGAAGAAAAAATTCATATTATCCAGTGTTTTGACTTATAGGGGAAACATTTATGTGTAGAACCAATGCATTTATCATGCTTAATTGGAAATTAATGAAACAATATTTATATTGCCTATGTTTTTACTTTTTTTAATTTAGGCAAACCATCTTAAAATGTATTACACCCATTTAAAATGCTGATGGAAATCATAGATATAGGATTATAAAATGCCAAATGCAAAATTAAAAGGAAAAGGGTAATTTTTAAAACTCTATGCAGTAGTTCTCAATTATACAATAGTACCCTATAATTCTTCAAAATTCTGGGATGATTTGTAAGAAATAGGAATGCCCATGATTCAAGTCCTGTGAGTTTCAAATGTCATATGTTTCATTTGTTTTCATAGAAGAGATGAAACAATAGACATCAGAACATAATGTTCTGGAAATGGTAAAATGGTTTTTATTTATTAACTATAAGGAATAAATAATGGGATCTTTCCAAAAGTTGCCAGTCTCTAGCCAAAGTTTCCTGTGCATTGGTTAACAAAGCTTCAATTCCCATAAATATATTGATGCCTCCAGAAAGGTGTGAACAGATGCTTTATCTCTACATCGTGTGCATAAATGTATGTTCTGAGATGTAAATTGATCAAACTGTAGAAACAAATCATTTAAGATTTGTGCAGTGATTAATAACAGAAGCCAGTAATCAAATCTCCCTGCCAACAGCACATCTGTTACAGAGAGTTTCTAGTTTGCCCTATTATGCAAATGTGCAATAAAACAAATACATTACTTAATTTAGCAGCTGGTTCAAAAACATTATTTTAGGTGATTTCTCTGTTTTGTGTACTTTTGCCATTGATCGTGGTTAATGTGGACTAATTCAGTTGTTTATGAGATGAGGGCTTCCACATAAAAAATAGCCCTCGGGAAAGCCAGCCTTTGGGAAAGTCATTTTGACCCTTGTCTCTAAGAACAAAATGCTGCAGCAAACACATGATAAGTCAGGGCTCTTGGACCCCTACTCAAACAGCATGGGGGCCACAAAGGGTTTAAAAGGGAAGCTTCCTTTATTTCCACGTTCTTGAGGATGGAAAATTCTGACCAGGGCTAAAACTTGCTGGACTGGGACTTTAACTTATAAATAAATAAATAAAGTAATAAAAATATTAAAAAAAAAAAACCTGAAATTGCTTCTTATATTAAAAAATCTGGACACAAAATGTAAATTCTAATAGGAGCATTAGACTGACTGTTCTGGTGTTTTCCTAGAGAAAGGTAGGGTCTCGTGGAATCAATCAGAATCCGTTAAGTAACTGGTTTATTAAAAAGTAGGAAACTTGTTTCCTATGAGCTTGAATGGTACATGAAAAACCACAAGCAGGTGGGTCGGGCTCTTACTCAGTGTTCAGTGGTACCTTTGTATAGGCAGCGACCAAGCTTGCATTTGCTAGATAATGAAGGGAGGAGATGAGAAAAGGGAGCTGTGGCATCAAGGGCAATCTCTCACGGAGTCCAGGAGCTGGAGAACAGACAGGAAAAAAGGAGCCCTGATTGGTTAGCAATGGAGCTAAGGAAAACAGTGACTAGAGAATAAGAAGTAATATGTTACTGTAGAGTTTTAAATTGTTTGGAGACTGCCACCATATTTGGGACAGCAGATAGATGAAAAGTAAGATATATGCCCACTTCATACTTAGGGTCTCTCAGTTAATAATTATGGAGGTTCTCAAATTCCTTTCATTAGGGGCCCATGGGACAGTTTCAGGAGGATGATTTAGTTCATTATTTATGAATCTATCTTCATTTCAATGGCCAAAGACTATAGCTTAAAGATGAGAGATGATAGACATGCTTACATGCTTACTGATCCCTATAATAATTGAAATAATCAGTGCTTATTGAACACTTGTATTAATATGCTCTGTGAAACATCCTTACAGACAGTACCTCTTTTGATCTTCACATTTTACGTAAGTGAGGGTAGTGGGACTCTAAGTGACCTTCCCAAAGTCATGGGACATTGGGACTGGAATAAATGACTGATTCCAAAGCCCATGGTCAAAATCGTGTTATCTTGTTTCCTAAACCAAGATTAAATTTCCGTAGGGGACCCGAGGAAAGAAACTGTGGACTGTGTCCTTAGCACCACAGAGGTAAGAGGGACAAATTCTAGTTTTCTAAGTAAGTACTTTGTTGTGTGTTCTGCAAAGTAAGTGGGACCATATGAACTGAGAATTCAAATATTAACATTAAAGAAGACAAGACAGACTTAGAACACTTGACTGAGGGCAGGCCTTTTGGAAATGTGAATTACCCAGCAGACAGACTGTATTATTCAAGGCTCTCCAGAGAAAGAGAACCAATAGGATGCCTAATATATGGAAAGAGACTTCTTAGAAAGGAATGGGCTCACATGGTTATGGAGGCTGGCGCATGGGAATCTGTGGTATGGGCTGGCAGCCTGGAGACATAGGAGGTGCAGGTGCAGAAGAAGTCCAAAGACAGTCTGCTCTGTCTTTGGACAGAAAGCTGGTCTTCTCATTCTATTCAGATCCTCAACGTTCAGATGAGGTGCAACCACTTTGTGGAGGGCAATCTGTTTTGCTCACAGCTCACCGATTAAATGTTAATATCATCCAAAAATGCCCTGCAGGTTGACACATAAAATTAACTATTATACAGACTAAGTTTATACGGAGGACACCAGCAAAATAAGGTACATCAGAAGAAATGAAAAATTTTAAAATAACTCAATGTACAATATTTCGGGGGGAAAAAACCATCATGGATAAAACTATCATTCTGGCTATTGTATCCTTATTTTATAGGTTAGCATTTTTTGTATTTTGATTAGATGTAGGGTGGAGAGGGACCAAAAAATCTCTATGATCACCACAATATTTTAGTGCGTGGGACCTCGAAGGGCCTGCCTTCTGGCCATCACTAGAAATTTCAAACCATCATTACATGAATTTTTTTCTGTCCAATCCTTTAGAAGTTATAATGAAAGTGAATTGAATTCATTTGGCAACTATTAGGCCTGCCAACAATATTCTTACTTTCTACAGAGAATGAGAGGGCAATGTAGCATAATGGGCAAGAGCAAGCCACTGAAGTCAGAAAGGCTCATTTCTTAACTGGTTTTAATACTTTCTATCAGTATGATTTTTGGCAAGTTACATAACTTTCTAAGCCACCATTTCCATAGCTATGAATTAAAGGTAATTGAGCCTATTTCCTAGTGTTAACCTGAGGATTAAAGGAGTGAAAGCATTTGGAACTTAGGGCACAGAGTCTGACATATGATAACTCAATAAACATTATTCTTGTGTTAGCCATAGGAAGAAGAAAAGGAGTCAGAGCAAAAGGCATAGCTGTTGGACCAAATCCATCCATGAAGACTTTTCTACATGTTACACAATGAGAATTTTTGGTGAGGAGACCACTGAGTTAATAATAGGATCCTTGGAGAACCATCATAGACTCCATGCGCTCTGTTTTTGGAGGCCGTATTCCACATCATTTCATTAAAATACACTCAAACTCCGCATTAAAGAGAAATTCAGAAGCTAAACAGTTTTGAAAGTTTTTCTTCTCTAATCTTGCTTTTTAAAAATTTTTTAATACGAACTCAATTAGCCAACATATAGTACATTAGTTTCAGATGCAGTGTTCAACAATTCAACAGTTACATATAACACCCAGAGTTAATCACATCCTGGGCCCTCCTTAATGCCCATCACACAGTTACTCCATCCTCCCATCTACCTCCCCTTCTGCAACCAGCTGGTTCTAAAGTAATTTGCTATTTATTGACTTGGAATTTTAGGAATTTCTTCAAAGTAAGAAACTCTAAAATTTTTCTAATGAACTTTTTTCTAATGAGCTTTATGGAATTAAAATTTAATGTTTAATGAAGTTGTCAGTGTTTTGTGTTGTAGAGATTTTAGTAAACATTTTAGAATTTGCATGTTTTATTTGTTTATCCATGGGTTGCAAATATTCTTTTTTTTTAAAGATTTTTTTATTTATTTATTTGACAGACAAAGATCACAAGTAGGCAGAGAGGCAGGCAGAGAGAGAAGAGGAAGCAGGCTCCCGGCTGAGCAGAGAGCCCAATGTGGGGCTCGATCCCAGGACCCTGGGATCATGACCGAGCCGAAGGCAGAGGCCTTAACCCACTGAGCCACCCAGGCTCCCCAAGGGTTGCAAATATTCTTAAAACTGCTATTGCATTGTGCTATTGCAGTTGAAAGGTTTGTTGTTGGGGCGCCTGCTCGCCTCGGCAGGGAGCCTGCTTCCCTTCCTCTCTCTCTGCCTGCTTCTCTGCCTACTTGTGATCTCTGTCAAATAAATAAAATCTTTAAAAAAAAAAAAAAGCTTTAAAAAAAAAAGAAAGGTTTGTTGTTAGTCAGATTGTCCTTTGAGATCTACTTATTAGCTTCTCAGATTTGCTCTCTTACTTTGGTATTCTGTACTTGGTCTGCAGTATGTCTAGGTGTAGAATGAATATATTATATAATATAGTCCTATATATTATATATATATGTGTGTGTGTGTGTAGAGAGAGAGAGAGAGAGTTGTACTTCTGAAGATTCTGGTCATGAATCAATTCAGTTAGCTGTTTTCAAATATTTCTTTTTTGTCTGTTTATTTTTGCTTTTCAGAATTCTATTAGTAGAATGTTGGACAACCTTATTTTATCTGTTTCTTAAGCTCCTATGCATGTTTTCTGTATTTTTATTTCTCTTGCTTCTTTCTGGCAATTTCCTCAGATTCACTTTACAGATTACAAAAATCTCCTCATATATGTTCAATCTATTGTTTAACCCTATCTTGATAATTTTTAACTTCAATTACAAAATTCTTTATGTCTACATGTTCTATTCTTATTAATTTTGAATTTGCCTATTTAATGGTAACTTATATTCTTGGATTTCTTTTTACATGTCTTTAATTACTTCAGGCCTCTTCAATTTTTTTTCTCTTTGTAATTGTTAATCTGTAATCTCAAATTTAAGCTCCTTAATATTCTTGGTTTTGTACCTATGGACTTCTCTCACAGTGGATTATAATTTGTCTTTATAAATTCATCCCTCCTCCCTCCCAACCCTTGAGAATCCCTTGAAGCCTGAGTTATAGGAGAATCCCTATAGAGAAGTTTTTGATTTATTTCTGCCAGTCCCAGGGATTCTACCATAGGGGTTGTTATCTGGGTTCTCAGATGCAAGATTGCCCAGACCCCACAGATACTGCATACTTGAACCTTAAATTTACATAGGGCCCATCCTCACTGTTTCAAACCACAGGAAAGACTTTTCCTCACTCAGACATTGGTGAAGACTGTAAACTTTGTTCTTGTCTTAAAATGGTAGATAGATTTTTTTCCTATTTCATCCTTTCAGTTCTTAGGCTTATACAGATATCTTAGTGCCAACACCAATTAATATGGATCCAAAGCCTTATATTCTTTCTGTGGTGAAAAACTAAAACCCAGTCTATTATGTTATTTAGACAATAATCCACTTTGGTCATCCTGTTACTGTACCTTCTCTGTTCTTTGTTTTTGGCATCCGAAGGCTTCCTTTTCTTTTAGTATAATCTAATGACATTCAAATATTTTTATCTATCAAAATTAACAATATTTTATTGCTGGAGAGTATTTATTTGTTTTAGTCAGTGTTATGGGCTAAATTGTGCTTCCTCTCCCCACTACCAAATTCATATATTGGAGTCCTAATTCCCAATCTGAAGCTATTTGGAGATGGGGCCTTTGGGAGTTAATTAGGTCATAAGGTTAGAACCTCCATGATGGGCTAAGTGCTCTTACAAGAAGAGATAGTAGAAAGCTTGCTCTGTCTTTCCTTGCCATGTGAGAACACAGTGAGAAAGCAGCTGTCTACAACCAGAAAGAAAGTTCTCACAGAACCAGAACATGCTGACACCCTCATTTGGACTGCCAGCCTCTAAAATTTTGAGAAAATTAATTTCCTTTATTTACCCTGCCCAGCCTGTGGTACGTTGTTATGGTGGCCTGAGCAGACTAAGACAATCAGTCATCTTTCTGAAATACTGAGTCTCTGATCACTTATTTGTTCAATTAATGTTGTTTAAAGGAAAAAAAATAATCTTGCTACTTTTACCTTTAAATCAACAACCGGGCTTCTGCTGACTTTTCCTGGACTCAGATAAACCACAATATCCAAGCAAGTAATAGACAAAAGAAGCAAACACACCAAAAAACCTACTAATTTATGTGGAACAAGTAGTTCAATTCATGTTAATTCCAAATGGACCACAATGTAAAGAATCAAATTCAAAAGAATAGCCAAGAATAGAATGATTTTACTTTATTAAGGAGGGGGAAAAAAAGGAAAACAAACAAAAAGCTTCTGTATGAATTCAGAAGGCAATCTACAGAAGCCTAATAAAATAAAAACTTCCATCAATATTGCAAGTGAAATATCTTGAGGGTGTACATATAATTAATAAAAAGATGGGGCTATAATTATTGTGGTAGATATAAATTATTACCAAGGGACCTCCAGCTAATTTAAAGGACCTTTGGCTTTTATGTATATGGCTATAGTTAGAAATAAGAAATTTACTAAAGGAAAACATGTAGTATCTATTGCAATCTTAAAACAAAGAAATCTGTTGAATGACAGCAGTATAACCCTGAAGCATCCTGATGAACTGTAAATAATCCAGGCTCTTCTGTGTGTGCAGGGGGGAAAAAAAACAACTTAGCTGATAATTCATAGATGATTGTATTCTTGCCATGTGACCAAAGGGCTTTAAAAGGACCTGTTCCTTGTGCTTCAGAGGCTGGTATTAATAAAATTACTTGGTAATATGGCAGTTGTAAATTGCGACCTCTTGTCATTGGCTGGGTCATAGATGTCCCTCTCCTTTCCTTTTTAAACACTGATGGGTTCAACAGAGTAAACATTGACATCATAAATGAGCAGGGAGTCAGATCACTTTAGGTTCTAGTCACTTCCATAATGGGAAGTAAGCAGAGCAATTTAACAGGGGATGTGAGAGGGGAAGGAGGGGAACTAGGATCTTAGTTAGACAGATGATGGAATGAATACTCTATTTAAGTGTGCCAGACATACTCATGAAAAAGAAGTTGTGGGTCACCAGAAACTACAGGAATGGCATTATTGGGTTGCTCCCATAATTAAGGGAAAAGGCATAAGTCAGGATCATCTCAGACTAAACGTGTTCCTCTACCATACACTACAATTATCACCCTTATGTTCTTATTCCAATAGGCATATCACACTGATGATGTGGAATACCTTCTCTTGTTAGTATCGTGAGTTAGAGTGAAGGGTAGGACAGATGGGAGATCAGTTAAACCTCCCACTCTTGCAAAGACTGTGGCCATTCCTCTGTCATGGGAAAGCTAGAAAGAGAGATTTACAGAGGGCAGCATCATAACTGGCCAATTCCGAAAAAATCCATCACTTTCAGGGCAACACATACCAGACGAATTTCTGCCAGTCCTTTCTCAAACTAGGAAGTTAGTAATCAAGGGAGAAAAAGGATTAACTCATAACATCATTATCACTATACATACATGTTTATGCCCAGTGAAAAAACTGACATGTTCTTTCTTCTCTTCTTCTAAAATCTTGTTCCTCAAAACATCTCCAGATATTTATGTAGAAGACATGGTTAGATGTTACCCAAGATCCCCTCTTAGCACTTTTTCTTGCTAACAGTGTCTTAAGTGCACTTGGGGAAGAGTGTGCCCACCCCTAGGCAATGAAACATGATTGACTAAAGCCAATCACGACAATCATTTCTGTTGCTTTAAAAACCCCTAGGAGTAATCATGTAACAAGTTCTATCCAAGTGTATGGGTATATTTCTGGGGAAATAATTGGAATGCTTTCCAGATGAAAGAAAACAGACAGCGGTGTCACACTTACTGGGCCCTGCAGATCCTCTATAAACATAGTGTGGCAGTTGGGCTCTGTGGCAGTTGACCACAGACCACAGCTCTGTGGTCAGGGAGCCAGCCTGAGGATGCAGGAAAAGTGGAGGAAAGCCCTCAGTGTTTTTGTTTCATCAGAGGGTGAGTCACTGAGGGAAGCAGAGCTCAACTGAAGGTGGAAAGACGACAAGAGGATCCTACAGTCCAGCACTTACTTTGGGTACTCCTGGGAAAAGGGCTGGGTGGCCTGAGGGTGACTCTTCTGTTTTGGGGGAGAGGGCCCAAGGCCCCAGACACTGAGAGCTGGGGCTCAAGAACAGGGGCTGGGGACTGGGCTCTCATCTTTGTAATCACTCTACTTCAAGCCTTTATGTGTTTGCCTTCTCATGAGATTTGTACTGTATGTTGCACCTTCCCTTGACCAGATGTGGGTGGGTCCCTGGAGCAGGGCTATATGGGAGGTCACAAGGGTTGGAGGCAGAGGCAGAACCCCACTATCTCACAGAGAGACAAGTGTGTCCTCTTGCCCTGTCCTCAGCTGTGTCCGGGGTTTCTGGGCCTCGTCTGCCTCAGGGTCAGGCTGAAGCAGAGGTGGGTAGACAGACGAGATCCTGGCCCAGGAATGGAGGACAGCAGTGGTTAGGTCCCCTCATGGTTCTGCTTGAGGTGGATTAGCTGAAAGGTGATGAAGTTTAAGCCCTTTTTCTGTTCCTGTTCTAAAAAAAAAAAAAACTGGGGTCATTTGTGCTCAGGAGAGAAAGTTGAGCAAAGTTGAGAAGACATGGACCCCTATACCACCTAGCTTCTGACCAACACCAGCATCAGCTAACCTCTAGTCTTTAGATTTCTCCTACATTAGGGGAAGTAAACTGTATGTTAAATAACCGTTAGTAAAATTTTGTTACTTGTGGCCAAATCCATGTTTAACTGATATAAAATATATAGCACTATAATTTAACAAGTCCATTACCTAGTTACCATCAATAAGCATGCAGTGTTTTACTTTCACAATAACCTCAAGGTGACGGTGGTCAATCACTCCAAACCCCAGGTTAACATATGGAGAAGCTAACACAGTGCAAGTTGTTGACTTAGCTTGAGTTGCCCAGTGGGTATGTGGCAGAGCCGGACTTGAAGCTGCACTCGATGTCATTCTTTCTTTGTTCATTTATTCATTCAGTCATTTATCTAACAGACTTTAACAATCTATTTTAGGCAGAAATACTTGTGCACCAGGAATATAAATATTAATGATTAGTTTGTGCTCCCAAGGACCTCATAGTCTAGTGAGTTCATAATCTTTGAACTCTCAGTTCAGTGGCATTTTAATTATATCAGTCTACTTTCTTACTGATAGCCATTGTCATGTGAGCTATGTATTCTTTTTTTTTCTCCAAAAGCAGGTGATTTCAAGGGCATTTACCTAATCAAAAGATATATCTTTCATCTGTTACTAGGATGTGAATGGAAATTTCCAGCATCATTTCAAAACCAGAATTTTCTACACAGTTCACCCTTCCTTCTACAAAGGCAATTCTGCTAATGTTTCTCTTTAATGCTTCTTCTGGATGACGGTTGCATTGAGATAGTGTGAGGTGGTCACATGTCTAGAGCTGGGAAACCAAATGTATAGTGACACATCATGAGGTACAATTCAAAAGAAGGACTGAACATGTAGGTGGAGAGATGTAGGCCAAGATGCTGCTGCAAAATATAGAAAGATGTTGTGCTCAAATGCTAACTTAAGTAGAAGTCAAAATATTCTAAAAATTCGGAAGCCCTGGAGAATGATAAGGATATGCTAATGAAAGTACCTGTGATATGATGAAGAGACTCAGAAAATAAGTCATGCCAACAGCCAAAGGACTGATAATGGCAAAAAGGTATTCTCAGTCAATCAGTTGTCCAAGCAATTGGCTAAAAATAGTTTCTTGAAAACTACTATGTGCTTAGAAATGTCCCAAGTGCTTTACAGGAAAGAGCAAGACATAAAAGAATCATAAAACATCACCTTTTTAGTCAGTTAAGTTAGAGTCCAGTTGGGGAAAAGAGAAGAAACTAACACATACAGAAAAAAAGTAAATAATATTCGAATGGCATGGAATGCAATGCAAGAGACAAGATGCACAAGGGTGTTTCAGGACTGGAAAGGTGTGATGCATGGTAGAAAGAATCTAGGACTGCAATCAGAGATCTTGATTCCAGTTGCAGAACTATACTCTATATAAACAAATAGTCCCACAAACCTCTGTTTCTCAGGGAAGAGCTAATTTAAGAAAACAAATAAGAAAATATGGAAGACCTCTTGAACTCTTAAATATTAGATCACATTTATGCTATCATTTTCATGAATGTGAGAATGTTTTCTAGGAGAAAAAAAAAAAAGGAGAATAAAAAAACCAGGAAAGATCTACACAGTACCTGAAATGAGTGCTATTTCCTAAGAGGGAGATAACAGGTGCAAGGATGGAGGACACAGGCAAAACTCTTGAGCTCTACTTGTAACTCTGCCAATTAGACCTTTACTGAACCTTCCTTTCCTCATTCACAAAATAGGAAAAACAAAACAAAACAAAAAAAAAAACAAAAAAAAAACAAACAACAACAAAAAAACAGCACCTTCAGTGGCTCCCACCAGACACGAGGATGAAATAAAATCACAGATACCAAATTGTTCCACCAAAGATTGTTCTCTTGGCTGCAAGGATGCTGGACTGGCTGGAGGCTAAATGAGGTACAGGATTATCAAAATCAGGGGATTTTTTACAGGCAAAGAAATTCCAATTCTGTATGCCATCAAGTGATACCAATATGGGAGTGTGAGTTGTCCACCACTGCCACTGCCATTGTGCCACCAACCAATGGAACTCAACTCGACAGTAATCACCAAGGTAAGACAGAGAGTTCATGTCTTCAATTATGCAAACTACACATAGGATGCATTAGAAGAGACATAAACACAAACAGTGAACTTTCCCTGCTACCCAGGGAAAGTTTAAGTTTAAACTATCTCAACTGTGCGATGTGATCTACCACCCCAGGTGCAGGCGAAAAGGAAATGCATTGTTGACAGAGAACGAAAAACTTATTACTATATAAGCAACCAAAAGACTGTCCACTTTTCATTATCACTGTGCACCAGCAACTCTAAACAATGTCAGGGATGAAATACTCCACTGCAAAGAAATCTTGGCCTCATTTCTAAAGAGTCGCCGAGGTTACAGCTGAGTCCTATTCCTATATATACATGAACATCAGATTAGCGTGTTTTATTACTTATTAGTTAATAGATACTATATTCTCCATGAAAGGCACTTCAGAGAACTCCCAATTGTACAGGAGCCCCTGACACATGTGGATTCAGCTCAACAAGTTTGGTTCAGAAGAAGTTCGTCATAGTTTGGCATCCTCCAAGTGCAGGTCCAAATGCTGAAGCTCTACGTATGCCAGAGCTTAAACAGTAAATAAAAAGTGATCGCACATGATTGTAACATAAAGAAAGAGAACAGAAGTTCCTTATTTCTATCATCTCAGTGATGACTTTAAGTTGGCATGTGTGTTTAAAATTTGCCAGAGTGAATCAGAACATGAACTCCACATTGCTGGTAAGTGCGAATTTTAGATGATACATGAAATAATTTACCAAACTTGAAGAACTTCTTTCAAGTTGGAATTTATTCTTTTCAAGTTGTTAATTATTTCCAAAAAAAGGATGAATCAAGAAACCTGTGATTATCACTGGTTATTATATGATCATTACTGAAAATATTTTTATCATAGAAAAGGGAAGGATCTTAAAACTGGTCCACTCTGAGAGCTACACACTTCAGGTATACCAGAGGGAGAGAGACTCAAAAGACCTTTTTTTTTTTTCAAGGAAGTTTTGTGCTTTGTGTGTGCTATCGATAGTGCTATTGAACACTCAGCAGATTTTAATTCATGGTCAATTCTACAATAGGACGTGGCCTAAGAGTGAAAACACATTCTCTGATACATTGTGCCATATCTTCCCTGCAGCCCCTTAAAACAAAATCTATGTTATTGGAAAACTCTTCATTACTGCTATTTACACAATGAGCAGAAAACATAGTGCTATTTTGAGAGATAATACAGAACTTATTCATTTTGTTTGGAGGTATGAATTGTAAGGTTTTGCCCAGAAACCTGGGTCTAGCTATGCTTTCTGAGGCCTAATTCTAGCTGTCTTCACATACTTTTGTGGAAAAGAACCATCTGGAATATACCCAGCTGGACAAACTCATAGAAATGCAGGACTCCTGAAGTCCATTCCCAAAGATTCCAATTTCCAAGATTTGGGATAGAGCCTGGAATCTGTGATTTCATTGAGCACACTACTGATTCCAATCAGGTTACTCCTGGAGTAAACTTTCATAAATATTGAGAAACTGAAGTTCTCAGAAAAATAGAACACTTTTGGTAATGCTTTCCTATTGACTGCTACACTTTTAATTCAGAAAACTGCCATTCTGCACCAAGAATAAACAAACAAATGAATAAGGAAAGAAGGAAAGAAATATTACCCACACACACTCTCTCCCCCAAAATAAGAAGACAAAAACGAACAGAGCAGGTAAGAAGAGTTGTTGATGGTGCTAATTCACAGGAAAGCACCTGTAATAGTGAAATGGTCTGAAAATAAAGCACCCTGCCAGATTCAAAGTGAAGAAAAGAAATTTTAATTGTTATTTACTATCATCTGAATGCTGGTGGCCCTCCAAAACTCATCTGCTGAAATCCCACCCCACAAAGTGATGGTATTGGGAGATGATGCCATTGGGAGTAATTAGGTCATGAGGGTGGAGTCCTGATGGATGGGATTAGAGCTTTTATTAAAAAGACCCCGCAGAGTTCCCTAGCTCCTCTCACAATAGTGGGGGCACAGGAAGAAAGTGCCTTCTATGCACGAGGAGGCAGAAGGTCACTAGACACCAGATCCACCTGTGCTTTGATTTAGACTTCCTAGTCTCTAAAACCATGGGAAATAAATTTCTGTGGTTTAGAAGCCACTCAGTATCTGATATTTTGGTGTAGCAGGCTGAAGGCAATAAGACAGTTTAATAAATATAAATGAAATTCTGGCATTGGATCCCACTTCTGAGAGCTCTTAAAAAGGCAAACATTATGTAATTTAAGAAGCTATAAATAAATAAGAAATATAATTTTTCCTTAAAATCTTCTCACATTTTACTTTTAGTAGTAATGACTTTTATATTCAGTTAATTTTTTTTAAAGATTTTATTTATTATTTATTTTGACAGAGAGAGATCACAAGTAGACAGAGAGGCAGGCAGGCGGAGAGAGAGAGAGAGAGAGGGAAGCAGGCTCCCTGTCGAGCAGAGAGCCCAATGCGGGACTCGATCCCAGGACCCTGAGATCATGACCTGAGCCGAAGGCAGCGGCTTAACCCACTGAGCCACCCAGGCGCCCCTATTCAGTTAATTTTTTTTTTTTTAATGCAGCTTAATTCAGAAATACCTATTGGACACCCATTAGGTTCTGAGCATAGAAATATAACTGGCATTGCTCTCCAGGGGCTTTGAGTCTAGTTACAAAGACAAGTGCATAAAGGGATTGACTCTCACTCAGCACCACGCTCTACAGACACTGAGCACCCCAGAGGATCACACCTCTGGTGTGATTATGCTGGTGGAGGGGGGCCCCTCTGTGGTTTAGTGTCACAAGGTGGGGCCACATGCGGCATTTGTGCCTACATGCTGGTAAGGTATCCTGGCACATGCTTCCCAAGGAGTGACATCTCTCAAATAAAATAACATCACCACCTGGACTGGATCCCTTGAAGGAAGTATTCACACGCCAGATTGAATAGAGAAGAGCGTATGCCAGAAGAAGGATGAGTGGGGAGAGGAAGTTCACTTCCTTGATGTAAGTCCCAATGAGCTGCTGTAGCTGCTTCTCAATATTCCCTGCCTGGGACTAGGCGAATGTAACTGCCAGTCTCAACCATTGGGCAGATTTGTGGGCAGCTTCTATCACAGATCCTTTTCCTTCTTGTCACTTCTCATTTTTGCCACAACAGCCAGATGATGCTGTGACTGCCACCAGCCTCTCCCCAGCTCTAGTCAGGCACAAGGGAAGCCGGGAGACCATCTTGTTCTCATATTAAATATAAGCCCCAAGGGTGATGTACACAGCACTCCGTGTTCTTTCGAGTTGTTTCAAATGAAAAAATAATGTCTGTGTGTGTTGGCTGGTGGTTTTAAGACATTTCATTTTTGAAAACAGAGAGATAATAACAAGTGACAAAAAGGTTCCAAAAAAAGCAAGTGTTTCCCTTTTCCCCTCATTTCATGAGCTAGGGCCCGTTCTCCCACTGAGGGAGCCCTTCCCTGCTCATCTGTCATGGGTCCTCAGGGGAATTTTCCTCATGGTGATTTCTTCCAGCCCAACAGGCCTCTTCCTGGCTCTGTGTTTTTCTGGGGCCTGATGGTTTCCTCACGTCCAGGTTTGTCCCCTTCCCACCAATTCCTCCCGACTCCAAAAAATCCGATTTGCTGGGAACATCTGGGCTTCCAGAGAGAGCTGACCCAGGGAAAGGAAGTGCAGGGCAGTCTCAGGGAAATCATCCTCTATCCATTGAGTCTGGATCACCCTGTGTGACCACACTCGCAGTCTCTCAGAAAGAACAGGCACACCGGATCCCGCAGCGGCAGGCCCTACCGAATAACCAAAGATGATAGCATTTCAATACTACATTAAAGAACCTGGAACTTCCAGAGCCCCGTTTCCAAAGTGATTCTGAGATTGATATTTTACTTTCGCAAACTATTTAAAGACTAAGCATTTAAGTTTGAAAGATACAAGCATCCCCAGAGGGCATAGCGACCAAATGCCCCTTCCCCTGTGTCCTGGAGGCAGCCTGCTGTCCCCCTCCTCATCAACTGAGGTTGGTAGGAAAGAACCAGAAATTGCCCATAATCACGCTATGCCTTTCTACTGTACATCCAATATGTGCTGTCATTATTTCAGTTTTTGAAGCTCTCATGGCAGCATTGCCAGTGAAGATAATGGGGCCTATTATTTTCAATGAGCTCCATCAGGAGGTTTCAATGGGCCTGCTATCACTGGAACAAAGACGCATTGGGAAGCAACACTGCTTTCTTGTCATCAAAATGGCTGTGAGTTTGTGTGAAGCTAAAGAACACTCCTTTTCCTTTTCAGCCCTGTTGGATTTGAAAGGGCCAAGAAAGGCAGTTTATAAAGAAACAAGCCTGGCTCCTTGCCGAGTGCCCTTTGCCCTGGCCAGATGTATACATGAGCTGCTTTCGTTTTATGGAACCAATAAGTTCAGCAAAGTGAAACCTGCGTTTCCATCGATTCCCTATTTATAACCAGAAATATGTTCCCATGGAAAATATTGTCTGTTAGAGTCGGAAACAAAACAAAACAAAAGCAAAAAATACCTGCCAGCAACGAAGGAGTTGAAGGGGGGTTAAGTTTAGGGCAAATTAAGACATTCTACAGCATTGGCTCAGCCTTGAAATCTCTTTTCTGCCCTGTTCCAGACTCTTCTCTTCTTCCCTAGACTTGAGAAATTTTCCTTTGTCTTTACATCCATAGCAACTTGAGCTCAATCCCCAAACTCCTTTGTCTTGGTATTTTCCAAGCCTTAATAGTTACCTTTTAATAGAGACCATAATCACAACACTACCAGTCTAACCCTTCCTAAATCAGGGTCAATTTTAGGATCAGTAATATGCATTATTTAAGGTTTACAAATAGGAGAGTCCAAAAAATGAGTTCACTCATAATAATGGTTCTATCACAGTGTGTTAAATAAAAAATTAAGGTCACGAAAACATTTCAACTTTTGCACTTATTAGTGCATGCTTCTAAGTACATTACACATTTAGTCACTTAATCCTCATAACCACCTATGAGAAGGAGTGCTGTTGCTACCCTCATCCATAGAGGAGGCCTAGAGAGAGGAAATCACTTGCTGAAAGTTACGCAGCTAACAAGTTCCAGAACAGAAAATGAATCCTTGCAATTTCATTCTAGGGTTCATGAAATAGGGGAGACCTCTACATCTGATTGAGCTGTTTTAGAATTGTTTGAAATGCTGGTTGGTTTTTCTCTTCCATGCTAATATTCCTTACCTGCTCCCAACCTGTCCCTCCTTTCCCCTAAATACTTCCATGTAAGCAGTTAGTAGGTTCCTGTTCCATGTCCTCCAGTTTGCCAGAGTAGAAAGCAGAAACAGCCTGCCAATCTGTCCCTAGTGTTCTTGGATGCTTAAATTACGTCAGATCCATTATTTTAGATGCCTTTGTGTCAAAAGCATAAAAATGGAGGCAATGAATTTGAGAGGAGAAGGGTAAAAAATAAGGATTCCTGGAAATGTTGTGAATCTGCAGGGTTCATGTAGGAATGAGTGATGTCTCAGCCAAGTTATTCCCAGCACAGACATTTTTGCTGTGTTCCAAAGCTCTGTGGACACCATGTCATAATTTGCAAACATCTAGCCCTTCACTCCAGTGGGGTCCATCCAAATCTTGAAGCCAAGGCTTCAGCTGGGCTGCCTTCCTGTTTGCTGCAGGAGGACACTGGCCTTCATGGGCATCTCCCACAGTATCCAGTGAAGTCCCCCAATGGCTGTGGCACCCTTCTGGGCAGCAGACCCAGATTGGCCCTGTCCAGTTTATCACCTCAATTTATCCTGCAATGTTCCAGAACACCTGTAATCCCAAGAGAAGGAAGGGTGATGGAGAAAAGGGAGTGGAACTGAACTGAATAGAACCAGTTCAAGTTGCTCTAAGTTGGGACAGAGGTTGAATGCAGCCTTGTTCCACCACCTTCCTCTTCTGCCATGTTTGAAAGAAGTACAAGTAGAATTTGGCTATTCGCAGGAAGGTGCTACCCAGCTACTCTCACTACTTCAGTTGTCATCACTTGCAAGGTGAATTGATTCATAATAGTACTGTCAAGGAAGAATGACTGGAAGTGTTTGGAATGACCACAGTAGGGTGGTGAAAGATCAACAACTTGCACTGGATGGCATGAATAGGTGGTGTTTTATTGATCCCTGTGCCAAATATGCACAGTTTATGTTTATTATCTCATTGCAAAAAAACAATGTCTGAAACAGTCTAGGAAAGACTACTTCCATGATGCATAAATATGCCCATAATTACTTTCCACCATTAATTTGGCACTAGCTTTATCCCCATTATACTCTGGTCACTCCTGTACCCAGTATTTCTCATCGGTTTCTAAGAGATCAATAGTTGCTGCATTTTTAAGGATTATTTTTAGGATAAAACACATTACAGTCCCCATCTCCCTATCACATGCAATAGTCATTCTTCTAGATCCATGTTTTTGAGAAAATATGTAAGTACATAGAGATACCCAAGTACTATATGGCTGAAAGCACTGATTTGTCCACGTGGTTTGTACTATAATTATAATTGTAATTTGTCTAGTAATTTGTTAAAATTACTGGACTCTAAGTTTTTTAAAGATTATATTTATTTATTTGTCAGAGAGAGAAAGAGCGAGCATAAGCAAGGGGAACAGCAGGCAGATGAGAAGCAGGCTCCCCACTGAGCAAGGAGCCTGATGTGAGATTGATCCCAGGGCCCTGGGATGATGACCTGAGTTGAAGGCAGACACGTAACCCACCGAGCCACCCAAGTGTCCCTAGACTCTATATTTTTTAAGAAAATATCATGTCTTATTAATGTTTTATAAGCACAAGTTAAACACAGCATCTCAAATATAGTAGGTACTTAGTAAATGCTTCTTGGTGAATGATCATATATTCTCATGCAGCTGAGAAGCATTTTGACCTTCTCCATGTAGGTAGTAGATAAGTCAGTTTGGTAGTGCTGGGAGAAAATCATACTTATCTAGTTAGCAAACATTAACATTATGCTTACTATATAGTGCTTTTTATAAGCCTGGTGGAATTCAAATTATCCTACAAATGTGACTAATCTTCATAATGCCCCCTTGAGATACTATTATTATTATTTTCATTGTTTTCCCTATTATACAGAGGAGGAAAGTAAGACACTGTGAGGATGATCTGCCCAGGGCAACATTAGGAGTTTACCAACAAAAATATTAATTGTGTGTGTGTGTGTTTTTTTTTTTTTGACGTGAATTATCATTATGCCATTTTATATTTATCTAAATAATTTGGTTTAATGAGAAATTATAGGTAAATTTGTTGATCTATGAATCAAATGAAGTTTAAAAGTATTTTTAAAGATAGATTCTCCATTGCCTCAAAATTCCTGGACTATGAAATAGCTTGTTGGGGAAGGGAGCTACATTCTAGAACTAGGTTTCTTACACTCCAGATTTAAGAAAAATGTTTTGAATCACACTTTATTCTGTGTAAGTCTATACCAACAGCTTACCAAACAAAAGATACGGTTTTCTATAAATCACTTTCTTATTTAGAAACATAAACCACTTCATAATATAATCTTCCAGGGATTTCTACCAGACACTGCCCAAATAATTCAGCCTGTCAAAATATCAACTTATGAGGACAAGTGGAAACTTTACAAATCAAACACTAAAAAGTAGCATAACAGTTAAAGGAATAAAAAGGGAAGGAAGAACATGATGGCAGAGGAGTAGGAGACCTAGATATTGTTGGGTCCCAGGAGTTCAACTAGAGAGAAACCATTCTGAACAACTACAAAGTCAGCATGAGATCAAATAGAAGATGAGCAGCAATTCTAGGAACAGAAAAGTGACCACTTTCTGAAAGGTAGGACATGCAGAGAAGTGAATCTGAGGGGATACACAGGAAGAGAGACCACAGCGGGGAGGGGCTAGCTTCTGGTAATTGGTAGAGCAATGGAACACAAAGCTGGAACTATTAGAAATCCACTCCACTGAGGGACATCTCTCCAGGGGCTAAGCAGATGGGGAAGCCCTCATAGGGACAGTGTAGTCTCATGACCCACTGGGACACAAAAAGACCAAGACTGTCTGAGTGTGGCAGAACTCCCAAGCATTGGAGTGGGGAAGCCAGCTGCAGAGACAGAGCCAAGGAGGGGGCTCTCAGCTTGGGGTTACCTTAAACTGTGATCCAAGACACAGCTGGGTTACTGCTCTTCAAGCAGGGACCACACAAGTGGGAGATCCAGAGAGACTCACCTTCTTCCACTGAGAGGACTGGCATGGGGAAAGCTGCAGGAATCTGCTAGGTTTGGAGACTCCAAACTGAGCCGTGAGCCAGAGATAGAAATGCTTGGCCACAGGCGAGGTGAGCATGGAATGTGGCTGGAGACAAGAGAGAGAGGTGTGCCTGACTACTTTTCTCTGAGGGATCAACTGAGGAGTGGCACCCCAAGCTCTCAGCTCCTAAAGGGCGAGAGATTGCAAGGCTGCCATCTTCATTCCTGTCCTCCAAAGCTATATGAAAAATGTTCAGGGAACAAAAGCTCCCGAGAGCAAAACCGGGCAGATTATTTAGCCTGGCCCCTGACAAAAGCAGTGCAATTCCACCTCTGGCAAAGACATTTGAGAATCACTGCAACAGGCCCCTCCACCAGAAGATCAGCAAAAACATCCAGCCAAGACCAAATTCACCAATCAATGAGAACTGTACAACTCCAGAGCTAGAGGAATGCAACACATAGAATTCATGGCTCTTTCCTCATGATTCTTTAGTCTTTTGAAGTTAATTTTTTTTAATTTTTTTTCTTATTCTATTTCCTACTTTAACCTTTTTAACTATTTTACCTTATCAATACCTTTTGAAAAAAATCTTTTAAAATTTTCATTGTTATAATCATATTCTAACCCTTCATTGTATTAAAACTTATTTTTTGTATAGATATAGGTTTTTCTTTCTTTAAAATTTTGGGATAGTTTCTTCTAAAAGATCAAAATATACCCTAAATCTAGTACATGGCTTTGTTCTAGTCTCTAGCCTGATCATATCCTTCCCCCCCTTTTTTTTTCAGTTTTCAACCAACTTCTTATCTGATCAATTTATTTTTTAGAATCTTTTTAAATTTTCATCTTTATAGTCATATTCCATCCCTTCATCATGTTTACACTTGTTTTTGTATATATATGTTTTTCTTTCTTTAAAATTTTGGGAGGCAGTTTCTTTTAACACACCAAATACACCCAAAATCGAGTGTGTGGCTCTGTTCTATTCACTAACAGAATGAAGGAAAAAAAAAAAAAAAAATATATATATATATATATATATATATATATATATATATATATATATATAGTTGTTGTTGTTTTCCTCCTTTCTTCTTCCTCCAGTTTTGGGTCTATTCTGATTTGGTTAGTGTATATTTTCCTGGGGTCATTGCTACCCTTTCGGTATTTTGTCCTCTCATTCATCTATTCTTATCTGAATAAAATGACAAGGTGGAAAAACTCATGTCAAAAAAAGAATAAGAGGTAGTACCAATGGCTAGGGACCTGATCAATACAGAAATTAGTAAGATGTCAGAACTAGAGTTCAGAATGACAATTATTAAGGTGCTAGCTGGGCTTGAAAAAAAGCATGAACAATGTTAGAGAATCCCTTTCTGAAGAAATGAAATCTCTTTCCGGAGAAATAAACTAAAATCAAATGAAGTTGAAATTTAAAAAGCTATTAATGAGTTGCTATCAAAAATGGAGGCTCTTACTGCTAGGATAAATGAGGCAGAAGAGAGAATTAGTGATATAGAAGACCAAATGATGGAGAATAAAGAAGCTAAGAAAAAGAGAGATAAACAACTACTGGACTAAGAGGGGAGAAGTCGAGAGATAAGTGATACCATAAGATGAAACAATATTAGAATAATTGGGATCCCAGAAGAAGAAAGAGGCGGGCAGAAGGTATATTGGAAAAAATTATAGCAGAGAATTTCCCTAATTTGGCGAAGGGAACAAGCATCAAAATCCAGAAGGCACAGAGAACCCCCCTCAAAATCAATAAAAATAGATCAGCACCTAGAATACTAAAACTTACAAGTCTCAATGACAAAGAGAAAATCCTGAAAGCAGCTCAGGACAAGAGGTCTGCAACATACAATTGTAGAAATATTAGAATGGCAGCAGACTTATCCACAGAAACCTGGCAGGCCAGAAAGGACTTGTATGACATATTCAGAGCCCTAAACAAGAAAAATATGCAGCCAAGAACACTATATCCAGCTAGGCTGTCATTGAAAATAGGAGAGATAAAAAGCTTCCAGGACAAACAAAAATTAAAAGAATTAGCAAACACTGAGCCAGCCCTACAAGAAATATCGAAAGGGGTCCTCTAAGCAAAGAGAGACGCTAAAAGTAACAGACCAGAAAGGAACAGAGACAATAAACAGTAAAACAGTCACCTTACAGGCAATACAATGGGACTAAATTCGTATCATTCAATAGTTACCCTGAATGTAAATGAGCAAAATGTCCTAATCAAAAGATACAGGGTATCAGAATGGATTAAAAAGAAAACAAGACCCACAATATGTTGTCTGCAAGAAACTTATTTTAGACCCAAAGACACCTCCAGATTTAAAGTGAGGGGGTGGAAAACAATTTACCATGCTAATGGACATCAAAAGAAAGCTGGGGTGGCAATCCTTATAGATCAATTAGATTTTAACCCAAAGAGTATAATAACAGATGACAAAGGACACTATATCATAATCAAAGGGTCTGTCCAACAAGAAGATCTAGCAATTTTAAATATCTATGCCCCTAACATGGAAACAGCCAACTATATAAACCAATTAATAACAAAATCAAAGAAACACATCAAAAATAATACAATAATAATAGAGGACTTTAACACCCCCCACAGTGGAATGGGCAGATTATCTAAGCAAAAGATCAACAAGGAAATCAAGGCCTTAAGAGACACACTGGACCAGATGGACATCACAGATAAATTTAGGACATGCCATCCCAAAGCAACAGAACACACAGTCTTCTCTAGTACACATAGAACGTTCTCCATAATGAATTACATCTTGGGTCAAAAATCAGGTCTCAGCTGATACCAAAAGATTGGGATCATTCCCTGCATATTTTCAGACCACAATGCTTAAAAACTAGAACACAATCACAAGAGGGAAGTTGGAAAGAATTCAAATACGTGAGGCTAAAGAACATCCTATTAAAGAATGAATGGGTCAACCAGGCAATTAAAGAAGAATTTTAAAAATTCCTGGAAACAAATGAAAATAAAAACACAACTCTTCAGAATCTTTGGGACACAGCAAAGGCAGTCCTGAGAGGAGACTATATAGCAATACAAGTCTTTCTCAAGAAGCAAGAAAGAAAGGTCTCAAGTACACAACCTAACCCTACACCTAAAGGAGCTATAGAAAGAACAGCAAAGAAAGCCTAAACCCAGCGGGAGGAGAGAAATAATAAAGATCAGAGCAGAAATCAATGAAATAGAAACCAAAATAACAATAGAGCAAATCAACAAAACTGGGTCTTTGAAAAAGTTAAGATTGATAAACCCATGGCCAGACTTATCTAAAAGAAAAGAGAAATGACCCAAATTAATGAAATCATGAATGAAAGAGGAGAGATCACAACCAACACCAAAGTAATACAAACAATTATAAGAACATATTAGGAACAACTATATGCCAGCGAATTTGACAATCTGGAAGAAATGGATGTACTCCTAGAGACATATAAACTACCAAAACTGAACCAGGAAGAAATAGAAAACCTGAACAGACCTATAGCCAGTAAGGAGATTAAAAGTAGTCACCAAAAATCTCCCAACAAACAAGAGCCCAGGGCCACATGGCTTTCCAGGGGAATTCTACCAAACATTTAAAAAAGGATTAATACTTATTCTCCTGAAACTGTTCCAAAAAATACAAATGGAAGGAAAACTTCCAAACTCATTTTATGAGACCAGCATTACTTTGATCCCAAAACCAGACAAAGACCCCATCAAAAAAGAGAATTACAGACCAATATCCTTGAACACAGATGCAAAAATTCTCACCAAAATATTCGCCAATCAATTAAAAGGATTATTCACCATGACCAAGTGAGATCTATTCTGGGATTGCAAGTTTGGTTCAACATCCACAAATCAATCAATGTGATACAATACATTAATAAAAGAAAGAACAAGAACCATATGATACTCTCAATAGATGCTGAAAAGGCATTTCACAAAGTACAGCATCCTTTCTTGATCAAAACTCTTCAAAGTGTAGGGATAGAGGGTACATACCTCAATATCATCAAAGCCATCTATGAAAAACCCACAGCAAATATCATTCTCAATGGAGAAAAACTGAGAGCTTTTCCGCTAAGTTCAGGAACATGGCAGGGATGTCCATTATCACCACTGCTATTCAACACAGTACTAGAAGTCCTTGCCTCAGCAATCAGACAACAAAAAGAAATTAAAGGCATCCAGATTGGCAAAGAAGAAGTCAAACTCTCACTCTTTGCAGATGATATGATACATTCTGTGGAAAACCCAGAAGACTCCACTCCAAACCTGCTAGAACTTGTATAGGAATTCAGTAAAGTGTCAGGATATAAAATCAATGCACAGAAATCAGTTGCATTTCTATACACCAACAGCAAGAAAGAAGAAAGAGAAATTAAGGAGTTGATCCCATTTACAGTTGCACCCAAAACCATAAGATATCTAGGAATAAACCTAACCAAAGAGGCAAAGAATCTGTACTCAGAAAGCTATAAAGTATTCTTGAAAGAAATTGAGGAAGACAAAAAGAAATGGAAAAATGTTGCATGCTCATGGATGGGAAGAACAAATATTGTGAAAGTGTCTATGCTATCTAAAGCAATCTACATGTTTAATACAATCCCTATCAATATACCATCAATTTTTTTCAAAGAAATGGAACAAATAATCCTAAAATTTATATGGAGCCACAAAAGACCCCAAATAGCCAGAGGAATGCTGAAAAAGAAAGCCAAAGTTGGTGGCATCACAATTCCGGACTTCAAGCTCTATTACAAAGCTGTCATCATCAAAACAGTATGTTACTGGCACAAAAACAGACACAAAAACATGAAACAGAATAGAGAGCCCATAAATGGACCCTAAACTCTATGGTCAACTAATCTTTGACAAAGCAGGAAAGAATGTCCAATGGAAAAAAGAAAGTCTCTTCAACAAATGGTATTGGGAAAATTGGACAGCCACATGCAGAAAAATGAAACTGGACCATTTCCTTACATCACACACAAAAACAGACTCAAAATAGATTAAAGACCTCAATGTAAGAGAGGAATCCATCAAAATCCTTGAGGAGAACACAGGCAGCAACCTCTTCGACCTTAGCCACAGTCACTTCCTCCTAGAAACATCTCCAAAGGCAAGGGAAGCAAGGGCAAAAATGAACTATTGGGACTTCATCAAGATCAAAAGCTTTTGCACAGCAAAGGAAACAGTTAACAAAACCAGAAGACAACTGACAGAATGGGAGAAGATATACGCAAAGGACATATTAGATAAAGGGTCATTACCCAAAAATCTATAAAGAACTTATCAAACTCAACACCCAAAGAACAAATAATCCAATCAAGAAATGGGCAGGAGACATGAACAGACATTTTTACAAAGAAGTCATCCAAATGGCCAACAGACACATGAAAAAGGGCTCCACATCACTCAGCATCAGGGAAATACAAATCAAAACCACAATGAGATACCACCTCATACCAGTCAGAATGGCTAAAATTAATAAGTCAGGAAACCACAGATGTTGGTGAGGATGCAGATGAAGGGGACCCCCCTACACTGTTGGTGGGAATGCAAGCTGGTGCAGTCACTCTGGAAAACAGCATGGAGGTTCCTCAAAAAGTTGAAAATAGGGGCTCCGGGGTAGCTCAGTGGGTTAAAGCCTCTGCCTTTGGCTCAGGGCATGATTTCAGGGTCCTATGATCGAGCCCTGTATCAGGCTCTCTGCTCAGTGGGGAGCCTGCTTCCCTCCCTCTCCCTCTTTCTCTGCCTACTTGTGATCTCTGTCAAATAAATAAATAAAACCTTAAAAAAAAAAAGTTGAAAATAGAGCTACCCTATGACCCAGGAATCACACTACTGGGTATTTACCCTAAAGATAGAAATGTAGGGATCCGATGGGGCATGTGCACCTTAATGTTTATAGCAGCAATGTCCACAAGAGCCAAACTGTGGAAAGAACCTAGATGGCCATCAACAGAAGAATGGATAAAGAAATTGTGAGATATATATATATTCCATATGTATGTATACGTATATATGTGTGTACACACACACACACACACACACACACACACACACACACAATGGAATACTATGCAGCCATCAAAAAACCCTGAAATCTTGCCATTTGCAAGGATGTGGATAGAAGTAGTGGGTATTATGCTAAGCGAGATAAGTCAGTCAGAGAAAGACAATTATCATATGTTCTCTCTGATATAAATAATTTGAGAGGCAGAGTGGGGGGTCATAGGGGAAGGGGAGGGAAAAATGAAATAAGATGGGATCGGGGAGGGAGACAAACCATAAAAGACTCTTAATCTCAAGAAACAATCGAAGGGTTGCTGGGGAGTGAGCAGTTAGGGATAGAGTGGCTGGGTTATGGACATTCAGGAAGGTATGTGCTATGGTGAGTGCTGTGAACTGTGTAAGACTGATGATTCACAGACCTGTACCCAAAGCAAATAATACATTATATGTTAATAAAATTTTTAAAAAGGCATTAAGTAATACAGATTCCTTGAATGAATGACTAAAATTATTTTCATACCAAAGAAATTCCAATCTCTCTAAGATGTATCAAGGAGGATTCCTATTATTTATTCTAAAATATGTGCCTATATAAAATATTCCTAAGTGAAATAAAATGAATGCATTAGAACTGTATTTAATGAGAATTTTCATGGTTAGCTCCTTTATTGTTTTTTTTAATGTAGACTTAATTATTGGTTACAATATTAAAGGAGGTTATATATTAAGATGTATCAACAAAAAAAGGAAAAGAAAAAGAGTCCAGAGGTATTAGTTGACTATAGTTTCAAAAGATGCTAAGATTATGATAATACTTTTGAAAAGATAATGCTATTTTATGATAAATTAACAAACATACAGTGTCTGGCTTGTGGTGGGGTGTTGAGTCTACATTTGAATATGCATTTCAATTCAAGCACCTCATTTTAAGATAGGAAAATGACAAACTTAGATTACTCACAAAAAGTATGCTAGGGAAGACAAGGCATCTCCAAGTCAAAACAAAGGGCTGGAAGATGTTTGGTTTGACAAATGAAGCTCTAGAAAGTTCACAACAGTTGTCCTAGAATATCTCAAAGAGACTCAGTGGTGAGGGGTAAATATTTTCACTGCAGAGCCCTGCTTTTGTATCCCTAAAATATACCTTCATCTCTCTTATTTCCACTACCGCTGACCTAAAATGCCTCAAAGATTTTCTAATGAGTGTCCCTGCATCTCATCTCGTATTTCTCCCACACAAACTCTTCACAACATATCAGAATTATCCTTCCAAAACACAAATCTTACTGTGACATCTCCCGGCTTAAAAACCTCCCAGGGGTCTGCAGTAGTCACAGACTAAGCAGGAACCCAATGGCGTTACAGGGTCTCTGACAGTAGCTCGCATTCTCCTGCCTCTCGTCTCCTATCCCAGCCTCCTACTACCATCCTTTCATTAAATTATGCTCTGGTTTCTGAGGACTACTCACTCTAAGGACCTTGGTACCTCTAAATCTGTTTTCCTTTACTCACACTGTTCTTTCTCTCAGTCTGAGACTCTCCACCCCCATCCCATCCCCAGCTAGTGAATTTCTGTCCATCTTTGAGAACTAGCTCAAGTATGTCAGCTCTTCTACAAATCCTACCTCACTCCCCAGGGTCAGGATTCAGAGCCTGCTCCTCAGCACACCACTAGCACTCCATACATAACTGCCAAGTTATTGTTAGATATTCATGTGCCAGTCTTTCCATTTTGCCAAACTTTCAACTTCTCAACTTGGGGTCTTTCTGACCTATGACAAGCCCTGGGTCAAGATAAAGACTGTTTTTTGTCAAGTGAATGAGTGAGGATAATACATTGAAGGGCAACACTTTAGAGCAGATACTGGATCATATAATAATAACATCAGTGATGACAGTGATTATAATAGCCATCATTTCTAAGCACCAATGAGGTGCCAAGCAATGTCTTAGGAGCTATGCACATACCATCTTGATCTACATAATCCTAGGCAGTAGGTCACTTACAAATAAAGAATCTGAGAGGCAGGGAGATAAAGTGACTTGCCCAAGGTCAAACAACAACTAAAAGGTGGAACTAGGATTTAAAAATAATTGTCTTTGACTAAAATCCATGCCCCAAGACATATATCAACCTGCTTCCTTTAAAACTCCAAAAAATCAGAGGTATTCAGTTGATTCTGGGGCTTTCTCTAGAGGTTTGTTCCCAATCACTGAAAGTGAATGTTTCTCAGAAATATTTTGAAATGATACCTTCACTCTTTAGAAGATTAGACTCTGCACAGATAGGGCACCAAGGTAGAGGTGGCTTAGAAGGGTATGAGCCAGCTTCCCCTCCTTGAATAATCCCTATCAGCACTCTCCAAGGTACCCTAAATATCTGTGCTATCTAAATAAAATTAGGCACTTAGAAATGAACAGTTTCCAGAGTAGTTTCATTTACTCTCTCACAAGATTGATGCTCCAAGTCCCTTCTTTAGAGAAATCTGGGACCTTCTGTTAACTGCACAGGACGCCTTCAGATCTAGCATTTAGTGAAAAAACAGGTTCTATAGAAGAGAACAGAGACATAGAATACTACTATTTAGGTCCTCTGCTTAATGTTAATTATGTACATTCTATATCACTCCCCTCCCATCCTCTACAGAGAACATTCTTTCTGAATGTGCCGTGGATTTGTTTAAGTTATTAGGACTACAGGCTAATGTTTTTGTTCTCAGCTATTTGAAAGCCCAAGAAACATTCTGAAATTGTTTACTGAAAAATTGCTTACCGTTTGCTTATCTCCCTGCCATGGGATATATGCAAGGAGAAGTTTAATGCACTTATCTTCCCCCTCTGATTGCATCTTGCCATCTGTGGTGCATTCAAGAGGACCAGAGAGGACTGCATCTGTAATGACTGTACTTTAATATTCTGGATGCTATTGTAGATACCAATAGATTTGGGAAGGAACCAAAGCCTAGGGAAATATATGGTTAAATGCAGCTCAGTTACCTTCCTTTAGATGACTTGCCTAAAGTGGAACATCCTAAAGTTTGCAGGTTTGTACGTGACATCTTTGAAAATAGCTCTAGACATGCGGTTGGCTCTGTTCAAAAAAATGGAACGTCAAAGGTGACTCAGCCTAGCTGAAGCAAGAAAAGTTTAATTCAAAACATAATTTGCTTTCCTTTATTTGCACACTGAAGTTCTGGGGAATAAAAGCCATTATGGAATCAAAGGACAATTTGCTTTTTTGTTGTTGTTGTTGTTCTGCACTGAATTTTTAAAGGCTTTTTTTAAAAGAACATAAACAGATGAATGATACTAGATTCAGTGCAGCTTAAAACTAAGTACCTTGAGCTCTTTCCTATGATAAACAGAAACCAATCTTGGCTCTCTGCCCCCAAGCACAGTTCTGTGTATACTCAGTGAGACAGATCTCTTACTTGTCTGGAGGAAGGAAGTCTGGGCCGCATGGACAGTGATTCTCAGAGAGATGGGGATTTTAAAAGATATTCAGTTATGAATGTTTCAATCTTCTCCCTCTTCCCTCCTTCGAAAGCAAAGTCTCTAGCTGCTTTTAGGTCTCTCTGTCTCTCCAAACTTCACAGGAGATTTTGAGCCTCTAAGAGAAATCTCTGGGCCTTTCTATGCAGCTTGTGGGAGATGGGGAGGGAATATCATTAAGGTGGGAAGATCAGGAGAAACAACATTCACACTCAAAGGAAAGTAAAAGAGAATATCTAATAAAGTGAGGAAGACAGTGAAGATTCCAAGAACCAAATAATATGTGTTTTTCTAAGAGTTTTTGTAGGATGAGGCTATAAGGTGTAGATACAGAGGTTTGGGGGACAATGACAGAGTTTCAGGATATTGATATGAATTATGCATTGAATCCCTTGGACCTTCTTCAAGAAATATCAGTAAAAAGGTAGGACTGCTTCTAATTACTTTTTGATTGCTGAGCTCTTTCTCTGAATGTGACAATATACAGAGAAGAGACAAAGTCAGGACCCAGCTTATAATAGGAATTAAAGAAGAAACTAAGGCTAGATCAGGAGGGAGTAATTGAGCTCTGTTTCTACAGTCCTTCTTGAATTGGAGATGCAGCATGTGACCTTAAAGTACATGAAGCCTTGGTCATAGAAAACCCCAAGGAGAGTGTTGGCCTAGACCATGGTGGGGACCTTTGGAAAAATCTCTGTGCCAAACATTTAGCTCTATGATATAGGTCAGGACTTTACCGCTGGCCATAAATAATAGGATTCATGACTACCACTAAGAGATCACCAGCCATAGTTAAGGACAAAGGGCAGGAACAATTAATGATGGGTCAGGGATTTACCAAAGGTTCAGTTCTGGAGTAACGCCAAAAACAGTGTAAGGCACAGCTGCAGCCACCCAGGAAGTTTATAATCAGGCTAGAAAACCATGATTGCCCATAGGGCACAACTGGGGATTAAGAAGAACTGGAAGAGTCAGGAAAGGCACATTCAGTGGCAATTCAGTAGAGGCTTCTCACCAACTTCCAATTTAGGTAAAGCGTGTCCTAACACAGAGGATATAATCTCTTGGGGTCACCTATCCCCATGGGTTGGGGTGGCAGTCCCATCGGACAGGGAGACAGACTCCTGACCCATGGTCAGGTCTTACATTTTCATTCTGTGCTAGGCACTGCAAATTATGTAGTTAATTCAAAAGATGGGTAACGTTCATATAGGAGAAATTGAGGAAGACAATGGATCACAAGCAGGGAAAATGGAACTAGCATAGTAGAAAGAGATGCTTCATCCAGCTCTATTTATGAAGATTCATAAGTACCTTCTCAGCTTCTGACAAGAGAGACCATAAAAAATAATGACTATTTTCCATATAATAATTTTTTTTCTTTCTCAAGTGTCCAGAACCCACTTGTGATTTTTCACTCCTACATTATTCTACTGTAAAGGCTTTTCTAGCACTCTACCTTGCTGCCTGGGGTAGGCTTGTGACACAGTTCTTCTGGCCAATGAAATATCACCAGAAGTCTGGAGTTTGTTTCCCAAAATCAAAAGGCATAACTTAGTGAAACTTAATCCTTGCCCTTCCTCTGTCCAGGAATGATGACATAAGGTGAAAAATCCCATTCTTCAATCCTGAGACAGGAAATAATAAAGGTTAATGAATGCATAATAAGGATGGAGTAGCTGAGGATAGAAAGAGCTTTAGTTCCTAATGGTACCATTGAACTATCATGGCAATCCTGAATTTCCCACTGTTTAACTTCCTGTTTCATGAGACAAAATCCTATTTAAGCCATGGTAATATAATTGTCTGTTATTTACTACCAAATGAATTCATAACTACATCTAATACATGCTTTAATTCGATATAAATGCCATTTATTCCCTTCCTTGTGTCAGTGACATCTTCTCATAGTGGCAAATAGAGCTCTTCAGGTTCCTACATCCTTTTCTAAAATCCATAATGCTTTCCTGAATTTGGAGCAAAACATCCAAAACAGGTGGTACATTAATATTCAAAATCTCATATTGATTGCCAAATGCTTCAAAGTTATGTACCATTGTCTATGAAATTACGAAACCCTATTTAGCACCCAAATTAGTATTAGATCCTTTTAAAGTCAAGCATATATGCTAAGTAGTAAAATAATTACCATGTATTTTGTTTTTCTACATTAATATGGTAATATAGCATGGTCTACCACACTGCAATTTATGACTAAATCTATATGATTTTAGAACAGCTGATTGACAAGAAACAACTCACACTACTTCTTTGGGTTGATTCTAAAAGTTCTTTCCCATTTATAGCTGGTCAAATCAGTTTACATTCCAGCATTTTGATCATATCAAATATACTGGCAAAAAGCCAAAGTTACTTTTTAAATCTGGATTCCTTACTTACTTCAGATGTTTTTGAAACATATGTGAAGCATATTATATATACTGTGAGATAGTGTAATATCTGTTTGTGATTTTTTCTACACCCAAGAGATCTGTCTCAGTTAGGATGCCTTCAGCTTCCAGAACAAAATGTCTAAACTGCAGTGTCTTGAACTATGATGCAAATATGTATATTGTTTACTTACCAAGGATGCTATATGCAGGTAATTGCAGAGTTGTTTTGGCAGCTTAATGATGTGACAAGAGATACTGGTTCTTTCCACTGCTCTAATCCTTCATTCTCCATGTGTTTATTTTTACCCCCATATTTGCTACTTCATGGTCACAAAATGGCTGCCATAGCTCTAGGCATGTCATTTTCATCCAACAGCACCCAAGTAGAAAAAGAGGGAGAAGAAGGCTAAGGAAGATATTCTCCTTACACAACTATCTCTTTTTTATTAGGGAGCAAACTGACTTCCAGATGCTCTCACCAAACTTCTTTTTTAGGAAATCATCCTAGGGCAATCTCTGCAAGGTGTAATAGAAGAAAATAAGTGCCATTATTGGCCCAGACTAATCATGGCACACCTCTTTGGGTTAGTCACAGTGCTATATGAATACTATTAGCAGAGGAAACATGTCTGAGGCCAAGCATCCACTTACAAAGCTACAGAAAAAACAGAAGACCCCTTATCCCCTTATCATTGGAATGTTATTCATTATCCTCCACCATATTCTTATATCCTCATTGGAAGTTAGCTATCAACAATAATATCTTATACAAGTCTATGATCTTTTTATTAAGTGATAGCAATAGCATTTACCTTAACCATGGAAACTCTATAGAACTTTAGATAGTTATGGGAATGTAAAATCATATAGCAGTGTATTTTTGTTTATTCATTTATTCAATAAAATTTTAGTTAATAGGTCCCATGTGCCAAGCTCTGTTCTATGTACTTAATACTTATCAGGGGGGAAAAAAACACAAACACAAGAGATAAAGAGCCCTGCCCTTGAGGCTCTAGTGAAGGGAACACAATAATAAACATTAACTAGTATTAAGCCCCTTTCTATGGGAGGATTTTCTTGCTACATTTTTTACTTCAGGCTTGGCCATATTACCCATTTTAACTAATGAAATGTCAGTGGGAATAACAGGTGTTATTCCAAGAAGAAGTTTCTGTTGTCTCTCTTTTCTACCAGGAAGAAGGCAATTCAGAATGGAATATTGAGAATGAAAACAACATTAAAGCACAGCATCAGTCAATCTATGGAAATAAAATGTTATTGTAAGTAACGGAGGTGTTTTATTACTATGGTCTGATAGTAATATGATAGACTAAGCTGACCAGTACTGGAACTCATATAATGTATAAACATTGAAAATACTAGAGTATAGCGGTTCATAGTAAAGTAGGGGTGTGTTCAGATAGCAATATTAAATAGAATAATCAGGTAAACCCACTGAGGAGATGAGATTTACATTTGCATTTGGAATAAGGTGAGAGAATTTTGCCAAGAGGATATCTGGGAAAGGAGAATTCCAGATAAAAAGACCAAATAGACAAAAGGTCCTCACATGTGTAGAGTATCTGGAACCATCAAAGAGTTGTCTATGACTGGCTGTGACTTGTAAAAGGAGTAGGAGAAGAGTTCAGAAGAGGGAATGGTGCCAGAGTCGGGTTTTGGAGTTCAAGAGCAGGATTTAGATTGTTACTCTGAGCTAATTAGAGAGCCATTACAGGGTTTCTAATAGAGGAATGAAGGATGTTAACTTAAATCTTTAAAATTTCACTTAGCTACTGTATTAAGAATAGACTATTGAGGAACATAGGTAGACATGGATACCAGATAAGAGGCTAGTGTAGGAATCCAGTCTGGATAAGATGGTTATGTGAACCACAGAGGTAGCCTAGGAGATCACAAGATATGGTAAGATTCTAGACAAATTATGCAGGTGGAGAAAATAGGATGTGCTGATGGATTGGGGTGTGGGGTAGAGAGAAGAGAAGATCTATGCTCCTCTGAACAAAAGAGGTATGCTCCCTTAAAAACAGTAACTCCATGCTCTCCAGAGGACAGAAATGTTCAGTACCATCATTCCTGCTGACAACTTGGGGTAATCACCAGTTGTGCCCACCAGGCCTGGGAGGCACACCATGCCACCAGATCACCAGTCAGCAATGTCCACAATGGCTTCCAAAATATGAGAAGATATTAGAAATTGGCTATTCCTGTATAGAAAATAATCTGAACTTGCTTACTACAAAGTTTTATCATTTATTGTATTATTAGCCAGACATTGTATGGCATAGATTGATAACTATTTGTTTTACTATTTTGTAATTGTTTGCAATATACTTTTTTAGCTACTAAACTAAAAAACACTAAATTCATGTTTAATAATTTAAAAAAAGAGTATATTCTCCATTCCTCAAGAAAGTTGATGATAAATATGCAACCTACATAAACTAATGATATTTATCATCTTCCATGGGAGTATTAATGATACCATAGGTCAATGAAAATGAAATGCTACAAACAGCTTATCATCTGGTGCAGTGCCAGCTGGGCCAGCCATGCCCCCAGAACACAATGGTCAACATGTTCCCATAAAAGTCTACCCACAGCAAATTCAATGGCACAGTTAAGGCTGGAAATGGGAATCTTGTCATCAATGGAAGGCCCATCTCCATCTTCCAGGAGTGAGATCCTAGATCCTGCCAACATCAAGTGGGGAATACTAGTGCTGATTTAAAAAAAAAAGAAAAGGAAAAAGAAAAACAGAGGGCAAAATTTCAATGAAGAAGCATGAATGTGTACTTCAAGTTTTTTTTTTTTTTTTACAGATGATTGTCTCTCAAAATGATTTTATATGTGCACTTGCCAGATGTAAGTTCACAGATTACTAAATGAAGAATGACTTTTCATTTAGATCAATATTCATTATTTTAAATTACGTTTGCTCATCTTCCATTTTACGTTTTCTTATGGTCCAACAGCTGAAGAGCTTCATGAATGATTAAGTGACACTGGTGCCCTGTGAATGTCATCAGATTTTTCAAATAGAAAATCCATTAATTCAGTAATGGTTTGATTACTTTACTTAGCTAGTTTGAAGTAAAACTTTTAAAATTTCATTCCTTTGGAGGTGAAATTTCTAACATTATTTCAAATTCCAGTTGGTTAAGTGCAATAATAAAGTTAAAATTATTTGTTTTGCAGTGAAAATTTGAGTGCAAATTTGGGCGAATATAGTATCTAAATCATAACGAAAAGAATAACATTCTTACTAATTAAGATCCCCTTAAGAAGTAGAAATATATTGGAACTGATTATGAAATACACAACTCAAAATTGAGTCCCAAATTTGGGGTGATATTCTAAAAATAAAAATGAAAGTTGTCAAAATTTACAAATAACGTACGCACACACAGAAAAGCTAAGCTACAAAGCTGATATTTAATTAAAAACAAAACAACTACAAATAGCTGCTGTCAGCAAAGTGGTAGAACCTGTAGTTGATCCTTTCAAATGCAACTAAGTATTCTAAATGGCACTGAAATTTTTCTGATTGTGTCTTCTAATTGTTGGTTGATTTCCATTTAAAAGCATTAGAAGTCTTTAACTGAAGTATTCAGTAATGAGAAAACCTAAACAAAACAAAGCAAAACCCCAGCTACTAAAGATTTTAATGTATTGCAGCTAATTATTAAAAATAAAGCCTGAAAACAGAAAGACTGTAAATAAAAGGAATAGCAGGACAAAATAAGTGATAACAGGTCAAAATGAGCTACACAATTTCATTTTGAAATTTTACAACCTCACTTTGCAAAATTCCAATTGTCTCTAGAAAGATTCATTTCATAGAACTATCATTTTTTTTTTTTTTTTTAAGATGGATGGATTGGGGCACCTGGGTGGCTCAGTGGGTTAAGCCTCTGCCTTCAGCTCAGGTCATGATCTCGGGGTCCTGGGATCCAGCCCCGCATTGGGCTCTCTGCTCAGTAGGGAGCCTGCTTTCCTTTCTTTCTCTGCCTGCCTCTCTGCCTACTTGTGATCTCTCTCTCTCTCTCTGTCAAATAAATAAATAAAATCTTAAAAAAAAAAAAAAGATGGATGGATTGATTGATTGATTTGACAGAAAGAAAAAGCCACACAAGCAGGGGGAGCAGCAGGGAGAGAGAGAGGAAGAAGCAGGCTCCCTGCTGAGCAAGGAGCCCTATACAGGGCTTGGTGCAGGGCTTGATCTCAGGACCCTGGGATCATGACCTGAACGAAGGCAGATGCTTAACTGACTGAGCCAACCAGGCATCCCTCACAGAACTTTTAATTGTATATACGTATACTGCATGCCAGTAGGAAAAAATTACAAAGTCCTGTGGTTCTGCAGTAATTACATTCAGTGTAATACTCAAAAGAAAAATATGTAGAGAAAATTGTTTGACAAATTTTTATCATAAAAATATTTATCAAAGAAAGGTCCCCTTGATGGAAGCAAAAAGAAATAATATGAACCATATGTGTACTTTAATGAAAGAAATTAGAATTGAGATCTCTTCCATTTAACAGAATTTTCTCTGAACTTCCTGAATTCCTTGACACTTGTGGATATAGTGTTTTTCGCATTTGAAAATATTATAGTGTACAGAATCTACTGATTGTATCAGTAATTCAAAATTAGTATTTTGGGTTTTTTTTTAAGATTTTATTTATTTGACAGACAGAGATCACAAAATACTGGCACCCCAGTATTTTGTATTTTTAAATGTAAATTTTATTTAGGAAATTATTTTCAAAAGTAGTTTTGAATAAACTTTTCTAGAGCCTCAATAGTCTAATTTTTCATTGAGAAATACCCATTTCAAAAATTATATAATTTCAATTATTTTTCATTTCTATTTTCTCTTCCAAATGTATCCCAATTTGGATGATAAATTATAGAGCCACTCTAGACAAGGATAATATCAAAGATTTAGCCAAAGCAGATAGACGAAGGAATTTGCCATTACTTGGGAAGGGGAAGGTGGTGTTTGGAGCAATTTGCCAGAAATAATTTTGTGATAATACTTTGTTCTCCTTTCACCTAAAAGTGAAATCTATTTTCCTGTCTCTTTGCAACTTGCTTCAATCAAGACTGTGTCTGAAAGGATGATACGACTCTTGAGGTTAGATCTATATGGGCCTTTCAGCTTTCCCTTCTACCCGCTTAAGAACACTGCCCTGAATAAGGAAACACATCTCACCAATAAGAGGATGAGAGGCAATAAGTAGGAGAACCAAAACACCCCAGCTAATAGTCACAACCAACTGCCACACGTTTATGAGGCCATCCTGGACCCTCCAACCTACCTTCCAGGGGAACACAGCTAAGTGAGTGAATCAAGAAGAACCATCCACAGAACCATGAAAGATAATAAATTATTGTTTTACACCACCATATTTTGGGGTGATTGGTTACAGAGCAATAGATAACTGTTAGAATACTTAAACAAAGAGATTCATTACAAAAATCTAAAGAATGAGGGATAGGAAAGGGATGAGGATCAAGGACTAAGTCTTGGGTCCCCAAATATTTAGCTAATGTCTATACTACATTAATAAATATTAATATTACATGCATATTATATTATTTTGCCTATATTTTTAGAAAAATACATTTGTAGTTAAAAATACCTCTGGAAGAGATTCTCTAGTATTTCAAAAATGTTAAGCCACTGTGATGATTTACAGTGACAGTGTAACCCTATGTTTTCATCTTTTACTTCACCATTCTATTTGTTTGCAAATGGGAACATGAAAGATTTATTGTTAGAATTACTACACACACACACACACACACACACACACACACACACACACACCCCATATGTATATATTGCAAATTTCACTATGACTAGTCATAGTGTGTGTGTGTTTACTGATGGCCTACAAGTTCCATATTCGGCAACCATGGATGACAAGGACAAACAAGTCTTTGTCCCATAATGAAATTTGTGATCTAACGGGGGATAGAGACAATTAAATGAGCAATTACAATGTGAAGAGAAGTAAGACTTGCTATGAGACAAGTTTGCTATACTGGAACCTTAACCTCAGAGTTGGGAGAAAACCAAGGAGAGAAATTTCTGAACAAAGTAATTCCTCAAATGAGACTTGGAAAATGCTAACCGATCTGCCAAAGTTATAAGACATGAAATCCTGAAGGTCAGAGAAGGCGAGACATCATTTTATATACTAAGACTTATAAGAAGCCATGTGCAAAGTGTATGGAAGAAGGGGAGAAGTGGGCACAGAAACACTGAGGAAGACATGCAGGTGATCAAAATGCAGGATTCTAAATATTAACCATGCTACAAAGTAAGACTTTATTCTAAGATTTAGAGTAACTATCTCAGTATGGTGGTAGGGGCAAAAGCTAGGATACAGACGGTTCTTAACTTAAAATAAATTGACTTTTGATTTTTTGACTTTGCAATCATGCTAAGGTGATATGAGTTCAGTAGAAACCATACTTGAATTTTTGGGATCTTTTCCTAGACTAGTCATATGCAGTACAGTACTCCCTTGTGATGCTCAACGGGCAGCAAGCCTCAGCTCCCAATCAGCCCTGCTATCACAAGGGTGAAAAACTCATACCATATACTTATGATTCTGTGCCCATACAATAATTCTGTTTCTCACAGTACAATAATCAAAAAATTGCATAAAATATCCAACACTATCTTATAAAATAGTTTTTGTCCTAGATGACTGTCCAGCTACAGGTTAAGGTAAGTGTTCTGAGCATATTTGAGGCAGGCTAGGCTAAGCTATGATATTCACTAGATTATGTGTAGTAAATGCATTTTTGACTTAGGATGCTTTCAACTTACAGTGGGTTTATTGGGACATAACTCAATCAGAAGTTGAGGAAGATCTGTATAGTAAATTGAAGTATGAGTGGGAAGAGAATAACCACAAAGATGGTTAACACTTTCCAAGTCTGTATCTATGAAAGAAAGATGATAAGGAAGTTAGTGGCCAGGAGAATAATGTGTTTTCAAAGAGGTTGTTCTAAAGTTAGACAACACTTGAGCATGGTTAGTACTGATAGGAAGCAAGCTCAAAATCATGGTAGAGCTGAAGTTACAGGAGAAGGAATCCTCCCCAGTTCATCAAGGGAGAATGGTGAAGGTGAGAGGAAAGGAGATCAAAAGCCCAAGTGCAGATATTAGCACTAGACAGTTAATTCACGCACTGAAACAAGAGGGAGAGAAAGGACGAGAAGTGCAGGTGCAAAGAAAATGATTTGGTTGCATGAAGTTGAGAACATTGCTAGTAGGCTTCTATTTTCTCCTTGAAGTAGGAGGCTAAGACATATGCTGAGGGGTAAGAAGCAAACTGGCAGGAACAGAGGTTTAAGGAGAAAGAAGAAGGTTGGAAATAGCTGTTAGAAAGAAATGAGAATGAGAACTAATTAGGAAATCAATGGCAGCCCAGTTGAAGTTGGATGTCATGAATTTAGAATAGCATCAATCTGCTAGGTTTATTTCCCTCCATGTTCAGCATTAGGGTTATAAACTCAAGGAAGATAAGTAGCTAAATTCAGTCAGAATTACCTTTTCCGGCAAACGTTTTAGAAGGACAACGAAGTATGACACACGTGCTTCAATATAAGGCAAGTTGGGATAAATGCTACATGAATGATACAAACAATGTTGTCTGTAAGTCTAGGTAGAAGAGGCAAGTCAGTATTAGATGCATCTGTCAGAGTCATTAAACATTTTCTAAGAAAAATGGGAAATGTCAGGACATTCAAGGTAAGGAAAATTCATAGGTGATGGCTTGGACATAAAGAGAGCATGGTGCTCTTAGAGACAGGGAAAAACGTTAAAGAAGTAGTGGGTCCTTAGTAAGAAGTGATGTGAACTATACCAGAAAGGCAGGTGCGCCTAAGTCTACAAAGTGTGTGTGTGTGTGTGCGCGCGCGCGTGTGCATGTGTGTGCGCACGTGCATGTGATTACATGCACAGATATGTAAGTTTGGAGCCATTACAAATTTTGAGCAAAGCAATGATACATTTGGGGCAGGGGTAATGAATGAAGCATTCACACACACACACACACACACACACACACACACACACTCAACTCATATGCTTTAGCCAACATCACTATTGAAGTAGACACTAATGGGGCACCTGGTGGCTCATTCATTAAGCGGCTGCCTTCTGTTCTGGTCATGATCCCAAGGTTCTGGGATCTAGCCCCATATCAGGCTGCCTGCTTGGTGAAGAGCCAGCTTCTCCCTCTCCCTCTACCTGCTGCTCTTCCTACTTGTTCTCTCTGTCAAATAAATAAATAAAATCTTTTTTTTTTAAGTACACACTAATGCTTTAATTTGGTTAACAATAAGTGGATACCTTAGGAGTATGAACAAAACCCTGATAGTCATATACAACTTTTAATATTCTATATTGAGCAATGGTATTTTTGAAAACTCAGTATATTATTCTGTTTCTAAAAGTTTTATTTCTTTCATTTTTTTTAAGATTTTTATTTTATTTATTTGACAGACAGAGATCACAAGTAGGCAGAAAGGCAGGCAGAGAGAGAGGAAGGGAAGCAGGCTCCCTGCCGAGAGAGAACCCGATGCAGAGAGAGCCCAATGGGGAGAGAGTCTGATGCAGGATCGTGAACTGGAGTGGAAGGCAGAGGCTTTAACCCACCGAGCCACCCAGGTGCCCCTAGGGTGTCTGAATGGCTCAGTCAGTTAAGCATCCAACTCTTTTTTTAAGATTTTAATTTTATTTATTTGACAGAGATCACAAGTAGGCAGAAAGGGCAGGCAGACAGAGGAAGGGATGTTTCTTTCATTTCTTCAGCCAATGTTGGTTAAGTACCAGGTGGCCCTCCTGGGGGTAAAATTACAACATGAACAAAAACAGAGAAAAGAAAAAGCCCTGTTCTCAGTGAGCTCACCTGTTAGAGGAAAAACAATAAAAAATAAATAGATAAAAATACATGGTATGCCCTGATGTGGTAAGTTCTTCTGAAGAAGAATAAATCTTCAAGGGAAATGGGTATTGCCAGGGCTTGGGAGATGTTTTACAAGTTTCAATCCAGTGGTCAGCAAAGGCCTCATTATGGAGTTGACATTTGAAAAAGAGCTGAAGGATATAATAAAAAAAGCTATGGGGCAATCCGAGGTGATTGTAAGGACTTTGGCTTTTACTCTGAGTGAAAGGGCAGGTCATTAGTGGTTTTTGAACGGAAGAGAAAATATGACCTGATTTAAGTTTTGGAAGGATCATTTTAGCAGCAGTACAGAGAGTAGAGTGCGTCGGTGAGTAGAAATAGTGAAATAATAATGAGACCGTTAGTCATTTGAAAGAGCAATGGTGCGGCTTTACACTGTGGGTAGCAATGTTGCTGTGATGATCTGTTGATATATGAACATATCCTGAAGGTAAGGTCAATAAGCTTTGATGAGAGATGGAGATAAGGTATGTATCAAAGAGTGAAGTCAAAAGTGACTCCAAAATTTTTGGCCTGAGCCAAAGGATAGATTGACCATTTCCTAAAATAGAAAAGATTACAGATTGGAGATGAAGACCGGGAGTTTAGTTTTGGACCTAAAAAGTCTAAGATGCTTACTAGACCTCCAAATGGAGACCTTTAGTAAGCAGCTAGCAATATAAATCAGGAGTTAAGGCACAAGTCCCCTGTAGAGATATAAAGCTTGGGGATATTTGTCTTCTAAATAAGTATAGGTAGAGCATAGGATTGGGCTCCAGAGCCCAGCAAAATTTATGGGAGATAGAGGAAAATGATGATGAAGTAGGAATAAATTCACTTTTTTTTTTTAAGATTTTATTTATTTATTTTAGAGAGAGACAGAGAGAAAGGGAATACAATCAGGTAGAGTGGGAGAGGGAGAAGTAGGCTTCCAGCCCAGCAAGGAGCCTGATGCAGGGCTGATTTCAGGACCCTGGGATCATGACCTGAGCCCAAGGCAGAGGCTCATGGAATGAATAAGCCACCCAGGTGCCCTAGAAATTCACTTTAAATACAAAGATGCAGATAGGTTAAAAGTACAAGAATAGTAAAAAATATAATATGCTAAATGTTAATCAAAATAAAGCTGGATTAGCTATTTTAATATCAGAATTCAGAGCACTGAATATTGCCAGGGATTAAGGGGGTTATTTTATAATGACAAAGGGGTCAAGATGTAAAAATCCTAAACATTTATGCATCTAATAATAAGCTTTAAAATATAAGCAGAAACTCAAACAACAGTGAAGAGAAAAAGAGAAAGCAACAATTACAGTTGGGCATTTCAACATTCCACTCTCAATAATATGTAGGAGAATTAGGCCAAAAGTCTGTAAGCATACAAAAGACACAAAAAATGTCATGAAGAAAGTTGACCTAGTTGATATCTGTAAAACTTTTTTTTTTTAAGATTTTATTTATTTGACAGAGAGAGATCACAAGTAGAGAGAGAGAGAGAGGAGGAAGCAGGCTCCCTGCCTAGTAGAGAGCCTGATGTGGGACTCAATTCCAGGACCCTGAGATCATGACCTGAGCTGAAGGTAGAGGCTTAACCCACTGAGCCACCCAGGCAGCCCATATCTGTAAAACTTTCTACCTGCTATTTTTCTTAAGCACATTTAAGCATTTTCTAAGACAAACTATATACTGAAAGTCCAAAAAGCATCTCTCAATAACTTTAAAGTGATCAAATTTTATAAAATATGTTCTGACAACATCCCAATTAATTTGGAAATAAATTACAAAAAGATCTCTGAAAATTCACAAATACATTGTGACTGAAAAACAAACTTATAAATGACTTGTTCAAATAAAAAATCACAAGATAAATTAGAATATACTTTGAGTGAATGAAAATGATAATACAATATACTAAAATTTATGGTATGTATTTTATTCAGTGCAAAAAGGAAAATTTCTAGTATTCAACAATCAATGTCCTGAGATTTTTCCTGAAGAAAATAGACAAAGATGAACAAATGAAATCCAAAGTAAGATGAAGAAGGAAATAATATAGGTAAGAGCAAAAATCAATTAAATTAAAAACTAAAAAGAGAGGGGAGTGAGAGAACATCAATAAAACAAAAACTGACTCTTTTAAAAAAGTAACAACAAAAAAATAAACCTCTAGCCAGATTGAACAGGGAAAAAAGGAGAAATGAGTAAGTTGTTAATATCTGAATGAAAGAAACTATCACTACAGATATTACAGACTTTAGGTAATGAAAGAATACTTTGAACATTATACCAATAAATATGGCAATTTAGATGAAATAAAAATTTAAGACAAACTATCAAAACTCCTCAAGAAGAAACAGATATTCTGAATATTTGTACAGCTATTAGAGAAATTCAATTTCTAGTTAGGTATCTTTCAAGAAAGGAAAGTTCAAACCCAGACAGCTTCACAGGTGAATCCTACCAAACATTCAAAGAAGTACTGATACTAGTTTTATACAAACTCTTTTCAAAAACAGAAGAGGGAGGGGTGCCTGGGTGGCTCAGTGGGTTAAAGCCTCTGCCTTTGGCTCAGGTCATGATCTCAGGGTCCTGGCATTGAGCCCTGCATCAGGCTCTCTGCTCAGCAGGGAGCCTGCTTCCCTTCCCCTCTCTGCCTGCCTTGCCACCTACTTGTGATCTCTGTCTGCAAATAAATAAATAAAATCTTTAAAACAAATAAACAAACAAAAAAAATAGAAGCGGGAGCACGTTACAAATCATTCTGTGAAATCAGCATTACTCTAATACCAAAACAAGACAGTCATTATAATAACACAGATCTATACACCAGTATTATTCATGAACAGAGAGGTACAAATTATTAATAAAATTGTAGCAACTGAATCTAAAAATATCTCAAAATAAGATATTTGACTACATTGAGCCATGTGGTCTTAGTCAAGGCTACTCAACCACAGAGACAGCCACAAAGGCAGCCACATATAAATGAATGTACTATATATGGGCTATGTTTGAATAAAACTTTATGGACACCAAATTCAAATTTTACATAATTCTTATATTTTACAAATGTTATTATTCTTTGAATGTTTTCCCAACCACCTGAAAATATAAAAACCTTTCTTAGCTCATGGCCATATAGAAACATATGGTGGGCCAGATCTGGCCAATGGGACATAGTTTGTTGACCTCTGGTGTAGAGCAACTGGAACAGTCAGTCATACTTTATTTGTGGGAATTTAAGAGTATGAGATATAGATATATATATACCTATATATATATCTATATATATATATATATCTTTTTTTTTTTTTTTTAATGAGAGCAAGTACTGGTTGGGGAGTGGCAGAAGAAGAGGGAGAGAGAAAATCTTAAAGCAGACTCCATGCAGAGCCCATAGCAGGGCTCTTGATTCCACTACCTTGAGGTCATGACTTGAGTAGAAATCAAGAGTCAGATGCTTAACTGACTGAGGCCCCAGGTGCCCCAGTACAACAACTTTAAAAGCAGTCTGGCAGTTTCTTAAAAAGTTTAACATATACCTACTATATGGTCCAGCCACTTCACTTTTAGGTATTTAACCAAGAGAAAAGGAAGCATACAACCTTATAAAGATTTATATATGAATATTCATAGCAGTGTTATTTATAGTAGCCCCAAACTGGAAACAACTTACATCCCCATCGATGAGTGAATCTATAAACAAATTGTATATCCATGCAATGGAATCTCAGCCATAATAAGGAATAAACTGTCAATACACACAACAACATAGAGTTCATCTTAAAATAATTATGCTGAGTGAAAGAAACCAGTTTAAAAAGGGTATATGTAGTACAGTTCCATTAATATTAAATTCTATGTAATGCAAGCTTATCTATAGTGACAGAAAGCATAACGTTTCCTGGGGATAGTTGGGCATGTGAGAGAGGGTTGGATTCCAAAGGGTCACTGGAAAACTTCTAGGAGAAATAGAAATGTTCACTATGTTGATTGTGGTGATGGTTTTAGAGGTATATACACATGTGAAACTCATTGCATTGCATACATGAAGTTATATCTGATGTCAACAACACCTCAATAACATTGTAAGAGATCAAACCTGTCCTCAGAAAATATTTTATAAATTTGACATTCTACCCCAAATTTAAATTAATGATTGCCTCTCTGGGGCAATTGCTTTTTAGATCTTGTGTCTAATTATAGAACAGTGGGCTTTAATTCCTTGAATATGTCAGGAGGATTTAGCAAGCAGATGGGAAATGTATCTGGAGAGTCAAGCATTAGTAGGCAATCACAGTGATTTCTGGATTGAGGAAGGACTGTGTTGTAAGACAAATATGCATACCATTTAAGCATTTACATTTTTGTACGTAAAACCAGTCATTTAGGGAAATAGGAGACTAGGGTGGGCCGTCTTCCTTTCCAATTTGAAGATCAATTTTGATTTTCCCAAATCTTAAGATTTCAAATAAGAAAATGTATATTTCTGTGAATTATGCCAGCTGGTATGCTGAGAGGGAGGAGTCCAAATTGTACTACCAACAAATCTAAGTACCAAGTGGGAATTTAGAGATGATCTATCCCAACTTCTTCACTTTGTAGATAAGAAAACTGAGGTACAGAAAGGTAAAGTGACATTGTAATACATTTTAATCAGTTTCTGTTACACGCCAATCAGATAGCCGAGGTACCATGGGCAAACAGTAGCAGACAAGCTTATTTGGTTATATTAGCAAGAAAAAAATGTGTGATCATATCAAAGATATTAATGATCAGTGAAGAACTGTCCTCACTGGTTTTCCTTCCTATATATGTATTTAAGTTGTTAATATATGCACATCCAAAATGTGCACAGAGTGAAACTTGGTAAAATAGATTAGTATATATTTCCTGAAATAATCCCTTTAAAATAGTTTGTTATACACCTGAATTTTTAAAAAACGTTAGGCACATATAAATTAACACATTGGCCTTAAACATCAATAACAATGGTTTCAGGATTAGGTATGACCTCATCCTGAAAGAAAAGATTGTCTTGAGAAGATAATGCAGTGTTTTCTATTATACACAAGATACTATTTAAATTCGGCACTGATTAAAGGCTGAAATAAGTTTAATGTCACTGCTTTCATTTATATGGGTGAACCCCAAATGGAAACTCTGAAGCCCAGATTGATTTACAAAGCCCTATTATTCTCATGTAGTTTTTCCTTGTAAAACTCCTAACCCGGCACGGTATTATTTCACAAACAAAAGCTCTGCAAGGTTATCTTTTTTGTCTGGTTTGTCTGGTAGCTCCCTTGTCTCCTAGACCTGCATTACACATTCTGAATAGGGCCCCATGAATTTAATTAAGGGTCACACATATGATATAAAGAGTAGGGGATGAGGAATTAATTTCTCAGTTTTTCTTCCCTGGGCTGCAGATCGGTTTGCAAGTTACTATTCACTTCAGCAACACAGAGCTCAGAGGGAAAGACTGAACTACTATATCTGCTCTGCATTATAAAGCAAGAGAGAGAGAGGGAGAGAAAGATTAGATTTCATTTGAACACAAAATGAACATCCACAGTCTGTACACTCAGTTTGGGAATAGCTCCGTGTTTTAGGTTAGGTCGCTTTTTTAATGCTCTTTTCCTCTTCCTCCCCAGTTCCACTCAGTTCATCACTAAAGCTCAGACATGGTACCCTTCTGGGCCTCATTTATGCAAATTGTGGACCATTCAAAAGGAAGAACATAAAGGTGATACAGAATGGCCAGGAAACTGCACTGGGTGGGGAGTGATTATTAATGCCACGAAGGAGTCTGGGGCACAGGTTTAAACCATGTCTATGTTGAGCCACTATCACAAATATTTTGACACCAAAATGTGGTTTCACTGAGGGGTAACTATGACATTCAGAGAGAAGACAAAGATTAAAATGCTTTTAAAGACAAGAAAGCATTAAAATGGTGGAGCTATCTACTAATTGAGGAATTATTAGCATCAATATTGGGGAGATTTGGTACCATTTAAATAGACATTAATTACTTCATCATACAGAAGAGGAGACATCTGTAGGATTTGTCCTACTTGCCATCTTGTTCCAATCCATGGTCAATTAGTTAAGCCTCCAGGAAATCAAAGAAAACTAGCCTGGCCTCTTCTGCGTGACTGGATTCATTGGTTGAGGGCTGGTTGATGTGTTTGCAACATCTTAATAACAAATCAATTGTACCCCCTTAATTTGTAAAGTTCCACATTAACATTTGGATCTATTAGCTATATAATATTGGTTGGAAATGTTTAGGCTTTATTTAGGAATGGTCTGGCCATTTCTGCCCTCTTGCCAAAACGGACAAGGGGCTGAAATTTGATGTAGTTACCCCCTTCCTGGAGTGTTCTCACTTCCTCCCATTTTGTCCCAGATGAAGTACCAAGAATCCAAGCAGCTTCTTCCCCCCATTCCTCCTCTCATCAACTTTTCCACTATTGTCTTTCTTACCTACCTGCTCAAGATAACAGACTTAGGATATACCTCTGTTTCCTTTCTCTTTAAGAAGAGAATGACAGGAATATTTGCAAATAGAAAGAAACCATAATGGTTACCAGAAGGGAGGGGAGGAAGAAAAAGAAGGAATAAAAAGAAAACATAAGCGAAGCACAATTCTGAGGACTTACTCAAAGAAAAACAGTACAGAGAATTGGGTTGAAGGATACAAAGGAGATAGAAATCTTTGGAGAGACCAAATGACTGGGTCATTCCAGTGTCCTAAAAAAACTCCAAAAACTCAAAGCAGCAAAATAAGACACAACAATTCACTGTTGGTGAATTTAATCCTTCTAAATTAAAAATATGAGGACTTTTTAAAAATCCAATGAAGAGATAAAATGATTAAATGGGAAGAACAATAAGAAGTTGTTGAGATCAAATTAAGGAAATTTCCCAGAATGAAATGTATGAGAGAATGAGTCAGAAAGAATAAAGATTCATGAATGATAGATACAGGAAATGTAATACCACTCTATTAGGAATTATAGAAAATAAAAAGAGAAGAAAAAGGAAGGGAGGTAAAAAAGCAATAAAAGCACATATATACAACATAATTTCCCTAAGCCAAAGAAAAGTAATAGCGTTCTGATGGAACAAAACCACCAAGTGTCAAGCAGAAGACATTTTAAAGATCCACATTTATACAGATCCTGATGAACTTTAAGAATTCAGAGATCCAGAGGAAATGCTAAATCTTTGGAGAGCGAGGGGTAGGTTCCCTGTGAAGGAAAGAGAATTAAACTGCTATTAGATTTCTCATTAGCAATCTGGGATGCTAGAAAACAATAGAACAAAGTCTTCAAAGTATAAAGGGAAAAATTAATTGAAACTTATTTAGGGATTTAGGTTTCTTTTTCTTTTTTTTGGTAATCAGAAGAGGGAATGAAAGGCAAACTTTTACTTTCTGTTTTGCTGTTAGACTGCCAGCCTCCTGCCTGGTTTTGTATGGTCTGTGAGTTAAGAATGGTTTCAACATTTTAAAATAATTTTTAAAAATCATTTTCATGACACATGAAGACCATATGAAACTCAAATTTCGGTGCAGATGCATACTGTTGAAATGGAACATGGCCTCACCTCCGTATTTACGTCTTATCTGTGGTGACTTTTCTACTGCAACAGCAGACTTGTGGCAGACTGTAGGGTCTCTCAGACTGAAAACATGTACTGTCTGGTCCTTTACAGTGCAAATGCCTATTTTAGAATCTTTGCTTTTCAACGGCATTGAGGTTAATCTTTTTTCTTCCTCCCCCACTCCAAAAATGTATATAACCCCATGTTGCATTTCCTCAGAGCTGCCTAAATCTTACTAGGTAACATGAGTAGCAATGAATACATTAGCAGGAATAAAATAAACAAACTAAAAGGTAATAGAATTCTAGCTCAAATGAATTCCACATCTAAAGTGAAGTCAAAATAAAGACATTTTTGGACATGTGCAGACTCTTCACTTACCCAGCCTCTCAAGGCAGCATTCCAAAGCAGCAAAAGAGTATTAGGAGAGGTTGACATGATACAAAAGAAACAAGAGCAGCAGAGTAGGGTCTGGATGAAATAAAGAGAACAGAAGGGAAATTCGAAAGGAATCCACTGGACCTTCACACGTGAAACATTCCCATCTGAGCAGAGATTGAATGACAGAATTATATTTTCTTCTCTATCCATTGTCACACAACAGAGATCTAGAGTGAATAACATTTATATAACAACAAACTGAAAATATGGCTTTGATTCTGTTTAAGCTATCAGACCTAACCTGCAGACAAAGAAAACCTAGAATTATTTATATTCATAGTTCAGATTATACATTTGATATAAGTTAATAATGAAATAATAATCATATAGTTAACAAAAATCAAGCAGAAAAAGTAGGGTTATAATGCCCAAATCTTCCTATTTCTGGGAGGTTATAACTGTGAAATTGGTCAAGAAATAAGATATAATAGTAGCTACCGGAAATACTAATAATGGTTAACTCTGGAAAATGTGAGAAAAACTTACTCTAATTTTAATTTTAAACATTTTGTTTCACTGTATGCTGGGTATACCCTGAATGACAAATACCCAGTCTTGTCTTCCATTCTCCCAAAGATGCTCAATGTTTTGATGGGTAACAAGGGTAGCAACAAACATATCTACTCACATTAGCACGGATCAAGTAAATAAGTTAAAAGGCAATTTAATTGCAGCTAAAATGAACCAGTCTCTGTGCATCCCTGGTAGGCTGAAGCTGGGAATGGAATTTTACCTCCTCTGATGGCCCAGTGAGAGAAAGAAATCCCTGGTCTGTATAGTGTTTGCAGTGATATCCTGCAGGTAGGAACAGATTTCTTTAATTCAAGGTTATTCTGGAGTCATACAATTACAAAAAATGATCAACAGGAAGCATCGTATGCTTGGGCCAAATGATGATCATTTCTGGGTTAAGCCTACAGATTAAATGTGGGTCTGACATCTCAGGTGGGGAAGTAGATAAATGGATGACCATTCATTCTGGAGGTGGAATTGAACCTGGGTCTGTTCTAGGAGTCTAATGCAGATTTTGGCTACTAGATTATGGCCCCTGAACCCCATCTGATTTCAAATATTCTGTGGCCAGTTATAGAGGTCATAAAATAGCCCACCTCCTCAAAAAGGCCACAGAAGGACTCCAGGTCTCTGGAAGCCAAGCTCTCTCCTGAAGGTTGCACATCAGGCTAGAGTCAAACTGGTTCCCACTGAGCCCGGGGAAATGGCTCACTCAGCATGAAAAAAGTACAACCCAGCAGGCTTCCTGCCTTCAAGTGTTTTTCTCTGACTAAAGCAACATGAAATGGAAAGAGAATAGCAACCAAAAACAAATAGTTCAACCAAATGTCTTTTGCAGATAAATTACCTGGAGAGCCAGGCTGACTTTCATGGCTACTCTCCTCTCTACTCGGTTATTTCCTGTCTTCGCCCAAATCTGGGCGATAGGGATCTATCCTGCAGGATTCATGCTTTGTTTATTGTCCATGCTTCTGAACAATTTCATGAGAAAGTCTAAGTCCTTGAGGGGATTTTCCCCTGCTTGTTTTTATGGACTTTGGCCTTGCAGTATTTTAAAAGTCATTTTTATTTCCAATTATCACTGCCACTGACTTACTGAATTCTACTTCCTCCTGCTTTTTCCCACTTCCTCTCCATCCCTTGAGCAGTTTTTTTGCGCTTGAGGAATAAAGTTCTGACTTTCTCTATCTCTCTCACCTCTTCACTCCAGTTAGTTTCCCCCTGCTGGTCCCAACTGCTAATCGGACCATTTCTTCTGCACTAAATTACAGAATTATCCTGAGGCAACAAAACTTCAACATGAATGTTTCTTTGCAGTTCAAAAGTGTTTTAGGCACTAGGTGAATGCCTAGTGAGAGTTCATCCCAAAATGTACACAGCAGTATTCTTTGGGGTTTAATTTAAGCTATGAAAAAGAAAGAATAAAGAAGCATTACTTCACCAACACGTTTTCCCCACTTTTACTTAGTGTTTATCAGTGCTTCAAGGTCATCCTCCGACACTGGCGACTTTAGACTCATTCTAGGGCTTTCTCTATTAACAAATGGCCCTTATGACTCCCACTCCTTAGCTTTGCAGGATCCCTCTTTAACCTTCTGTGAGTGGAAAAATAACTACACAGGCTTGTTCCTTCTTTCGGCAGTCTCTGAGATTTGCTCCTGAATCTCTGCTGAATTCTGTTTGAATAATTCATCCAACTCAATTTTTACTGAGTGACTAATGTGCTAATTAAAAGAGGAGTCATTTTAAGGTTGGATTGGGTGCTCATTACTAAACATCACTATAAAATATTCATATTATATTTGGGGATGGCGGGGATGTGGAAAGGACAGACATGTGTAGGCATGTTAATACCTTTTCAAAACCATGATCAAAATCACCATCTTTCTGATTCTGGGAGTGTTGGTGTTATAAATCCTGGGCTTTGCCATTTCTTGCTGGGTAAAAATGCATTTAGGTAATGGATGACACAATTTAAAACAAAAGAATCCAAAAACTGCATCTCCGCCTAAATCGCTCAAGTGTCTCAAGAGCAGTTGGATCCAGTAAACAAGTCTATCTTGATTCCAGGAAGGTCTCTTCATTTTTCAAGCCATGCTTTGAATATATCAACACGTTTCAGCATTTTATTGTATCGTATTATTCATACATATCTAGATACACCCAATCGTTGAAATAATGTCATTTCTGTCTGACAGCGAAATGAGATTTTAGTGACAATTGTTTAAGATACTATGTGACATTCTGCAGGCGAATGGTCTTTTGACCAGACAACTTTCCCTAAAAGTCATGGTCTAAAAGCTCTAAAAAGTATATTTGAAATCTTTGGTAAGTGACATTCCAATACACTGATTTCTCAGATAGTCTTGATTAGAATTCCTATCTAAAAGTATAGTAAAACCTTGATAAATGGAAATGCTTGAAGAATAGGGTGTTCTGACTAATTTAACTCCATAACGGAACAGACACCTCTTTCTATTTCCATTCTTATTATTGAAAATCATTCTCAAATATGTGGTTCCTCTTTCCTTAATACCATAGGAATCAGAAATGTGTTTTTTCCTTGACGATTGAAAAATTTGGAATTATGACTATGAACACTAATTTTATACATATATATACGTGTGTGTGTGTGTGTGTGTGTGTGTGTGTGTGTTTAAAACAAGTTATGGATTATATAAAGTCTCCATGAATTTATTAATCTGACTTCTCACTCTCTTTTCCTTAGAGTATATTTCCTATAAATAAATGAGTTGCATTATCTATTTGATCAAGATTTACTGTGTACTATTCTTAGAAATTAGTAATAGATTCATTCTCTCCTAATAAGCCAGTCCTTGGAAGCAGGGCATTACTGAAAGAGGCACATAGGATGACTTGAACACTCTAGCTGTTTGGCGTTAAATGGAGACACAATCTAAGTGCTTAAAAATTATAGGAATAAAATTAGTAAAGTCAAGGTAGAGCCTTCACACACTGGACATAAAACCATTAAATAGCCATTTTCTCATGGTTCTAGCTGAGAGTTCCAGCTAGAATGTTATTTCATAGCACCTCAGTGTATCACAGGAAATATTAGAACAACTAGGACTTTGTGCAAGAGTTTTTTTTTTCCCAAGTTGAATATTAATCTGGAAACTGCTCTCTCCCTGCAAAACCCAGAAGACTCTAGAAATCCTCCCACCACAATGGAGGTTAGAGAGAACCATACCTAGTGTTACACTAAAGTAGAAAATAATGGTCAAATCAAGATGTACAGATACAAAGGAAGGATTTTACAAGGAAAGTAAACCTCCTTAGAAAGAAAAAGGAAAAAATAATAATTCTGAACATGGTATATACTTGGGGGAAATTCCAAACAGAGAGACCGAGAATCTTAACGTGAGTATTATTTAAAAGTCCTACCCATTATAGGAAAGCGAAAACTCTAAAAAGTGGAATGGCAAAAAGTAGAATATTAGAAGATACAGAGCAAGAAAATCTAGCACTGCAAAACCATGATAGTGAGAATAGAGTAAAGCCTTGGGTGAGGACAGTTAATGCCTTTAGTTGCAACCATCTGAATGGATTCCACCTATTCCCTCCTAATGATGCTTTGGAAAGTCATGTGGTAGAGTGGGATAACTAAGGCTTGGGTTCTGCTCTAGATCCAGACCCCTTCTAATTAAAAGATCTTTCAGCAAATTATTGGCCCCAGTTTCCTACCAAAATGAAGTTAGTTTTTTATATTGTTTCAGGATGAAATAAGGCACATACAATGCAATCACATAAGAAATGCTCAAAGCCTATTACCTAGGAGACTACTGCTGTGCTACAACTTGGTGTAAACAAAGCACCAAGAGAGCATGGAGATGAACACAGCTCTCTTTCTGCATGAAAAAGACAGGAAGATTTTACATAGGAGATAATCTTTGAGCTGGGTTTTGAAGAATGAGTAGGAGCCTACCAGATTGAAAAAAATAATAATCCAAGACATGATTTCAAGAAGTGGGAGAGATGTGGGTGTACATCTCATGGGGGGAAAAACATTTTTCTTAAGGAAAGAAGCTTAGAAAACAAGGTGTAGTGGTATCATTTTGGAGACTTGCACATTAGGATGCACATTTTACAAAGAAACTTCACAAAAATTATTTCACCAGATTTTCACAGCAGTTTTGATGAAGTATGTTAGCAGTTTTTACAAATGGCAGAGCTGTGATCCAGAGAAAAATTTTCCTAAGGACAAGATATTTAAGATAATAACCTGATACACTCTTTCATGTAGCAAGCTATGCTTACAGTCGAAGTTGGGCCCTTGTTTGTCTGAGTTGCACACTGAGGCCATATATCACAGACGGCCCTCATGGATAACAACTCTGTACAGGTTAAAGGTCAGTTCAAGGTTTGGACCTCGATATGAAGAGTTCAAGGCTAAGTGACATTGAAATAAAAAACCAAATCAGCAGGAGATTAGGCAAACAGGAACCCTAGGTATTAACTTCAAATAAAGGCTGGTATCCAGGACTTGGCTTTTGTGGGCTGGCACGCATATGGTATATGGAATGGTCATGCTCATTTAGAGTGCCAAGGAGAAGACTAAAAGCACTTAACAGGAGTCTAATGATTGGAATATATAAATAAACCTCCCAGTGAACGACTTAATAGATTCTGAAGTTTAAGAATCATATAGGCCACTTAGAAATAGAAAGAACCTTAACTATCATCCAATTCAACTCCCACATTTTACAAATGAGGAAGCTCATTTGCCAAGAAGTCAAATAATAGGAAACCTGCAATAAAACCCCAGGCCTCCTGTTTCCTAATCCAATGCTCTGTTGTATCTCAGTAGGAATCACGGATTACAGTATTTTTTGTTGCCTAGATTCTGCCAAGGTGCTCTACATGCAAATACATGCCTCTCCCTTTCCCACCCCTACCCTCATATTTCTAAGAAATACAGAAAAGTGAGAAGCAAAATGGAGATGAAGGGACTCAGGTAGAAAGAAAGAACAAGAGACTTGGTTAAAATTATTTAGGATTGTTCATGGTTTAGAACTAGGTCTTCCATGTCTTGGTGCATGCTACCCACTTCTACCCTACACATTCCTTCCTCAAATACCCACAAGTTTAGCAAATGAAATTCTCTACCTTGGCTTTGCTGGGTGCCCTGGTTGAGGACATTGTTAAATAATGTTCTGTTTCAGCCTAACAGATAAAACTATTGTGAATCTCTTCTCTAATTAAGGATTAAAGAATTTATTGCATACAGTAAGGCATTTATAAGATGTGGAATTGTCTCAATTTTCTTTCTGGCAGTGCTCCTTCTATTGATATTTTAAGTAGACTAGAACAGATTTAAAATGTATTTGAAGAATGAGGTGTGCAAATATGAAATGTAAACATAAATGTCTTTTAACACCTTATATTAAAGTCAATGAAGGAAAAATCGCTATTTGGAATAAAAAGAGAAATGTATCAATTAAACATAGGAAAGATACCAGTAGCATAAGGAGAATGTAATAAAGCTAGTAAAGGGGGTGCAAAGAAAACAACGGCATTTTACAAATACTGCAATGAGGAAAGAAGTACCAGAGAGAAAATAGGTCCACTAATAAATGAGGAGCATGAAATTAATGATGAGTCTAAAATGGTAGAGATAATGAACTCATTTGTAAAATCGGTCCTTAACAAGAAAAATGAAGTTAGGAAGTTTGAACAATTAAGAAGTAATGAAAACCTTGCAAAAATAGCTGTTGACAAAGAAACAGGAAAGAAAAGGCCAATTCTATTTCTGGCTGGATCGAAAGAATTATCTCATGGCAATGAAGGAAGAGGATTTTTATTATGTCAGTGAGAATGTACCTTAAATCCTGATCTAACTTTGTGGCCATCTTGTTCATCTCCATTCTCATAATCAAGACTGAGAGTCAGGAGTCTAGAGCTTATGGAGGTATCACCTGTCAGGTTTGAGCACAAGCAGAAGAAACTAGATATACCGTGGCTATAAAGACGATAAGTGATAGGTCGTCTTTGTGTTATTCCCACCCTCCAAGCAGTATTGTTGGACAGGGTGCACTATGAGTAGCTTAAAATACAAAAAAATAAATAAATAAATAAAAAATATATATATGTATATAATTTCTTCTTGAATTAAACATACATAAATTGATGAAATGTTGATCTACAACCTTAAACAGCACAATAGAAATTAAGATAGGATGATATGATAGATTACCTTTTCTGCCTCATGAACACCTGCCTTCCACTTGTTGATGGAACATAACGTAGAAGTTACAGGACTATGAAAAATACAAAAATACTCTATATCCCTGAATTTTCAAAGCGTCCCTTCCTCATACTGTATAGAGTTGCCTAATCAACATGTTGTATACCTGAAACTAATGTAACATTGTGTGTCAAGTATATTTCAATTAAAAAAAATTTTAAAGCTTCATTGCCTCTTCTTGATTTAGCCATGATTGATTAGGTTCTAGTGAGGTTTTTAAAAAGATTCTGCTACTTAATGCATCTCTTTACCAAACTTTAATACTGAAGGGGTTCAGAACAAGTCTCTCTAAAATGTACCACTTTGGTATGTGGGTTATTTTGAACTGAAGACAATCAAGGCCCAAAAGACTTAGAAAGAGCTTTTCCTCCCCATTATCTGCCTAAGAGAATTGAGATAGAGGGTCTGATCGAGGAAGACAACTACCACTGAAGATAAATACAGAGAGTATGGACTAGGTGTGGTAAGCTGGGGAAAGCTCAGCAGGGCCCGTTTGTTCAAATTCTTCTCTGTATCTCATAGCCTCTGCATGGCATGACAAACATTCATTTACCAAACATTTGTTCTTCCTTCCTATCTTCCTGTGAATTGTTTTCCTTCCTTTTGAAGCCCCAGACCCCTACCAACTTTTTCTTAGCTCAGCATGGCATAAAAACCTCAAGTCTTTGAACCTCTCATGTCTATGTGAGGCTCCCGTATGTAGGAAGTTAAATTTGTTTTTCTCTTGTTAGTCTGTCTTATGTCAATTTAAATTAATAGGGCAGCCAAAGAATCTAGAAGGGAAAAGTAAAATGTTTTCCTCCCCTATAATACCACACAGGAGGCTGGAGGTTCCCAGGAAAAGAATAGCACAGGAAATGCAGGGTCTGATGGACCCAGAGGCCAACACATAGAATGCTGCAGACCATCTCAGGGGCCTTTCCCTTACTCCCCCCAGAAATTTCAGGTGAGTTTTTTCAGTGGAAGCATATATCAGATGGCATCATCTAGGTCAGCAGAAACAGAATGAGTGTTGTACAGAAATTAAATTCATTGGCAGATGTTAACCAATCAATTCAATATGTATGTACTGACTATGTATTTACATGCTAGGAAAGACCCAGAAATGGGTGGATGACATTTGAGCTAAGATGTGATTGATAAGAAGTCAGCCTTTCTGAGCATGAAGAAAAGAATCTTCCAGGGACAGGAAACAAGTAGCAACAGCAAAGGCCTTAAGGCAAGAGAGAACTTGGTAAGTCTTTTTTTTTTTTTAAGATTTTATTTATTTATTTGACAGACAGAGATCACAAGTAGGCAGAGAGGCAGGCAGAGAGAGAAGGAAGCAGGCTCCATGCCGAGCAGAGAGCCTGATGCGGGGCTCGATCCCAGGACCCTGAGATCAGGACCTGAGCCGAAGGCAGAGGCTTAAACCACTGACCCACCCAGGCACCCCTTGGTAAGGCTTTTTAAGGACAATGTGATTGGCGCATTCTAAGAGAGACCATATGCCCCTATCAAGGAGTAGGGTCCCTATTGAGCAGAAACGTATAAACCATGACTGAAAATGCAGATGATGTGTCAAGTGTAGTGAAAGCTATTGGAGTATTTTAAAGCAAATCACAATTACATTATTTACAGTTTGGGAAAATTAACCTCATTTTTTAAAAGATTTTATTTATTTATTTGACAGAGAGATCATAAGTAGGCAGAGAGGAAGGCAGGGGGTGGGGGGGCTGGTAAGGAAGGGGAGCGGAAAGCAGGCTCCCTGCTGAGTAGAGAGCCGAATGCGGGGGTTTTATCCCAGAACCCTGAGACCATGACCCCAAGCCGAAGGCAGAGACTAACCCATTGAGCCACCTAGGCACCCTTAGCCTCATTTTAATAAATAAAGATAGCTACCTTCTAATTTGAGGGTAAAAGATGAATTAAATATCTTAGATTATAATTGGAAAACAGTAGTGCCTGGTTGGTTCAGTGGGCTGAGCAGTCAACTCTTGGTTTTGGCTCAGGTCTGATCTCAGGGTTGTGAGATGGAGCCCCCTGCCGGTTTAGTGCTCAGCGAGGAGTCTGCTTGTCTTTCTCCCTCTCTCCCTCCCCCTTTGCTTCCTCCCCCAGCACACACTCTCTCTCTAAAAAATTAATAAAATCTTAAAAAAAGGGGGGGGGGGGTGTCAGAAAACATACCAAATAGGTAACAATGTCAAATGCAAAATTAGGAATTACTGCATGCAAAGGAGACCCTGTTTCGAGCAGGTGGTAGTGTCCAAGAGGCCAATAGAAGCCACAGAAAGGGTTCTGGGTTTAGGACTAAAACCACCTGCTCAGCTAAAAATTCAGGCACTTTGCTGGAATGGCGAGATGAAGGACTAGATGGGTTTCAAGAGAAAAGAGGAGAGTTCACAGTACTAAATACAATATTAATCCTCCCTCTGGAAAGAACTGATTAAATTCTTTCTGTTTTTGCCATTTCCAACCACCAGAATTCTTTATCTGTAAAGCAGCCTAGCAGAAAAAAAAAAAAAAAAAGAAAAAGAAAAGGTGAGGCCATTCCAAGTAATTCTCAGACAGGGTACTTCTCACCTATTATCTCAGAAGAGCTCATATTCTGAGAAAGTAAAAGATGTCTTGGAGCACCAAGTGACAAAAGAACTTTGACTTCCACTGAGGGTAGATTTAGGACTAGACTCACCAGTTGCAAGGCCAACTCTCCAAGATAGTACTACAGGGCGTCCCACAGAGTCATGAGGAACAGGATACAGTAATATAGAAGAGGTACTAACATCTTGAGATCAAAGTGGCTGAGAACAGTGCTTGTAGACAAAAATATACATGAAGTTGATAAAAAGAGAATCAGAAAGAGGGGAAGGCCAGGCTATTAAAAATGACAGAACTAGAGAAACACTAAAGGTGAGAGGCCAGACCAAAATGGGAGGAAGAAAAGAAGGCGAGAATAGAAAAAGAAAGAAGGGTGTGCCTCATTTCAAGGACATGTGTCATCCAGTTCTGTTGCTCTTAAGTTCCTCTTTTGAAGAAACACCTTCCAAGTATGATGGCTGTTTCTGCAGACCAAGTTAAAAGGCTGCTGCCCCATGGATTCAGAAGGGGCTGACCGTGAAACCACAACACACTGAAAAGGAAAGGAGTATTTAGTGCTCATGTAGATTTTGCTCTTTTAAGAAACAGTAATCAGTCTGTGTATGTAATTTGGAGAGTAATGTAAATTTGGATAGGGCTTGTTTATAATTGGGTACTAATGTAGGAGTATTATGCTAATGAAAGAGTCAAGAGGGAAGCAGAGGCTGCTCTTTAATGGATAGTTTGTAATAGTAGTTATTGTAAGACAGCAATTTTGCTTAACAATTAGGCCATTGGTTGGTTTGGGAAGGCCTGTTACATTTTTCTATGGCATCTTTTTCATCATGGTGTGCAGTGGTGAATTGGCTCAGGTTTTAGTTGGGGGATGGATTCATGGAAGAGCTATTTCTTTCTATAGGTAGGATGTCTCAGGAAACAGGTGCCCTAGGTGATGCCAAATGTCACTACACAGCACAGTAACAGTAAAGGGTAATTGCCTCTGTAAATGAGAGGCAGTGGGGAGACGGTAATCCTGGGGGCTACATTACTAAGGCAGCTTCTATGCACGTGGGGGTCGCCGTTTCTTGCTCTATGCTTTGCCCTTGGCCAGAAGTTTGGAGCCTTGATCTTGAAGAAAATTGAATGAGACAAAAGTTGGAATTCAGTAAAGGTAGGCAGCCCAGTGTAATAGAAAAAAGCACAGAATTAGAGTCATAAATACTGTGTTAGAATTCCAGCTCTGCTACTGACTAGCTGTTACCTGATGTGAATAATTGAAACTCTCTGAGCTTCACAATAAGAATAATATATATCTCCTAGTATTATAAAATTAAATAAATTAGTATGTAAAGTGTTCCGTTTCAGTGCCTAGCTCATAGAATTGGGTCATTATTTTTTATTATCACATTTCAGAAGAACATTTTAGATGTTTTCATTTAAAAATCTCAACAAATAGATATAAATCTAAGGAAGAAGAATTTGAACAGTAAAAAAAAAAAAATAAAGCAAGTTGTCAATGGCTATAGATAGCATGATAGAATGTATATGGAAATCTAAAAACACAAAAACATTCCTGCACATTAGTAAGGGATTAGAAAAAGCTAATAGAGAATGGTAAATCCCAAATTTAGGACAATGTTTGCTTCTGCAGGAGGATGAAAGGAAGGATAGGAGGGAATGCTGGAAACAGCACTATCCAGGATGGGGTAGGCCTCCAGCCATCACTGATTCTTGCTTCTTCAGCTGAGTTACTGTATCTCTTCATAGGTCTGGCAAGTTTTACATTAATTTACTTGATGGTTCACTTCCATTTCTTTTATGTTAGAGGAAACAAGGTCACACAAAACACATAGGAAAACTATCACCGAACATTAATAGTTTACTAAGATAATAATTTATGGATATTTTAGTGTAGATGATCTCAAAGGACCCACAAACATCAACACATTTCAGCAAAGTAGTGTGGTAGAGAAAATGCAGCCTTAAGTTAGATATGGGCTCAAAATTTGGCTTTGGTGAGTCAAGCCACTGTGATCTTAGTCGATATCCTTGACCTCAGCGATTTAGTTTCTTAATCCATAAAATCAGAATAACAATGCTTACTTCACTGAGGTATAATGATGATTAAATATAACAGCACACAAACCTAGGATAAAGAAGGCTGTCACGAATATAAGTTCACTTACTCCCTACCCTACAGAAACCCACAGGGACACTGTGAAACTCTGCAGTGTGAATTGTGAATTTGAACTTCAGGTTGTTCAGATACAACTCAATGAAGCAATTTCAGTATTTTTGAAAATCACCAGAACAGAGGTCCCCTGCTACCTACCCAAAAATCTGGAGGGGGAGCTGGCTGTGGAGACTGGGGAATGAGTAGCAAGACTACTACTAACCTTTAGGAAGACTTAAGTTGAGTATTTGCTTACGTGACATCTATGTCCCCTTACCAACACAGTCGGGAATAGAGATGTATGGAATCTAATTAAGTATAGCAGATAAAATTATGTCATATCAAAAGTCACATCAACTCTAATTCTGGAACCCAGGATTCATTTTCTTTTTTTCTGAGAAACCTTCCTACTTCAACAGACTGCTAGCTCCAGAGACTCTAACAAAATAGAGACCTAAGCTTCCTTCTCCAGAAACCCAGTTCATCTCTGTCATGTCTTCCTCTGTCTCTTCCCTCTTTCCCTTATTCTTCTCCACCTTCCTCACAGGTTGTAAGAGTCCACTTGCACTTAATTCTGCATGAAGAAATACGTTGGATAAGGAATCACTTGAACTAGAAATACTACAACAATTATTAGACAATCTCTATGCTAATCAAAGTATAACCTCTGAAAAAAGTAAAAGAAAAGTAAAGATGAAACCATGAGTCATAAACCAGTTCATTAAAATACGTGACCTTTAACTATGCTTCATTGGCATTTTCTCCTCACAAAATATGACCACTTATATAAGACACCATGAAATTACATACCTGTTAGTTAGTTAGCTCTTTGCAAATGGAGCTGCTAACACTGGAAATTAGAATAATGTTTTATATTCAGGTGCATACTTTTTAAAGGAATATGAAAGTATCTTTGAATTTGGGGTTTGATGTATGACAATAGAAAAAGAGAATTTACACAGGTGCATATAGACACACATACCTTTTACTCCAAACTTATTTCATGAAGAGTTAAAGTGATACATTGACTTGTCCCTTTGATTTTTATACCAAACAGTAAATAATCTGTGTCCTGATAGTATTTGTAGCAACACTGAGAAAGTCTCTTTAATGATCTGCTATTATTTGATATATTTTTTTTTAATTTTTATTTATTTATTTACTTGACAGAGAGAGATATCACAAGTAGGCGGAGAGGCAGGCAGAGAGAGAGAGAGGAAGAAGCAGGCTCCCCGCTGAGCAGAGAGCCCGATGTGGGGCTCGATCCCAGGACCCTGGGATCATGACCTGAGCTGAAGGCAGAGGCTTTAACCCACTGAGCCACCCAGGCGCCCCTTGATATATTTTTTGATAATCTTTTTGCCCTAGCTTCTTCTACAAAGATTTATTATTATTATTATTATTACTGAAGCGTAGGTGACACACAATGTTACATTAGCTTTAGGTGTATAACACAGTGATTCAACAAGTCTGTACATTATTCTATTCTCACCACAAGTGTAGCTCCTATCTGTCACCATACAAGACTATCACAATACCACTGACTATATTTCCTATGCTGTGGCTTTTGTTCCTGTGACTCCTTCATTCCATAACTGGAAGCCTGTACCTCTCATGCCCCTTCACCCATTTTGTCCACTCCCTTACTCCGTCCCCTCTGGCAACCATCAGTTTGTTCTCTGCATAAATCTACTATCATTTTTTTTAAGATTTTGTTTATTTATTTGAAAGACAGAGATCACAAGTAGGCAGAGAGACAGACAGAGGGAGAGGAAGGGAAGCAGGCTCCCTGCTGAGCAGAGAGCCCGATGCGGGGCTCGATCCCAGGACCCTGGGATCATAACCTGAGCCGAAGGCAGAGGCCTTAACCCACTGAGCCACCCAGATGCCCTCTACTACCATTTTTAAGAAGCAAAAGTTTTAAGATCAAAATTCTTAATATTATAGCAGTATTGATAAGATCATAGAGAAACAGGCATTCTTGAATGCTACAAGGTGCAATCACTTAGAAAGCAATTAGACAACATCATATTTTAATTGCATATACCCTTTGATATAACATATACATTTCTATAAATGTAGTCTTTAAATGTACTCACTCATCCAAAGGGTATGAGTGAAGCAATATTTCAGTAACAAAAGAATGGACACAACCTATGTATCAGTTAATAGGGTACTGGTTAAAAACATTAGCACAGCTGTAACATGGAATACATTTCTGCCATTAAAAAGAATGAAATACACTTCAAATGTATTATGTCGAATGATCACCAAGATACATGTTTAAGTGAGAGATTAAGAAACAATTTATATAGAATATGCACACACATATACACATGCCATTGTCATATATAGAATATTTCTTAAAAAAAATAGAAATAGTTTTTGACTCAAGGAAGACTGATTACAACACAAAGGGGAAAGTATTATAATTCTTCATTGTATAACCTTTTATATTCTTTTATTTTTATCATATCATGTATTATTTTTTCCAGTTAAAAATACTATTGTTGGTACTGGGAAAGGAAATTTACAGTATCAATTTTATTTGCCTACCTAAGTTTGAAACAAAAGAAGAAGAAGAGGGGCGCCTGGGTGGCTTAGTGAGTTAAGCCTCTGCTTTCAGCTCAGGTCATAATCTCAGGGTCCTGGGATGGAGCCCCGCATCAGGCTCTCTGTTCAGTGGGGAGCCTGCTTCCCCCTCTCTCTCTCTGCCTGCCTCTCTGCCCACTTGTGATCTCTGTTTGTCAAGTAAATAAATAAAATCTTTTAAAAAAGAAGAAGAAGAAGAGGAGGAGTGCCTGGGTGGCTCAGTGGGTTAAAGCCTCTGCCTTCAGCTCAGGTCATGATCCCAGGGTCCTGGGATCAAGCCCGCATCGGGCTCTCTGCTTGGCAGGGAGCCTGCTCCCCTTCCTCTCTCTGCCTGCCTCTCTGCCTACTTGTGGTCTCTGTCTATCAAATAAATAAATAAAATCTTAAAAAAAAAAAGGAAGAAGAAGAAGAAAAAGACAACAAAAGAAAATTTAGCTTTAGGATTATGAACAAACTGTCTTGAGGTCATTCTACTCCTGCAATAGACAAACTAAACTATTCAGTTATAGACTACAATGAACAATCATAGGTCTACCTTGCAGGAGCCTAAGAATAGAGAAGGTTTGTACTCTATGAATTGGATATTTGAAATAGAAAGTTCCCAGTAGGGACCAAGCCAGATGTGGTTAGTTCTTTATCCTACGTGCTTATCAGAGAAGTCATCTTCTTACTTTCACCCAAATGAACTCCTATTAATTGCTGATGGAAATGCAACATGGTACAGCCCCTTTGGAAGACAGTTTGGCAGTTTCATACAAAATAAAACATACACTTACTATACAATCCAGAAGTCATTCTCCTCCATATTTACCCAGATAAATCGAAAACTTGTGTTCACGCACACAAAAAAACCTGTGCATTGTTCATGGCAACTTTATTTATGATTGTTCAAACTAGGAAACAACCAAGATGTCCATTAATAGATGAGTGACTAAAAAACTGGTATATCCAGACAATGGAATATTATTCAGCACTAAAAAGAAATGAGCTATCAAACCGTGAAAAGACATGGAAGAAACTTAAGCACATATTACTAAGAGAAAGAAGCCAGTCTCAAAGGTAACATACTATAGGATTCCAACTGTGTGACATTCTGGAAAAGGCAAAATTATAAAGAAAGTAAAAAGATTAGTGGTTGCCAGGTTTTAGGAGGGAATGAGGGATGAACAGGCAGAGCAACAGAAGATTTTTAGGGAAGCGAAACTATTCTGCACATTATTATAAAAGTAAATACGTATCATTATATATTTATCAAAACCTACAGAATGAGTCCTTACTGTAAACTACAGACTTTGGGTAATAATTTCATATCAGTGTAAGTTCATCAACTGTTATAATGTTACCACTCTGGTGGAGGATGTTGATGGTGAGGAGGCTGTGCATATGTGAGGGTAGAGGTATCTGGGAATTCTCTGCATTTTTTATTCAATTTGGTTGTGAACCTAAAACTACTCTAAAAAATAAAGTTTATTAACAAGCAATGTTTTCCCCATTATTACCTATCTACCACAGATACCATTTCACAGATAAAATTAGAACAGTAATTTTTTGCCCATTGATATTTATGACTATTTTATTTTTTTAAATCTAGTACAAATTTCTCAATAACCATTGAATCACTGGCCTAAAAACAACCATTTATGGGGGCACCTGAAGGGCTCAGTTGGTTAAGTATCTAACTTTGGATCAGGTCATGACCTCAGTGTCCTGGAATGGAGCCCCACATTGGGTTCTGCACTCAACAGGGAGTCTTCTTCTCTCTTTCCCTCTCCCTTTGCCCCTCCCCTCTGCTCATGTGCTCTCACTCTCTCTCAAATAAATAAATAAAATCTTTAAAAGAAGAATCATTTATGGTAATTAGGTAAAGCAAGTATAGACAAAGTTAAGAGAATGTGGCAAGAGGACAATATAGTTATGCAGTATCATTATTCTTTCATGTCATTGCTTCAACCTCAATACTGCCTGGTAATTGATTGAAATACTTCAGCATTGAAATCATTCTAGATTATTCATTTCTTGCTTCTTTTGATTCAATATTAAGGCTTCCTAAATGCCATCAACTTTCCAGTAATAGGAAATATTTGCTGTCATGAAAGCAAAAATTATTCACCTTTCCTTGGGTTAAATTTTTAACAAAATGAACATTTAAAAAAAATCTCACAATGTAACTACAGAAATCCAGTTACATTGGGCTTTGTTTTGGTGAACATAGTGTGGGAGAAGTATTACCACTTAGGTCTTTGCATGATACTGGTGTAACCTAACACTAAAAAATAAACATTGGTGTTTATTGTGATTATTGCTTACTTCAAGGTTTTCTGACCTTGAAATAGCAGAGAATACTACTGACTTGGACACATTACTACTTATAACTCACCACTGTGAGAACTAGAAGGATTTACAAGGTTAGGATGACAGGCATGTCATGTATTTGCATCATGTTTGAAATATTAGTAGTGTATCACACTAAATGGTCAGCATATTCATTTTGCAGTATTCATTTCCATTCTTGTGTCAAGCATGGAAGTACAGGCAATATGATTTTCAGATATAGTTGATAAAAGAGCTTTCCTTTCCAACCCCTCTGCTCAGTGACCATGAAGCCATGCCTCCTGAATCCATGCCTCTAAAACTTTCAGTGATTCAGTGTTATGTCTCAACATACTTTTTGCTTCTCCATTTATTGAAACCAGTGGCCATGTTCAAGGATGAACACAAGCATAGGTCCAATCTTTGGTCTCCTATGTGGTTAACATTTGAAGGGTTCATACTTGAGCTTGTTTATTATTTCTTAAATCTCTTTACCACTAAACATTGGTTACGAATATATTATATTTTTATAAGCTAGCACCTAAATTCTTTAGGTTAGCTCATTTGGGTAATATGACTTAAGATGGATCCAAAAAAACAAGGTATGGGTCAGGTAAATTCTTGATTTGGGGGAAACATAAAATACAGTTCTGAAGTATCAATAACAGCAATCAATAAAGAAGATGATGTCTTTTCCTTGTCCTAGATTAAGGAAAACAAAGAAATGGTATTACTCTTCCTCAGTGCTATGTGCAAAGTTGGCAGTCATCTGCATGGTGCATTGGCTACCTTCAGACCCAAGACTGCTAAAAAGTGGACCAAGAATTTCGTTCAGCACCAGTCAAACTGACATGTCAAAATTAAGCACAACTAGCAGAAGCTCAGAGGCATTGACAAGAGTGTGTAGAAGATTCAAGAGCCAGATCTTCATGCCCAACATTAGTTATAGGAGCAACAAGAAAACAAAGCCCATGCTTCCCAGTGGCTTCTGGAAGTTCCTAGCCCATAGCATCAAGGAGGTTGAAGTTCTGCTGTTGAGCAACAAATCATATTGTGCAGAGTTTGCTCCCAATTTCTCCTCTAAGAACCATAAAGACATTGTGAGCAGTATAGCTGACCACCAAAGTCACCAGTCTCAATGACAGGCTATACAACAAAGAAAATTAGTAGACAGTTTATGTGCCCACCATATTTGTATTAATGAAACCATAAAACTACCATTGGCATTGGAAAGAAAGAAAGAAGAAATGGTACTAAAAATGGGTGAAGAAATCATGAAAAAAATTTTTCTTCTTTTACAATTTTGCAATTCTTTTCCAAGGACCACTCAATCAATTTCATTGCAAGAAGTCTTCAGGTTATTGCTTTTCTTTTGTTTTCATTTTTTAAACTTGAAAGTCAATTAATTAATGTATAGCATATTATTAGTTTCAGAGGTAGAGTTGTGATTCATCAGTTGCATATAATACTCAGTGCTTATCACATCAAGTGCTCTCCTTAATGCCCTTCACCCAGATACTCCAACCTCCCACCCACCTCCACTCCAGTAACTCTCCATTTCCTATAGTTTAGAGTCTCTTATGGTTTGTCTCCTCTCTGATTTCACCTGATTTTATTTTACTCTCCTTTCCACTATGATCCTCTATCTTATATCTTAAATTCAACACATAAGTGAAATCATACGATAATTGTCTTTCTTTGATTTACTTATTTTGCTTAGGATAATACCTCTAGTACCATCCATGTCATTGCAAGTGGTAAGATTTCATTTTTTTGCTGGCTGAGTAATATTCCATTATATATACACACACACACACACACACACACACACACATACCACTCTTCTTTATCCATTCATCTGTCAAAGGACGTCTGGGCTTTTTCCATAGTTTGACTATTGTGGATATTACTGCTATAAATATCTGGGTGCAGGTACCCTTCCAGATCACTACATTTGTATCTTTGGGTAAATACCTAGTAGTGCAATTGCTGGGTCATAGGGTAGTTCTATTTTCAACTTTTTGAGGAACCTCCATACTGTTTTCCAGATTGGCTGCACCAGCTTGCATTCCCACCAACAGTGTAAGAGGGTTCCCCGTTCTCTGCATCCTAACCAACATTTGTTGTTTCCTTACTTGTTAATTTTAGCCATTCTGACTGGTGTGAGGTATCTAATTGTGGCTTTGATTTGTATTGATTTTCAAATGCATTCTCAAAATCCTGAGTTCTTGAAATTGAATGAGAAGAGTATTATATTCCTTCAGAGTCATGGTACTCTGGGGAGTACTTATTTTTTTTTTTATTTTTTTTTTTTTTAGTTTTAGAGAGGGAAAGAGAGGTGAGGAGAAGGGCAGAGGGAGAGAGAGAAAGAGAATCTACACTGGACATGGAGCATGACTTGGCACTTGATCTTAAGACCCTGAAATCATAATCTGAGTCAAAAATCAAGAGTCAGGAGAGGAGTCAAGATGGCGGAGAAGTAGCAGGCTGAGACGACATCAGGTAGCAGATCAGCTAGATAGCTTATTAATCCATTGTGAACACCTACAAATCCAACAGGAGACCAAAGAGAAGAAGAGCAACAATTCTAGAAACAGAAAATCGACCACTTTCTGAAAGGTAGGACAGTGAAGAAGTGAATCTAAAGTGGCAGGAAGATAGACCGCGGGGGGAGGGACCGGCTCCCAGCAAGCAGCAGAGCAACAGAGTACAAAAAAACAAATCAGGACTTTTAAAAGTCTGCTCCACTGAGGGACACTGCTCCAGAGGCTAAACCGGGGAGAAGCCCATGTGGGGTCAGCGTGGCCCAAGGTCCCACAGGGTCACAGAAGGATCAGAGGTGTCTGAGTGTCGCAGAGCTCACAGGTATTAGAGCGGGGAAGCCGGCTACAGTGACAGAGCCAAGGAGTGAGCTCTTAGCTCGGGGTTACCTTGAACTAGTCACAGTCTGGGTGAGCTCGGAGCACAGCTGGAGGCCAGGGAGACGGGAGTGATTGAGCACTTTTCTCTGAGGGTACACTGAGGAGTGAGGCACCGAACTCTTGGCTCCTCCAGGCCAGAGATTGGGAGGCCACCATTTTCAATCCCATCCTCCAGAAATCTATGGAAAGCATTCAGGAAACAAAAGCTCCCTAAAGTGAACCCGAGTGGATTTAACCTGGCCCCCCGGTAAGGACGGTGCAATTCCACCTGGGGCAAAGACACTTGAGAATCACTACAACAGGCCCCTCCCCCAGAAGATCAACAAGAAATCCAGCCAAGACCAAGTTCACTTACCAAGGAGAAGAGTGGAATTCCACAGGAGGAGAAAGCAAAGCATGGAATTCATGGCTTTCTCCCCATGATTCTTTAGACTTGCAGTTAATTTAATTTTTTTTTAATTTTTTTTCTTCTAAATTTTTTTTAACTTTTACCCTTTCCTCTTTTAACGTTTTTTAAACTAGTTTATCTAAACAAAACTTTCATTAAAAAAATTGATAATAATCTTTTTTGAACCCTCATTATTATAGTCATATTTTATCCTTCATTGTATCTAATATTATTTTTTGTATACACATAGGGGTTTTTCTTCTAAAAAATTTGGGGTACAACTTCTTCTAATAGATCAAAATATATCCTAAATCTAGCTCCAGACTTGTTCTAGTCTCCGCCTGAGCAAAATCTCTCCACTTTCTTTTTATTCTCCCAACCAACTTACTTTATAAACTCCATTTTTAGAAATTAAAAAAATTCTTCTTTTTTCATCTTTATAGGCATATTCCATCCCTTCATTGTGTTACCCTTATATATGTTTTTCATTCCTTAAAATCTTGGGAGCTAATTTCTTCTAAGAGAACAAAATACTCCCCAAATTAAGTGGGTGACCCTGTTCTAGTCACCAGTCTAATATATATATATTTTTTTTCTTTTTTATATTTTTTCCTTATTTGTTTTCTTTTTTTTTTTTTTTTTCATTTTTTTTTTTCTGAACCTCTTTTTATCCCCTTTCTCCCCCCCCCCCATGATTTGGTGTCTCTTCTGATTTGGTTAAAGCATATTTTCCTGGGGTCTTTGTCACCCATTTAGTATTTTATTTGCTCCTTCATATATTCTTATCTGGACAAAATGACATGGTGGAAAAAATCATCACAAAAAAAAAAAAAAGAACAAGAGGCAATACCAAAGGCTAGTGACCTAATCAATAGGGACACTGGTAATATGTCAGATCTAGAGTTCAGAATGATGATTCTCAAGGTTCTAGCCAGGCTCAAAAAAGGCATGGAATATATTAGAGAAACCCTCTCTGGAGAGATAAAAGCCCTTTCTGGAGAAATAAAAGAACTAAAACTAACCAAATTGAAATAAAAAAACCTATTAATGAGGTGCAATAAAAAATGGAGGCTTTTACTGCTAGGATAAATGAGGAAGAAGAAAGAATTAGTGATATAGAAGACCAAATGACAGAGAAAAAAGAAGCTGAGCAAAAGAGAGACAAACAAATACTGGACCACGATGGGAGAATTCGAGAGATAAGTGACACCATAAGATGAAACAACATTAGAATAACTGGGATTCCAGAAGAAGAAGAAAGAGAGAGGGGAGCAGAAGGTATATATGAGAAATACTGTAGAGAATTTCCCTAATATGGCAAAGGGAACAAGCATCAAAATCCAGGAGGTGCAGAGAACACCCTTCAAAATCAATAAGAATAAGTCCACACCCCGTCACCTAATAGTAAAATTTACAAGTCTTAGCGACAAAGAGAAAATCCTGAAAGGAGCCCGGGAAAAGAAGTCTGTAACGTACAATGGTAAAAATATTAGATTGGCAGTGGATTTATCCACAGACACCTGGCAGGCCAGAAAGAGCTGGCATGATATATTCAGAGCACTAAACAAGAAAAACATGCAGCCAAGAATACTATATCCAGCTAGGCTATCATTGAAACTAGAAGGAGAGATTAAAAGCTTCCAGGACAAACAAAAACTGAAAGAATTTGCAAACACCAAACCAGCTCTACAGGAAATATTGAAAGGGGTCCTCTAAGCAAAGAGAGACCCTAAAAGTAGTAGATCAGAAAGAAACAGAGACAATATACAGTAACAGTCACCTTACAGGCAATACAATGGCACTAAACTCATATCTCTCAATTGTTACCCTGAATGTAAACAGGCTAAATGCCCCAATCAAAAGACACAGGGTATCAGAATGGATAAAAAAACAAAACCCATCAATATGTTGCCTACAAGAAACTCATTTTAGACCCACAGACACCTCCAGAGTTAAAGTGAGGGGGTAGAAAACAATTTACCATGCTAATGGACATCAGAAGAAAGCTGGGGTGGCAATCCTTATATCAGATCAATTAGATTTTAAGCCAAAGACTATAATAAGAGATGAGGAAGGACACTATATCTTACTCAAAGGGTCTGTCCAACAAGAAGATCTAACAATTTTAAATATCTATGCCCCTAACGTGGGAGCAGCCAACTATATAAACCAATTAATAACAAAATCAAAGAAACACATCGACAAGAATACAATAATAGTAGGGGACTTTAACTCTCCCCTCACTGAAATGGACAGATCATCTAAGCAAAAGATCAACAAGGAAATCAAGGCCTTAAATGACACACTGGACCAGATGGACATCACAGATACATTCAGAACATTCCATCCCAAAGCAACAGAATACACATTCTTCTCTAGTGCACATGGAACATTCTCCAGAATAGATCACATCCTTGGTCCTAAATCAGGTCTCAACCGGTATTGAAAGATTGGGATCATTCCCTGCATATTTTCAGACCACAATCCTCTGAAGCTAGAACTCAATCACAAGAGGAAATTTGGAAAGAACACAAATACATGGAGACTAAACAGCATCCTTCTAAAGAATGAATGGGTCAACCAGGAAATTAAAGAAGAATTGAAAAAATTCATGGAAAATAAATGATAATGAAAACACAATGGTTCAAAATCTGTGGGACACAACAAAGGCAGTCCTGAGAGGAAAATATAGAGGTACAAGGCTTTCTCAAGAAACAAGAAAGGTCTCAAATACACAACCTAACCCTACACCTAAAGGAGCTAGAGAAAGAACAACAAAGAAGGCCGAAACCCAGCAGGAGGAGAGAAATAATAAAGATCAGAGCAAAAATCAATGAAATAGAAACCAAAATAACAATAGAACAAATCAACAAAACTAGGAGCTGAGTCTTCGAAAAAATTAATAAGATTGATAAACCCCTGGCCAGACTTATCTAAAAGAAAAGAAAAATGACCCAAATAAATAAAATCATGAAAGAAAGAGGAGAGATCACAACCAACACCAAAGTAATACAAACAATTATAAGAACATATTATGAACAACTCTATGCCAACAACTTTGACAATTTGGAAGAAATGGATGCATTCCTAGAGACATATAAACTACCCAAACTGAACCAGGAAGAAATAGAAAAGCTGAACAGACCCATAACCAGTAAGGAAATTGAAAATAGTCATCAAATATCTCCAAACAAACAAAAGTCCAGGGCCAGAAGGCTTCCCAGGGGAATTCTACCAAACATTTAAAGAAGAATTAATACCTATTCTCCTGAAACTGTTCCAAAAAATAGAAATGGAAGGAAAACTTCCATACTCATTTTATGAGGCCAGTATTACCTTGATCCCAAAACCAGACAAGGATCCCATCAAAAAAGAGAATTACTGAACAATATCCTTGATGAACACAGATAGAAAAATTCTCACCAAAATACTTGCCAATAGGATCCAACAGTACATTAAAAGGATCATTCACCACGACCAAGAGGGATCTATTCCTGGAATGCAAGTTTGGTTCAACATCTGCAAATCAATCAATGTGATACAACACATTTATAAAAGAAAGAACAAGAACCATATGATACTCTCAATAGATGCTGAAAAAGCATTTCACAAAGTACAGCATCGTTTCTTGATCAAAACTCTTCAAAGTGTAGGGATAGACGGCACATACCTCAATATTATCAAGCCATCTATGAAAAACCCACAGCAAATATCATTCTCAATGGAGAAAAACTGAAAGCTTTTCTGCTAAGGTTGGGAACATGGCAGGGATGTCCATTATCACCACTGCTATTCAACATAGTACTAGAAGTCCTAGCCTCAGCAATCAGACAACAAAAGGAAATTAAAGGCATCCAAATCGGCAAAGAAGAAGTCAAACTATCACTCTTTGCAGATGATCTGATACTATATGTGGAAAACCCAAAAGGCTCCACTCCGAAACTGCTGGAACTTGTACAGGAATTCAGTAAAGTGTCAGGATATTAAATCAATGCACAGAAATCAGTTGCATTTCTCCACACCAACAATAAGACAGAAGAAAGAGAAATTAAGGAGTCAATCCCATTTATATTTGTACCCCAAACCATAAGATACCTAAGAATAAACCTAACCAAAGAGGCAAAGAATATATACTCAGAAAACTATAAAGTGCTCATGAAAGAAATTGAGGAAGACACAAAGAAGTAGAAAAATGTTCCATGCTCATGGATGGGAAGAACAAATATTGTGAAAATGTCTATGCTACCTAAAGCAATCTACACATTTAATGCAATTCCTATCAAAATCCCATCCATTTTTTTCAAAGAAATGGAACAAATAATCCTAAAATTTATATGGAACCAGAAAAGACCTCAAATAGCCAACGGAATATTGAAAAAGAAAGCCAAAGTTGGTGACATCACAATTCCAGACTTCAAGCTCTATTACAAAGCTGTCATCATCAAGACAGTATGGTACTGGCACAAAAACAGACACATAGATCAATGGAACAGAATAGAGAGCCCAGAAATAGACCCTAAACTCTATGGTCAACTAATCTTCGACAAAACAGGAAAGAATGTCCAATGGAAAAAAGACGGTCTCTTCAACAAATGGTGTTGGGAAAACTGGACAGCCACATGCAGAAAAATGAAATGGACCATTTCCTTACACCACACAAGAAAACAGACTCCAAATGGATGAAGGACCTCAATGTGAGAAAGGAGTCCATCAAAATCCTTGAGGAGAAAACAGGCAGCAACCTCTTTGACCTCAACTGCAGCAACTTCTTCCTGGGAACATCACCAAAGGCAGGGAAGCAAGGGCAAAAATGAACTAGTGGGATTTCATCAAGATCAAAAGCTTTTGCACAGCAAAGGAAACAGTTAACAAAACCAAAAGATAACTGACAGAATGGGAGAAGATATTTTCAAATGACACATCAGATAAAGGGCTAGTATCCAAAATCTATAAAGAGCTTAGCAAACTCAACACCCAAAGAACAAATAATTCAATCAAGAAATGGGCAGAGGACATGAACAGACATTTCTGCAAAGAAGACATCCAGATGGCCAACAGACACATGAAAAAGTGCTCCACATCACTCGGCATCAGGGAAATACAAATCAAAACCACAATGAGATACCACCTCACACCAGTCAGAATTGCTAAAATTAACATCAGGAAATGACAGATGCTGGCGAGGATGTGGAGAAAGGGGAACCCTCCTACACTGTTGGTGGGAATGCAAGCTGGTGCAACCACTCTGGAAAACAGCATGAAGGTTCCTCAAAAAGTTGGATATAGAGCTACCCTATGACCCAGCAATTGCACTACTGGGTATTTACCCTAAAGATACAAACGTAGTGATCCAAAGGGGCACGTGCACCCGAATGTTTATAGCAGCAATGTCTACAATAGCCAAACTATGGAAAGAACCTAGATGTCCATCAACAGATGAGTGGATAAAGAAGATGTGATATATATATATATATATATATATATATATATATATATACACATACATACATACAATGGAATACTATGCAGCCATCAAAAGAAATGAAATCTTGCCATTTGCGAGGACGTGGGTGGAACTAGAGGGTATTAGGCTTAGCGAAATAAGTCAATCGGAGAAAGACAACTATCATATGCTCTCCCTGATATGAGGAAGTGGAGATGTAATGTGGGGGGTTTGGGGGGTAGGAAAAGAATAAATGAAACAAGATGGGATCGGGAGGGAGAGAAACCATAAGTGATTCTTAATCTCTCAAAACAAACTGAGGGTTGCTGGGGGGAGGGGGGTTGGGATAAGGGGGGTGGGGTTATGGACACTGGGGAGGGTATGTGCTATGGTGAGTGCTGTGAAGTGTGTGAGCCTGGCAATTCAGAGACCTGTACTCCTGGGGATAAAAATACATTATATGTTTATAAAAAAAATTAATTTAAAAAAATTAAAAAAAAAAATCAAGTGTCAGACACTTAACCAAATGAGACCCTCAGGCACCCTTCCATGAAAGTTTTTAAAAAACAGTAAGAAGTTAATTATTTATAAAGGCCAATACTTAGCTGTTATTCCCCCTAATGAATAAAAAGTTGTCAAGGCTCCTTTTCTCTATGATAATCAGTCTGAATCACTCTCTTGGTTTTTGGATACTCTTACTATGGTCCCAAATTTCCAGCTGCTCTTCAATCCAAATCTTCCCTCCACATATATATGATCATCCCATCATGCTCAGAATATCCCTATTTCAGTACACCTTCCTTTTTCTATATATCTACAATTTTCAGGAACTTCTTCAAGACACACCTCTATAAAGTTTCCCTTACCTATTCATTCAGTTTTCTATAAATTCCTTTAGCATTTAATCTGATCAGTAATTTAGCTACATAATCATACTGTTCAGCAGTGTGGGCTCTACAAATATGGACAATACTACAGTTAGTAAATCTAGATGATGGATATAAGGGTGGTGATTATTGGGTTTTTCCTGGTAATTTTCTGTAGACTTAAAATTTTTTCAGGGGCTCCTGGGTGACTCAGTGGGTTAAGCCTCTGCCTTCGGCTCAGGTCATGATCTCAGGGTCCTGGGATCGAGCCCCACATCGGGCTTTCTGCTCAGTGGGGAGCATGCTTCCCCCTCTCTCTGCCTACCTCTCTGCCTACTTGTGATCTCTGTCTGTCAAATAAATAAATAAAATCTTTAAAAAAATTTTTTTTTCAAAAGTTTGGGAAATAAATTTCTTAAGTCAGACAGCCTGTTTTCAAATGCTAGTGCCAAAATCTATCAGTATGTATCTTTGTATAAAATCTGTCTGAGACTGTTTCCTTTTTAAATGACAATAAATAATGGTGCCAAACCCATAGAATAATTAAATGGGATAATGGCTACCATATGTTGAGATCAATAATCTCAAAATAATTTAAGTTAATGTCAAAATTGTCACTGTGTACAATGCAGTATAGTGTAGTAGTTAAGACTACATTCTCTGCAATCATATTCCTAAACTCATGTCCTACTCTGCCACTCACTAGCTATGTGAGAATACAAATGGTGAACTTCTCTGAGGCTTCGTTCCTCTTTTACTGTTTTTTTTTTCTTCTTTTTTTGGTGAGGCTAAAAGAGTAATATACAGAGGATGAACATGGTATCTGGCAGATAAGCAATCAAAAATTATTTCCATTTGGGGTGCCTGGATGGCTCAGTTGTAAGCATCTGCTTTTGGCTCAGGTCATGATCCTAGGGTCCTGGGATCAAGCCCCGCATTAGGCTCCCTGCTTGGCGGGAAGCCTGCTTTTCCTTCACCCTCTGCATCTCCCCCTACTTGTGTTCCCTCTCTCACTGTGTCTATCTCTGTCAAATAAATAAATGAAAATATTTTAAAAAAATTATTTCAATTTATTTTGCATAGTTCTTGACAGTAATATATGAACAATTTTTACCATAAAAAATTCTAAATTTCTTGAAGTCAAAGATCCTTTCTCATACTTTTAAGTATGCCACATCACCAAGCAAAAGACTGAGTATATAACAGTTATCTGATAAATATTATTTGCCCTGTAACCTGATCAACCTCATTTCTCTTGTCATAGATAGGAGACCTAAAATGCATGCAGTCAATAGTCACATGGAAAAAAGACAGAGATAGATAAGGGAGGAAAATCCTGCTCATATTCTTAGTCAGCATGATGAGTAACTCACTCATGGGTCATGTTCTTAAATATTTATTACAATAAATTGAACAATTTTGAAATGAATAAACTTACTAAGATTGAGAAGAAAATAATGGGGGAAAAAAAGTCAAAACAACAACCAGACTGGGGGAAGGATGATGCCAGCAATATCCCTGTAGTGGGAATGGGAAGTATTTTTATGGCGGGCAGTTGCCAACTATGAGGGGAGAGAGTTGTCTGGCATTTAGGGTAGAAAGAGACTTGAACTCATTAAGAAATAAAACTAATACTAATACTCGGACATCTAGGTGGCTCAGTTGGTTAAACAGTCTGCCCTCAGCTGAGATCATGTTTCTAGCATCCTGGGATTAAGTCCTATGGTGGCCTCCCTGCTCCCTGCCCCTCCTACGCTGTGCCCCAAACCCCTGCTTGTTCTCTCAAGCACGTGCTTTCAAGGACACATTCTCTCAAAAATAAATAAATAAAATTTTTAAAAAATACTCATGAGTACTAATTAAGATAATTTATCTGCTATTACAGATACACTTCACATTTTCAGTGGCATGGCACAATTGAAGTTTGTTCATTGCCACTGTAAAGTCTTAAAAATGGGTGTTCCTGATTAACAGGGTGAGAGGACAGGGCATTCTGTGCTCCATGAAGTCACTGAAGGACCTAGAGAGGTGAAGGTTTCTTCATCTTTGCTTCCCTGTATATCACCTTCATTCCAGCTCATAAGAAGGAGAAAAAAACATGGAGGATCATATATAGATCATTTTATTGTGGTAGGAATGGAAGTAAAGTACATTGCTTCCATGTACATTCCATTAGTTCTAGAAGCCACATGGCATAATCAAGTACAGAGAAATCCAGGGAATGTTATCTAGCTGAGTCCAAGAAAAAAAGGGAAATAATTTTTGTGATCAGCTAGTCATAGTTACCACAACATGGCTAATCAATGATGTCTGCATGGAACAAAGAACTCAGCTGTGATAATAGGGTATGTATTTCCTGATGCTGAATCACACAAAAGGACATGTAGTTCCTTTATGGAGACATCACAGAATTCAGAGTTGGGTCTTTTGTGCTTGTAGTATGAGGATTATACTAGAAAATCTGGGGAAGGTGAGGGTATCTGATCTCTGAGGTTTTGACTGAAGTAGATGGAGTTTGAGAAAATCACTGACAGAAGAGTATCTTTTGCCTAGCGAATATCTAACTCTTTAAAGTGGAGTTCCAGGGTAGAGTCTTCAGTAGAAAGAACAAAGAAATTAAAAACAAAACAAAACAACAATAAAGAACTTCTTAGGACTGGCTTCAGGACCAAGAAATAAAGCAAAGTAGAAAGGTGAGGTTTCCTTCTAGGTTATAAAGCTCAGTGAAAAGTAAAATGAGTAAGATTGTGTACTGGTCTAGGACTCCATTTTTGCTTGTTTCTCTTAAGTGCCTTCATTGTAGTGGTTCGTGTAGAAGATTCTTTACCTTTTGTAGGAGGCTCATACACTAGCTTTAAATAAAGTTTTAAAATATCACTAACTCTGTAATACTTCTAGTCCCTCCATAAAATTCATATAACTTCACTAGAGGCTTATTGTTAAAGAAATCATTTTCATCCTTTTTTGGCACTGGCCCAAACCGGCTAATGAGACAGACATTTCCTATTCTTGGAACTATTAAGAAAGTAATTCTCATGCTTCCGTCCATCCAGTTCACTTACTCCTCCCAAAGGAAAAGACACTGCTTATCTGACTGGAAAGATTAGGAAAAGAGTATACAAACACATGACCTTGGCTTCAGAATCTTGTATAGAGTAATCCATTACTAGAATTTCCAACACTGGGGAACAAAATAATGGTAGGGATAGTAAGGCCTGTGCTTCTCACTATGGCTTGGAGAGTTATTTAGTTCTAAGAGAAATGTGTAAAGAAATCCTATTGTGCTCATATTTTCAATCCTCCTTTTCTAATTCAACTCTATCATCAATAAAGCTTGTAGTTTATTTGTCTAATTCTTGTGCATTTTTCTCAATTAATTCTTAAACACCCTGAAAAGGGGTGCCATTTATTGGCAGCCTTCTCCAATAATTATCAATATTGCTGCTGCTTCTTCCAATTATTTCCACCTTATTGTATGGCTCCCGGCTCCTAATCATCATCATCATCATCATCATCTAAACATTGTCGGCAATTTTGAAAGTCATCTCAGGTGTTCTCAGAGAAATGTATAGGGAATATGGTGAAAAGAAGAGTATTGAATATTTCATTTCTGTGAGGTCTAGAAACTTGATTTCCCTGTAGACCTAATTTCTTTCAAACACAGAATATTAGTGCTAGCAGAGTTGAGGTGACAAGGAGATATATTCAAGTACAGAAAGCCATGATCCACTCAATGAACATTACCGGGCAGTTCACATCCACCCTCCTCCTGCATAAACAAACAAAAGAGGCTTTTGAGGAAGTATGTATTTCCGACTTAAATCTTAGTCCCTAGAATGCCATTTGACTTTTGGGCCTACTTCATCAGGACTATCATCATGGCTAGAAAGCAAGAAATAGTAATAATGCCATAAAGATGAATGAGATGTCTGCTCCAGATGCTCCAAGCTGTTTTATGGCTAAAGCCAAACTGATTTCATTGATAAAACTACTTCGATGGAGAATCTTGCTGCTCAGATTGATTCCGGTTATTCGATCTTTTTTCATATGTGGTAAACATAGATCCAAGTTTGCAAATATGAGAGTTAACTGATGAACCTTCCTTAAAGGGAATCTTTGGAGGAAAAAGAATTCTTCCCACACCTTCTGTGTAAACTAGCATTTCCATCAACTGAGAACTTCTTTTATATCCTCGCTTTGCTTCTCTTCATTAAGCTGTAAATGATCTCACGTGATCTCGCAGGCAGAACAAATGGCACAATCTCAGAGTTTTCAGGTTATGTTGAAAACAAACCAAGTAAGCAAGCATAAATAAATCAGATATTTAAATTCTAATTGATTGTGAAATCCAGAGCCTGTCTCTTTCAGCTACAATTTCCCTCAAGGTGGTATTGTATTCTTTTCTTAAAAGAGAAAACAAGTACCTGCCTGTGTGTGCTGGCGGAGGTGTGGATTTCTTCCACAAGGGAGGTAGTCTTCTGCTCTACAGGAGGGAGGAGGGAAGAAAAAAGGCCCCTTTTCTCTGGGATCCGCCACACCCCATTCCATAGATTGTTTTAAACAAAGCCTGGGCTTCTGCAGCTATTGCTTTCCCCAATCCTCCAAAATTTATTTAAAAAATAATTAAACCTAATTAAAACTATCTGCTTTACTGCCACAGTGGTGCTCCAATGCCCTAGAAAGGCACAAAGCCTGCTCAGAAAGGGACTGGCGAGCAGAAGGCAACACAGAGATCCGCAGCTCTTCATATACAAGAAAGAAGCGGGAAGAAAGGTTAATGTTACTGAAAAAACCCAGAGACTGAAGACAGGTGTTAGGACCCGAGGCAAGATTCGAGACTGTAGGAGATTATGTGCCCGGAATGAGGGTGTACGCTGGTCTCCAAAGAGCCAGCCAGCAGTCCTGACCTATTTGCTCCACAGGAGTGACCGTATTATTACCTGCAGTTTAGTGTGTCAGCCTCCATGCTTACTGGACCCTGGATGCTGAGGGATACAGGCTACGTGGCAAACCCAGCTCGCTTAGATTGGTGGTTTAATTTTCCTGCTGCTCTCCAGAGAGCCTATTTCTATACTATAGCATATTTATTATGAATATTAAGTGATAAAACGAGCCGTATTTGAGAAAAGAGTCATGCCCACTGAAAACTCCATGTTAATTAGCTGCAAATAAAACTCAAAACGTCTTTAGGAAACCTCATGTTTTATATTCTAATTCTATCAGCTGTTACTTTTCTGTTTCCCCATCAGTACAGAGCCACAGGGTGAAGAAATTTCTCTCTTAATATATGTAGTAATATTTTCAAACAGATTCTTTGTGCCACAACATTCCTCAACTTAAAAACATGTAGGAATATTCTAGCAATAATGAGAAAATAGGAGACACAGGAGCACATGCACCATGAAATTTTATGGAGGCACCAAATTTCATTTTAAGCAACAATTTTGATATCCATCCCTCCAACAACCGAAGCCTTGACATCGGCTTATTAATAAAAAGAAAAACCTTTCCTGACTTCAACACAGTTACAAAAGCCCAAATGATCAAAAGGAAAGTAGCAAAGGACGTGATGTGTGCATGTATGTATTTCTGGTGTGGGAGCAGGGAATACAGAAGAGGCAATGAAAAGGGAGGGACATTGGAAGGAGAGTGAAAGAAATGTACTGGGAAACACACCACCCAGAAATACTGCCTTTGAGTAATAGTGCCTACTATAAAAATACTGACAAAAGGATTTCACTAACAAGATTTTCCCCTTAAGATCATTTTTCTCTAGAATGTAACATCCTTAAATTAGAGAAGGTAAGAGTATTATAAAAGAGAATACCCAATTGGAAAGTGAAAACAGGGTTAAAAAAAAAAAAACCCAGAAAAAAATGTAAATCAAAACTCTAAAAGAATTCTAATTTATGTGTCAGCCCTTTTAGAAATCCAGAAACACGGCTAAAACTTCTTCACTCACAAAAAACTTTCAGCATAAAATGTTTAATAAGACTTACTTGAGAACCTCAGAAATCTGATCTCCCTGGCTATTATGTGCTAAGTTATAAAGGAGTCCATTTTTCAGTTAGTCATCTGCGAGTTTGAAAACTCATTTACTGCACAAACTATACTGAGAGAAATTGCTAAAATGACTAGTCCCGGTTGCTAAGGTAGTGACAGTCTGGCAGGTAAAGGCATAATCAAGTAATTCTCTTCTCATACTCTGGGTAGTCATATTCTTGGTAGTCTGGATGCTTGGCTGGTTGGTTGGGTTAGGTTGCTCTCACCTCTTGCTATGCAATAGGAAAATAAACATAATCTGAATATCTATGAGGCTTCCACTGTTATAAGTACAAGTTAAATTCTACTACTAGAAAAACCGAAGTTCTCTTAGTACCTAGCACGTGTGGGAAAGCCAGAGCACAAGTAGATTCTCTTTAACATTACTTCCCAATCTCAGAACTGCCTTTGTGTCCCTGCCTGGACCTCTCTACTCTGTCCTTAGGGGTGGTAGGAAGATCCTTACTTCTGATCCCATCTCGGGCACCAGGCCAGTTCTCCCACTCTGGCGATAGCATCCTATGGATAGAGACTTTAAGAGCCCTTGGACCCAAGCTATAATGCCATGCTTTCCTCATGAGCCACTGTTCTTTATTAGGACACTGCCACCCCTGGTCCAGCCTATTCCTCCTGTTCCTCCTTTTTCCCGTATGCATGAGGGACACTGTAACTTCTTACAACACCAGAGTGAAGGCCCAGATCTAGGGGAAGGGAAGAGCACTCAGAGGTTGATTCAGAGCAGTTATTAGAGATGGCTGTTCCTAGAGCCTACTGGTTGTAACAATTCCTTAAAGTCTACCTCCTTGCCTCTCCTTCTGAGGGAGGTAAGTCTTCTCCCCTAGTGTCTTAAAAAGACACTCTCCAAGACACTACAGGAGAAAGAGACAAAGTCTCAAAGACAAGACCCAAAGAAATCAATTCTAAGATGAAAATATCCCCACCTCTCCTCCAGACTAAGTATTCATTTTTGTGAATGATTGCTCCATCAATGTGTAAAGTTTCACAAATTCTGGGCTTTCAGTCTTGAATTTACCACATATATGAGTGATTTATGGTTCTTTCTCTAGGGTGAAGAGAGAGTGATTCCTACATATCTTTTCCAAAGTCTCTGGGTTTCAGAGCCTGACCAACTCCAAGAAGCTACTCAATGTAAGACTCAAGATATATTTCCACAAGAGCAAGAAGCAGTTTGTAGGCATCTAAATCCATACTTAGAAAAGAAACTTTTTTTTTTTTCAGAACAAGCATCCTACAGAAACGCTATTCTGCCTACCACATAGATGACCTTTTCCATGATCACCCAGAACAGTTTAGCTCCTCCTAGCTACAGCTTCTCAAACACCTCCTTTTCTAATTACGACCTGTGATTTAGATTTGCATAACTGAAAGGCTCAGGCAATGATTTTCTTCAAAATACAGAAATAGTCTGCATCAACACTGTATTCAAATCCCAACTTTAGCAAAAAAGAAAAACTGCTTGCAAATTTAAAATGACCTTTTCTCCACCCCAAGTTCTGTCACTTCTTCCAATGTTTCCAATAGCATAGGACCAACTCTCCCCGTAGCTCAAGCTCAAAGCACCATGTGCTTTTCAACACTCCCTTGAGCAGCCTCTGCAGGAAGCTAGCCCAAGAAAGCCCAAGAAAGGTGATGGCAGTGGAATCACTTTCATATCTTTTCAGGAATTGCTTCTTGTTCTCTACATAGTCAGCAAGTGAGCTTTCTAGAAAGTACCCAATCTAATCTCAGTTGAGTAATAATAATAGCGAATACCTAATAACAGTTACTATGACCCATGCACTATTCCAAGTGTACATAGTTTGATCAGGTCTTGAAAACAACTCTATTGCATATATTCTATACACATGCACACACACATACCCAACTGCCCATCTTATGGGCCAGAGAGATTGAATGATTTGTCTAGATCATACAGGGTAAAAGTAGTGGAACAGACATTTGACAGCTTGGTTTTAGATTCATTTTCTTTTCCTTTTTTTTTTTTTTTAAGAATTTTACTAATTTATTTGACTAAGAGAGAGAGATGGAGATTGCCCATGTGCCTGAGCAGGGGGGAGGGGCAGAGGGAAAGGGAGAAACAGATTCCCTGCTGAGCAAGGAGCGAGATGCAGGACTCAATCCCCAAACCCTGGGATCATGACCTGAGCCAAAGGCAGACACTTAATCAACTGAGCCACCCAGTCATCCCAGATTCATTTTCTTAACCACTCCACTCCACTGCCTCATGAGACTGAATGTCATACTACTTTTCATAAATTCCTAATTTAACAAGTGACCAAACTGACTTGGAGTACTTCAGCCACAACCCCACTGCGTCCATTTCCTACAGGCAGCTTCAGAGACTCTAGCACACATCTGCAGCCCACACTTGTAGGAGGAACACAAAAATTGCACACGTCCTCTTTGTTGGCATCATTAGCACCAGTCACCCATGAGGCAACTACTATTTGTGGAGCTTCTACTAGTGCTGGGTACCAGCTAACTTCATATGATGACGAGTATCATATAATGTTCACAAGCCCACAGGTGCGATTATTGTTCTCCATTTTGCAGAATAAGAAACGAGTACCTGACAGGTTAAGTAACTTGCTGAGGGTTATGTAGCTATTGAGTTTGAGGACCAAAATTTGAACCAGGCAGGTAGATTGCAGACTCAGTGTTTTCTGACCCACATGCTGTACTACCTCCTGGGTATCACTGTTATTCCAGAAGGATGGGATTTGTTGTGAATCATCATGGTGTCGTGAGGCCACTCAAATTACTTTTAGAAATGAAAATTCACTTTCTCTCATTCATGAGAGATGGCCCCAGATTTTTCCTTTATGATTTATTTTTATACCATTTAATACATCATATCTAAAATGAAGAAGGTAGTTTTATAGAGAAGAAGAAGAAAGATACTTTGACTTACACTATCTGAAGTATAAGAACTCCGTTATTAGTTTTTCCATTTTTCGATTCATCTCATGAAACCTGAGATTGTATTCATTACCTCCTTGGCGCGAGCCCCAATTTACATGCATGCAGGCAGTCTGGTATGAAAACTGTTGTTCTTTGTTGTATAATTACTTTGACCTGGGATTCAATAAATAGAAACATGTTTATAAGATTGTGATGCTAATTTACATGAAACTGGAAAACCACCGGTGTTAAAAAATTAACAAAGGAAGTATGGTATCAAGAATAGTTGGAGGAGTCAAAATAATATCAATACTGCTATTATGTCTATATACCTTTATTTCCTCCAGGTTTTCTTATCTAAGGAATTCAAAAGCCTTTTTTACATTCAAGTACATTCCAGTCTGAGGGACTATAACATAAGGTAATAGAGTCGTGTAGGAGAAAGTGCTGTGTACAGTGAAATAGCCTAGTAGAGTGAGAAGAGCATCGGCTTCAGAGGCAAGACATTTGGGTGACATTTACAGAAAGCAAGCATATCAAAATCTTACAGTTATTTTTGTCACAACAGGATTGCAGCGTTTGGTTTTGCTTGCCTAAATTGGCTGCAAGAAGGCAGTGAGAACAAACCAACAGTTTCAAAGAACCACTTCTTCCAAATGGTTTATTGACACACACATTTTCCACATCTGATACTGCCTCCCTAGATCCATAAGGTCAGGACAATTACTCATTAGGACATATTTTATTCACCTACTGACTGGGATGAGGGTGAAGCTAGGCCTATGTTCTTCCCTTTTCCTAACTAGCTTGGTGCCAACATAGGGGTTTTAAGGTTGGGAAATACATACATCTACATATATATGTACATACATTCGTTTATGTATAAAACAGCTAGACTGGATCTTTAAAAATAAATCAGGTTAGGCTCATATGTGACTAGTGGGAATGTAAGTTATGTGTGTATGTGTGTGTGTGTGTGTATGAGTGATTGTTGCACCTGGGAATGTAAACAGATATAACACCCTTGGGACTCTGTTTAGCAATGTTGGCTAAGGCTGATGTTTGTATACCCTATGTCCAGCAGTTCCACTCCTAGGAATATGCTCTGAAAAATGTGTACATATTTCCACAACATTACATATATAACAACTTGAAAGCACTATTTTTAATAGGCAAAGACTAAAAACCATTCAGGTAAATTTGGATAGTTGAATGAATAAATGAAGGGAGTACTATACAGCAGTAAGAATGAACACACTGCTGCTACACAGTAACAGAAATGAACTGTAAAAATGCCAGTTGGAAAAAAGGCAGGAGACACAGGAGTTGCTCAGTCAGTTAAACATCTGACCTGATAAGCGGGGAGTCTACTTGAGAGTTTCTCTCCCTCTTCCCCTCCCCTTGTCTCTCTCCCTTTCTTTATTAAAAAAAAAAAAAGAAGAAAGCACACTAAAAGCTCATGCTCTATAATTCACATTCCACAAAATTAAAAAAAAAGGGGGGGGAATCTAATCCGTGATATTAGATGCCATAAGAGTGATTATCTATAATAAGAAGAGGTGACTGGACCAAGTCATGAGAGTGCTTCATCTTGGGTATTTGTGATGCTCTATTTCCTGAGCTGGCTACTTTGTCCCACAGATGTGTTAACTTTGTGAGGTTATTAAGATTTGGGCTTAAGACTTTCCCACTTCTCCGCTCGGGTACTATACTTCAATATAAGTTTATATTAAAATGATTCTATATATGTGAATTTAGACTTTTAAAATTCTATTTTCTTTAAAAAAGATTTTATTTATTTACATGACAGAGAGAGAGAAAACACAAGCAGGGAAAGCAGCAGGCAGAGGCAGAAAGAGAAGGAGGCTCCCCACTGAGCAGGGAGCCTGATGTGGGGCTCTATCCCAGATCCTGGGATTGTGACCTGAGCAGAAGGCAGACACTTAATTGACTAAGCCACCCAAGTGCCCCATAAAATTCTATATATTCTTAATCACATTGCCTTATAGTACAATTTCCTCAATTTGAGCACTATTGAAATTTGGGGGCATGATAATGCTTTGTTGAGGGAGGCTGTCCTGTATGCTATGGGATGTTTAGTAGATCCTTGGCCATTACCTACTAGATGCCAGTAGCACAGACCCTCCCCCAAAATCATAATAACCAAAAATGTTTCTAGACATTGTCAAATGTCCCCTGGGAGGTAAAGTTGTCTCTAGTTGAGAACAATTGTCTTAAAGTAACTTAAATACAAGGCCTCATTTTACCAAGTGTACTGGTTGATTGTGCCACCTACATTTTTTTCCTGACCATCAGTTTAATACCAAGAAGAACTGTAGTCACTGTCACTTGGTATCAGCCTGGAAACTAAGAGACAGAGTCATTCACACCCACAAACAGAATTATTCATGTTACATGCTGTGCAGATGAGATCAGAACAAAAGAAGATCCTAAAAACTACTTCAAAATTCCTGAGAAACCATGTGACACTCAGAAAACAACAGACCATATCTTGACCTAACTCAAACTCGGGACCTTTCCATAATTTGGAAAGATGAAAACTGGAGGGGATGGTGGACAGTAGAGCAGATGAGGAATGGTCCCCTTGGGATCTCTTTAGTTCACTACTAAGTGAGAGGAGGCACAGAGGTTCAAGGGACCTTATTAAACAAAGTATTATGTCAGGACTCTCCCTAATACTGTAGATCACCCCTTACATGACAAAAGGCCAGAAATCAAAATTGCCCCCTGTCACTCTAGCCTTAAGAAGCAATAATGCAAGGACATGGTTTTCCTGCCAGAGTTGCTCATGGCCCCAATGTCTCAACTCCTCAGTAAACTGCTCTATCACTGATGAGGTTCTAACTTAAGATGCTAGAGAACAGTCTAAGAACAGCATTCTCCAGGAGAGAGAGAAGACAAATCACATGTGATTTTATATATTCTAGTTGCCACAATAAAAAAAGTAAAAAATAATAGGTGAAATTAATTTTGAGAATGTATTTAAACCAACAAATCCAAGCAATCAATATGCAATAGAAAAATTACTAATGAGGTATTTTTCTTGTTTTCATGCTAAGACTTTAAATCTAATGTATGACAAGTATAGTTCAATTCAAACTAGTCACAATTTCACATAACTTTAAGTGCTCACTAGTCACATTTGGCTACCATCTTGAACAGAGCAGATTTAGAACCAACAGCAACAAGGTAGACAGTGAGGATATCTGGAGAGAATCTATCCAATTATTAGGAGATGTTTGTTGGCCATAAATACTTTAACAAAAGAAAAAAAATCAATAAATAGAAAACAAGGTTGATATGCATTCCTCTCATAGTTTTTTGTTGTTACCCTTGTGATTTCCATTATAATTTCTTTTTTGATACGTGAATTATTTAGATGAGAATTTAAAATTTCTACACTTATTTGGAAAGGGAAGGGGAGAGGGTATTCTTCTTTTCTTAACAATTTTTAATTTTATTAAATGGTGCTTTACATTAGACAAATTTTCACTCTTTTCTGAGTCTTCCTTCTGGGCCCTGGACGTGGTTTGTTACTATAACTATTCCATGCTATTACGTCCATGCGTTCAGTTCATGAAAGATCAAGACAATTAACTATATTGTCCAGCTCTGTAGTGCATACTTAGTAAATTTTGTTTTGTATAAAGCGATTTGTTAATCTACTATAAATACAGATTTATCCAGTTTTTGTAATTTTGTTAGTATTTTCTTCATGTATGGGCTGAGTTATATGAAATTGCAAGTAGGTGATCATTTTTTTAACCTAAAAAGCTGTAATTTTGTATAGTTCAACCTAATTATTTGAATTACTGCAGGCATCAAAATTTAGGATACTTTGAATCTTCCTGGTAATTTGTTCCTTTTATAATAACATGTCGACCCATTTTATAATAATTTTTTTGCATAAAAATCCTTTGATAATATTACAGCTATTAACTTTTTTGAATAACATTTATTTAGATATGATTTGGATTTCTAATGAGCAATACATATCTAAATGATTTTAATCTGAGAGTTAAGACCTCTTAAAATTATAGCTGGCATGCTCCATGGTATCTTTGAATTTTTGCAATATTCTATTGTCTTTCCCAGTCCTCGTGGATTACTTAAGATTGCTTTTCACTTTTCTTACCTTCTGTAACTATCTTTTCTTCATTCACCTCATACTACCAACTGAAAAATTACATTTATTTCCATATATGTGGTGATGATTCTTAAACTGCTGTCATTTGATTTCAGATATAAAGTTAATTAACAATTGTGGCTTCCTTTGTAGACTAAACATCCCCCAGACACTTTACCTCTAATTATAACCCTCCTATCTTAATTCTTTCTATAATTTTATTTTCTACCTACTCTCAAATTCATTGTTATTATTATGGTGGTGGCTGTTTTAAACATTAAAGGTTTTGCTGGTTTACTGATATAAATGATTTACCAATTTTTTGCTCATCAGAGCTTATTGTACTCTACTTTTTCCACTGAAATAATTTTCTTGTTTCTGAAGATCGGTCTTCAATAGGTCTTTCTGTGAAATATCAGTCTTCAATATATTTCACCTTTTATTATTATTTCTTTATTCCTGCATGTAATTCTACATTGACTGTTGTCCTTTGTTAGCACTTAGAAGACAAAATTTCTGTCAATTTTTTGCCCTCTACTGTATACTCTTGTTAGTCTGGTCCTTTTGTAAGAGATCTGCCTTTTCTCTCCAGTTGCTTTAAATGTTTTCTTCTCTAGCTTTAGCGTCCTGCAATTTCACCACCATGGGCCTGGGTATTGATTTGTCTTTATAATTTTGCCTATTTTTTAAATACCAATTCTGAGAAATTTATAGCTCTATTCTCTTGAAATGCTATCTTGCAATGCATCTGTATATTCTCCTATGATGAAACTCCTCTAAATATATGTTTAGAGTCATTTTATCCCCCATGTTTGCTTAATCTCTCTTCCCATCTTCTTACTCTCTTGCTGGGTAATTTAATCAATCATCAATTTACACATTCGTTACTTAGTTGTGATTAATATTTAACTAATATATTAATTTGGTTTTTAATCTCAATTATTAAAATTTCCATTTTCTAAGTCCATTCTCTGTTTCATTATTCTCATTTTATTTTAATTCTTAATTTAATGTCTTGATCATCACTAATATAATAATTTTATTTTTTTTAAATACTTATTTATTTTAGAGAGAAAGCATGAGTGGGAGAAGTAGAGGGAGAGGGAGAGAAAAACCCATGCTGGGCACAGTGCCCAATGCAGGGTTCAGTCTCATAATCCTGAGATCACAACCTGAGCCTAAACCAAGAGTCAGATGCTTAACCAACTGAGCCACCCAGATTCCCCAGTAATTTTATTTTTATTATCATTTACATCAGCTTCTTTGGGCTATAATCATTGTATTATCTATTCACTCATACAGAATTGGTCAATTAAAAAAATATTTTGTAGCTTGTATTATGACATTCTCTTTACACAATTTCAATTTTTCATTGGAAATCCATGTAGCCTGTGTGATAGGAGTGTCCATTCAGAATAGTCATATTTGTTTCAAGTATCTCACTAACATTACCAGCCAGGGACCAAGTTTCATATTACTACTTCGGTTTCTTGTTCATGGTCTATGTGGGTAAAATAAATTCAGTGGCATTTGCAAACTCCCACCAACCCTGTCTTTTCCCTGTTCCACTGGCTAGATGTTATCTATTCTGAGGAGGAAGCCATTCATGGGCCCCAGCTTTATGAAGGGCTCTCTCACTATATCTAGCTTAAAACACACACACACACACACACACACACACACACACACACCCCAATGCTTTACCTCAATCCCTCAAGTGAGGTCAGACTGAAGCTACATTTTCTCTGATGACAATCCATTCAAAGGCCCCAACTCCATGCAGGGATTTCATTTCCAAATACCTAGCTTGAAAGGCGCTCAGGAGTTAGCTCTGTCCCTCTAGTGAAATGAAAGCTTAGCTGACTAGCCTGCAGCTGACAACTCCCTCTTGACCTCTTGCTCCAGCACAGCCACAGATTCAACATGTGCATACAATTCTGCTTTTCAGTTTCACCTATGTTCCTAAGCACCTGGAGATTTCTCTTCTTTTTTTGAAAGTTCAGCTATGCATTGAAGAAATGTTGTTTTTACATTTTATCCAACGATTCTAGTTGCCAGGCTATCTTGGCATGCCATCTTATTAGAATCCTAAAGGCTCTTTGAACCCTTTACCTACCTCAGCATTCATGAGGCTAAAACAGGCTCCCATCCACCCTAGTTACAGATTTCGCAATGAATTGTGTTAATATAGGGAATATATATTTGCAAAGACTCCTACGATAATACCTCTCGATCTTTAATTGGCTCATAATTCATCTGTGGAGTCTCTTTCAAATGCAAACTCTGATTCATTAGGTGAATCATGTGATGCCCAGGCTGCTGGATGCTCTATTTTGAGGAGCAAGGCCCAAGGAAATCCTGATACACACTCTCTAAGGAAGTATCTTCCCATCAACTGCCTGCCTCTTCCAAGTTACTGTTTACAGCAAACTATTTGCAGATAGGTTTAGTGTTGATGACCTGATCAGACCACCAAAATATTACATCTTTTCTTATTATTTTATATCTTAAAATTCTCACTTCTAACTTAGCAACATTAGCTATTTCACTTAATTACTGTGTGCCTCAGTTTCTCAAAATTTGGGGGTTTAAATAAATTCTTTCATTTTAGAGGTAGTATCTATACTTTTTGCATCCCAATATTGCCTACATAGAGAGGACGACATAGAAGACACTCAATGCATGATTGCCAATTACCAAAAATGAGATAATGTACATTACCCAGTTATGGACTCACTGACCTTGGCTTTGTTCTACAATTTTATGAAAAGAGAACAGCTTACCACCAGAAAACTGTTGCCTGTCCATTACCTATGCTAAGCACTTTAAAAATGAGGCATAGTCTGGAAAGGAGAGACTGTGAGGAGTGAGCCTACTGTCCTCAAGGATTGTCTGTCTTAAATTCCTCAAGGTGAACATCATTGCCTGGAGGGGAACATAATAAATTGCTTCCCCAGCTGTGATGTTACTTGAGGACACCGTTTCTGAGTCTACTGGCTTCATTACTCTCTAACCTGGAGTGAAAAGAGACCTTAAAAGGGATTTTAATGGAACTCTCTTTGCCCTCTTCTGTAGCCCAATGTACATTACTGATTATCCCTACCAGAAGATAAAAAGAAAGAAATAGATTTGGTATACACAGCTGAATGTGAATACCCAAGAATGATATCGATGTTTATCTCCAAGGTAGTATTTGAATAGTTTCTCTTACCCTTTCATCATTTCATCACTGAGCTCATCTTAGAGGGATGGAATATTTTTTAAAAGTCTGTGTGTGTACTCCTTAAATATAGAGAACACACACACACACACAGAGGGTTTTAAAGAGATTCAGATGCTTGACCCTCATTTCCTTTCCTCTTTTGTTTTAATTCTGGCTGATTTATACATATGAGAAAGTGCCTTAGATGATGCACACCCACAAAATCCCCATAAAACTCTTTAGAAAAGCCCAACCATTTTAGTGCCACATGCTACAGACAGAACCTGGGATAGAATATAACTAACCAAGTATGCAGCAGTCAGAAAAGCTGAAACTGGGTTCTCAGATTCTCAGTGGACCATAGATGGAGCTCAGCCATCCAGGAGTACTCTAAGCAGCATACTTTACACCCAGTGATTCCCCATACTGTGCTCCTCTAGCCCATAACTAACTCAATGGTATCTTAAAGCAACTGTAACAAGAATAGGCCAGCTTATTCCTATAGGTCTTACTTCCCCAGGGAAGAAGTCTAAGAGGATTTTACTCACCACAGAGATGCTCTGAGCTATACTGAACATGCATTATAGTGGTACAGAATACACTCAAAGATGTCCACTCTTTAGCCCATCTGGGAGTGCATTATAATGTATCATTATTGTCTCTTACTCCAGGCCCCATTGCAACTATTTTTCTTACTGTTTGCCCACCACTGCTGATCTATAACTGACTTCTCAAAAAAGAGACAGAAAAACAAGAGAAATCCCATTTGGTACGCCATTTTTCAAATAGATGTGCCTTGGCTAGAATTAACAAAAAATATTGGTTCCTTAACCTAAGAATTAATTTGTTGACCTTTACGGCTTTATTTTCACAGACAGCCAATTCCATGTACCTGGAGACAAGAAGAAAATGGAGTGTTGGTATAGAGACAATTCCCAAATCCAACCTTAGCCAAGAATTCCCACCAAAGCCTTTAATAGAAGAAAGCCAAAGTGACTGGGGAAATGTAATCTCTTCTCCTGTCTGACCATATGGCAGAAAATCTGGGGAGAGTAAAACTCCTGAGAGGTAGGCAGCCCCAAGAATAAGTGATCTGAATCTACAGAAAGAATTAGTGACTGCCATATTATCAAGAACAGAAAGAACTTTGTATGTTGTAAAGTTTGAAGTCCTGGGAGCATTAGACTACAAGAGAACATACTTGGCAGAAAGTACCATAGGAAAAATCCCTTGGGAATATGCATCCATAGGGCAGGGATGTGTCCGTTTTTATTTTACCCTGGCTACCAAACACATTGTCTGACACATGCTCAGTATTCCATATACACTCAACATAGTTCTACAGAAGAAAGGAAAGGAAGGAGAGAAAAAGAAATGAGACATATTTATCCAGTTTTACATTAGATTTTGTTGCTTCTTATTGATGGAGCAGCATGGTGACCTCTATTTTTATTTTCAGAAAGCTCCTGGCATTTATTGAGCATTACAGTGTACTCTTGACTGATCCTTTATCACCATATGCCCCAGTCACCCATTGAGGTCTGAATTGGCAGTTACTCAGTGTGCCCCAAGTATAACTTGGTGACCACAGGAGCCAGTGTTTTCTGTAATTATGCTCCTGGGCTGTGAAATCTGTTCCCTGTTGAGATTAAGAGAGGAATGTCTGTTGTAGAAATTAGGTTAAAGTAAAGGAGGTACATGTATTGCTGATCTTTTTAATCTTTACTATTGTTTTAATTTGATTTTCATTGGATTTTCTTTATTCTCTGCATCACCACTTGATAAAGTGGTAGTAATCATAATGACAACCAGCATTCATATTTTACCAAGTTCCAGATGTTATTTAATCCTCAAATAAGCTTTATTGGAAGTACCAAAATTGGCTTTATCCTACAGATAAGAAAAAAAAAAAAAATCCTGAGGGACAGAGAGGTTAAGCAATGTAAGCCTCAGGCCAGGGTTTAATCCAGTTTATCTCTAACACTATGATACATATATTTTAACTACATACAGATATGTGTCGTGCATATGTATACATGCATATGAATGTATAACGCATGTAGATAACACTGTAAAGTAGTTAACACTGTAGATAAAGTAGAGAACACTGTAAGTTTGAACAATGGATATTCTTGGAAATTGTATATTTTAGCAACATATGAGTAATTACACCACCTCCATGTTCCAACCACTGTGCTATCTGCTTTATACATTGTTTCTTTTTTTTTTTAACTATTTTATTTATTTGACAGACAGAGATCACAAGTAGGCAGAGAGGCAGATGGAGAGAAAGAAGGAAGCAGGTTTCCTGCCGAGCAGAGAGCCCGATGTGGGGCACGATCCCAGGACCCTGAGATCATGACCTGAGCCGAAGGCAGAGACTTTAACCCACTGAGCCACCCAGGCGCCCCTATACATTGTTTCTTAATACACACAAGTGAGATCCTATTGGGCAGAGTAGATCATTGGTTTGTATAATACCCTCCTCCCCAGGTATTTTTTTTTAAAGGTTTTATTTATTTATTTGACAGATATCACAAGTAGGCAGAGAAGCAGGCAGAGAGAGAGAGAGGAGGAAGCAGGCTCCCCGCTGAGCAGAGAGCCCGATGCGGGGCTCGATCCCAGGAAGGATTGAAGGCAGAGGCTTTAACCCACTGAGCCACCCAGGCGCCCCCTCCCAAGGTATTTTTTAGTAAACAGTATTATCATACACTAAACCCAAGCTGAATCCAAAGCTACATTCTTAAAAAACAGGGATATATAACAGATTTTGGCCATATAATATGTAAAAGTTAAGACCAATTCATTAGGACTATGAATTAAATGTTTACAGTTGGGATATGTTTTGGCAAACACATTACAAACTTGGGGTTTACTTTCAGATCCTTTGCCTCCTTTAACTTTTCTACAAAGTCTACAATTTTCTCCATATATGTGGTTGCAATACTGCACACACTACACACACACAGGTACACACACACTCACAGAATCAAGTAAAACAAACCCCAGAGACTTATAGGATTAAAATTTCTAAAAGGAATGGGTGATGAGAGGCTTTGGAAAAGAGCATTGGGAGGGTCATCTCAACCAATGAGGCCTATCGGATATCTAGCTTTTCTTTTTTCAGAAATGTATCTTGTCTAAAGAAGGAATCCTTGATGGTAGGAAGAAAGGGGCTCAGAGTGCTATGCACATGAGCTAGGCTTTGTTCAGGACTTGCAAGTGTTTGCTCATGTTGAGTTTGGTTCAATAACAAGGAAAGCCCACCATTAATAAATATTCTTTTAAATATAGAGCCAAGGTTGTTAGTTCAAGTTCTATGGTAATACAGACTATGTACAAAGGATAGTGGTCAGAGATAACTGAACTTTGCACTATCAGGCCTGAAAAAGAGTATACAAGTTCCAATAGCACCTGGGTGTTCTCAGTAAGACCTCTAGAAGGCAAAAGAAGGTATGCTGAGATATACAGATTCTGTGTCTGCTCCAGGCCCCTCTCACTGCCAACTTCATATCCTTAAATTAAATTCTGGAACTACTAATAAGTCAATATTCCAGAGGAAGTGTGTGTGTGTGTGTCTATTTCTATCGGACTAAAGAAACAAAAAGTTTAAGGGCTCTGAGGAACGGGAATATTTAGTTAGTTTGGAAAATACAAGATTTTATGACTAGGGTAGTATGAGCAACTAGGAGGATGTGACTGATGAGATTAGACAGGTTAAAACTAAACAAGAAGGCCCCAAAGATTTGCCAGCAGGGCTTGGCTTATGGATACTAATTTAACCTTTTTTTTTTTTTTTTTTCCTGAGAAAATGGAAATTGGCTCTGTGATGCCCCTTTTCCATAGAGAGGATTCCCAGGTTCCCAGGACTCATCATGAACTAGGAGCTATATAAAGGATTATTGGTCTTAATGTATATCCTTCCTGCTTCTAGGCAGAAAAACAGCACAAAGAAACACTAGCTGGCTTTTTCACCTGTGCTATCAGAAAGGCCAGGCAACATGTCAGTGGAGATGGGGAAGTAGCAGTGGAAAGGAATCCTGAAGGAATACTAGGATGAGTGTAAGTTTGTTCCTGCTTTCCAGGAGGTCCCAGATTCAGAAGAGAGACTAGCAGAGGCCCAGAGGCCCAAGTCCCAGGGCAAAGAAAGATTAGAGAGGAGTCAGAGGAGGGAGCCTGACAGCCTCTCCTGGGTGGGGCAGGTCTTCCAGGTCAAGGTGCTATCTGAGCTGTAGCTCTGTTTCTGTTTTTTAATTTGTGTAGCATCTGCCATGACCAGGGCATGGTGACTGGATAAGAGAGGAGTGGTCTAGACCTAAACCTATAAAATTTAGAGGGATTGGGTTTGTTTTGTCTTAATTGCTTTATTGAGGTAAAATTGAGATAGGATAAACAGACCATGTTTAAAGTGTAAAACTTGATATATTTGACATGTGTACACTGATAAAACACCACAATCAAGATGACAGACATATTTATCACCCTCGAAAATCTCATGTGTTCTTTGGTAATCCCCCACCCCTTACCCTTTCTATCCTCTCATTCCCCACTGCTAGTAAACTGCCAATCAGCATTCTGTCACTACAGATTAGCTGGCATTTTCTAGAAATATTGCATATAACATAAACTCCAGTGACTCAAAATGCCATGGAAACCTTCATCTGGTTGCCTTCTCCAACCACAATGTCATTTCCAAAGACTCTCCCAACTGCCCCTAAGTTCCAGCCATATTTTAAACCACTTAAGAATTCACTGTTCTTTCACAATTCTTGAGATTCTTTTTTTTTTTTTACATGCTGAACGTTTTACCAAAAGAAGTCCTCCCCCCCCATCATCAATTTTGTGAGGTTTTAATGACTCTTCAAGACCCAGCTCAAATACATGAACCCCTCAAGCCGCTTGGATAACGCTATGCATTGTGTTATGGATTTATCTGGTATACATTTATATTAATGACTTATATTCTTCATATTCATTTGTCTACTTCTTGTGCTCAACCATGAGTTCCTTGAAGGCAGATACTATAACTTATTAATCAGTGGTTCCTGAGCACATGGCATCTATTTGATACTCATGAATGTTTGTTGAATAAATGAATGAATCAGTGAGTGAAACAGTGAATTAATGTGACTTTTTTCCTCTTCCCTTACTTAAATGTACTCTGTGTCCCATGCAATCTTTATGTAAATAGCAGAAGTTTCTTCAGCAGTCAAACACATTGTCCTTCCAAATATCTTTCTACAGGTTTGCTCCTATACCGTGATAACTTAACCTTTTCTGCTTCTTTATTTTTCTTTACCTTCCAGCTCTTACTGGCCTTTAGAATACATATATAAGTTAATAGACCAAGGAAATAGTTAACAGGAAAATTAGTAAGAATGAGGTCAAGAAGAGAAAAACTCCTCTTATTAATGCCAGCTACATCACTGTAAATCTTAAATACCACCACACTTGTAAAATCAGTAAAGCAGACAAAAATGCGTTTTCCAAATACATTTCATCATCCAAGGATAACCACAATTTTCTCCTTCATACAGTTTCTTCTGGTCTATACACGCATGCACATTGATTTATTTTTACAAACTGTGGATCATATGATGCATAAAGTTCTATATCCTGCAATTTTATTTACCATTTTATCGTGACCATTTCCTCCTATCTTTCCAAACATGAATTTTAATGAATACATAATTTTCCTTTGTGGAGTTGACATAATCAACTCTTGATTTTCTAAGCTAATGGAGGCAAATTATACTGGAAATGAGATGGCTATCTAATACCTACTAGGAAAACCAGAGTTTGTCAAATTCTTCCCGCAATACAGAGAAGCTAAAGGGAAAGAGAAATGTTGAGTCTCAACAGATAATTGTTGAGCTTTTTTCCTTTTACAGGAAAAAACAAATATTGGTTAGCATTTCTTTGGTATTAAATAGTGAAGAAGATTTTAGCAAGTTACCCTAAGGTCTTAAATTAAGGATTGATTGATTAATATTCTATATAACTTTCCCCATTTCATTTCATCAATATGGCACTTTAGGCCTTTTCTCTCTTGCATCATTATGCACTGACCTTTCCATTGTTAATGCTTCTATTCTATGCCTGAGTAGAGAGAATTTTTTCCCTCTTTTCAGAGATTAGCTGCAAAGAAAATTTATGTGACATTCAAAAGAATTATTTCCAACCTACCCTTTCAAATGCCTTTCTGACATCTAATGATGTAATTGAGCTACATTAATTTTAGGGAGCATCTATATTTGCATAATAAAAAATTCGATTTTAATGTACTTCAAAATATGCATTGCTTCAAAATTAATGCAGTATTTTTTGCAAAAGATACAAGCCACATTTAGTTTTGTTACTCTATTACAGCATACTTTGCATTTCATGGTTGTTATAAAACGAGTCAATTCCAATATTGTTAATGTTTATTCACTCTCTCCTATTACCAATATGCAAATTTTCTCACCAAGAACCATTTGTTGATGTCCAGAGCACCCCACAACACCAGCAATATTTTTGATACAGATTATATACATAATAACATTGCCTATGCCCAACCTTCTCTGCATCTGTTCTATGTAACTCTACCTCTTTAGGATAGTAAAGGAACTCATGTAAAGTAGTGCTTTTTGACTATATGACTTACGATAAAACTAGATTTAACAAATTCCATGTTTCTTTATGAACAGTAGCTCTTGTGGCCATTAAAGGAATAGTAGAAGAAGAATTAAGAAGAATAAAACAAGATTTACTCTCAATCTCAAAAAGGATGTAATATTTCCTCCTCTCCAGCCAATTACCAGGGAGCTCTTATCCTTGCATCAAAGGACTGATTATTCTGGAATATACTTATCTAAGTACATCTTCACTATTTCAAGGAACATTTCCATTTTTCCAGTTTTCTGTTTTGAGTTTGGGGGTTCCAGCCAATGTGGTAAGAATATCATGAGTTATAGGAGAGAGAAATGGACTGAGGACCACTCAGAGGGATGGTCGAGATGTGAACCAGGGAGGAGCTTTTGGACAAGAGTACACACAATGACCGGGTCTCTGTGCCTCTGTCCCACACCTCATTCAGCAGTTTTCTGCCCAGGCGTACTTTCAGACATTTCCCAATGTAAAGCAGCTTAAGATCTGTTTTTCTCCTCTTTGAAGGGTTTACCTTCAAAATATATTCTGAATCTGATCATTTCTTGCTACCTTCATCACTGTAGTTCTAGGTCAAGCTACCATCATTCTCTGAAGCGCAACAACAATGATCTTGTCATCGGGTTCTGGATTCCCACCTTTGTTCCCTAGCATCCCGACATAGTAGCCAGAGTTAATCTTTAAGATGTAAGTCATATTAAGGACTCTGTGGGAAAACCCAAATATCTTTGTATTATTGCCAAAACATCTACCATGGCCTACAAATACATGGAGGACCCCGCCTTTGCCCTCCCACCCCCCACCCCCGCCCCCGCCACCAACTGATCTCCACAAATGCACCTTCCTAGGCTCGCCTCCTTACTTTTCTGCAAACACACCAATCATGCTCCCATTTCTGTCTTTGAACTTGTAGACCTCCACCTGTGGTGTTCTCTCCAGGATATCTGCATTGTTTGTTAACTTCCTTCTTCCAGAGAGTAAATGAACAAATGAAGAACTTTAAAAATTTATACAGTTATTATTTTCCACAAGGAAAGCTGACTTATGTGATAGAGTAGACAGTATCAGCTTCCTTAATTCTGTAGGGCTGTATACATTTAAATTATTTTTAAAAAGATGCTAATGTGAATATGAAAAATATTTAGGGAAACAATTAGAGAGAAAAAAATACTGAATTTCCTATTTTATATATTCTATATAATCCACTTAGGATTATATAGATCACAATAAACTGAGAGACAAAAGCAGATGTCCTTCTGTTTTTCTGTCTCCAGAATCAGTTGTGGCAGAGCTAGAAATGATTCTGGACTCCTTCTATAATAACCTCCCCATTTTCAAAGTAAAATGAGACAGACAATAAAATGATTTCCCCCCAATCCCATAGCTGCTTTTAGAAGAATCATGAGTTGGATGTACATTCTTTACCTCTCAAGCCCCTGTGCTTCCACTATCCCAGGTGTTTTATACTTTGTGCTGTATAGTATGCTATCTAGAAGCATATGCATTGGCCATGAGGCCATAATTATATCTTCAGGGTACAAATGAAAGAATTTGGCTGCATTTCTTTGTTTAGGGCTGAGAAGAAAAATCTGCTAAGCAGGGTATTTTTCCCTTCTTATAACTTAAAGAACTTTCAAAATGGCTTCCAGCTTTGCCTCACTGTCTGAAAAAAAAAAATCAAACTTAAGTAGAAATGCATATGAAACTGCTGAAGAGGTTTACGGTTGTACCCTTTCCCATATCAAAATTCTTTATGAAAGTTAAACAGTTTTAGTAAAAAGCCTATACATCCCTCTGGCAGAGAATACACAAACCTTGAAGCCACCTTTTATGAATTACTTCTGAACATAAAACAGAATATTTTCACATGTGATACACTCCTTAAAGCAACAGACAGTTTTAAAGATCAGAAAGAAAAACATTTTTTTTTTTTTTAGCAAATACGTGATTGTTTATGGGCTCCTCCTCCCTATTTCCATCAACTTTTGGGGATTTGGTACTGTAGCTTTTAAGAAGACATTCTGACACATATTTATAAATGTTCCTGATTTTTTAAAGAAGGCAGAGTGTACCCAATCACCACAGTATATAAACCAACTGTGCATTCCCTTTCTTCTCTCAGAATGCTTTTACGTGCCATGGTCAAGTACATGGGCTACCTCACACCCTCCCACTAATGCAGGACAGAACAGTATCAGAAATGTGGACTTAAATAACTCTTGTCAGAAGCATTTATAAATAAAAACAAACTTGAGGGTATAATACATTCTTATGAAAGAAACAGTGAATTCTAAGAAGAGCTTAAGAGTAATTCTGTTTCTTTTGTGGGAGAATATTATTGGGCTTCCTTTCCCTGTTGTCAATTGCTTTCCACTCTCTCTCTTTCGATCTACTCTGCCGGATTACAATAAGATGGAATAAATTTTAAAGTAATTTCAGAAGAGGGGACGTGCTGTATACACAGCTCTCTATACTGATCACCTTGCACGTAAGCAGGCTAATTTCTATTTTCAGAGATCTTTATTAATATTGGTTTTTCTATAAAACTTTTATGAGCATGGGAAGATATTCAGCATTATCAGCATTTCTATCCACACACCAAGTAAGCTAAAGTAGCTGCTTAAGTGGAAAATCAGTTGCAGTTTGAATGAGGTTATACCCATATCCCTCATTGCCAGGTTGAGCTATTCCCTTCCTTACTATTTCTGTACTCCTTACACCTGCTGGCCATCTTGCAACTTCTTTTGTTCTCTTAAGCAGATCTGTTATAGTGTTATTCTTTTCTGTCATGTTTGTAAAATCAACTTAGCTCCACGATAACACCATTGCTTTTTAAAATATTTATTTGTAATAAATATAAAAGGAATAACTGCTTTGCCCCCAATAAACATCCAAAATTATTAGCAGGGGAGCCAAATAAATCAAGATGATTGTTTGCTTCTACCACACACACACACACATGCACACCCCCCCAACACACAAATGTGTGTGTATATATTATGACCTGGTCAAACCCATGGGAAGTTTCAAAGACAGTAGGGGTGATAACATCCTTCTTAGAAGCCAGAAACCTGGAATGAGGCATGTACCACCCACTGGGGGTGATTTTATTTGTGACTGACTACAAATTCTATAGATTTCCATATTCACAATCTCAGCTGGGAGGCTAGCACTAAAATGAGAGATCGAGACAGAGGCCAAATCCTTTAATTTTCTTTCCCAATAATAATTTTGGCAAAAGATACAGCTTAGTATTAAAGTTTCAAGAATAAAAGAAAGAGGATCAGCATCTGGGAAAGAGTACGAGGAGGCAGAGTGAAACCTTTAGGGGTGTTCAACAAAGAGTGCACAAAATAAAAATTTGAGTATAAACATGGTCTTTTTGGTATCTGTTCCCATTTTTTCTCATCTCTCTTCTTTCCTTTTTCCCCAGTTTCTTGGTCTGTTAATGAGAGTTTTCCACTTCTCTTGAATAAGAAAAAAATGTGCTTGTGTCTTATTTTTCATTTCCAATTTAACCAGAAAGGTCACAGAGACATTTTAAAATAGTACTTCTTGGCAATATTTTAAGGCTGTTAAAATCTCTTAATTCTCAAAGGTTCTACCAGAATCACCACACTTTTTACTTGATGACTATCCCCAAGAAAAAATATCAAATGCCATTTTCTTTTCTCCCGCATTTTGTATGCAAAGTGAAGAAAGTATCAGAGAGAAGAAATGGGTTCTAAAAGGTCTGGGTCAGCATTTCAGCCAAGACCATACACACCAACACCTGATAACACATGATAATCTGTTTCCGTTATCTGATCAAATTCAGAAAAAGGTCTCACAGTTCAAAGTAGCCCTTAAAATTATTTCAATCCCTTCTGAGAAGAATTATATTGTATCCCAGACACACGTTGATCTGTCCTATCTGTTAAAGCTGCTTACTTTTCCCTCCAGAGGCTCCCCTCTTCTAGGGAAATGGCCCAAAGAGGCTAGGTGTTTCTGACCCTTGAAATCCATTCTTTGGCTTCTGATTTGTAGTTGGGCATACTTAGTAGGGTAAGGTTAATTGGAGTGAGGCTTTTCAACATCTTCCCCAAAGATCTTTAAATCCTCAAACTGTACAAATATGTGATTAATTTCTGTTTTTGTGAGCTCACCATCTGGATGGCTTACAACTTTGGGCTCCACTGTGAGTTTAAAAAAGAAAGTATCCACGTGTCATCTTTGTTTCTGTTTGGTTTTGGTTTTGCCTGTTTCCTCCATAAAACTTTGTGACTGCCTTCACTTCATGCTATCATCCTTGCTTGGCCCTATCCATTTCTAGTGACCCAAATGCTGAAAAGTCTTGATAGCATGATGTAAGCATGACCACAGCTGTACCACTTCCTACATCACTGGACTGACACTGGAGATGGCCATCATATACCAGTCAGCTGGATCCAGTCACTTTGTGGGCAAAGAGAGTGGAAGCAAAGAGAAAGGGGAGGACTGTCTGTTAAGTCCCTGCTGTGCTGGGCATTTTGATCCTTGTTTTATACCCAGTACGGTATTGGGTCATTTTACAACAATACTTTAAGTTCAATTCTCCTGATATTGTAGGTGATGGAATTGAAGATCAGGTCAGTGTGATACCTGTAGCATGAAGCAAATATTTCAGGCTCAGAAAGAAGATTTTTATGGAATGAATATTTGTGTCCCCCACCTCTCAAATTTATTTGTTAAAGATCTAACCCCCAGTGTGATGGTATTTTGAGATGGTGAGTAAGGAAAGGGTTAAGGTATAGGCAGGGAGATAGGAAGCCCCCGACTAGGCTCTGGAACTATTTCTGGCAGGCAGAGATGCTGAGATAGAGTGGAACAAGAGATAAAGGAACAAACCAGACCACCCTGCCCTGGGTGGTTGTGGGTATTTTTTTTTTTTTTTTAATAGCAGTTACATTGTCACCATAGAAAATGGCCAGACCTCAAGGAAGAAGTAAACTGTGAAGGATGTTATCCATAGTCCTTGCTCAAACCAAGATGGCAGGAGAATTTCAAGGCCACCAGCTTCCTAGTCAGTTCTCAATAAAAGACTGCCAATGAAAGGCCACAGTGTCAACCCATTCAGAACCCCTTTTATTCTAGAGAGCTTTTTTTCTTCTTTCTGTCCTCACCTTCACTTAATAAACTATCATCTCACTTCTCTGTGTATGTAAGATTCATTCTTTGACTCCTTGAGACTGTAACAGTGGGGGTTTGGGGGAGTAATTAGGGTTAGATGAAACCACTGGGCTGGAGCCCTCATGAAGGGAAGTTTACACTCTCTCCACTCTCTCTCTCTTTCTCACTCCTCCCACTCCTTGCCTCTCATATTCCCACAAAGAGATCATGTGAGCACATAGTGAGAAGGCACCATATGCAACTCAAAGGGAAAGATCTCATCAGAAGCCAACCATGTTGGTACCTTGATCTCAGGCTTCTAACCTCCAGATCTGTAGGAAAATCATTTTGTGTTATTTAACCATCTAGCCTATGGTATTTTGTTATGGTAGCCTGAGCAGACTGAAACAGAAGATTTCCTTGGAATTTTATTTAGAAAGAGTTGGACTGGAATTCTATTCCCAAATATATGGAAAATTGTAGAGAGTAGCTAGAAAATGTGGAAGAAAAAAAATTATCTATAAAATGTTCTGAAATGCATTGATTTGATGCCAGAAAGTTAAGAGAAATGCTTAGATACCAGAAATCTGAGAAGGAGAATCCACAGAGGAGTGAAAACACTAAAGCAGGCTTTTGCCCTCAGGTATCTGCCGATTCTTGATAGCCTAGAGAATTTTAACTGACTGAAAAAAGTGAGGGATAGACTAGGGTCCATCCAGAAGGAAGATCAGATCAGAGACTCAAAAATAAAGCCAAGGCCCTGGAAGGTAGTAACTACAGAGTCTAAACTTTATACACACACACACACACACGCATATACACACACAGGAATGGAAACTATGAGGATAAACGCATGTCTTTCCCTTAGCTCTAGGCAAAATGGGAAAAAAAATGTGTTTCCCCCGAGATTTCCTAACCACTATTGTGCAGGTGGAGGCTGGACACCACATGACCTGTGGATTCTTCACTTCTTCCCACTCAGCAAAACATACACTAGAAATTGACCTTATAGGGAGTCTGACTCAAGCTTTAGTTAACCTGTTCGGCTACCATGGTTCAACATGTCAGCCCTCGGCAAGCTGACATAAGGGCAAAGAAACACGCTGGGCACCTGAGAGAACAAGAGGGAAGAAAACGTGGAATGGAAGTAAAAATTAATGGTCTCAATCATGTGCCAGATGCTCCGTGCTCACTATTCTATTTGACTCTCACAGCCTGTGTTGTAGGCATTGCTCTTTCCATTTAAAGATTAGGTCACGGACACTCAGAGTGGAATGATCACTTGTTAAGGGACACACAGCAAGGGCATGGTGGAGCCACAGTACAAGCCCAGTTCTCTGGTCATCAAAGTCCTTTATTTATTTACAGTAAAATCATGTCCCATGGTAACAGCTATAATATATAAACTGAGGTTTGATGAATGAAGAGTGTAGACTTCATATGCGTGTCATTAAGATCTCAGTGGGCTTATGTGTGTTTGTTTTACGGCCATATTGCCCCCAAGCAACACTGGAAAAATCTTTTAAAATTCCAGGTCCTCAGGAGGTCATTTTAGTGGTCCTGGAAATTGTAAAACAAATTGTTGTGAACAGGCTTTTTAAATTGTTTCTTGGCAGGAATGGAATAATCAAGTGCAATGATTTTAATTGATTACAGAAGAATGTTCCTTTGAGCTGATACAGCAAGTCTTTTTGGTCTGTGGCTTAAAATGTGAATTGATGCAATGACTACTCATGTTAGATTTTGTTATTGGAAAAGTCTTCAGTGGGAAAAATTGGAAATGCTCAAAGTAATGTGACTTATTTCTTAAAAGATACCTTTCCAGCTTCCTTTAAGAAACAGAAGTGATTGTTTCTCTGTAGTCTTGCTGCTTAAATCTTACTTTGATTATTCTTTTTCCTCAATCTCAGAATTTGAGTCTCTGAGTAGAGACATGATGAAGACCATAGAGGTGAGGGATTCTCAACTCTGTCATGTCACTAATGAGCCAGGTGGGTTCAGCCAAATCATCAAACCTGCTGGCCACCATGCTTTCCTTTCCAAAATGAAGCAAACAATGATGGCTACTACCTCATGCCTGTCATGTGATCATGGTTAAAGAAGTTAATATCTGGGACGCCTGGGTGGCTCAGTTGGTTAAGCAGCTGCCTTCGGCTCAGGTCATGATCCCAGCGTCCTGGGATCGAGTCCCACATCGGGCTCCTTGCTTGGCGGGGAGCCTGCTTCTCCCTCTGCCTCTGCCTGCCATTCTGTCTGCCTGTGCTTGCTCTCTCTCCGACAAATAAATAAAAAAAAAAAATCTAAAAAAAAAATCTAAAAAAAAAAAAAAAAAGAAGTTAATATCTTAATATGTTACCTGAAACAAGACAGAAGGTCAATGAATCCTGGCTGACAGTAGCAGTCGTAAAAGTACTAGTAGAAAAAATAACTTTGGCCATCTCTGGATTTAAGAATAACATCAGATATTATTGAAAGTTTGTGAGTCTAATCCTTGGATTGGCAGTTGGTAATTCTTTGAGATTTCTAGAGAATGAAAGAAATTATAAAAATGGAAGATAATGAAAAAGAGGGGCACAGAAAACTATATTCTAGCAAGCAGGATGTGTATATGTAGAAAATGTCTATAGCAGTGACTAGGTCTTATATGCCATTTGTCTGTTCCACGATCCAGTCCATGGATCATGGCTTGCCTGCCTATGTTAGTTTGCTGTAATGTGACTATAATAATGTACTACAAATTATGTGGCTTAAACAACAGAAATTTCTTGCCTCACAGACCTGAAGTCTTCACGTGCAAAATAAAGGTGTTGGAATGGTTGTTTCCTTCTGAGTGCTGTGAGGAAAGGATCTGTTCCAGGCCTCTCTCCTTGGCTTGTAGATATCTGTCTTCATGTTCACATGGTGTTCTTTCTGTAGCTTCACATTTTCTGTCCCTGGGCATGACTCTCTGTGCCCAAATTGTTCCTTTTAATAAGGACACTGCTATATTGGAGTAAGGCCAACCCTGGTGATCTTATTTTAGCTTGATTACTTCCGTGAAGTCACTTATCTCCAAGTAAGGTCATGTTTGGAAGTCCTGGAGGTTAGGTCTTTAACATAGTGATTTGCGGTGGTCACGGTTCAACTCATAACACTGCCCTTGACCTACCATGTCCTTCTCATATCAAACTATAATCACCCTACCCCAACAGCCCTTAAAATCTTAACCTATTCCAGCAACAATTCTAAATCCAAAATATCACTTGTTATCATCTAAGTCAGGTAAAGGTAAAATCCAAGGTACTCATTCAGAGGCAAAATTCCTCTCCGGCTATGAACCTGTGAGGCAGATACCAAGGTATATGGCCAGGGGTCAGAGAGTATACGTACAGAGATTCATAGGTGCCAGCATTGGCTCCTAATGAAGTCATGTGGTCTGATTTCTAGCTTCAGTTTGTGGGGAAGAGCATGAATATCTTACTTTTTGCCCCTCAAGACATTTATTAGAAGAACTGAAGATGGGAGAAAAACAGAGATGTAGGAGACTACACACACACTGAGAGCCTGATGTGTAGATCTAGAAAAATCCTCCTGCTGTGGAATGTGGAATCTTAAAGAGAAATGACTTTCCAATCAAAGGCTGGGTGACAAAATTATGCAGGGTTGCAGATGCAGCGTATATTTTTGCCTTGAATAGAGGTAGTGATCACGTAATTGTAAAGTACCTAAAATCCAAAACCTAACTCACAGCCCTTCTTTCTAAACAACACAATTTCTTATAAAAAGCACCAAAACTACCTAATATACAATTTTGCCCACATAATCACCCTGAAAGCATTTATGTAATCAAAAGCAACCTCTGGGAATGGAAACTGGAATCTGGAAGTGAAACTCAAGAAAGATTTCATCATTGCACAAACAATTTCAAATTAAGCACTAATCAGAGGGGAAAATTAGGTTTATTCACAGGGGCCACTCAAAATAACCCTCTTAATAATGTAGAAATTGGCTGTAGCTAAAGTCCCACAAGTCTAGACACAAATACATTTAAAATACAGCAAAGCCAGTCAATATAAAATGTAGCAAATACAAAAAGTCAATGTAAAATAGATTTCCCAGATATGAGGAACATGGTTCCAGGATTGTAAGCAAACTGCTCAAGAAAAAAAAAAACAAAAACAAAAACACAAAACTCTGATTTAGCAGAATTTTAGGCTTACAAGAAATGTCTTTGCTTTTATTAGTGTCTTAGTCTTAAAATGTCATTTCCTATTTCCCTTTTGCTAATCAGGACAGATACTGACCAAAACCAAAAGGGTCACTAGGCACCAAGGTCATATTTCTTAAGCTAAAAAAATTTAAAAAAAAAATTGAAATAAAGGGAGAAAGAGAAGAAAAAGAGGGACAGAAGATAGTAACTAGTCTATGTTGGATGCCATTTTAAACCCACTTGGAGTGGAATTCAGAGAGACAGTTAAGAGTGTACACAGAATCAACGGACTGCCCCCTACCCTTCCCAGTTGCCTCCAAGCCTATACCCCCCAAGCATCTGTGGCTGACTGAAGCACAGGTTTTCTGGTAAGAGGATCCTGGCTTCTTCGGAGCAGATGACCAGAGGCAGAGTTATAACTAAGATTCCTGTAACAGTCTCATTCTTAACATATATCCTTTAATTGTTCTCTTCCTTCTTCTTCTCTACTACATCTTTTGTCCCCCCACCCCACTCCTTCACCCTCTCTTAATCCTCCCTGGCTCAAGACCCTTGTATCAACATTATTTCTTCTGCAGATGGCCAAAGAGGTTGCTGACCTCTGCCTTCCCTTGTGTAATTTTCAAACACACCTGCTTCCACGCCTTGCAAGTGAGCCCCATCTGAACCTGCAATCACATCGGAGTGCCCTACATCCCTAGCTGGAGAATATCTCAGCTCCAGGCTCCAGGGAGGAGCATTCTGTCCTCAAAAAAGATACTAAGTGGTGGTGTTGGGGGGCATGTACACAGCACTTCCTTTCTGCACTTAGCCTTTGGCGGTGGCAGCCACCACCTCATCCTCAAAGCTGGTGAGTTCGTGGACCTGTATGTGCCACAGAAATGCTCCACCAGCAACCAAACTGTCTGTGCCAAGGACCACACATCTACCCAGCTAAATGTGGCCAAGACTGACAAAGTGACAGTCAGGGGCAATGGCCAATTTAAAACCTATGCCATCTCTGGGGCCATTTGTAGGATGGGTGAGTCCGATGACTCCATCCTCTGACTGGCCAAGACCTATGGTATTGTTTCTAAGAATTTCTGACTGAAGAGGATCATGGATGTGGGATATTTGTCATAAATAAATAGTGAACCTCCCCTCTCATCCCCCCCAGAAAAAAGATACTAAGTGCTTCTTTGTCCTGAAAGCCCTCTAAAGTTGAGAGGAAGAGTTTAGAAGAGATTCGAACCAAATTTTACAAGCTGGACCAGCTTTCCAGTGATGAGTAACTTTACAAAAAGAGAGTAGCCAAAGAGGTTTTCTTTTTTTTTTTTAAGATTTTTTTAAATTTTTTTTTTTATTTGACAGATCACAAGTAGTCAGAGAGGCAGAGAGAGAGAGGAGGAAGCAGGCTCCCCACTGAGCAGAGAGCCCAATGCGGGGCTTGATCCCAAGGCAGAGGCTTTAACCCACTGAGCCACCCAGATGCCCCCCAAAGAGGTTTTCAACTCTTGTCTTCAACAAACGAACAATACAAATAATGTCAGAGAGAAACAGCTGGTCTAAAGCTGCACTAAGCAGGGCACCTGGGTGGCTTAGTAATTAAGCATCTGCCTTCAGCTTGGGTCATGATCCCAGGGTCCTTCTCTCAGCGGGAAGCCTGCTTCTCCCTGCTTTCGTTCCCTCTCTCACTGTGTCTCTCTCTGTCAAATAATTAAATAAAATCTTTAAAAAAAAAAAAAAAAGCTGCACTAACCAATTTAATGACCATTAGCCACAAATGGCTATTCAAACTTAAATTAGTTTAAATTAATTAAAATTTCATTCCACAATCATGACAGCTACATTTCAAGTTCTCAGTAGCCACAGATAGTTGGTGGCTACTGCACTAGGCCATGTAAATATGGAACATTTCTAGCACCACAGAAAGCTCTCTTGGACAGCACTAGAAAGGCCTGCATTGTCAGAGAAAGTGAGAGAAAGAGAGAGACAAAGAAGGGGAAAAAGAGAGAAAAGAAACAAGGAGACAAAGAAAAACAAAGAGGAAAGAAAAAAATAATTAAAAGAGAGCAAAGCTGCGGTCTGAGTTTGAGACTTTTTCCTACAGTTCCCCAAAAATGTCACAGTAGTAATATGTTAAGAGGAGCCCACTTCCCTCAGCACTTGATTTTAGGAGGCTGTCTTGGGTCTAAGCAAAATGAGAATAGAGACTCACCCAGAGGAGAGGTTAAAGTTTTGAGCCAATTAGTTGTTTTGACCTGAATCTACTTTTTCATTTAGACTTTTTTTTTTTTCTGCCTGCCTGTGAGCATCCTACCTCACTCCCACACCAGCTCCTCCCTCTAAATCTGGGAATGACTACAGCAATGAGACTGGAACAGCACATGTATTAGAAGTGAAGAGCATCACTGAGAATTTAGAGACTGTGTCTAGTTTGGAAGAACCCAAGGGAACTTCAAGAAAAGTAATCAGAGTGAGTAGGAAAGGATACATAATGCGAAGTGTTCCCTCCAGGAACTTTACTTCAACAAGAACAAGAGCATTTCCCTGAAGGACATGAGTAATGTCAAATGTAACTGTTCACCATGCTTCTCCAAGGCACCAAATGGGCTTTTAAGCTACACATTCCTGCGGGTTTAACAATAGATTCAAAATAGGAACTGTAAATTTGTTCTTTGCCTTTCTAAATTTGCAACGAGCAGCAGACAGTATTGGGGTTGCTGTGTGGTCTGATTGAGATATCTGCTTATAATTTAGTAAGAGGGCTAGAAAAAAATGGATCAGGGACACCTCAGAGGTCTCAGTCTTTTTGCCTGGACTGACCCAGAGCAAAGCTCTAGCAGCCTCTGAAAGTATTTGCAAAAGACATTTGCAGAATGTAGGCTTACCTTGTGAATAAATAACAATAAAGATATAATTTTTACCTATGATCCCTTAGAATTAATGAGCCTACATCTTAGCCATTTCCTTGGAGGGGACAACAGGTCAAAGTATGAACACTCTATGAGGACAGAGAAAACCATCGCTATCATCCCCAGACACCGCTGTAAGGAGATTGACGTGAAAACTCTTCCATCCTTCACCTCTGTACTTAAACTTCCAAAACACCATTTTTGCATCAATCTGTCACTTCCCTGTAGCTTTCTAAGGAGGAGTCCTATGACTCTCAATTGCCAGCAGAAACATCTTGCTACAGACATGCCTAGTATTTCTTATCAAAAGGATTTGTCCTCTTCACCACTATTTCCTAATCCTAATTGCTTAATGTCTTAAAGGAAGATTGCCCCAATCCTGAACGTCCAGTCCAGGATAGGGAGATTCGTTAGAGTAGGGACTTGGCAGCCACACTTTCTGGGTGAGAATTCTTTCCTCTGACTTTTCACGTGTGTGATCTTGAGTAAATGACTTAATCTCTCTGAACTTCAGTTTCCTTCTCACATATGTAAATATACACAAAGAGATAGACAGGTAGATAATTGAGGTGTATAATCAAAGTCTGGCATTTATCCTTCATTCATTCATCACCTACATGAAAGGCACTAAGGATACAGAGATGGCTAAGACATAATCCACGCACTTAGGCAACTCAAAAGTTTAATGGGAGCTGGGCATTTATAACCTATGATAATGGCTGTGATAAGAGTCCAATACTAATTGCTCTAGGAAGACAGAGAAAAAGTAGTTAATTCCCCCTGAGGGTTTAGGGAGAGATTCATGGACAAACCTGTGCTGCCCTGCAATTTCAATACACATTCAGAAGCCACTGAGAGTGAAGTCAAGGGCAAGGTGAGTGAGAACCAGTTTTTACAAACCTGCGGACAACCCCTCTCCTAGTATCAACCCCCTCCCCTCTGGACAAGGTTATTCATACACACATATGTTCCCCAGTCATTACAGCCACAATGAGTCAACAGCTGAGGTTTAGACACACATATGCATAAATATATATATATATATAAATATATATATGCATGTGAGAATGCATACATATTTATGTACTAAGTAAATAATATACATACATATATTAAGTAATTATACATGTGTACATATTAAGCACCTGAGTTTATAGCTCTTTGTTAGGGCTCAAAGAATAAAAATAAGTTTGAGATCCTTGTCCATAAAGAGTTCTTAATATAGTAAAAGATACACCTATGCCAAACCATGGGCACTGCTTGCACAGAGGGGAAAAGAGTGAGTATTTGTAATACAGTCTTTAGCTCACACTACTACTAAGAAAACTGGGAAATATATTATAAGCTACCCAGTATTCTCTATTTGCAAGCATTGTCTTCACCAAGCAGTAAATAAAAAGGCAAACAGAAAAAGAACAATTATTAGATATTGTGTGTTCATTATGTACATCTTATAACCATCTGGAAGCCACATTCTCTCAGTAATGTCTCACCAAAGGTCACCCTGTCTCCCTTAGCTACATCTTGTTCTAGGAAAGAATAGTTTCCCCTCTAGGATCCATGAGCATAGAAGAGGAGGAGTACTAGCTTGCAGATCAGAAAATCCACATTTTAATCCAGACACAGCTACAAAACTAGTTAAGTGCTTTTGACCACTTCATACCTTTCTTTTTCCCATCTAAAAATGAAGAGATGGCCTAAATGATCAGTAAAATGACTTCCAATTCTGACATTATCTTAAAGACAGGCCAGCATTCCTGAGAGTGGCACCCAATTGCACTTTTTTCGTTTTTTCCTACTTTTTGCTCCTCTTTTTCCCCAGCCAAAGTACCTTCATTTCATTGCATAGTCAAAGAATTCAAACCACAAATCCCCTTGGAAATGCAAGGAATCATCTTGGACTTCTAAATGTTGACCAATTCAAAATATCTTTATGTGTTTATTTTCAAATGTATTTTGCTTGTAAGAAGGACATGAATTTGGGGGGTTCAGAGGACAGAGTGTTATGGACTGAATGATATCCCTCCCAATTTCATATGTTGAAGCCCCAGATTCCAGTACTTCAGAAAGTAACCATATTTGGAGGTAAGGTCTTTGAAGTGGTAATGAAGTCAAAATGAGGGTCACTAATCCAATATAACTGGTTGTCCCATAGAGAAGAGGGAGACACACAGCATAAAATGTCCAAGCACAGAGGGGCGCCTGGGTGCATCAGTGGGTTAGGCTTCTGCCTTCGGCTCAGGTCATGATCCCAGGGTCCTGGGATCGAGCCCTGCATTAGGCTCTCTGCTCAGCGGGAAGCCTGCTTCCTCCTCTCTCTCTCTGCCTGCCTCTCTGCCTACTTGTGATCTCTCTGTCAAGTAAATAAATAAAAAAATCTTTAAAAAAAAATGTCCAAGCACAGAGAAAAGGCTATGTGTGGAAACAGAGAGAAGGTGGCTATCTACAAGCCAAAGAGAGGGGCCTCCAGAGAAATCAAAACTGCAGATACCTCAATTTTGGAATTCCAGCCTCCAGAATCCTAAGAAAATTTCTATCATTTAAGCCACCCAATCTGTGGTAGTTTGTAATGGCAGCACTAGCAAACTGAAATAGTAGGAACTCAAAGAATAAAAATGAATGATTATCTTCTGAATCACAGATTAAACATCATGCTTCTGTCTATCTATGAATTTCACAAATTACCAAGAAGCCCAAGAAGTAGGAATCCCTAAATAAATGATTTTGGAACTCAAGGTGGTCTATCTACCTACCATTTGTATCTGAAATTATTTCCTTGCCTTTATAGAAGGAGATACCACATCATAAATTTTCATAATCACTTCTGGGGAGGGGCAAAATATCTGAATAAGTAGGCCTACCTAGACAACTCCCAAAGGTATGAATTTTTCTAGACATTTGAACTGGTGACCCTGTAAGCTACTCGGAAATGAAGAAAAATACTGTATCAGAAGATGATCTGATTCAATGAGCTCTGAAATCTCCCAAGAAAAGCTGTCCATCACAAGTACAGCTTTTTTTTTTTTTTAATTTTCCCCCTTTCTGGCAAACTTTGTCTTACCAAGTGTTATTCAGACCATCTAAGTTAAAGCACAGTTGTGACTTGATTGATACTTACTTCCATGTGGAAAACACTGCAAAGTTTCTTTTGCATTGGTTAGTGTCTTCCAGCTGCCTAAAAACCCACAATGAATTCACAATGCATTAGGGATCACATCAGGGGGTTATTTATGGGTGAGGAGCATGCTTCTCTCCACCTCTACTGTGCTATTTGCCAAAAGGGTCAGAGACTTATTACAGAGAACTTGTTGGACATTGTTCCCACCCAGAGTGAATGGCAGTTTCTGATCTTAAATTAGCTTATTTGCAAGTTATTTTTTACATAGGAAGTATTCATTAGCTTTCTCATGACCAAGAGTCCATACGTACCCATCACCATGTCTTGCCATAAATCTGAAAGGAACGGCTTGCGGGCCTGAGCTACAGTACAGTTTGATCACCAACACTAACGGGTCACCCAATATGCTTATCACTGAGGTGTGAACTCAGTCAGACTCTTAGCTGGTTCAACCACTGAAATAAATAAGCCAATTGCCAAAAATAAATGGAACCATATCTTATGCAAAATATTACCTGCATTGGCTGAGAAAGAATCCAAGGGAATCGGCTCTTACAGAGTTGGTCTGTGGTGTTAAAAATTGTAGGGCAGGGGCGCCTGGGTGGCTCAGTAGGTTGGGCCTCTGCCTTCTGCTCGGGTCATGATCCAAGGGTCCTGGGATCTAGCCCCGTGTCAGGCTCTCTGCTCGGCAGGACGCCTGCTTCCCTTCCTCTCTCTCTGCCTTCCTCTCTCTCTGCCTGCCTCTCTGCCTGCTTGTGATCTCTCTCTGTCAAATAAATAAATTTAAAAAAAATTGTAGGGCACGATGCCTGAGGACACAGAGCAAGACAGAACCAAGACTTTCAGTATCTGATTAGAATTCCCACAACGTGAAGTAAATGGTGAATTTCTGATACTTTGTGAGGCAACAGGCTTAGGTTTTACCATGGCCATGGTGATTTTTAATGAACGGAAATGTAGAGATGAAATCGAAAGACAGGGAAAAACATGAAGTGGAGTTTATCTCTTTTCTGAAAGAAGTTATTCTATTTCCCCCATTCCAAGAAATGCAGCTTGGTCGAGGAGTGCTACGGAGTAGTCAATAATCAAAGGCAGAAATTCTTTCAATGTCCAAAACTTCTGAAATAAGCATGAGAGAAGAGGATGGATAGGAGAAAATAAGTGGAGAAATAGAGGGGCTAATTCTATTTTTATTTATTTATTTATTTATTTTTTTAAAGATTTTATTTATTTATTTGACAGAGAGATCACAAGCAGGCAGAGAGGCAGGCAGAGAGAGAGGAGGAAGCAGGCTCCCTGCCGAGCAGAGAGCCCGATGCGGGGCTCGATCCCAGGACTCTGAGATCACGACCTGAGCCGAAGGCAGCCGCCTAACCCACTGAGCCACCCAGGCGCCCCATATTTTTAAATGGTTCTTAAATGCAGCCTTAACTAATGGGGCCTGACTGCCACACCAAAAGAAAAAGAAACAGAAGAAAGGTAACAATGGCAACAAAACATTAAGAAAAAATTACTTTTGATTACATTTTCTAAAACACACAGTTTCCCCAGCTACCTTCTCTTTGAAATAGCTATGGTAGGGTGTGTTTGAGCGTACACGTGCAGTACAGTGCTTGCATTTTAGTTATTCTGTGTCTTTTATTTCTGTTGGACTTGGGGCTGCACAGGTATCCCTCTAGGTTAAATCTCATTGTCAAGGATGGTGCCCCATAGGGACGTTCAGCCGTCTCCCTCAGAAGTTCTTTCAGATCCTACCCCTCACTGTCAAAAATTCTGGCATCTTCTATTGGTTTTTCATTCCCTTTTATGTATCTTCTTTTTATTATTTTTTTTCCTTCCTCTCTCTGTTTTCCCTCTACCTCCTCCTGCTGTTCTTATTATCTCTAGTCCCACAGGTTCTCAGCTGTGGGTTTTCTTTGTTTTCTAAGTTTGACTGGTAGCTTCTTTGACTCCATCTCAGTAACTCTAGGATTCTCTTTCAGCATTTGCTTTCCCTCTAATCAATGCCTTTCTTATTTAAAACTACCGTGGTCTTTGGTTTGTCCCATGGGCTGTTTGCCTTATGGTGACAGAAGGATGAATTTTCTTCTGCTTTTCCAGCGGACCTAAAGTGCTGCCATCCATCAACCTGGAGATGATTTCATGTATTGAGGAAGTCAGGGGCCAGAATGATACTAAATAAACAGTACTTGACTGAAAATTATTCTCTGTGGAGCCCTAATCCCTGGCTAGCGGTATCTGCCGGCAGAGAAATCCAGTATTGATCAACATTATTGTCATTAATTTAAACTCTCAAGTAGTCATGAAGAATGTGGATCTGCCAATGTGTTTCAAAGTGTCAACAGGAAAAAGAAATACACTTAACTTTTTTCTAAACTAGTTGAACTATAATTTGTGTGTATGTGTGTAGTTGGTGGATACGAGAATTCTCTACATAGACATATGAGACAGGAACTAACTTACTCTCAAAACTATATAATACCATTATGCCCTTGAACATCCAAACTGCTAACATGCGATATTTGATTCATTTGGTCAATTCCCAAGTAAACACTCATCTAGGTTGTTAAAGAAAATTCAACTGAATAAATGTGAAGATCTAATTGGCTTAATCAATAATTGGTGAATTGGGCGGCATGCCACCCAGCAAGTAAAAAGGAGATCCAAAGAGCTATGCAAAGTAGAAGACTCTTATAGGCAGAAACAGGGCAGGACAAGGACATTATTAACAAAAGAAAGGATTGTTTCAGGCAAGGTCCCCTTCCTTTAGGGGAAGGGTGAGAGTGTCTACCACACAGATTACCTCTCAGGCGTTGATCAGGAAATTCCAGACCCATTGGTTCAAAGTTCTACTCCTGGAATTAGGTTAGGTATTCAGGTCTGGTTTGCTTCCATGGGGCTTAGCACAAGTGACAACATTTTGGGCCTGTTGTTTCTTTTCTGAACAATGTTAATAAACTTCTGTTTGTTTGTTTTTATCTATTAATCTGTTTTTTTGTTACTGGGGTTTTAGCCAAGAACTGAGAAGGATAGAGGGAAACTTATTTTTTCTCTCCTGTAGTTGCCATCCACTATTGACATCTAAGGGTAATAAACTCTTGCCCTTCCTGGCTTGGTCAGGACCTAATGACCCTGCCATGCTGATTTAGCCTTTCCTATTGTCTTGTGGCCTCCACAAACCCCTCTGAGTCTCCTTTGTGTCATCTATCTGGCACACGGCCTAGCCTGTCTACCTCACAGGCTCTGCCACAGAATCACTTCACTTTTCTACACACACTCATCATGTTGACCCAAAATAAGTCTCCTGACTCTTATCTTTAAATACACACCACTTAGAAGCCATGTTTGACACAAGTATGGAAAAGAGACTGTTTTCTATCTTACTGCTGTACTCTTCTCTCCTTAATACACTGGGATGTGTGGGGTTGCCATACACAGCAGTCATATGGCCAAGTCCCAAACAAGGTGCAAATAAGAGATTCTCTTTCCTCTTCTCAGACCTAGAAAGGGAAAAAATCAGAATATACATATGATTATGCCCTTTCTTTCTTCTACACCTCATCTATATCTAGTCCCCTCATCTTTTTATAGAAAACATGGTCTGCCTCCTTTCTTTTTCCTTTTGCTGTATGGTGGGGATATTCCCTTGATTTCTTACTACTTACTGAGATGGCATCCTCTTCTCCCTCACCCCTGAGACTATAATGGTAGCCAGGTATTGTGGAGAGAATCTGGCTTACCAAATAACAAACAACCAACCAGGCATTTCAAAAATACCCAAGATAAAGACTTTGCATTTTTAAAAGCAAATTTCATTAATTCACACTACCCAAGTTCAAAGAAAATTAGTCCATGATTTGAGATTCTCAGATGAACTTCAAGTTTAGGAGAAGATAAACTCATTTTTAGCTGAGGAGATTTAACAAAAGACCTAGAAGACAGTATGGGAGGGTCTGTTCTTAGAGCAAGTATTGGTAGAGCTCTTGGCGGAGCCCTGGCAGGGAGGGTATAATGAGGGTACTATCTGTGCAATCATACAAAGTCCAGAACTCAGAAAAGATTTGGTTTAATACTCTGTGGTAGCTGTCCTGAAGTTCTTAATAATTTTTTTTTTTAACAAGATGTCCTGCATTTTCATTTTGCACTGACCTTCCAGGTACTAAGCATATATTCTTGGAGTTTGGAGTACTTGAACATAGAGAATAGTACTCAAAGGCTGGAGACTCACTCATATATTCCAAGGAGCAAGACATGAAGAAGCCTGAAGTTCTATGCCTCCAAAAAAGAATGGAGGGAGATGTCTACTCTAGTTACTTCTTTGCTCTCAGAATTTATAGAAGAGGTCAGTAAAAAAAAAAAAAAAAAATCACGTGTCTGACTTACTGGAGTTTTCTCTTAAGATGTACACAAAACGGGGAGCTTGGGTGGCTCAGTCAGTTAGGGTTCTGACTCTTGATTGACTCAGGTCATGATCTCAGGGTCCTGGGACTGAACCCCCGCATCAGACTTCCTGCTCAGTGGGGAGTCTGCTTCTCTTTCTTCCTTCCACTCCCTCTGCTCTTTTCCCCACTCATGCTCTCTCTCTCTCTCTCTCTAAAATAAACAAATAAATCTTAAAAAATAAAAAGAAGATGTACACATAATGATGGGAATAGAGCATGGTTCACCTCTGAGAGGTAACAAAGGTAATAGTCATGAAGTGAAACCAGACCAAGATTAAGATGTCTCTCTACCAGCAATGAGCTGTTAGGCAGGAAATAGAGTATTTCCTCCCTGCTGCCCTTTCCTCTGGAGGGATGGGATCAAGTAAGACTACTTGAAGATTTTAGTGTCAGACAGCAACAAGAGGGGAAATTTAGAAAGAGATAGTGACATGGACTGTTATCACTGACTGATGGGTGATTATAATTTCATTTGACTGAAAACTTACTGAGAAAAACTGAGATATTCAGAACTAAGTTGTCATATAGATATCATTGACCATATTAAAAAAAGAAAGAACAGGCACCAAATGCAGTCACTTGTGCTAAGCCTCACAACAGCAAACCAGGACTTAATACCTAACTGTAGTTTCAGGCTTTTCCAGGAATGGAATTTTTAATCAATCAATCTGTAATTTCTTGATCAACATTATTGAGATAATCTGTGTAATACACTCCTGCTCCTTCCCTCAAAGGAAAGGTAATCTTGCCTGAAACAATCCTTTCTTTTCCTTTGGTAATAACTTTCTTATCTCAACCTATTTTTGCCTATAAAGGTATTCCATTTTGTACAGCTCCTTGGATCTCCTTTCTACTTGCTAGATCTACTTGCCTGATTCACGAACCATCAAATAAAAAGCTAATTAGATTTTCAAGATTGCTCAGTTGAATTTTTTTTTTTAACAATCTGTATACCTCATACATACATGAGAGAAACCCAGGAAAAAAACAAGTAATTCCCTGAGGTGGCCTCAACCCCTAGTTTAAATACCATCTTCAGCTCAAGACAGAAAGCTAAAACAAAGAAAGCTGTAGGGAGGCCAGTTTTGAGAAGTGCCCAGGAAAAGAACCATAACCAAAAGTAAAAAGTTTGTTATGCATATTTAAGTCTGTGCTTTCTCCATTGATAAGATTCTCTTGTGATTTAGAGTCATTCTTTTCTTCCAGGTACTCCTTATAAATGGAGTTTTCTTTATAAATCTAAGTATTCCTTACAAGGGGGTAACTTCTATTCTCAGAGCTTCTCCAGTGTCTGCTATTTCTCAAAATAACCAGCTCAAAATAATCTCTCTGTCAAAAAAAGGCATATTTTGGGGTGGCATATTCTGTTATCCTTTATAACAGTGCCCATATACTGGATAAGGTTGTCCCTCTCAGTGGTCACAGCCAATACTGTATCCCAGGACCAGTACCAGGTCAGAGAATCAACTTCGGCTACTTCTATGAAGTCATATAATCCTCTTCCTCATGAACTCAGATGCTGTTTTCGCAAACAGAAGGAAGTCAATATTTGAGAACTTCACTGTGCATTTTGCCTAAAGAAACTGTGTTATCCAAAGGACATACACTGGAGTAGCCCAGATAGGCAGTTAAACATTAAATAAGTTAAATACTGAAATGAACGGACACTTGTTTAGGAGATGCTGCTAATTAGCTTCAGTGACAAGGTACATTTTGAGCAGAGAACTAAGCCAGCTGAGAGACTGACATGAGAAAATATATGGGAGGGGTATTCCAAGGAAAGAAAAGAGCAAATACAAAGGGCCTGGGGTGGGGAAGTGACTGCCATGGTCAAGAAATAGCAAGGAGGTCAGGGTGAACAGAGAAGGTTAAGGGGAGGGAATAAATAATAAGAGATAAGGTCATAGAAGTAACAGTGGAATCAGATATTGAAAAGTCTCTGGAGCCATTATAAGGCCATTGGCTTTTATTCCTTATTATTTTTATTATTTTTTATTTTTTATTATTTTTATTTATTATTTATTTTTATTTCAAACAAAGAATATTAGATGGTTGGCCCATAGAAGTGATATGATCTGACTTCTATTTTAAGAGGATCACTTTAGACTCTAGGAGTTAAGAAAAGACACAAAGAGATTTCTTAAGATACTATGACAATCCAAATGAGACATGGTTGTGGCTTAAATCAGGATAGTTATGATGGAAGAGTGACTTTAATTTGGGGCATTTGGAGCTCAGATACTGATAATGCATTCATGTAGTGATATAATTCTGGTAAAATCTGTATCAGGGAATCAGATCTGGAAGCCTTCAGTTTCTAGATGGTATTTGAAGCTGTACAACTGGATGAGATCATCAAGGGATGGGATGTAGAGAGAAAATAAGATTAATCAAAATATTAAGCCCTGAAGCAGTTCCCTAGAGTTTAGGGAGATGAAGAGGAACACAGGAAAGTGGAAAGAAAGCCAGGTAAGTTTTAGAGTCTTGGAAGCCAAGTAAAGAAACACTTTCAAAGAGGAGAAAGATATTCTGATGTCATATGATACTGACAGGTCTAATAAAGACTAGGAATTGAGTGGATTTGATTAGATAGAAGTCATTCATGAGTTTACCAAGATCAATTTTGAAACAGTGTTGGGTGCCTGATTGGAAGGAATTCAAGAGGAAATGGAGGAGAAGAATTGGAAATAGCAAATATGTATTACTCAAAGTTTTTTTGGTTTTTGTTTGTTTATTTGCTGTAAAGGGTAGTAATAGCTAGTTAGATATGTAGAGTCAGGAAGTGGTTTTATCTTCAAGATCAGAGAAATGATAGCATATTGTATGTGGATAAGAATGATCTAGTAGAGAAGGAAGAATTTATGATGTAGAAGAGAGGGGGAAGTATTGCTGAACACCCTAAGAGGACGTGGCACATATTGTACAAGCAGAGGAGTCAGCCGTACAAAGATGCCCAGTCTGTGTAACACAGAGAAGGCAAGTCCTGACACGTTCATGATTTCCATTATCTCATGAGGTATAACATGGATTGCAAATACTGTCGTTTTAGTTATAAAGGTGAAGAAACTGACACATAGTGATTTTCAAAGGCCAAGAAGGCAATGTGGCATAAAGAGCTTAGGGCATAGACTCTGTCAAAGGGATGGATCCAGCTCTGCTATTCTAAACTCAAGTTTCTTACTCTTCAAAAAACTGATTATGAGAATTAAGGGAGGTATTGGGGGAGCTAATCACCGTGTGGTAGAGCCGAGCTGCAGCCGCTCAGTGCTGTCTGTGTCCTCTTGTCCTTGTCACTGTGCTTTCCAGTACTTCCTAGCTGTGGTTACAGGTAAGTGGGGCTCTGAGACTGAATTCCGTCCATATAAATATGAACAGGGCGGCGACCATCAGTTTCAGGCCCAGCCCACTCTCATTTCTACCACATTCTTCCTCTCTTCTCTTTCTCTCATCTTTCTGTCAGCAAGGGATGCACTGGAGAACCTTGAGTCTGGAGAAGACAGGCACTAATTGGAATGAGGGCAGGCCCTTCTCATTTGACTTGAGCAAGAAATAAACCTTTATTATATAAAACCACTAAGATTTTTGGCATGTGTATTAGAGATGCAAGAATTAATTAACAAATACAGTGAGTTGTTAATAAATGTTAAATATTGATATTACTGTGGTCAGCCCTAGCCCACAACATTAATTGATGATGGACATAAGCGAGCATCCACGTTTTCTTCACTCCTTGTCTAATGTGCTTCTCCACTATCTACTAAGGGATATATTCTTGTCCACTGTGCAGAAGAAGCCATTATCCCTTTCGGAGCATAAACCCTCCTTGCTCGAAAAGGAAGAGAAGAGTTAGATCTTGTCAGAACCTCAATCTATAAGCCATCTTATAATTACCTTAAGCAGCAAAACTCTGTTCCTTTGGCTTTCTTTAAGTTGAAATGCAACCAAAAATAAATAATTGAGGTTATGTATCACTGAATAAATCAGATAATGAGCATCTGATCAACTGATGCAGAATATCTGGTTTATAAGGTTTATATCACAACTGGGTCACAAGAGAAACCATTTCCAGCTGCCATCTCTAAACTTCATGTGGACAGACAGCGGTTGACATTTTTCAATTAGCGATATGATAATTGCTAACCTAGAATTTGCTTAATTTCTCCAATTCAAAAAGAATCCAATTTTCTTTCTTATACCTTCCCGTTTGTTTAATTAGAACATAACATTAGGAAAAACTATTTAATATTCAAGAAGTATATCTCAAATAGCATCATGTCATGAATATTCCCCACTGTAAAGTCATACTTCTGCTTTGACCTTGTTGTCATTGTTTTGTTACATAATTTATTCAGCCTGGTATGTCTTACAGATTAAATACTCTAGAAACAAATTAAAAAGCATCCCAGTGGCTTAGAAATGTCAAGTAAGACTCCTTTTCTCCGAATACCTCATGTAAAATGGGATAGTGAAAAATAACCCCACAAAATTGGCCAGATGATTTGTTTAGAGATCAAATTTCCAAGTGAAATAAGCATATCTCTTAAAAAAAAAAAAAATCTTGTAACTCTCTTCTCGTTGTTGGATTCAGACAGGCACAAACAACTTGCCCATTGACATGTAAAGGAGAGAAAGCAATCCTCCTTCTTCTGCCCAATACCACAGGCTTTTTATAATCAAAATATACAGGGCTTTAAAGACGATGTATTTTCCCCAGAAGGCAGCTTGCTCACACTTCCTCGGACCACTGAAGAAAGTTGCCAGGAAGACAACAGAGTTCCTGAGCGGAGCTTTCTGGCAATAGAATGGGCGGCTATGATATGAGCGCTGGGCCCCCGAAGCCAGATGACCAATCACTGCAGAAAGTGTAAAACAGCTCCTTAATTGAATGGAAAACTCATTGGTTCATTACTTTAAAACAAAACAAAACACAACCAAAAAACCCCCTCTATTGAGAACTGGCCCTGAGAATACATGTATGAAAAGACTAATATCCCTTGAGAAGCTACTAATGCTCCCTCTGTGCCAGGAGCCATTCTAACAAGTCTTAACCTTACTGGTATGAATCCATCTAAATCTCACAACAGCCCTATGAAGTTGGACTTATTATCATACTTATTTTACAGAAAACAAACTGAGGTTCAGGGAAATCAAGAAACTTGTCCAAGTCACACAGACAGCTAATGAGAAAGGGCTTGAATGTAAGGCTCCCTGACTTCAGAGTTCACATCCCATCCCTGCCTCCACCTCCTCTGGCTCTGAGGCCTAGCAGTCTATGGGGTGACCAACTGAGAAACAACAATTATACTTTGATAAAGGCAAGAGTGAAGGCATGTGTGAAGTACAGAGATATACCATATATGTCAAGCAGGAATTTCCAGGTTAGTTTTAAATCTTGATGTCTGATTTTAAGGCCAAAGTGACTATAATAGGGAGACCACAAACAGAAAGGATTTTTGACTTCAGCAATTTGTCCTAGATTATAAGACAGTATTAGAGTAGGGCACCTTACACATAAGAAGGGTTTCTAGACTTCCCACTTTGAAATAGCACTCCCATACTTAGCAAAACCATAAAAGCAGACTATGTTGCAAATATCTGCTATGAACACTGTTGCTATGTTCAACTCTCTCCCCTAAGATCAAGAGAAATAGACTCTTTAGGCCATAACCTTAGAATTAAAAAAAAAAAAAAAAGTAAAAAGAAAACTATAGTTAAGTTCTGGGAGTCATTTTCACATAAAAATGAATTGACCTGAAGACCATTATGATCAGCCACATAGAAAATGACCTATTAGCTGCTCTAAGAAACGGATTCCCCTAAAATACAACTGATTATGGGGTTATTTATAACCTCGGCCCAATGTCAAAAGGCAGAAATTTTAAAGCTCACCCAATAAATGCATCTTCTGTAAATATTCCTAATACATTCACATTCTACCTTCCTCTTTTGCAAGCCCATTATAGGCCCTGATAAAGATTGACCTGCGTTACTCAATTCTTCCAAAATTTCACTCCATTTTTTTTGTTGTTGCTGTTTTTTTTGAAGTGCACTCCTCCTTAAAGATGGCTTTGGGTAGTACTGATTTAGTGATAGAGGCAACAAGTTTGTTGGTCTTTTTGCTTCACAAATAAACCTTTCCACTTAAGAATAATAATTACCATGGTAACCCTAACAGCTTAGGAATCGTTCAGGTATGCAGTTTCCAGGGAGAAAAAAAATCTCAGCATTTCTGAAGCTTGTTTAACCCTTCAAGATTCAGTGTCCCTTTTTCTATGGCAGAGTCAATTTGGTTTAACCTTTTTTGTCAAAATAGATAAGAAACCTTTTCCCTGGAGGCATCAAGAAGAGATGGGAACAAACAGAATGAGAAATAATATATTTAGTAGCAATCTAATCTCATTTAAAGAAGTACAAGTGAAATATTGCACTTGAAACAGCAATTGGCTCAGACGCAGGCCACAGTCTTGCACATCTCAGCTCTGACACGACAGTCTAAGTCCTGAATAGTCCAGTCCGTATGCAGTCATTGAGGAGGCGGTGCCTCGAGCCAGTCTGTCTCCACTCCTTTTCCAGGTGTAGCATGAAATTCAAACCACGTAGCAAATAACCTCGACACCATAATTGGCCCATAACTGCACCTCATCAACAGAAGTCGGAGTTTAGACCAGGTCTCATGGCTTCTGTCTACCTTTCCCTCTTACCTCACTCTGCCTGATGGCATTTTCCTGCAGTACCGAATGTGAGAGTCAAATCAAAGCCTGAAATGTTTCCTGCACATACCGTTCAATAGGAGCAAATACATACCTCCTAGAAAAATCTGATTTTTACTGTACAAACACGGAATTGGGTGTGCCCATCCCTATTAGAATAATGAGCTCCAAGTTAATCTAATGGACTATGTGCCAAACCGTTAAAAATATTGGCTATTCTTGCTAGCATTGCTTATTCGTGGTTAAAAGAGGGAATTTTTGCTTTGAATCCCTCTCCAGTAAAAATGGCATTCTGTTGGTGCATTCGAAAAAGCAGTTGGAGCAATAACAAAGGAAGACATGGAAAATTATACAGTCCACATCCAAACGCATGTATCCTGACTCCCCGTAAACCTATGCTTGATTCATGAGCCTCCTTGGTTAATATCTCCAAATATATTTTTTCATTTATTTCACTCCATTGTTTTCAATTTCATTATATGATTTAAATTGCATTGTCTGGGAACTGTATAGCTCATCTGGTGAATGTGTTCTGTCAGTAAGATTACTTCTTTTTGCACGTCTATTAAAATGTTAATAAAAATTTCACTAGTAGGCAAGCCAGCAGTACTTTCAGAAAATTTAGTACATGTTCCTGTTGATGAAGATGGAGAAAAAGAAGGTGTAAAGGATGGAGGGATACAATTTGAGCACAGTATTCTAATGAACACTTAATGATGATGAATAATGTTACTACTACTATCACAATTATTATTTTATGAGCATTTCCTTCTTCCAGGTATTCTCTCCAGAAGAAAAAGAAAACCTAGGAGGAGGAACAGCCAGGCAATTTCCCCCCACACAACCCCTTTATCTTCCAATCAAATCTTGATGCACACACAGGGCAATGAGCCTCTGAAAATAATGGTTTGTGGCCTTGGTAACTGAAGGCAAGAAGCAATATAACCATTGCCCGATCTCATGATGGGAATGAAATAAACTTCTGTCACTACTTTTTATCTTTTTTCCGAATCCTTTCACATCTTCAAATCATTCTTCATTTCCCAGCCTTTAGCATTGTTCTTCATTACTTTTTTCCAAAAAGTTTGCACCTAGCTCTACAGCCAGAGGAAAAGCTTTCAGTGGACAAAACAAGATTCTTTTGAACAGCTGTTTTAGGTGAGTTTTTGCATTCCACTTATTTAGATCTGGGAAGCTTAAATGGCAGTGAATTCATGACATCAACACTATTTTAATCATTACATTGAGATAAAAATGGTTGGATAATAGCACCTTCCTTAGATGACCTGAAAGTCCCTTTGTTCAATCATCCTTCTTGCCACCTCCTAGCTGTCTCCCCCCACCCCCTTCATAACATCTTTTCTTTATTCACAAATATTATTACCTCAGTTTTTTAGAATGTAGTGAGCTGAAGATATTTTAAAGGAACAGGAGAACTTGGATACTTTCCCATAGTGTCTTCAGCAGCCCTCAACTGGAGAAGTACCAGGAAAGGTTATACTTTCAGATCCCCTTTCCTTCTCCCTGCCATAGTGCATAAATTCCCAATGTTAGGGGTCCATCTTTGGTGATGATAGCATTTTTATTGTAAAGCTTCCTCTCTTAAAATGTAACTTACCCCAGGGAGGAAAAAAGGCATTAAGTTGGTTATCTGTAAGGGCCCCTGTGAATTCCTGCATCTGAACTCATTTTCTTCCCCTGACATGTAGCTTAAACAGAGTATCAAGGGAATAGTATTTGTTATTGGAAAAAAAAAAAAAAAAAAGGAAGTCTACCGTGGCTATTTGAGAGCATGGGATATTTTCGGTAAGGTGAAAAGCCTCCACGAGAAACAGAGAGAGATTATGGAGATAATGTTTGCAAGCAAAAAAAAGAAAGACCCAGAAAAAAGATGAGATGGGAGATTAACTAAAGAGGTTCACTTCTTCATTCTATTACCTAAGGCCTTGGGATATATTGGCACACACACAAAGACCCCCAGGGATATAAATTTAAAGTACAATTTGTATCCTGTACCTTTTGTGTTTCTTTGGTTTTTGGAGATTTTTTTGTTTTTTGTTTTTGTTTTTACACAGAGGGAGGGAAAGAGAGCTCGCACATGTGTGAGGGTTGTGGGGGGGAGAGGGAGAGAGAGAATCTTAAGCAGTCTCCACACCCAGCGCAAAATGAACATGGGGCTTAATCACATGACTCCGAGATCATAACCTGAGCCAAAATCAAGCATCAACACTTAACTGACTGAGCCACCCAGGGGGCCTTCCTGTGCCTTTTAAACTCTATAATCTAATCATCACATCTTTGAAGTGATCTTCAAATTTCTGGAATCATCAGATCTATTGTTACATATTAGGGTGCATATATAAATATGCATAAAATAGATTTATAAATACATATATAAATATATATAACATCTCTGCCACCAGGTTGGCATGAGTGTCTGATCAGTTTTTTTTTTCTTTTGCTCCACATGACTATCTTCGCCCAAGTTAGAGACAAGATCATTCCAAAGTTTTCTGCAGCCAAAAAGAAAGTCAATAATCATACTCATCCCCAGATAATTTAATAGTATTCTGCTCAAGGGTAATCATTTGACTCTCATCAATTGTATATTGAAAGGATAAAGAAGGTACAATTGAAGGGAATGATGCAACATTGCACCAGAATACATTTTATTCCTTTTCAAGACAGCAGGGAACATGCATTCTAATAAAACAACTGAAGAAAAATGCATTTTAAAAAGGAAAGATGGGACACTAGGTGAGGGGTGTACAGGAATTCTGTGTAATTTTCAACTTTTCTGTACATCTAAGATTACATCCAAATAAAAATTTCCTAAAATAACAGAAAAAAAGGAAAAGAAGAGAGAGAAGGAGAAAGAGAGGCCACAACATTAAGGATAGGTGGCAAGTAAGAAAAGTAAGGTACTTTTAATGAGTTCCCATACCATGCCATCCATGAACTAGGCATCTTACATTTTTTTTTCTCATCATCATTCTCATTTTTAGATATTATAAGTCTATTTTTTTTAAGATTTTATTTGTTTATTTGACAGAGATCACAAGTAGGCAGAGAGGCAGACAGAGAGAGGGGGGAAGCAGTCTTCCCGCTGAGCAGAGAGCCTGATGCAGGGCTCGATCCCAGGACCCTAGGATCATGACCTGAGCTGAAGGCAGAGGCTTAACCCACTGAGCCACCCAGGCACCCCTGTAAGTCTCATCTTAAGGTGAAGCACAATAAGGGCTGTCTGGGTGGTTCAGTTGGTTAAGTGGCTGCCTTAAGCTCAGGTCATGATCTGGGAGTTCTGGAATTGAGCCGCCACATTGGGCTCCCTGCTCAGGCTCAGTAGGGAGCCTGCTTCTGCCCCTCCCCTCTGCCCATGTGCTCTCTCTGTGTCTTAAATAAATAAGATCTTTTTTTAAAAAAAGATGAATTACAATAGGATTCTAGAGGATAAAATTGTATCAAGATTAAAAAAAAAAGTATCAACATCACATAGACAGGGAGCAGCCCAGCTAAAATTTGATTCAATGTGTCCTACTTTTAGAATTTTCTTCTAGCACAATGCTGTATTATCAATTACACCTCAATTAAAAATAATAATAAAGAATTCTCTGAGTTTTCCTCATCTTCACTTTCACTTCTTGATGCATTCCATGGTCTGTCTTCTCCTTTGCCACATGACTATTTGATAGAAAGGTATCCAATCTAAACTTCATCCTATTCAGGTGATGTGAGTTATGCTTTGGCATAAAATATGCTGTCCTTGTGAAACACCCAGGTCTGTGTTTAACTTTGTAAGGCAACAAGTTCAAGGCAAACCCAGCTGAGGTACCCAACCCTCAGTGCTGTGATAGTTGCATTTTATATCAAATAGTCCTCTAATATTCTCTTTGACAAGTAGAATCCACATTCCCTCGTGTTAAATTGTTAATGGCTTCCCTTGTGGTTGGCTTCTGATTCTGATTTCATCATAATTTAGACTCTTCATTTTATGTCAGTAAAACTGTCTGGAGTAACATCACAGCCCTTGGCTAGAAGCCCTTGATGTGCCTAAGAAACAAGGTGTGTGCTCACATAAGGTGACTGCTTTCACTCTTGCTCTTTCCTTCTTTTTCCCTCTCTACCTGGCTATTTTTTTTCTCTCTCTCCTTTGTTTTTCCATTCTGCTTATAATGCTTCTATTGTTTCTTAAAACACACTCCACATGAATCCATAAAATATCTATGTTATTTGTTGGCAGATATTCTAAAAGGATGTGTCTCATCTGAGAATCTTCAGTAGCAATTGAGTGATGTATTGAATTACGGGTTTGTGCATTGTTTTTCTGTAAATGTTAGCGATCTCAATCTTTGGGAAGGGAGGAAAATATTCAACACAATATCTTTTCCTTCTAGTACTTTAGGCTTTCTCTTTCTCTCACCGTGTGTTTAATGCTTAAAGGATTGAGTTTAGACAATGACCTTATTTCGATTTGAGTATACAAATTCTCCTAGTTTTCCTAACAAGCGTCTGTACTTTGGACTGACCTTCTATAAAATGCAGCACAGGAATTAATCGTTCCTCTCAACAGTCTCTCAAAGGCGGAAGTTGCTTAAAAGGAAAGATTTTATTTTTTCAGATGTCCTGGTAACTATTAGAGTCAATGCAGGATACTCTAAAAACCTGTTCTTTTAAAACACAGATTAACAGTGCTCTTCCCATACCCATGATGTATAAAGCCCTCATGCCATACTCAGACAAAACTAAACAAAACGAAAAACATAAAATGAAAGTAAAGTTTGCTCCAACTTCTTTCAGTCTGTTTGTGATGGTGATACATCTTTGTCCCCATAAGACCACTTATAACCATTTCCCCAGAAAAATTAATGTGTTGGCATTCTCTTTGGTAGCAAACACAGAAAGGTATAGGATATAGCCACTATTGATTAGTCCTCACACAGCTGAGCCTCCAAACCAGGACATTTTGACAGTGAAACTGAACACTATTAGTAATCTATGCCAGAAATATATGTATAAACAGGTATTGTCCTAGGTAAACTAGGAGGCAAGGTTACTTTGTTCTCTATAATTATGAATAGCATCTGCTTTCATTCTCAAACTCTCCCAATTTTGGACAATAGATTACATTAGTAGTTCTCAAGTTTTTCAGTCTCAAGACTGCTTTACCCTCCTAAAAATTAAATAGGACCCAAACTAACATTTGTTTATGTGGATTATATCTCTCAGCCTATTTAGGGCCCAAACTAACATTTGTTTGTATCTCAGCCTTTCCATGTGATCAATTAAAAGTGAGACATTCTAAATATATTATTAATTCATTGAGAAATAAAAATACATTGCATGTTTACATAAATAACATTTCGGCAAACTCTGTTTTCTAAAACCAGTCAGGGAGAAGGTAACATTGTTTTACATTTTTGGAAATCTCTTTAATGTCTGGTCTAAGCCAGGTTCTCACGTTTGTTTCAAGATTCAATCAGTTGTGACATCACATATGATACAGCATCTGAGAAAATGAGAGTGAAAAAATGCAAATGACATCCTACTATTATTAAGAGAGTCATTTTGAGCTTGTACAGACTCCCTGAGTACACTGTGAGAACTGTTGCATTATGCTGTCTCCTTATTTAAGGGCAAGAGGAGGCCTCTTCATGGAGCTCCCATGAAGAACTGGCAAAGCCACACAAGCCTTGTTTGTTGTTTTCTCTGCCCAGAACACACTTCCCTTCATCCCCAAGTGGCCACTTCCTTTGTGTGATTCGTGTTTTAACATTAAGGTAGCTTCCTTAATGTTCCATTAAGGTACCTGACCTCCAGGAGACAAGTCCGGAGCTTTTGTTGTGGGTTTTGAAGGAACACTGTGCTTTCTTCATCACAGTACTTACTATAATTCCACATCATTGCCCTCGGAAATGTCTGTCCACTTCACAGCCTGGAAGTCTCAGGTGGGTAAGGACTGGGTCTCTATCCCAAGTACGGCACCTTAGACCCCTCAGCCATCCTGACTTCCCCACCTATTCTTCTTAATATTGTGTTCCTAGCACCAGAATGGTGCCTGGCACAGCACAGAAGCCTAATAAATATTTCATGTTCAAATTACTTGTTGAATGAACCAATTAAGGGAATGCCTAAGCTTCATGTCTGAAAGCTGGGACATCTATTTGTGACTGGCCACAGAGGAGGCTACTGTCTGTGACAGAATAAAACAAGTGCTTGACATAAATCATAATTTGCATATGCATCATACTAAATACTGAGATACAGACCTAATTATAATAAGGACAAAGTGAAGGCAGACCAAGGATGGGAAAAGGGATAAGGTTGGGGCTCCTCCATAAGCTTTGTCTGAATGTAACGCACCTTGGCTGCCATGTGATCACATTCTCCGTCTTACTTATATTACATGGTTCTTTAGTACTCTATACTCAGTGAACTCTCCCTCTTCTAGACTTCTGTACTACTGAGTGCTTTATATTCTTAAGACTCTTTTCATATATGGCCCATACACTGTCATTATTTTTCCTGAACGTTGTCATATCCTTTTACTCAATGATGAGTTTGAGATCTCACCCTCAGCACCTTGTAATTTTTTCCTCTCCCCATGATACCTAGATGGGCTAACATTCTGCACATAGTAGGCACTGACAAATAGCTCTGCGTGGTGTGCTGATACACACTAGCAGAGCACAAGATTGCATCAAATTTACCTTATTGTAAAAAGAGCAAAAACAACAAAAATTGTTCTGCGTACTATGCAAAAGTTTGAAGACCAAAAAAAAAAAAAAAAAAAAATCTATCTTTGGAACCCTGCCATGTATCCTGACTGGGACCCTTTGTGATGAATGCCTAACCTTTAGCAACTTTGATGCCCATGGGTATTCATGAGGGAACAGAGCTCCAGCTCCACAGTACATTCTCAGCCTCGGGGTGTAGCCCATCTCATCCTCTTTGAGTTATGGGTCCCTGTTCTTTTACTCAGATTTATGAATTCAGACAGCATCATAGGAGGCAGGTACAGCACATAAATCAAATAACATAGGCACATGGGACAAGCTGCAAAATTATCATTGTCCCTTTGCACACTTTACAATGTCAGAGTGAGGATATGTCTAATAGTCTAGAAGCGTGAAACAGTTAACATCACTCATTAAGTGCCTCGCTTTTTATGTGGGTTTCATTTAGGCACAAGAAAAGACTAGCTTCATATATTTCTGCACTCCATAATAAATGTATAACCTAACTGCATAATATACATGTAATTGTCTATCAGAAAAATGCTATTGAACTAGATACTGTCCAAGTTTTCTTCTAAAATTCTATAATTCAATGAGATGATATTTTAAATGTTCATTAATGGTGGCCCTGAGAGCATTAAAAACAATTCCCCCATCAAAATAAATAACCTTCAGTGTTTTCCAATGGATCTCCACTGTTCAGAGAATAGATAGTACTACGTGCCAGTAAAGAAAAGCAGTATTTTTACACAGATTTTTTCAATGGTCTATATCAAAATAACTTCATGTACTTGTGATGCAGAATATTGGGTTTCCATCAAAGACTCCTGCTCCCATCTACGATTTTAGAGCTGTTGCTGGGAACTAATTGCTCAGACAGTGTTTACAAGTCCAAATTCCCCCTTGCACCTGTGTGGTCAGCGGAGTATAACCACACAACCATAGCAGTGGAATCTGACACAAGGATATATACCACTTCTAGGACCAGCCCATACAAAACTCCCATATATTTTTCATGCCCTCTTTCTTGATGCTCAGAGCAATCTCAGAAACCACACAATGTAGGTAACAGAGCTTCTATCCACCTGGGGCCCTGAATGACTACATGGACCAGATCTTCCTTCCTACTCCCTGAACAACATACCTCACCCTCAATAACTATTAGGGAAATTAATATGAATGAGAAAAAGCTTCTATTCTGGAAGCCACTGATATTTGGGGGCTTATTGGTACACAGCAGTTACTATATTATATCAGTACAATTACACTCACACTATTTCTTCCAAAACAAAGCACAACAAAAAGTATTACTTTCTTTAGAATTTAAGAAAATGTTTTCTTTTCCCTCCCAGGCATCTTGACTTAAGTGCACAGTTGTAGAACAAAGGATGTGTTTTGTTTCAAAGTGTTAAACTTTGTTTATTGTAAGCACCGTGATTCTTAAATATTAAATATTCTGAAAAAAATTTAATATTGACAGAGAATGAGGTCATGCAGAAATAGGATTTCTACTACATTCATGATAATTAAAAAAAAAAAAAAATCCCTAGAAGGGTTAGACACCAAGTAAGTCTTACTCCCTTGGGAGTAACTAACTATCTTCTCCCCTGGGATCTTTCTGTCATTTCAATTAAACTCACTGGTTTTTCCAAGTTGGCAAAAATGAAATTTGGGGTAACAGTTTCCCTTGTCACTTCTTTTCTTCTGAAAGGTGGAAAATAACTTTCTGAACGCTCTACTTCTGATTAAACATTTTTCACAGCTGTCCAGGGAGCCAAGGTCTCCCGCCATAACCACCTGAGTGCCTGGCCCAGTGGTCCCACCACCTTCTCTCACTCTCTGACATGGCTGTCTTCAGCACACTTACACAGCCATACCAGTACCTTCATTTCTGGTACTCTTCTCACTCAAAATGTTCCCAGATAGAGTTCGGCTTCTGGGTTGCACATCTCCCCACAGGGAAGTCTCTAAACACACAGCTTCTCTGCCTTTCTTCCTAACGTGCCTGAATCTTTGTGCTTTCATACCCCCTTCTGCTTGAGTCACTTCTGTTACAGAATGGTAGCAAGTCTCAATTTTCCCTAAGCTGTCAGAGTCACTTCATTACTGAACAATCTCAAGTTCCCTTTCTTCACTGACTGTGCTTTGTGCTATAATTTATAGACATTAGAGTTATTACATATGGTTTTCAGTCCTTATTCCTGCTATTTTCTCTCATGATCACTTTGTGTGATTATGATACCACTATCACAGGATAGCAGTGAATTACACAGTTTCTTCGGGGAAATTCATGGAGATTTCAACAAACTGAAGAAAGCAATTACTCTACAGCATTTCTTTCATGGGAATATCAACCTACTAATGATCCCTTGAAGAGAAACTCTGGTTGTTTTAACTCAAATTGCCAACGTTGAGATTCTTCTATTTTATCATAGATTATGTGTTTATTACTTTTCTGAAACCTATTTACTGCCCAACTGATACTAAACTTATGTGCCTGGGTTTCTACGTTTCTGCTTTTTAGAGATTTGGATATTTGTTCATTTCCACACTTGTGACATCAATCCCATTTTTCATCTCTGTTCATGATTAATTCTAGTGGCTGTGAACTACCATGCAACTTCCTGGCATCGGTTCATGTGATTTTGTGCTTTCTTCCTTCCGACACCATGTAGTCAAAACTTTGAAGGTCTTTTTCTTTGATGAAAGCAGAAGAAGTTGAGTGAGTTCTGTCTCCCGCTCTGTCATCTTTTATTATCTTTCCCAAAAAGAAGCCTGTTCTTCCCTTAATTGAACTTCCTATTTGATACTAACTTTAAAAACACTCTCGTTGGTTCATGTGGATATGTATAGGCATTAAACTGGTCATTTCGGATTTTAGCTAAGTGGACATTATTTTGACGGTTCCAGGTTATTCATTTCATTTGTGCCCTTGGTCATGTGTAGGTTTTTTCCATCCATTCTTCTTGATCTTTTAAAGTTTCCATTCACGTAAAAGTATGTTATTATCATGGTACTGATTTAATGAAGGAAATTTTGGAAGCCTAGAAGCTAAATAACAAATGAATGAAATAAAGGTATATGTTTATAATGCCAAAGGGGGACATCTCATGACCCTCGCCTGGGTTTTACTTGTAGGTTTTTCCCCGCAATCCTGCTCCCTGATGTGTGTTCTCATAACAAGAGCACTCAATGTGGTTGTGCCCATAGCCGTGCCTCCCAGGGATTTTCAGGAGTAAAGGTCAGCGAACTTCAATTACACTTGTGCTCGATTAGCAGCTACCAGCATTTCATTTTGCTTGCCTTTTTGTTCCAATGAAATTTCTGTCTCAAGAGGTTTACCTGATTTCAGATCAAAACTCTGAAATAGGTTGATGTTGTAAAGCTTCTGAGAAGAGCTTAGGGTCTTTAAATTTGATACCTTTCAAAGATTTTCCTGGGACCTAGAATTTCCCTTCAACGCAGAAGATATATTCCATAAACAGAGAGGTTTTCAACTTTATGGCTTGCAGTTTCTATGGAACTCTATTACATTCAAAAGCACGTTTGGATTCTGGGTTTGGTTTTACATTTCAACCAGGATCACTGCTCCCTATTAGACCACAGGTTCTGCACAAACAATTTCAAAGTGTCTGTGGAAAAGGAGAAAGCCTTTCAATGCTTCTTAAAAATTTTTAATTCGTAAGGGAAAATGAATACTGAATCCTGTAGATACAATGACTATGAGAAAAGTTTTTCCGTTATTGCCCCAGGCCATCATAAAATGCGACTGGCCTTTGTAATCTTAGCAATCTTATTTTCATTACTTCCTACTGCTGTTTACACACCTGTTCTCAGTGGTTTTGTCATTCTGTTTGGAACAACAAAAACACATATTGCTTTTCTCATTTTGCCCAATACGTTAAATGGAGGCTGTGTTTCAACAATTCATATGAAAACAAGGATGACTTTTTTACATTCCTTCCTGAACAGGATCTTAAAGAAGCTCTAAGCATTGTACTAATTTACTCAGTGATTACATATTAACTGTGAAAGCAATATTAAAAAATTCTTTTCATTTCTGAAAAACAGACTGCTTCTAGGCTTGTAATTTATTTTAATTGAATGCTGAGAGAATTGCTGGCTATAAAACAGAGGAAAGCAGTTCATTTGGGTCTAAAACATGGATGCAAACCCAAATGCTCACAGGGGTCAGGCAGGGAATACAAATGAGTGGACCGGAGAAGACGGATCCAGCAGTAAGCTGGAGGGGCGCAGGCCTTACTCAGGGGTGCTCCTGCTGCCAACAGCTAGGTAGCCCACAGGTGCCTTAAGGGATTTAGGTTTCTTTTTCCAGAGCTTCTAATTCTTAAAAAGATGCCAGGAATCTGGATTTTGATGTGAAACATTCTGCTTTTCAAAGACTGGCAACTAGCTCAAAGTGTTTTAAAACCTTCTGCACACCTAAAATAAATAAATAAAGAGGAAAAGAAACGTCCTGGAGGATAGACTGGGCTTGGGCATCACATTTCTTATCTGCTTTGGGTTAGAAAATTAGTTTTTCTCCCAACAGAAATGATCTTTGGCTTTTTGTTATGACTTCATTCTTATATTGCATTTTTTTTTTTTTCAATTCTATTCCCTCGTGTGTCACTAGGGAAAGAGTTTAAGAGAGCATGAAATTGGGAGATTACCTATACATATAATTATTAATAATACATAAGTATATGTATAGATACATGTATAATTCTAGGGGCAAAGAAGAGAGGGAAACAAATGCTTAGTTTTTTAGAAATCCCAAAGTAGGATAACTGACTGAATCTCTAAAAGGTAGTGACATTCAGGAGACACATGAGCATAAAGTTCAGCACACTCCATCATCTTGAAGGAAGGCCATCAGATCTGAGTATGTGCGGATTTGCACGTTTATTTATATTAGTAACCTTACAGCATTAGATATGCTGATTAGTTTGCACTGTACCATGGCAATTTATTCCATTGTAAAATTCAAAACAGCTTTCTGCATTTTTTTCTCCTCTACCTTTTAAATCTCTATTTCAGATTTTCTAATTATGTGATGGTGGCATTATCTTAGGTATGTGTGAACATTTTCACTAAGCCCAAATAGGATGATTCTAAATATTCACAGCTTTAATTGATTTTCATTCCTTCTCCACTATTATACGTGGTATTTATTACATTCCTTTTGAATTTAGAAAAATGAATTAAATTAACATGCTAAAATTTTTGTATTCTTAAGTTATTTTTTTTTCTTTCCCCAAGACATAAGGGAGACTAAAACAAGAATAAAAACATCAGCTGATTTGAGGTCGATATTCCTGATACCCATTAATTGGTTTTAGTTTAATTCATATTGCAAAGCAACTGGTCAGTTTGGTCAACTGATTCCATAAAGAAATCTACAGGAAAAAATAACCAGCCAAATCAGTTTTACTCAGTAGCTATCAATTTATTACATTCTTCTCCACCTAAATATTTTGGAGAGTGTAAGCAGAGCTTTACACATCACATAACCAGCTGATAAATAAAAAATATCAAATTTTTTTTATAGAGTAAGCAACTTTTAAAAGATAAGTTATTAAAGATATTATCTCCTTTTCATGATATAGACTTAATATGGTTATCTCTAATTTTATGCCTATATTTTTTAAAGATTTAGTTATTTATTTTAGAGAGAGAGAGCATGAGCAGGAGAGAAAGAGAAAATCTCTGCTGAGTACAGAGTCTGACACAGGGCTCAGTCCCATAATCCTGAAATCACGATCTGAGCTGAAATCAGGAGTCAGACCCTTAACCGACTAATTGTAAATATTAAATTTGACCCAACTTACAGAGGTATTTCTAATATATATTTCTATGTTTTAATTTCATGTGACTTTTTCCTTAGTCCTTTCTTTGAGTCATCTTTTTTTCTCCATAAGGTAATTACTTATGAGTCTTACAATTACTTTCTACTTAGTTCCTATAAAGAAACTATCTATCCCCTCTACTTCAGCAAATAACAGTTTGGCACAAACTGTTATTAATTCATTTGTGAATAACATTCATCATAAAGCAGACACGAATCTTCATTAGCTTAAGTTAGGTGATGGTTTGTTAGATATGACAGCAAAAGGGATAGGAGGAAAAAAAAAAAAAACAAAGAATAGATACATTGGACTTCATACAAGCTAAAACCTTCCATGCTGCAAATAATACTATTAAGAAAGTGAAAAGACAACTCACAGACTGGAAAGAAAGATCTGCAAATCATGTATCTGAGAAGGAATTTGGATCTAGAATATATAAAAATATATAGCAGTATATAAGACTCTTACAACTCAACAATTAATAAATATTCCATTTAAAAAGTAGATAATCTGTAGCAACATTTCTCCAAAGAAGATACACATTTGGCCAGTAAGCACACAAAAAGATGCTCAACATCATTAGCTGTTAGGGAGATACAATTCAAACTATGAGATTCCACCTCACACTCACTAGGATGGAGTAAGACTACGGAGAAATCAGGACCCTCATACATAATTGGTGGGAACATAAGGAGTTTTAGCCACTTTGGAAAACAGTTAGTTAGATTCTCAACGGTTCAACATAAAGCTACCATATGATCCAACGCTTACACTGGTAGCTACAAACCCAAGAGAAATGAAAATAGCTCTACCCAAAACCTTGGACAAATGATAATATCCATAAAGTGGAAACAACTCAAATTTCCATCAACAGATGAGTGGTTGAATAAAACACAGTGGATCTATCAATGGACATACAAATTTGAATAGAAGTGATGAGATCAGACATGGCTGTCATTTCCTGATCCTTGAGGAAAACTGCTCACTCTTTCACCATTAACTGTGTTGTTAGCTGTGGGGTTTTCAGATCTGCTCTTTATCTGGTTGAAGTTCCCTCTATTCACAGTTTGCTGAGCATTTTTAATCAAGCAACAATGTTGGATATTATAAAATCTTTAATTCTGCAACTATTAATATGATTATATGTTTTAGTCCTCTTTCTAATAGCATGCTGTATTACACTGATGGTTTATCAGATGTTAAGTCAATCTTATATTCCTGGGATAAATCCCACTTACTCATGGTATATAATCTTCTACATATTACTCACTTGATTTGCTTGTATTTTGTTGAGAATTTTGCTTTTATATTCAAAGAAATGTTGGTCTATCATTTTCTTTCATTGAAATACTGTGGTCTGATTTTGTATGAAGGAACTACTAGACTAAAAGAACGGCATGGGTGTGGTGCCTGGGTGGCTCAGTGGGTTAAGCCTCTGCCTTCGGCTCAGGTCATGATCTCGGGGTCCCAGGATCAAGCGCCAAGTCGGGCTCTCTGCTCAGCAGGGAGCCTGCTTCCCCTTCTCTCTCTGCCTGCTGCTCTGCCTACTTGTGATCTCTCTGTGCGTGTCAAATAAATAAACTAAATCTTTAAAAAAAAAAAAAAAGAACGACATGGGTAATATTCCCTCCTTTTTCATTTTTTTGAAAGAGTTTGTAAGGAATTAGTGTCAATTCTTCAAATGTTTCATAGAATTCACTAAAAAAAAAAAAAAAAAAAAAAAAAAAGCCATTTGGGCCTGGACTGTTCTGGGAAGTTTTCAAATGACTAATTCATTGTGTCACAGGTCTTTTCAGATTTTCTATTTCATCTGAGTCAGTTTCAGAGATTTATGTATTTCCAGGATTTTGTCTATTTCATCCATATTTTCTAATTTATTGGTATATTATTGTTTATAGTATTCCCTTACAATTATTTGTATTTCTGAAAAGTGGGTCATGGTGTCCCTTCTTTTAACCCTGACTTTACTCATCTGAATCATCTTATTTTTAGTCAATCCAGCTAAAGGACTGTCAATTTTTTTGAAAGCAAAAAATGAACTTTCAATTCATTAATTTTTCTACAATTTCACACAAACTCACCCAGAAAATCAAAGAGGAATGGATACCTCTCCAATTATTCCATGAGGCCAGCATTATCCTTATATCAGATATACAAAATTATTTCAAGACAAGAAAATTTCCCTCATAAACATAGATGCAAAACTTATCTTTTTTTTTTTTATTTTAAACTTTTTTTTTTTTATTTGACAGAGAGAGAAATCACAAGTAGGCAGAAAGGCAGGCAGAGAGAGAGGAGGAAGCAGGCTCCCTGCTGAGCAGAAAGCCCGATGTGGGGCCCGAACCCAGGACCTGGGATCATGACCTGAGCTGAAGGCAGCGGCTTAACCCACTGAGCCACCCAGGCGCCCCAAAACTTATCTTTTTAATTTAGCAAATCAATACAATAATGTATAAAAATATAATATACCATGACCAATAGCCCAGGAATAAAAAGTTGATTTCACATTAGAAAAGCAATCGGTGGGGTGCCTGGGTGGCTCAGTTAGTTAAGCGACAGCCTTCAGCTCAGCTCATCATTCTGGAGTCCTGGGATTGAGCTCCACATCAGGCTCCCTGCTCAGCGGGGAGTTTGCTTCCCCCTCTGACACTCCTCCCTCTCATGCATGCTCTCTCTCTCTCTCTCATTCTTTCTCTCTCTCAAATAAATAAATAAATAAATAATCTTAAAAAAAAAAAGGGAAAGCTAACAATTCACCATATTAACAAACTAAAATAATAAAACCATATCATCTCAATAGATGCAAAAAAAAAGCTTTTTTTAAAGATTTTATTTATTTATATGACAGAGAGATCACAAGTAGGCAGAGAGGCAGGCAGAGAAGTGTGGGGGGAGCAGGCTCCCCACTGAGCGGGCCCAATGCAGGGCTTGATCCCAGGACCCTGGGATCATGACCTGAGCCGAAGGCAGAGGTTTCAACCCACTGAGCCACCCAGGCACCCCCCCAAAAAAAGCTTTTAATAACATTCCAAATCTATCCTAAAAAAACCTCCCAGCAAACTAGGAAGAGAGGAAAACTTTTCAACCTGATCAAAGGGTATCTATTAAAAACCTAGAGCTGATATACTTGAAAGTGAAAAACTGAAAGCTTTCACCCTACGATCAGGAATAAGGCAAGAATGTCTGCTCGCATCACTTCTATTGAACATTTTACTACATGTTCTAGTCAGCATAATAAGGTAAGTCAAATAAATAAAACCACCAAGACTGGAAAGAAAGAAGTAAACTATGTTATGACCATCTGCACAGGAAATCCAGTTGGATTTACAGAAAGAGCCACTGGAACTAGTAAGAGAGTGTAACAAGACTGTAAAATACAAGATCATACATACCAAAATAAACAAGAAATTGGATAGGACAATTTTAAAATACCATTTACAATATTTTCATGATATTAAATGCTTAGGTAAAAATGTAGTGAAATATTTATAAGATTTGTATGCTGAAAATGACAAAACCTTGCTGAGAAAAATTAAAGTAGATCTAAATAAATGGAGATATACCATGTTCATTAATTAGAAAACTCAATATTGTTAATATGTTAATTCACCCCAATTTGACCTACAGATTCAACACTATCCCAATAAAATTGCTAGCAGCCTTTTTCTTACATACACACAAGATTTCCTAAAATTCATACAGAAAGACAAAAGAACTAAAATAGCCAAAACAATTCTGAGAAAGATAAAGTAGAAGTTCCACCACTTGACTCTATAAATTATTATAAAGTTACTGTATCAAGAAAGAATGGTACTGCCATTAATACAGATAGATAAAGGGAACTAAACAGAAAGTTCAAAAGCAGAACCACACATATTGTCAATTTACTTTTTTAAAAAGCTGCAAAGCATTTCAATGAAAAAATGATAGTCTTTCCATCAAATGGAGCTAGAATAATTGGGTATCCATGAAGACATCCATTACTACTTTGCATCATATACAAAAACTAATACAGGAGAGATTATGGGGGCATCTGCAGGGCACAATCAGTTAAGTGTCTGACTCGATTTTGGTTCAGGTCATGATCTCAGTGTCATGAAATCAAGCCCTGGTGTTGGGCTTCATGGTCAGTGGGGAGTCTGCTTGAGATTCCCCCTCTCCCTCTTCATCTGCTCCTCCCCTACATGCATCAGCTCTCTCTCTCTCAAATAAATAAATACAGAAAACAGAATATAGATGTATATGAAAGACCTAAAACTATAAAATTTCTAGAATAAAACATATGAAAAAATCTTTGTGACTTTGGGTTAAGAAATGATTTCTTAGATATAGCACAAAAGCATAATACACACAAACAAATTAGAAAATTAACTTCAACAAAATTAAGGACTTCTGCTTTCAAGAGACACTGTTAAGAGAGAGAAAAGACAAGTTTTAGACTGGGGAAATATATTTGAAAATCACATTTCTGATAAAGGACTTATATAAAAAATATGTAAAGCACTCCCAAATCTCAATATAAGAAACAACTCAGTTAAAAAAAGAAAAAGGCAAATAATAAGAACAGACCAAAGTAAATTAATTGCAAATAAGTACATGAAGAAAAACACTCATCATCATTACTCACTAGGGAAATCCAAATTAAAAACCATAATGAGATATTTCTACACACCTATGAGTATATTTAAAATTAAAAGAACTAATCATACCAGTATTTTCAAGGATACAGAGCAAGTGGAATTTACACATAATACTTACAAGCTTTCTGAGTGCTATATTTGATTCTAATTCAGCCCACTATCCTTATTAGTAACAAGTTTAATAAATATTTATGAAAATGTAAAAAGTGGATAATTTATTAATAACTAAACAATTCTCACAAAGTAGAACCATTTTTTATCTTTTATGTAGGATAAAAATTCTCAAAGTCAAATGACATGTCTAAAATCACTCTGCCATCAAAAATCAAAAATTATTAATGGATCCTTCTCTGATCTATTCCCCTCCCCCAAATTTGATAATTATATGACAAAATTCTATTCTTTACATCATTTTTGTTATTTGTAGGTATTTAATTAAAATTAAAATGTATAAATTCTTTTTTCTTTTCTTTTCTTTTTTTTTTTTTTTTTTGTAAATTGTCATATAAAGAAAAAGACAGGGACACCTGGGTGGCACAGTCAGGCAAGCATTTAACTTTTGGTTTCAGCTCAGGTCATGATCTCATGAGTCCTGGAATTGAGCCTACTTTGGGTTCCACGCTCAGCATGGAATTTCCTTGAGTTTCCCTCTCCCTCTACTCCTCCCCCTGCCCCACACTGTGCTCTCTCTAGCTCTCTCTCTCAAATAAACAAATAAATCTTTTTTTTTTAAAGATTTTATTTATTTATTTATTTGACAGACAGAGATCACAAGTAGGCAGAGAGGTAGGCAGAGATAGAGGGGAAAGCAGGCTTCCTGCCGAGCAGAGAGTCCGATGTGGGGCTCGATCCCAGAACCCTGGGATCATGACCTGAGCCGAAGGCAGAGGCTTTAACCCACTGAGCCACCCAGGCACCCCTAAACAAATAAATCTTTAAGAAAAAAGGAAGGAAAGGAAAAGAAAGAAAAGAAAGGAAAAGAAAAGAAGACAAGCAGAGAATATCAGGGGAAAAAAAAAAAAGCCAAATACAAAATCTTCCTTTATCATCTAAATTATAAAAACAAAGTCCTTCAGTGATTTCTCCCTGCACAGCTCATGATCTCTTTTGCAGGTCATGATATTTCAGTTGTTTCATTGTATCCATTTAAGTGTTTCTGTCACAGGGAACTGGCCAACATGGTGACAGTTAAAGGTTTAATAATTCAGAGCATCTTCTAGTTTTTACCAGTGAGGACAAGAGTATCCTTTACTTAAATGTAACTCATTAGCTAAGATTTGAAAAACTTCTAATAGCCTTTTTGAGACTACTTTTCAAGTTATGAAATTCAATATCCCTATGCTAGAGCAGTAAATGCTCCTTGTGAACAGGATTTCAAATTTTATTTTCAGGATAGTGCATATACCAGGGTGATGCCCACCTGATTATTTTTTTATCATCTGTGCAGACAAGGAGGCTCCCTTTGCCTCGGGACCAAGGCAAGTACACATGCATCTTCTATTAGTTTCTTCTCTCTCTGAATTTAAGATGGGAAAATTGATAATTTTTCACTTTTCTGGGTATTTTGCTGCAAAAACTATTTATCATTCTGCAAATATATGTGTTTGGTGAATCCCTGAACTTGTTGCTATCTGAGAGCTGCATATAGAAAATTGAACAGCTCTGCTTCCTACCCACTAAGAGATTATAATCAGTTACTGATATGAGTGTAGGCATTAAATTTACTCTGCAGAATTGGAATGTCAAGTATGAGGTATGGATTACAGAATTTCACCTGTCTGGCAGAAATAAAGCTCTTAAAATAATGAAAAATATTGGTGAAAAATCACTGAGCAAATAATTGGAAAACAGGTTACTGATTTTTATTCCAAGTTAGTTAAGAGACATTTTTTAAAAAATATTTTATTTATTTATTTGACAGAGAGATCACAAGTAGGCAGAGAGGCAGGCAGAGAGAGAGGAAGGGAAGCAGGCTCCCTGCTGTGCAGAGAGCCCGATGCGGGGCTCGATCCCAGGACCCTGGGATCATGACCTGAGCCAAAGGCAGCGGCCTAACCCACTGAGCCACCCAGGCGCCCGAGAGACATTTTTAAATAGTCAAATTTTAAAAAAATAAACCTTAGAAGATGATATAAAGTGAGTGCCAATAAATATAAGATGTGTACAGATGGACCTTCTTAAAGAGGTAAAACATCTACTCTTAGTAATATGATGTTTTTAAGAACTAGATAAAAAGATTTGTTGAATTCTGAAATTCTGCATAGGGGTAATTAATATAACAATAAAAGTTTTTCCTACTGCTCACATATGAATTCCCTGAAAAGCTTTGTCATTTTGAGACAGTAATAATCATTCTGATGAATGACACCTAAAGAAACAGAAACAACTAAATAATGTTAACGGATTACGAGTGAAAAACATGCATAACCCCAGTTGAAACCACTTGTGTGCTAAAGATTTCCACAATGGGTTAAATAGGTTGCTCACATTTTGCATGTCTGTTTGCACATTTCAGAAAATAGTTGTCGGAATGTCTAAGCTGTAGTTACAACAGATCTCTTTTGAGTTCAAGGAGCCAGATTTGAGAATAAAGTGGTAGAGAATGGCTTGCCATAGACTTTACTCTGGTGGGCAAACCCCTCAAGTTAAAAAACCTTCAGTCTCATGATGATACAATATAATATTACATCAAGCAGCTAAAAATCATCTACTTGGCTCCAAATGTGAGAGACAAAAGACCTACTTACTGAACTCAGAAAGATGGAAATTTAGTTTTGAGGAAAGGCATACTTGAAGGAGCTTAAATCCTGAATGAGAACAGGAAGAGAAAAAAAGACTTATAATCATCAGGAGACTTACCAAATTGAGGTGCCCTTGGCTGAGCTTTTGGAACCCCCGACTCCTGACTTAACACCAAGAATGGTAAGAATTCAAGTGCAATTAACAGAGGTGGGGAAGGGGATAGCAGGTTCTCATATTAAGTTGGGAATTAGATTAAATCCCTAAGTTCATCAGGCAGAAGTGACAAAGATGTATTTAAAATTTGCTAAACTCTTGGGAAGGTAAACCTCTTTGAAAAGGATAAAAGAAATATGAAGGATGTATTTCTTCTTCCCTTTCCTCTAAGAAAGGGATGAGGGTGGGTTTATTACCCTTAATTATTATAGTCAAACTCCCTTGATTCACCTGGCAACAAATTGGCTTATCAGCCAGAGACTATTAGTTGTTCATTAACATCAAGTTAGACACTGTATCAGTCTTCCAATAAAACTAATGAATAATAACTTTACATTTTAACAGAGCTTTATAACTTGAAAATTATTTTTCACAATATTCTTTCTCTTTCCTTTGACACTCTAGAGCAGGGACTATCAGATTATAGCCATAACCCAAATTCAGCCAGCCACTTGTTTTTATAATATTTACTGGAACACAGCCAGGATCATTTTTTAACGTAGTTTCTATGGCTGCTTTCATGATACAAAAGCCGTGTTGAATAGTTACAGCAGAGACTATACAGCCTGCAAAGACTAAAATATTTACTATCTGGCCCTTTAAAGTACAGGTTTGCTGAGCTGTGCCCTACAACTATTGTTGGTACCACCTTTAAGGCATTTATCTTACTGGCCTTTGTTTTAGAATGATATTTGTAACTGTACTATCATTTTCTAAAGTACATGCTATTCGAAGGCAAAAGCTGTGTTTGACTCATTTTGTGTCTACTGAAATGCTTAAGACTGTAGATGATGAAAAAATACCAATAAATTACCGTATTTGATTCTTTTAAAAATTCTGTAAGATTACAATCCTCCTATTTCAGACCTGGAAATGAAGTAAAACAGGGTGTGGGTTTGCCTTATTCTAACATGTAGCTGAATTTCAAATGTCATTCAAATACATTTGAGAATATATATTTTTACTTTGTTTTCAAGCATCATTGAACACAACATTTCTTTATGTTTTAAGACTATTTGTTGATGGTGGTGTACCAGAGCGAACAGAGCTTACCAACTCAATGTGCAATCAGTATTTCATTACCCACACTATGTATGTGAACATTTTTTCTTTGGTTTATAGATGCAATATAGCTGCTGTAAACCAAGACCTTTCTGTGTCTCCATTCATAAATTAGATAGACTCTTTAGAACCAGCATGTTGCCTCTAAAGCCATTACTTAATAATGGTTAGCTATCAGTAGGCTATAATGACACCAATAGAGAAACGATGACAACTTCTCAGTAAAGCTAATCCTCCTATTTGAGGATCAGCTGTGTCTACAAGTCATCTTTTCTACCCTATCCCTCATGAGCACCTTTGAGCTCAGGGAAAAGTATGTCCAGTAGGGAAATGAAAAAAATGTGGAGACCAAGTCTCTAAAATCTTTTCCAGGAAATGAAAGCAGAGGGAATACATTCTAACTCATTCTACAAGGTCAGTATCACCTTAATAACAAAATCAGGGAAGACATTACTAGGAAGGAAAATTACAGACAAATATCTCTCATGACCATAGATGCAAAACAAAAATCCTTAGCAAAATAGTAATGAGTCAAATCCAATGATATATAAAAAGAATTATATACCATTTGGGCTTTATTTGAGGTATGTAACGCTGATTCAATATCTGAACATCCATTAATATAATCTGCCACATCAACATGTTAAAGAAGAAAAATCATATGATCATATCAAAAGATGCAGCAAAAAGATTTGACAAAATTCAACACCCATTCATGATAAAAGTTTTCAGAGAATTAGGAACACTAGGAATATAAGGGAATTTTCTCAACTTGACAAATGCCATCCACAAAAGCTAAAGCTAACCTTATGGTTAATGGTGAGAAAGTAGATGCTTTCTCCTTAATATGAGGAACAAGACAAGGATGGCTCCTCCCACCACTACTATTTATCATCATACTGGAAGTCTTATCTAATACAATAAGAAAAGAAAATTACAAAAAAGTTATATAAATAAATATAAATATATATAATGTATCTTCTATATATATCTTCTATATATAGAGATATTTCTATATATCTATATCTATGGAAGAAATAAAACCATATTATTTGGAGATATGATTGTCCATGTAGAAAAAATAATAGAAAAAAATAGAAACTAAGGAACTAATAAGCAATTATAGTAGGGTTGTGGGATATAAGATCAACATAGAAAAATCAGCTATTTCCTATTACACTAGCAATGAAAAAATATAATATGAAATTTTAAAAAATACCATTTAATTAGGACCAAATCAAAAAGCAAATAGGTATAAATCTAACAAAATATATATAAGATCTTTACGTATCATATGTAAGGGGAGACTAAAATTTTGATGAAAGAAATTCAAGGTCTAAATAAAGAGATAGTCCATGTTCATGAAAAGCATAAACTTATTAAGATAAACATTTTCCAAAATTGATCTGTAGATTCAATGCAATCCCACTCAAAATCCCAACAGGTTATTTTATGGATATCAACACTGATTCAAAAGTTTATATGGAAGACAAAAACCCAGAAGAGCCAAAACTATATTGAAGAAGAATAAAGTCAAGAGACTGACAATACCTGACTTTAAGACTTACTAGAAAGCTATAATGATCAAGATAGTGTGTCCTCAGCAAAAGAGTTGACAAATTCTGTTCCATTGAATAGAAATTCAAGAAAGAGACCTACATAAATACACTGTTTGATTGAACTTTGACAAGGAGCAAAGACACTTCAATAGAAAAAGGATAGCCTTTTCAACAAATGGTGCTAGAACAACTAGACTACATGCAAAAAAAAAAAAAAGTAAAACAAAAACAGAAAAATGGGAGCGAGGAACAAGATGGCAGAGCAGTAGGAGACCAAAAAATCAGGTCCCAGGAGTTCAACTAAATAGTTATCAAACCCTTCTGAACACCTTCAAACTCAACAGGAGATAGAAGAGAAGAAGAGCAGCAATTCTAGGAACAGAACAGCAACCACATTCCGGAAAATAGGATGTGTGGAAAAGTGAATCCGAGGTGACAGGAAGATAGACTATGGGGAGAGGTGCCAGCTCCTGGCAGGTGAGACAGCAGCAGAGCACAAAATCAGAACATTTAGAAGTCTGCTTCACTGAGTGAGGTTGCTCCAGAGGGTAAGCTGGTGTGAAGCCCTCATGGGAACAGTGTGGTCTCAGAACCCATGGGTTCACAAAAAGACTAGGGATGTCAGA